>NC_140931.1:82855529-84055529 GCF_014529385.1 Adiantum capillus-veneris | reverse complement strand
GAAGAGAGAGTAAACCAAGGGAGACCATTAGAAACTATTGCGGAAGAAGTGTCAGACACTTACTCCAATTCAATCTCAGAAATGTCTTCTTTTTTGACACAATCAAGAACTGGGACCTCTCTCAAGTTCAAGCACATCTTGAATTTTTTCAAGACCAACAAGTACGAAGCCCAGATTTAATTATTTGGACCCAAATGAGGAGTTTGCAGTGAGAATAGACAACCATACCATTGATTTTGGAGAGGAAGTTAGGGAAAACAAACAGGATGACTTGTATGTAGACCAAAACGGAGTACATTATTGCAAGATACAAGACCCCGAGTCAATGGATAAATGGGGACTAGAGTTTGATACTCTAATATCAGATAAGTTGTAAAGGAGGTACCTCTAGTGTTAGAATTAGAAGGGTATGAGTTAATAGACACTATACCATTGATATGCATCCCCATTGATAACCCAAGACTTGGAGTTTATTGGTGGGAAGAAAAGAACATTAAGGATTTGGCATGGACTACACATGCCAGATTAGGACAATTGACGCCCTTGAAAATTGTGTACATTTTCAAAATCAAGGAAAAGGGACTAGAAGAACTTCCCACTCATCTCTTTAGGGATTATTAAAAAAATAATTTTGTCATGATGACTCCAAAGGAGATTGAACAAACCACGTACCAGGGATAATCAATCCGTGAAGTGATCATGGAAATCGTACCCAAAATTGATCAGAATGTGGATCCAAATTCTAGATCTTATGATAGCACGGCCAACCAACAAGAAATTGCAGTAAGGAGTAGCCATCTCAATGGTACCAATAGAGAAATAGATGCGGAAACCAGCTATAATAGGGGAGAACATGAGGACAAGAAGAGGTCCACATGAGTCACGCTTACCAAACAACTAGTTTAAGGGATTAATGGGAGAAACACTGGCTTGAAGGGAGGGAGTGCGGGACAAACACAGTCGTAGAGTCAAAACAACAAATTTCCAAAAATGGGTTAAAAAATATAGCAAGACAGGGGACCCATATGACCATTTGGCCAGATTCAGATAGGTTTTGAGAGCTGAGCGCATAACCAATTTCCATACACATTTTGAGGGATTTGGGATGACCTTGGAGGGCAAAGCCTTGACTTGATTCCAAACCATACCTCCTGGACCAATCACTCAATTGCCAACTTTGGCCATGAGATTTGTTGCTACATGTTCTAAAATGGGAATAAAGCATACTACTATGGCACAAATCTATAGTTTCAATTGCAAACAGAAACAAGAAGAAACAATAAAAAATAGTGTGAGTCGAATGAGGTAGTACATTGATAGATGCCCAAAGTTGGAGATTCCAATTGAGGAAAGATTAGTCTCATTGATTCTAGAGGGGTTATTAAACAAATATTTACATGCAATTTTGTATAGTAAAAAACAAATGACCTGGGAATCATGTAGTTTAGATGTGATTGACTTGAGTGATAATTGTGAGGTCTTCAATGAGGAAAGACATGCTAAGGACACTCAGAGAAAGCAAAACACATCCACTATGCAAGCATAAGTAGGGTCTATAGATACAGCTTTTGCCAATGTGATAGAGGGCATGCTTAAACTCATGAACGATATGATGAATAACATGCAAAGAATGCTAATGCGAGGCCCAGTGCAAGGACAACCTATGGGACAACAAAGGAAATTAAAATGGTGCACTGTTGAAGGTAAATAGACAAAAATCAAGTGACAAATGAGTGCTCCTACAAACCAAAATATGATGGAAATGTCCAATATGCGCCAATGAGACCACATGGGCAACCCATGTATGTGGAGCAACCTCAACCAATATTAGGTCAACAACCTCCACTTACAAGGAATAGATCTATACCAATCAAGTACATGGTGTCTGAGGAAGAAACTGAGAAATAGGCGCTAGTACCCATTACTCCATATCATGAGACTAGCTCAGTAACAATGGGGATAGAAGAAGATTGGTATAACCAACCTACTCCAGTTCCTATCAAGACAATGTGCCAAGCACCCACTAATACAACACATGTTTACTTTATTGCAAACCAAGGGGGGCAAGGCCACCTATGGTCAAAACAATGCCCAAACCAAAAAGTGGAAATTGTCACAAATGTGGAGCATATGACCATTGGAAAAATGATTGTCTTGAATGGGATACGTGTGAATGCAAGGGTAGACATTTTCCTAATGATTGTCCTAGGAATTCTCCAAACAAAGGGAAAACTGCCTTAAACATAGTTCAAGTGGTGCTGAGTAGTTCATCAGAAGGGGAACCAATTATTCCAGTTCAAGTGATGACTAGGGAACAAACCAAGAAAAAACAAACCGCATAAACCCAACAATTCCTCCAAAAACTCCAGGAAAGAAAGACACAAAAGATATGAACTCAAGAGAAAAAAATAGCGAAAGGAGATTGAGGGGAGGATACAAAAGGAGGCAGAAGAAGTAATACAGACTCCTTCAACAGACTTTAAGGAACCCGAACTAAAATCGACTAAATCTATTCTGGTTGTGACAAAATTTACGAACCAATCAATGTAGCTATGAAAGATTTTCAAGCTGAACTAAAAGCCAAAAAACCAATGGAAAAACTATCCAACGCCTAAAATAACAGTATCTTAGAGAAACTTGGTGAAAATTACACAAGCCTTGATGGAAAAACAGAATACTCAGAAGGAAAATATAGGAGAATCAAATGAAGATGAGACCAAAATCCTAAGAGAAAAAGCTCCAGAAAAGGAAAGGTCAAAAAATTGGGAGAACGAGAAAGTAAAACCACCTAAATTGACCGTTCCTGATTGTGAAGAAGAATGGGATGGTGTGCCGATAGTTGAAGACAATTGGCCACACTACCTAGGGAAACGAGTTAGGGAAGCGAAGGATGGGAGCTTGACTCTAAAATCATTAGGGAATTTGGGAGGTCATTTGGAGGGCCTTCTAAGAAAACAATTTTTTTTGCCTTATCTCTCTAGAAAATTGGTGTGGTGCAAGAAAAGATGTCCTTATCAATCGTTCAAAAAGTGTACTTCAAAGTGGATTCTTTCGACAGAGTCATAACGACCGTAATGATTGATAAAATGTCCATTTTTAGTAATATTGAATTCACCTAGTCATATAGAAGGGAAGTTCTTCTCCATACGATGTATGCACTAGGGACTCTAGGGAGGAAGGGTGTTAATACTCTTTCGTTTCTTGATTTTCTTGACTGTGTATTCAGGGCTTCTTTATCCACCCCCTCAAACCTTCTCACTAAACCACATAAATATAATCTACACATTGATTGAATTCTGAAAGAGCCATTGTGCAAGCAAAGTAAAACAAACATAGTAGTAACACCCACGAAGAAACAAAGACTCAGAGTAGAAGGAGAAAAACACATAGATTTATGGAGACAAAGGGGTAATTCTATCCTTTGAAATCTATGAACAATGTCTCCCCTGCATTTGTAAATCCCACTACACTACAAGAGGCTATTCATATTAGCGACGCTCACACAGCGACGCTCAAAAAAAATATTTCCCGGCGTCGCTATGAGCGTCGCAAATTTACTTGTAAATTTGTGACGCTCATAGCGATGCTCATAGCGACGCCGGCTGGGCTAAAAAAAATAACAGAGAGCGCCCAAAAACTCAGATCTCAGATCTGAGTTTTTCGGCGCCCTCAAGCAAGGAGCAGGTAACGCTCTCCCTCTCTCTCTCTCTTTCTTCTCCACACACACACACACACACACACACACACACACACACACACACACACACACACACACACACACACACACGAGGAGAGGACGGAGAGCCAGGTATGCTCCTTCCCTCTCCTCACTCTCATGTTCCCTTCCCCTCTTTCTCTCTCCCTCTCTCTCTCTCTCTCACACACACACATAGTGTTTTTGAGAGAGAGAGAGAGAGAGAGAGAGAGAGAGAGAGAGAGAGAGAGAGAGAGAAAGAGTACAAACATAAACAAAAACGCACACACACATACATAAACAAAGAATGCACACACACATTGAGAGAGGAAAAGAGAGAGAGAGCATGCATAAACAAAAAACGCACACATTGAGAGAGGAAAAGAGAGAGAGAACATGCATAAACAAAAAACGCACACATTGAGAGAGGAAAAGAGAGAGAAAACATGCATAAACAAAAAAACGCACACACATTGAGAGAGAAAGAGAGAGAAACTAATTTAACGTCGTAGGAAACTAATTAAAATGAAAAGACCTAAAGCTCTAGCCGACGAGGAGTTGAACTCAAGACCTATTATTCAAGAGGGAAATGGCATAACCAATCTATCATACTTGGCATGGGTGATAGAAAGGTTATACCATTTATCTCTTTTTATTGGCACACACATCTACACACGTGCACACACACAAGAAGAAGAGAGTTATAACGTCGTAGGAAACTATCCTAAAAGACGTTAAAGATTAGGTTAGATGTAGACTTACGTTAAATTAGATTTAGGTTTATTTAAGTTAAATTAGATTAGATTTAGGTTTATTTTTAGTTAGATTTACGTTTATTTACGCTAGATTTAGATTTTCGTTATATTAGATTAGATTTAGGTCTCCATAGACTACGATGCCTGCATGAAGCGGGTGAAGAAAGCCCTCAATGGAATATAGGGTATTGCTGCCTTCACTCATAGTGGGCTCCGTCGATCCAAAAGTACTGGTGAAATGTCTTCAGAAGATAGGGAAGAAGGTGGATCTTCAGGGCGGCAAGAGTCACTACATCCCCGACAATGACCATCTAGACAACCTCTAGTCATTCAACAGCAACTTCAAAGTTAGTAACAAGAGCAAGAACGGTCCAAAGGGCCAATTGCTGTCATCAGATGTGGATGGAGATGAGGCAGCGTCACCGCCGGAAGTTAACTCTCACATCTTTAGTGATGAGAATGCCAACTCTTGCCGAGTTATGTGAAAAATTATGTGTTAAATCAGTTTTAAGGTTCTTATAATCCCTGTTAGTTTAGTTCTTTGTTTTTAATATAACATAATTTACGTTAGATTTAGATTTATGTTATATTAGGTTAGACTTAGGTTTATTTAGGTTTACCCACACACACACACACACACACAAGAAGAAGAGAGTTTTAACATCGTAGGAAACTATCCCAAAAGACGTTAAAGATTAGGTTAGATGTAGACTTACGTTAAATTAGATTTAGGTTTATTTTTAGTTAGATTTACGTTTATTTAGATTTACGCTTATTTACGTTAGATCGAGTCCACGCAAGAATTACTTACGGTTTAGGGTTTAGAGTTAGACAAACAATGAAAAGATCTACTGTGAAAAGATGTTAAGATGCTGTGAAGTGCTACAGCTAGAGAAGAGGCAAAGGGGTTTTGTCCACTACATGCAGTATCATGTAAACGTGGGTCTGTAGATTTCTTGTACCCACAAATATAGGTATTGACCAATAAAGACGAGATTATAAACCGGTGGTTCTGATCTCCGTGCACCTCTAGACCGAGGTGTGCGGGGATTGGACATGACTAGAGAATGTGTGTGTGTGTGTGTGTGTGTGTGTGTGTGTGTGAGAGAGAGAGAGAGAGAGAGAGAGAGAGAGAGAGAGAGAGAGAGAGAGAGAGAGAGAGAGAGGGATAAGACGAAGAATGCCAATAGAATATTAAATTTGTTTTCCAGGTTATAAGATTTTTATCCTCATTATGAGTAGTGACAAGGATGTGGGACCGTCCAACCGAAACACCTATCTCTCAACGAGGGTCTTATGTCCTTGTAATCAATGCAAGCATGCTGTGCGACGGACAAGACGTGTTTCTTTGTAGCACGTTCGCGAATTTGGCGAGTTCGATCCATCTATTATAGATTGAGTTGTTGCCAATTATAACTCGTCGGACTCTGACGCTGGCCAACAAGCAGCAATCTTGCAACCCAATAGACATGTTCGTAGGCGCTTTGGTCAAGCAGCATATGTGAGGCCACAAGATGTAGCCTTTGACAGCTTGGGGGATGATCATGCAGAGCAAATTCCCAACGAGGCAATGTTTGAGCCCGAGATTGATGAAATGATCGAGACGATCATGGATTCAGAAAGGCTTATCTATGATGATATGAAAAGTGAAGCCGATACGCCATTGTATAATGGAGTACGTATGTCTAGATTGAAAGCACTCCTGGTTCTTCTCAACATGCAGGCAGAGTTTGGAGGGAGTGACACTAGCGTCACAGCGCTTTTCAGGTGATCTATTACAATTAGTTTACTTTAATAAAACTCTAAATGTATAATGATCTGATAGATTTTTACACGATTGTATCGTATTTTTATGTTGTGTAGATTGCTTAAAGAGCACATACTACCAGCTGACAATGTGATGCCAGATTCCCGAGATGAAGCAAGAAAGATTTTGCGAAACTTGGGGATGGATTACAATTCTATCCACGCTTGTCCTAATGTCTGCATTCTTTTCAGAGGGGAATACATAGACATGGAGAAGTGTCCGAAATGTGATTCCGAAAGATATCGAGTAGATCTCCACGGGACAAAAATTCCACAAAAGGTTTTGCGACATTTTCCTCTGCTTCCTCGCATCAAGCATTTCTTCGAATGTAAGTCCATGGCCGCCCTAGCATCATGGCATGAGGAGAATAAATCTTCGGATGGTGTGCTACGAATTCCTGTAGATTGCGCAGCCTGGAAACATATAGATGGAACATGGTCGGATTTTGCCAGGGAAGCTCAAAATTTGCGCTTAGGCCTGGCTATGGATGGCGTAAATCCATTTGGTCAAAGATCAACATCTTACAGTGTATGGCCCGTTGTCATCGTCAACTACAACATTCCCCCGTGGTTGACTACGAAGAAGGGGCACCTATGGCTAAGCTTGATTGTGCCAGGGCGATATAAAGTGGAGAATATGGATGTGTATCTTCGTCCACTATTGGAAGAGCTACAACAATTGTGGATTGGCATAGAGGTGGTGGATATGAGCCGACACACAAGACGACAGAATGCTTTGATCAGAGGCATTCTAATGTGGACCATGCATGACTATCCCGGGCTAACAGAATGCTCAGGTGATCTATTGACGCTCCTCACTTAGACACTGTAAATCTTGTTTTTTCCCATAGTTGATCTATTATCATGTGTATACATGTAGGGCTTCAAACAAGCGGATACAGAGCATGTGTCACATGTGGACCTAGACTGAATGCACGTAGGGCGCCCTCACTGAAGAAGCAAATCTACGAAGGTCATCAAGCGTATCTTCCAGAGAATCATGTGTTACGCGACGGCTTTTTGGGAAGAGAGCCACCAAGGATGTCTGCATAAGCATGGTTAGAGTAGAAGGAGATGTGCGATGACGGATTGCCTCCAGGGATGAAGAGACTATCTCTATGGTACGAGTTACCATACTGGCCCCGAATCATGATCAATCACTTGCTCGATCCAATGCACATATTCAAGAATGTGGGTAATCTACTATGGGACCATCTGACCGGCAAGAAAGATACTTTGGGAGCCAGAGTTGACCTTAGAAATGTGGATCGTATGGAGCAATATTGGCCGCAAACAATCTGATGGATCGATAAAACTCCCTAAAGCACCATGGATTTTCACAGGAGCCCAAGAACGCAAAGTAAAAGAGACCATTCGATCTTTGCGGACCCCCACTGACGTAATGCACTCGCTCCGAACGTGTTTTACTAAAGAAGGAAAGCTTACCGGTTTGAAGTCACACGATTGGCATAAAATGTGTCAAGTACGTTCATAGTGGACTTTAATATCATTGCATAAAATGTGGACTTTAATATCATTGCTGCACATACTTTACAGTTTATTTTACCTGTTGCCATTGAGGGATGCTTGTCTCTCGACATCAGTAACACAATCTACAAACTTGCAAAGCTGGTGCAATGGATCTCACAAAAGAAGATCAACGTAGACTCCATACCATTCGCCAAACTAAATGCTGCAGAGCTTGTGTGCATGTTTGAGAAAAATTTTCCTACTACCATGCTAACCATTCAGGTGCATCTTCTTGTTCACATAGTTGATGAGGTGGAAATAGCTGGCACAGTTCATTCCAGATGGATGTTCTTCTTAGAACGTTTCATGAAAACGCTTAAGGGATATGTGCGTCAAAAGGCACGTCCGGAGGGTAGCATGGCAGAAGGTTGGTTGGTATCAGAGTCCCTAGTGTACATTGGAGAGTGGCTAGACGGATTTGATAAAGCCCGGGACACGCTATGGCGAACCATAGATGATGAGTGCATATCTGGGATTTTCATGTGCAATCTCGGTGTTGAGAAGAAGATGACGGAAGATCTAGAGGCTAAAATCAACCGATTTTGCATGCTTCACAATCCAGTGATGCAAAAGTGGATTTCACAATATGAGGATGCAAAGCAAGAGCGACAAAGGGCACGAATCGAGTGGAGACGGGGAAGACGACCACCGATGCACTATCCGACGGTTCTGGAGAGCCTACCAACATTCATGAGCTTAAGATGGTTGCACAACCAATTGAAAAGCGCACAACAATGCGGTGACGAAGTGACTGAGGAAGAGTGGGAGTACTCTCGCGGTTGCGCGACCAAGGTAAGTTTGCAATGTACGACTAGATAGTGACTTTATTTCTAAACGTTTGAATGGCCACTCATTATCTTTGTTCGTTGTAGTATAAGTCATACACAGCAGCATGGTGTAACGGTCGACATTTTAGGGTGGAACGGATCGACAAAAAGCGTTTTACTCAAGATTGTGGAATCATGGCAAAATTTGAACAGTCTAGTCGACGACGTTCCTCTGATGCAGATCCTGTGGTGGTGGAACTCACTTACTTCGGCACGCTACAAGAGATTTTGAGGATCGATTACAGAGGATTTTTTGTCGACTTGTTCGACGTGCAATGGTTCAAGATAATCATGGAGGGTCGCAACTCTACTGTGCGTAGAGGAGAGTCTGGTTTTCTTGAGGTGGATTCTACTAAGAAATGGACTGACCTAAGAGACACTTTCGTACTACCCGAGCATTGTGAACAAGTAAGTATATAAATAGTTAACATCCCCCTTTTACAAGTTATGTGCTTGAAAGCTCTCATGTAAGTTATGTGGCTCTAGCAGGTAATATTTCATCCTACAAAGTCTACATCAAACTGGTGGTACGTCATAGAGGTAGCCCCTCGTAGTGCAAGGACGTATGAAGGCTACCATGTGCCAATGACAACGGCATCAATGAAGGAGATCAGAGAAGGTGCTCAATCAAAAGCCGCTGCGGTGGTGCCAGACGAGCATCAAGATGCTACTACTCTATATGGGGTGCATGCAGAGGAGCTACAAAATGAAACAGAGGATATGTGTTTAAACGGAGAGCTCTATATAGATATAGGAAGTTATGCTGAGTTATGCGAGGATGAGAGAGAGATCTCTTAAAGCCACAAATATTGTATTTGAACAATTTTGCTCCGTGTTGTAAAAGTTCTGGCTCTCTAAGTACCTTCCATGGTGTATAACGCTCTTTTCTACTCGCGCTCACATCTTTTGATTGAAAATTCTGAGTTTTCGACTTGCCTCTTCTATCACTCAATTCATTGCGTCATTGTATTTATATGTGTCATTATGTCATTGTATTTAATGGTCTTTGCGTCATTGTCTACTCTATTCATTCAATATTAAGTTTAAATATTCGCGTGTTTAATGCAGGTATGGATGATGAGGAGTTTCTTTCTTCTTTGTCACCACAATAGAGACAGTGGTACGTGGAGCGTCATTGCTCTGGCGCATCATCGCGCGTTCCTACTCCATCCATATCTCCCTCTCTTTCGGAGCATTCGGCGCGCTCCAAAGCTTCGGCGTCGACGAGCCGATCTTCACACTCGTCTAGACACCGGCGCTCTAGTGGTGGCGGTGGTGGTTGTTGTGGGGATTCCGCCGCCGATGCCTCCACACCGCCTCGTGTTCGACGAGGCTCTTTACCCTCCCCTTCTTTGCCCGTCCCCACACCAGCCACAACATCGCCATCTACGCCAGGTTTTGCGCGGCTGACTGTTCCTAGCAGCTACACACCTCTACCTACTCCGCCAGGAGCCACCCCACTCGACACTCCTCGCTTCGGGGCCCAGACGCCGGTGGAGACACCTGAAGTCCGTACCCCCATCGACACGCCGCTAGAGACCCCTGCAGGGACACCCAAGTTCACACGTCACCGGCCAGAGGGCTTGCCTTACTCCGTCGACTTCAGCGGCGGCATCATCATGGATGATGACGGCAAGAAGGTGATCTCGCGTATGCGTGGTCTTTGCTCTCAGCTGTTTAGACACTACATACTAAAAAAATGGAGTGAAGTTCCAAGTGATTTAAAAAACAGAGTCATCAGCATACTTCATGATGAGTTTCCCGTTCCAACACGGGATCAACGCTTCAATGAAGACCTGATGAAGATTCGAATGCGCGAATACTGCAAACACAAGCGTTCCGAAGTGCAAAAAGCAATCAAGCATGGGTGGAACATGCCAGATTGGCTGGCCAAAGAAGATTGGAAGAATGCGAAGAAAGCAGCGCGCGAGAATCCCGACAAGTGGAAGCAACAAAAGGATGCAGCCAGAGCGCGAGTAGAGGCAGCGAGCTCGCACCACTTGGGGAGCGGTGGATGGGCATCATTTGAGGCCGATTTTGTAAGTGTTTTCTCATTGCTCTTTATGTTCGATAGTTTAAGGTTTATGAGTTTTTAAATTCTAACATAATGAAATCTTTGTATGTTTTGACAGTGGTCGATGACAGGACGTGATCCCACAGCGTACGAGCGCGAGTACACAGGCAGGAAGGGCTTCAACGCCCTGATGGACATTCTCAGTTCTCGCGGCGGCATGGTTAGTATTAGGGTTTACTCTTTTCTATTTTTTGTATTGTTTTATAAATGTCGTTATATGTTTATACTTACTGAAAGCTGTCTTATTGTCTTTGTTTGCAGAATCCGACAGATACGCCGCTTAGACGCGATGAGACGTCTGACTAGACGACGTCAGTTTAGCCGTAGCTAGATAGCATTAGTTTAGGGTTTCTCATAGCTTATGTATCATGAGACGGATTTTATACGTCTTTTTGAACCATGTATATTATTACATTTTTCACCGCAGTTCATTTTGCCAATCAATTCTTTATGCCTATGATGTTGTACAATTGTCATTATTACATTTTCCAATCAATTCATTTTGCCTATGATGTGTACAATTGTCAATTTTACGCTTGTCAATTTTGCAAACAATGCGTCTTGTGGGTGACTATTTTGGGTCTATTATCTACCCTTGCATTTTTTAAAAAAAGTGAATCAAGTACAATATGGTTGATGGGTGGCAGGGCATTCAATGCCCTGTCACCAAAAAAAATTTCTCTCGGGCGTCGCTGTAACCGTCGCTATTTATGGCTCTGGAGCGTCACTATAAGCGTCGCTATAGACTTCTGTGAAAACGTCGCTATAAGCGTCTCTATATAGCGACGCTTATAGCGACGTATATAGCAACGCTCTCATAGCGACGCTATTAGCGACGTCGGGGGTTATAAAAACCCAATGTATTTCCGTCGCTAACAGCGTCACAAGAGCACACAACCTCTTGTAGTGCTACTTTATTGACCTTTGTAGGTGACAGAAAGAATGGTTTACTTGGCTACTGCAAAGCTCTAAAACCGGGAAATCAAAAATTCAAAAAACATGGTTCACCATCAAGCAAATGAGATTCTAGGACTTTCTTTTACATTGTGAGGACCAAAACACCCTTTTGTAGTGCACACAAGAAATAAAGGTCTTGCAAGAAAAAGTTGGGAACTTACAAAGGAAAGATACAAGCATAGGTGCTCATGCGTGAAAGACGAGACTATGGAAGCTTGAAACCTTGAAGGATGGCTCTGGAGGTCTCAAGAAAAGAATCCAAGCATTGAGGTCAGGATTGTGAACCTTTTAGTTTATTTCATGATAGTTTTTTCTTATGTCTATTATATTTTTTATGTAGACATGCTATTGATAGCCATTTTTTGGCTATCCATAATTACCGTAGTGAGCTACCTCACCCTATCAAATCACTCAAACATTATGTTTATCCTCACCCTTTCGATGTACATAGGCGCGTGTGAGTTACGGAATTTTTTCCATATCTCCTTAAAACACTCAATTAGCTAGTCACTCGGCTAGTTGAGCTAAAAACAAAAACAAAATATATATTATGGCCCATTTGTGTGTAAATATTGCATTGTATATAGGGCCTAAATATAAGGAATTTTCATAATTATTTGGGTATTTATTTAAATATTTCTACCCAGGTGTGCGTTATTTGCCTATGTATGCTATGTACATTGACTTACCATTACCACAATTTTGCTTACCATTTTGCATACTCTTTATTTCATATATAAATATTTTCATGCAAGCTTCTCTTATTTTTGGTGTGAATCCACTCCAAGAAAAAATCTCAAAAATACCTTCCACCATCAGTCATTGCCTTTCACTAAATTCCTACTTCCTACAGGTACCCTTTCTTACCTCCTCTAAATAAATATACATTGATAAAAAAAATGAGGGCCCTCCTCATTTCATTCCCTATATTTTCATATATTTAATTTTATATATTTATAGCCCACACTATTCTAGATTCCATAAATTGTTTATATATACTAACTTGTTTTTTTCATCATATCCATATATTATATTTATGCATAATCCACAACCATGCATAAATTCAAACCCCTAAGAATCAATTACGTCATGCTCTTATGCAAGGAGGGGCTCACCTTTGGAGCCATATAAAAATTCAACAAAAGGGGGGCCATTGAAGACTTTTTGTGAAGAAAAGTAGGCATTTTGGTGGGATTTTTTATATCCATGTCCACTCCGAATTTGAAGTGGTGGTTAAAGGACAAAATGTGGATCAAAATCTGAATAATCACCTAAAAAATTTAGTTAATTTTTGGAGCAACCACCGGTGAGCTAGGATTTCTTGAGTGGACCCCAGTCTGCCCACTTTTCTCACAAATAGTTCATAGTCTTCTCTCACCTCTTTCCCACACTTCTACACACACACACACACACACACACACACACACACACACACAAACACACTTATTCCTCTCAATCTCTCACTCAAACCTGCACCTTCCATAGTTTCTCTCACCTTATTCACCATTAACGTCCCCTCTTACTTCCATAGCTCTCATATGAGCTCTCCATGTACATACACCATCTCTATGCCTCTCTCTATTACTTCCAAAGTCATTTCCATCTTACCCCTTCTCTATATACATAAATTCAGCATGTAAACCATGCTTAACCTCTGCAAATTGAGATAACTCATGAACCAAATTTCCATTTTCATCGCAGTAATCAGTTTTGGTGGCGGTGGCATAAAGAAGAGAAGAAGAAGAAGAGGATAGATAGTCATTTTGTTTCTCACTTTATTCAACCATATTACTTCAACCATCCTCCTCATTCTACCCATTGTAAATATAACATTAAATTTCTAGTGATTACTAGCACTAACCACTAACATACTAGCACAAAATAGCCATTGACCTAAGCATAAAAGACACCTCACCTCAAGACATGTGCATAATAACTCTCTCTCTCTCTCTCTCTCTCTCTCTCTCTCTCTCTCTCTCTCTCTCTCTCTCTTCTTCCTTAAAACTCTACTTTCACCTTATCTACCATCAACAATGTTCTCTTTTGAAGCCACATCCATGACTCAAGCAGACAAAGAAGGCCCGCAATGTTTTGATATTAAAAAAAAATCATAATCCGGATTTGTTAGCTTGTGAATTAGGATTTCCAATAATCTTAATGAGGGGTCTCCAACCTATGAATAGGCCCTTCTTGTAAAACAACCTCCAATATCTCACATAGCACCCCAACACTCTATGCGTGAGGAGAGACTTAGCATAGCAACCACTTTGGTGAGCTTCACTCTTGGTGTGAGAGAAGCTTTCAAGCTACACATTGCAAGTGAGAGAGTGTGAGTTCAAAATCTCAAAACCACTATTGTATATGTTCCTCAATCATCAATAAATTGAGGTTTGTTGTCAGAGGTTACATGACTCATAGGCTATGGGTTTCGCTTCTTGACTTAAGATACCACCTATAGTTTATCCACTAGTATCGGTTGATATTGTAAAAGTTTTTGAAAAGTTCAGCAATTGTAGTACTGGTGCATTTATCGATACTTCTTTGAGTTTATCAAAGCTTTCGTGGGCTACTTTAGTCCATAAAGGGTTTCTTAGGAAGATTTGTCATGGGGCTGAGGCTATCTTTGCATAGTTCATCATGAATATGCGATACCATCCTGTGAGTCCAAGAAATCCTCTGATCTCTCTTATGGAACTTGGTGTAGGCCAATTTATGAAAGCTTCAATCTTTGCGGGTCCGTTGATACACCTTCTCTAGCGATTATAAAACCAAGGTACTCAACTTGTTCTGTGAAGAAGGTACACTTACTCTTCTTAGCATAGAGTTGGTGCTGACAAAGAAGTTCTAGTACACATCATACATGTTCTTCATGTTCTTCTACACTCATAGAATAGACTATAATGTCATGAAAGAAAACAAGAACACATCTAAATGTTCTCAAAAGATATATGTCATGATCCTATTGAATGTAGCAGGGACATTTGTGAGTCCAAAGTGCATGACCGTGAAATCATGACAAAACCAAGTGTAAAATATTGTCTTGGGAATATCCTCTTTCTTTATACAAATTTGGTAATTTCCAAACTTAAATCAATTTTTGAGAAGATAGCTGCACCTTGTAACCTGTTTAAAAGTTCATCAATCCGTGGTATACCATACTTGTTTTTGACGGTGACTTGGTTAAGCCCTCTATAATCAATACAAAG
Source organism: Adiantum capillus-veneris (assembly GCF_014529385.1). Lineage (NCBI taxonomy): Eukaryota > Viridiplantae > Streptophyta > Polypodiopsida > Polypodiales > Pteridaceae > Adiantum > Adiantum capillus-veneris. The sequence continues at coordinate 84,040,680 of NC_140931.1, read as the reverse complement.
GTGGAGTGTGCCATCTTTCTTTCAATTAAAAAGGACGGGTGTGCTCCAAGGTGAAACACTAGGATGTACAAATCCTTGATCAAGCAGTTGTGAAATTTGTTCTTTAAGCCCAGTAGCCTGTGGCACAGACATCTTGTAGGGTCTACGAGCTACTTTTGAGCTCCTAGAATAAGCTCAGTAGCATGATCAACCTCACGCTTAGGTGGTAGCTCAGTGAGTTCTTCTAGGAAGACATCATTTTACTTAGTCAACCATTTTGGTTTGGTTTGGGTGTTTTGCTTGTTGGTGGGGTTTAGCTTGACCGCATAAACCATTTGTTTATGCGAGCTACTTTTGAGCTCCTAGAATAAGCTCAGTAGCATGATCAACCTCACGCTTAGGTGGTAGCTCAGTGAGTTCTTCTAGGAAGACATCATTTTACTTAGTCAACCATTTTGGTTTGGTTTGGGTGTTTTGCTTGTTGGTGGGGTTTAGCTTGACCGCATAAACCATTTGTTTCCTCCCATAAGCCTTTAATAGTTTTGTGAAAGTGACTAGTTGAAGTTTTGGTTACCCTCTCATACCTAAAATTTTTATTCTCTTGTTATCTTCATTCTCAAAAGTTAGTAAAGCCTTCTTACAATGTATGGCTGCATCATTCTTCTTTAACTAGTCCATTCCTAGTATACCATCATAAATCCCAAGGGGTAGTACCCAAAATTGAGCATTAGTGTTCTCATTTCCTAGTTTGAATTTTATTTGTCCAACTGTCATAAGTGACTTGGTTTTCTTTCTCGTTGCAAGTTCAATCGTGAGTGAGAAATCAGGATGTTTGGGTAATTATAGACTCCTTATGCACTTCAGATATATAAAAGAATGCTCCCTAAATCAATAAGTAAAGTGATCTTTTCACCTTTGTATTCAACAGGTGTTTGAAGGACGGAGAATTGTTGGTTGGCTCCTTGATTCTCAATTGCCACATGAATGTGAGCCATTGGTTCCACTTTCTTGTCAATTTCAATAGCATTAAATTGATTAACATGAGCTACATTAGGGTTGCAGCGTCCCCCAAATTATGGGCAAAGAGGGTTTCTATTGGCTTGGGGTTGCCCTCGTTGCTGATTCATAGTGCCTCCTGCTTGTTGACCAAGAGGTTGAGAGTTTTACAAGGGAGCAGGAAGGCACGGTAGTGGAATATATTTGGGTTGGAAAAACATCCTTGGGATGGTTAACCATGGGTTCTTCATGGTGAGGTCACTCTCTTTGTATGTGACCCGATTGTAAGCAGTGATGCGGTTTGGGGTGGGCAACAAGAGAGGCGACCTCAAAAAACCCCTCAAGGATCCCGTGCTACTCAATTGGGGCAAAGGAAACCACAAGCAAGGAAAAAAAAAAACCACAGCCAAACAAGTGAAGGGGCAACACCTAGTTATGGGATGCGAACTAGAACACAAGAGAGATTTTGTCACAACCAAGAGGAGATGCAAAAACACACACGCAAACAATCTCACACCAAGACACACACCAAATGGCGCAAGCAAGAGTGAGAGCACGAGAAGAAAGAGAGAGAGGCATGGAGTTTGTATTTACAAGCTAACAAAGTAGGATTATGATTTTTTTTTAATATCAAAACATTGCAGGCCTTCTTTGTCTGCTTGAGTCATGGATGTGGGCTCAAAAGAGAGCATTCTTAATGGTAGATAAGGAAGGAGAGAGAGAGAGAGAGAGAGAGAGAGAGAGAGAGAGAGTTTTTTTACTATGCACATGTCTTGAGGTGAGGTGCCTTTTATGATTAGGTCAATGGCTATTTTGTGTTAGTATGTTAGACTTGGTTAGTGTTAGAAATCACTAAAAGTTAATGATATATTTACAACAGGTAAAATGCCTTGAAGGATGAGAAAAGAGGGGTGAATGAGATGGGTGTACCCTTGAGATGGTGAATCCTTGAGGAATCTTGGACTCAGCCGTGCATAGATTATCGAAAGTAATCGTCGTTCTTCTTCTTCTTCTTCTTTTCATGCCGCCACCATAGTTGAATCACCACAAAGATTGTTGATAAAAAACCTCCGTTTTGTAGAGATTAAGTAAGGTTAGGCTGCTGACTTTTTATGCATTTTTGAAAGGGTAGAGTAAAATTGTAATATGGGAGTAGCTAGAGAGATATATGGAGAGGGTGGATGTAGGTAGAGCTTCAAAAGAGAGCTATGGATGTGAGAGGGGAGGCTAATGGTGGAGAGGGTGAGAGAAAACCATGGAAGCTGCAATTTTGAGTGAGGAATGAAGAGAAATGAGTGTGTGTGTGTGTGTGTGGAAGTAGGAAAGAAGGCGAGAGAAGACTATGGGTTACTTGTGACAAAGCGGGCAGACTGGGGTCCACCAAAAAAATCATATTTTATCGATGGGAGCTTCAAAAATTATCAAAATTATAAGGTGATTATTCAGCTCCTGGTCCACATTTTCTTTCTTAGTCACCGCTTCAAATTCAGAGTGGAGATAGATATAAAAAATCCCACCAAAATGCTTATTTTCTTCACAAAAAAACGTTGAATTTTCATAAGGCTCCAAAGGTGAGCCCCTCCTTGCATGAGAGCATGACCTATCAGATTTCTAGAGGTTTGAAAACATGCATGGTTGTGTATTATGCACAAATATAATATATGGATATGATGGAAACAAATAGATTAGTATATAAATAATTCATGGAATCTAGAATAGTGTTAGTTGTATATAAAAAAATAAATATATAAAAATATAGAGAATCAAATGAGAAGGGTACTCATTTTTTTTTATTGATGTATATTTATTTACAAGAGGTAAGGAAAAATACCTATAGAAAATAGGAATTTAGTGAAAGGCAATGACTGATGGTGAAAGGTATTTTTTTCGGGTTTTTCCTTGGAGTGGATTCACAAAAAAATAAGAGAAGCTTGTATGAAATGATTTTTTGTAGAATACATGGTAAGAAAGATCATGGTAATGGTGAGTAAATTTTTAAAGCATACTTAGGTAAATAACACACACCTATGCCTACATATTAAAATAAGTACAGAAAAAGATTATAATAAAAATACCTTTATTTAGGCCCTATATACAATAAAATACTTATACACAAAAGGGTCATAATATATTTTGGCTTTTATTTGTGTTTTTTTTGGCTCAACTAGCTAAGTGAGGGTTTTTAAGAAGATATGGGGAAAGTCCCCTAACTCACATACACCTACTGACTAAAGTAGGGCTTTAGTCAGTACCCATTCACCTTCTTAGCATGCTCCTTGCCATCTAAATCCATGAGTTGATAGTAACTTGAATTAATTATTTTTTTACCACATACGGACCTTGCCATCTAGTGTTGAATTTGGCATCAAACCTATTCTCGAGTTGATTATCATACTTAACACTAGCCCACCTTCCTTGATCCCCTTGTCCTTGACCTTCTTATCAAGCTTCTCCTTTGCTTGCATAGCCTTCCTCTTGTAGCACTCATAAGATGCTTCTCTTTCCACTCAAGCTCAGCTAAGGTAAGAAGTCAATCCATCCATGCTTCTTGATTATCTTGTTTCCCTTTGACGTGAATCCGTATTGTTGGAATGTTGAGCTCAACTAGTTGAAAAGCCTCTTGAACACACACCAAGTGAAATGGTGTGAACTCTGTGGCCTCCCCGTATGTGGTTTGATATGCCCACAAGACACCATCCAATAAGTCATCCCACAACTTTGTCTTGTTTTGCACCATCTTTCTAATGATGTTTGCAATGACACCATTAGCCTTCTCCACCAAACCATTTGACTGTGGATACTAGGGTATGCTATGACATGGAGAATGCAAAGCTCTTCACGAACTCTCATGAGAAAACCCTTTGTGAACCATGGACCATTATCAAAAACAATCTCCAAAGGTGTTCCAAATCTACAAGAAATATTAGTGTAGACAAACTTGCTCACTGTTTTTTCATTTACCCTTGCCACTCTTTGAGGCTCTACCCACCTAGTCATGTAATCTACAGCCACTAGAATGTAGAGTTTACCGTTTTTTATTCTAGGAAAAGGACCCATAACATCAATGCCCCACTTTTCAAAGGGTCCATTTGCGAGTACAATTTTCCTTGGACCATATACCAATCTTCTATTCCCATTTACCTGACAATTGTGATAAAGTTTATGAAAGATCTCTGACCCCGACCAAAAAGAGCACCATTGTACCGTAGAATAAACATAATGAAAAAAGTTACTATTTTTAGTAGTTTTCCAAATTTTGTCGGTGCCATGATGTTTGGAATGTTATAAAGCATCCAAAATTAAATTAAAATAATTTTTGTGGAAAATTTCCAAAAATAGTAAGTTTTTGGTCACCCGACGCGTCTAGTTTTGACCGTCTCGACAAACTGCACCCGTACCCCGAATTTGAAAAAAATGCATTTTCGGACGTCGGGGGATGCTAAATATGGCAAGTACTTGGGATTATGCACCTTACCCAGCTTTGTATAGCAAGTTTCAGCATTAAAATCTGATTTGAATTGCCCGTCTTAGGTTGAAATTATATTTTCCTAATGTTGTGCGGGGAGCACCAAGGCTCAAAGGCTATGTGGGAACAAGTCCCAGGCCACTGGGAGCCCAATCTGGCAGCAAGGGGGCGCCCTCACACACAAGAGGGGCTCGTGGGCTGATCCCCATGCAAGAGAGAGAAATCTTGTGAGTTATACTATGCAGGTTCGACACTTGGTAAGTGTTCAACTGAACTTGCCATGCATGAGTTGAGTAGCTCTCAGATGCAAATAGTAAGCAAGGTCGAAATTCAGCTTGGGAGATCCTATTTAAGAGTGTGCTCGCACACACACACACACAGATATATGCTCACACACACTCCTACACACACACATACCTTGGGGAGGTACTGTGGGCAGACATAGTCTTTGGAAGAAGAGCTAAGGAGGAAAGTGCTGCCTGTTTCTCGTCTCAAAGACGCCCTTGCATCATAATTTTGAGAGGAATTCAGCCGTAACCTCACTCTCTTTTTCCAAGTTGTCAATTAAGTTGTGAGTATAAAATGCCCCTGGTAAAAAGAACTCGTTTCGGTGGTTCCCACGACCGCGAGGCAGGAACAAGCAATACGAATGGGAAAGGGAAAGCTCCCATGGTCGACCAAGTACCGGCCAACTCACGGATCAATGACGAGAAAATTGAGGAGGTAGGTCACATTTTAATTCAAGTTTGTTTAATTTAACATTGCATACGATAAGTTAGGAAAGAACATATCTCTAAACATGTTGGAGAAGTCCAACGGAACATCGGCATTTGAATTGAAATGTATATTAAATTCTAGGTAGGAAAGAATGGTTGTTGGATATACTGTTTGAGATAGGAAAGAATGTCTGCTAGGGAAAATTTAGCTCGGCCTATTCATTTCTATTTCCAATGTTGAAACTAGTCCTGATGCCCCTACTGATCACAGAGGGCGGCTCGCTATGATTTTGCAGTAGCTAGAGTTACTAGCTTAGGGTCTCTATCCAGGACTTTGCGTTCTTTGTGGTGGATACCCACGACTTGCGTTCTATGCGGTGGGAATATGCATGTCGTGTGTTCTATGCGGTGGACATACTTAGTTGTATGGACAGCAAGGCGACAACGGGAGGAGTAAACTCTCGCTGGAAGGGGGGTGTTGTACCTCCAGAACATTGGAATTTTAATGAATAATTTTTTAGTAAAATTTTTACTAGAGTTACTATCTTGGTGCTGCTTTGCAATACTGGTTGAAGGGCTGTATTAAGGGACTTGTGAACCGGAACTTAATCAATGAACGTATGTGTTGAACAACCACGTGTGGTAGTAATTAGGTAAAAAAGAAAGTGTGAGTATGGGGTGGAAAGTGGGAGCTTGGCTTGGGTTGCCAATGCCTATGAGAAGGGTGGTCCCGATTGGTCGGGAACTCTCCGTCCCCATGGTGTTATAAATCGATGCTAGTATTACTCATTGCCCCAAGAGCGGCGAAGCCTCAAGTGTACGTGCCTCTGAAACATGGGGAAAAAGGAAGTCGGGACTTCTCTCCGCTTGGAAGGTGGGTCTTAGGATCGCTAGATAAGTTAATCACGCTTCCCCTGCGGGGTGGAAGTAGATCTCGATGCTAGTAGGCTTGAACTCGACTCACTTTGTGATCAGAGATCGTCCGCTAGAAGAACCATAAACCACTTTGTTTGCTTCCGTTGTAGGTCTAGTGGCCACCAGGTTTACCATCACATCCGTCGTTTGAGACGACGAGGTGGGGACCACACACCTGGTATCAGAGCAAGGTTTAGGTTAGATGGGAAAATAAAGTCGTATTGTTTGAATAGGTAGCTGATCCAAATTTCTTGCATTGGTGTTACAGGGAGACCCCGTGCTAGAATATCGGAAGTTCCAAGTGTTTGAGCTTATTTACGAACAAGCTCGACGATCCCCAGTTTACCAATTCAAGCAAGATGTCATGGAGATGCTGCTGAAGGTTCATACACCGCACTCCACTCGCATCGATAAAGTATGGGGGCTCGATTGGACACATGAAGGAGGGGTTTACTACATCAACGCTTGGAAGCTACGATGCCTGGCTGCCGATTTGAAGAAAATACATTGGGGAGAAGAATTAAGGGTGGTGTAGATATTCTACTTGCTACCTGCACGTACAGACATGACTGTCTCTGACGGCACCAATCAAACCCTCAACGAGTGGATTTTGGAGAAGGTCACTAATGTAATCCCAGCAAACAGAGTTAGAACTTTTGGAGTACCAAAAGAATTATCCCAACGCGACACCATAGTTTACTATCCACTCAAAGATGAGTATAGGAACTACTTCACGAATGAAGTAGAGTATCATGTGAACCTGACAACGCAACCTGCTCGGCGTATCTTATAAGCATTCTAAAAGCCATGTAATAAATTCATCATGAGTTATCCTAAACCTTGAGGGGTTTTGATTGTAATAAATCTTCATCAATAAAGTGTTTTTGTCTCCGAGTCTCTGTTTCTTGATAAAGTGGGATCTTGAATTTAATTTAAGTCTCGTGTCTATTTGAAATCCAAGTAATTGTATCAAGAATCTCGTGTAAAAACCCATGTAGGCACCGCCTACTGCTCTCTACTCGACGGCGAAGGAAAAGAAGCTCCTTCTTAAGCAAGCCCAACCTCCACTCTTTAAGGGCAAGGGGACAAATGTGGAGAGAGATGCAGAAGTATGGATGGAGGCTATGGCCGACTATTTCAAAGCTGCGGGAACCCAACCCTTGAATCAAACCATGCTTGTGATGTTTCGCTTGTCTGGCGATGCCAAGATATGGTGGAAGAAACATTGCAGGGACTTGGACATTAAGGGATCTTCCCAATCCTGGGAAGAAATCAAGGCTGCTGTGATGGAGCAATACTTACCACCCGCTTATAAAACGTTGAAGATGAACGAGCTCTTTTCCCTTCGTCAGTCGACTTCTGCAGTCGAGGAGTATTACTCAAAGTTTGTTACTCTTCGAAGGTATGCCCCTAGAATGAGCCTGGATCAGCAAGTAGCACGGTTTTTCCAAGGGCTCATTGACCCCTTGAACAATCGGCTAGAAGCTCTCATGCCAACAACTCTTCAAGATGCCTTGCTAAGAGCTAAACCCTTAGCTATGGAACTTCAGAAGGTCAATCAGAATAGGAGGAATCATTTGGAAAAAGGGGCAAGGAAATTTTTTTGGAATAATAGACCAACCTACCAAGCATACGAACAATGCCTGATAGTATCCACTACCGGAGTTATGGAATTTCCAAATGTACGTTGTTATGAGTGCAACGACTTCGGGTATTACCGATCTAAATGCCCCAAGAAGACTCAAGCAACTAGAACCAATGCCATACCTCTAAATGTCTATGGGTGAGGTCAACCTAATGGAAGAGGAGGATGTGGAAGGGTAAACAGAGAGCGAGGGCGTGGAGCGCATGCTGCAATTGAGAATCCCAATGGTTGCGAGCAATACGCAATCATTAATACGTCAGGATCTCTGAGAGGTGAACAAGTAATTAGCTTCCTTATAGATTGTGGTAGTACTCTTTCATTTCTTTCACCCAGATGCATGAGGAAGCTAAAGCTAGATAAGTATCCAACAAGAAAATTACTTGTGGAGTTAGAAAACGGCAAGGAAGTAGTATGTCAACACTCTGCAGGTATAATCGACTTTGACCTAGGGGGACACCCAACTTCTACCCAATTTCGAACCCTACCTTTAGGATTCTTTGAAGGGATACTAGGGATGGACTGGCTAAAGCAAAATCAGGCCCACATCCATTGTGCACAAGATAATTTTACCTTTACACATAACTTGGGTAATGAAATATTAATCCAAGCAGAAAATGGGAGACCTAAGGCTACTCTAGTTAAGGCCAGCAGAATTTTGAAGGGACTAAGAAAGGGGCAGCAAATTTATGCAGTAAATCTCAACAAGGTGGACCAATCAGACACCGTACTTCGACCAAACTAGTTGAGAGAGTATGATGATGTATTCCCTGAAGACCTTACGAATCTTCCACCACATAGAGAGGTAGATCATGAGATTGAGACTACCCCTGGATCTGAACCTATCTCAAAGCAACCTTATAAAATGTCACTTCCAAAGGCCATAGAACTCAAGGAACAACTTAGGCAATTCATTGAACAAGGATTCATTCAGTCGAGTACTTATCCTTGGGGTGCACGAGTTCTTTTCCAGAAGAAGAAGGATGGGACCTTAAGGCTATGCATAGATTACCGTGGACTGAACCAAGTAACTATAAAAAACAAGTATCCAATTCCAAGGATTGACGAACTCTTGGAAAGACTCCATGGTGCCAAAATTTTTACAAAGATTGATCTAAGGTCAGGATATTACCAAATCAGGATCAAGAAATCAGACATTCCAAAGACAGCTTTCAACACTAGGCATGGACACTACGAATTCACAGTAATGTCCTTTGGTCTAACAAATGCTCCTGCAAGCTTCAATCGACTTATGCAGGATATTTTTAGACCTTATCTGGACGATTTTGTCTTGGTTTTCTTTGATGACATTCTGATCTATTCTAAGAACGAGGCAGATCATGAAGAACATGTTCGCAAAGTACTTGATCTTCTTTGAGAACACCAAATTTACTCTAAAGGGAGCAAGTGTATCTTCTGCTCACCAAAGGTCAATTATCTTGGGTTTATCATATCAGCCGAAGGGATTACAGTGGACCCAGATAAAGTCAAGGATATCATTGATTGGCCTCAACCATCCACCGCCAGCGAAGTAAGAGGATTTCTTGGGATAACGGGATGGTACAAGATTTTTGTCAAGGACTATGCACATATTGCTGCACCCTTGACGGAACTTCTGAAGAAAGGAATCAGGATCGAATGGAAGACCGAACACGAGTCTAGTTTTGCTAAGCTAAAATAATTCTTTGTCTCAGCTCCTATCTTAAAGCTTCCAGATTTCAGTAAGTAATTTGAAGTAGCGACCGATGCTAGCAAATTTGCTTTAGGCGGAGTTCTTACTCAAGAAGAAAGAACGGTGGCATATACTTCCCGAAAGTTGAGGAATCATGGGAAGAATTATCCTACTCATGCTTTGGAACTTTTAGCGATTATACATGCGCTAAAGTTGTGGAGACATTATCTTCTCGGACGCAAGTTTCAGCTAGTTACAGACCACAAGAGCTTAAAATGGATTTTTACTCAACCCATTCTCAATATGCGACAATGGCGATGGATAGAACTCTTACAAGAATATGACCTTGACATAAAGTGTAGACTAGGAAAAGATAATGCCGTTGCAGATGACTTAGCCAAAAATATTTTATCGGAGCTATCTCTATTCCAAATAACCCTATATGGGATAGAATTAAAGGAACATCTTTGGTAGATCCAAAATACCAACGTATGGTAGTCCAGCAGAATAAGATGCCTGAAGCTAAAAATTACTCTCTTATGGGAGGATGTCTTTACTACAGACATAGACTCTGTGTACCCAGAGACCCAGCTTTAAACAAGACTATTCTGTATGAAGCACACGATAGCCCTACATCAGGACATTGAAGTTATGCTAAGACTCTTCATGCTATCAGGAGGAGTTATTTTTGGTATGGAATGAAAGGAGACATACTTCGCTATGTGAGGCAATGTATTTCTTGTTAGAGGATAAAAGCCGAAAGAATCAAGTTACCAAGGCAACTTCAACCTCTTGACATACCCCAGGTGAAATGGGAATGCATCAGTATGTGACTTTGTTACAGGATTACCTTCTACAGGAGGTTATGACTCAGTATTTGTGGTTGTTGATATGCTCACAAAAGTGACTCATCTAATACCCGTAAAGATGACCTTTACTGCTTCAGATATTAGCCGAGTATTCATCAAGGAAATTTTTAGGTTACATGGTTTACCTAAGCGTATCGTCAGTGATAGAGATGCAAAGTTTACATCAAAGTTTTGGACTTCTCTTTTCCAATCTATTGGGTCACAATTAGCCTTCAGCACAGCGTATCATCCGTAGACGGATGGACAAACTGAAAGAGTAAATCAAGTCATTGAGGACATTCTCAGGGCCTATTGTTCGCGCAAGAGCCAAAGAAGTGGTTACAATATCTTCCTTTGGTAGAATATGCTTATAGTTCTTCCAAATATAGAAGCATTGGAATGTCACCCTTTAAAGTTCTTTATGGACAAGACTGTTTAGCACCACTGAACTTTTCAGATCCAGCTATCAAAGTAGGAGCCTCTAGGAAGATGTTAGAAGATATGGAAGCTCAGACTAGAGCTATTCGCCAAGACATTCAGGCCGCTCAGGATAGACAGAATCACTATGCAGATAAGAACTGTTCGGAAAGAACTTTCAAAGAAGGAGATAAGGTTTTTTCTACGAGTCTGACCGAAGAAAAGTAACTTATCATTAAGAAGGTACAAGAAACTAAGCCCAAGATATTGTGGACGCTCCAAAATCACTAAGGTTGTGAATGACCAGGCCTAAAAGCTTAAGTTACCCACGAACATAAAGGTTCACAATGTATTTCACGTCAGCCTACTCAAACCCTACATTCCTAACCCCGATCAACTCTTGGACTCAGATCAGATAGTTATGCCAGCACAAAGAGTTCTCGAACTTCAACCTGATTACGTCCTTGAATCAAGAGAAAGAAATCTAGGAAACATGACAATTACCGAGCACCTTGTGAAGTGGAAAGATTATCCTGAAGAAGGCGCTACTTGGGAGGAGGAACCAACGCTCATAAAGAATTATCCTAATAAATTCTTGAGATGAGGACATCTCAAAATTTTCACGTTGGGGAGGTTGTAAGATCTCTGACCCCGACCAAAAAGAGCACCATTGTACCATAGAACAAACATAATGAAAAAAGTTACTATTTTTAGCAATTTTCCAAATTCTGTCGGTGCCATGATGTTTGGAATGTTATAAAGCTTCCAAAAGTGAATTGAAATAATTTTTGTGAAAAATTTCTAAAAATAGTAAGTTTTTTATCACCCGACCCGTTTAGTTTTGACCGTCTCGACAAACTGCACCCGTATCCCGAATTTGAAAAAATGCATTTTCGGACGCCGAGGGCTGCTAAATATGGCAGGTACTCGGGACTATGCACCTTAGCCCCGGCTTAGTACATCAAGTTTCAACATTAAAATCTGATTTGAATTGCCCGTCTTAGGTTAAAATTAATTTTTCCTAATGTTGTGCGGGGAGCACCGGGGCTGAGAGGCTGTGTGGGAACAAGTCCCAGGCCACTCGGAGCCCAATCTGACAGCAAGGGGGCGCCTTCACACACAAGACAGGCTCGTGGGCTGATCCCCATGCAATAGAGAGAAAGCTTGTGAGTTATATATTGGACACTCCGTAAGTGTTCAACTGAACTTGCCATGCATGAGTTGAGTAGCTCTCAGATGCAAATAGTAAGCAAGGTCGAAATTCAGCTTGGGAGAGCCTATTTAAGAGTGTTCTCTCTCACACACACACACAGATATATGCTCACACATACACTAAGTACACACACACACACACTCCTACACACACACATACCTTGGGGAGGTGCTGCCGGCAGACATAGTCTTTGGAAGAAGAGCTAAGGAGGAAAGTGCTGCCTGTTTCTCGTCTCAAGGAGGCCCCTACATCAGAATTTTAAGAGGAATTCTGCCGTAACCTCGCTCTCTTTTTCCAAGTTGTCAATTAAGTATTGAGTATAAAATGGCCCCGGTAAAGAGAACTCGTTTCGGTGGTTCCCACGACCGCAAGGCGCGGACAAGAAACACAAATGGGAAAGGGAAATCTCCCATGGTCCACCAAGTACCGGCCAACTCACGGATCAATGACGAGAAAATTGAAGAGGTAGGTCACATTTTAATTCAAGTTGGTTTAATTAACATTGCATATGATAAGTTAGGTAAGAACATATCCCTAAACATGTTGGAGAAGTCCAACGGAAACCTCAGCATTTGAATTGAAATGTATATTAAATTCTAAGTAGGAAAGAATGGTTGTTTGATATACTGTTTGAGATAGGAAAGAATGTTAGCTAGGGAAAATTTAGCTCGGCCTATTCATTTCTATTTCCAATGTTGAAACTAGTCCTAATGCCCCTACTGATCACAGGGGGCAGCTCGCGATGATTTCACAGTAGCTAGAGTTACTAGCTTAGGGCCTCTATCCACGACTTATGATCTTTGCGGTGGATACCCATGACTTGCGTTCTATGCGGTGGGAATGTCCATGTCGTGCGTTCTATGAGGTGGACATACCTAGTTCTATGGGCAGCTGGGTGACAACGGAAGGAGTAAACTCTCGTTGGAGGGGGGATGTTGTACCTCCAAAACATTGGAATTTTAATGAATAAGTTTTGAGTAAAATTTTTACTAGAGTTACTGTCTTGGTGCCGCTTTGCAATACTGGTTGAAGGGATGTATTAAGGAACTTGTGAACCGAAACTTAATCAATGAACTTATGTGTTGAACAACCATGTGTGGTAGTAATTAGGTAACAAAGGAAGTGTGAGTATGGGGTGGAAAGTGGGGGATTGGCTTGGGTTGGCAATGCCTATGAGAAGGGTGGTCCTGATTGGTCGGAAACTCTCCGTCCTCATGGTGTTATAAATCGACGCTAGTATTACTCATTGCCCCAAGAGCGGCAAAGCCTCAAGTGTACGTGCCTCTAAAACATGGGAAAAAAAGCACTAGGGACTTCTCTCCTCTTGGAAGGTGTGTCTTAGGATCGCTAGATAAGTTAATCATGCTTCCCTTGCGGGGTGGAGCTAGATCTCGATGCTAGTAGGCTCGAACTCGACTCACTTTGTGATGAGAGATTGTTCGCTAGAAGAACCATAAACCACTTTGTTTGCTTCCGCTGTAGGTATAGTGGCCACCAGGTTTACCATCAGATCCGTTGTTTGAGACGATGGGGTGGGGACCTCACATTTTACACCAACGTTGGACATCCACATGCAGACTTGGCCAAACATACCCCGCAAGAAAAATCTTCTTCACACTTAACTCTTGGGCAAAATTACCATTACATGCCTCTTGATGCAAACCTTTTAGAATGGCTAGAATATCCTCGATAGTTGGTATTCTTCCGCACACTTGATCCTTCCCTTTTTGATAGAGGGAGCATTCTAAGAAGAGATAGGAAACTGCGTTCTTCATGAATCTCCTCTTCTAAGTTTTTGTGAAGTCTTGTGGAAACACGCCCTCCAAAATGTATCCAATAATGGGATCCAATGACTCCAATCCCGCGTATCTCGGTTGCTTGACAGCTGTTGCCACCGTGATGACATGCACTTCTTTCTCAACACATGTAACTACTTGTTGTGCAAGTAAATCAACATCTTCATTTTGTTTCTTGGGAATATAACATAGTTGCACTTCTTCAAAATGATTAAACAACCTAAAAATGTAGTGAACTTTTGTCCTTAGGCTTACATTTTAGCATCCCCAAATGCCTAAGATCTGCTTCACAATGAGGAGTGTATCTCCGTTTATCAAGAGAAGTTGTATAACATGACTAATGGACATATTCAAACCGTGAAGTAGCATATCATACTCGGTTTTATTGTTGCTAGTTGAACTTGATATATTGACCCTCTCCACTTGTCGTTCTTCTTGGGAGTGACAACAATGGGAAAGACCCACTCTGAATTCTACACTCGATAAATGAAACCTGTTGCTAGAAGCTTTCTTAACTCCTTGAGTAAAGCCTGCTACTTGATGACTCCTAGCCTTTGTAGCTTCTGAGCCTTAAGTGTGGCCTTTGTCTTTAACTTGATTTTATGATGAATATCATCTACTATACGCACATCTGTTTAGGCTTTAGAAAAAATCCTAGAAAACTTCCTTAGCACGCATTTGAACTCATCTCTTTCTTCCTTTGTAAGTGTTGTTGATAGCATACCTTCTATCATCCCTTCATCTTTCACATTTTGGTTCTCTTGGGAACCTACCTCCTCCAAACCTTGACAAGAGGTCTCTTTGTTGTTTGGCTTAAAACTTACCCCCATAACTTCAATGGAATACTCCTCTTCACTAATGCTCCTGCTACTTTTTGCTTCTGAAGTGCTATCGGTCAGCCTTCCTCCGTATCACTTTGCAGTGATTCTTCATGGAGATCTTCTTGGTGTTTCTCCTTCATGTCAAAGAAGACCACCTTCACAAGGGGTGGAAGGAGTTCCACTTTTGCCAGATCCAAGTGTGCATGTGATAGAGGTGACAAATTCAAATCAGGTTGACATGGAAGCAAATGATATTAAGCAAGCCATTTTGAGATTTGCTAGATATAGCTCATCATCCTCACCAAGCTCATCATCCTCACCAAGCTCTCCAAAAAATAGAGGATATCCTGAAATTTGGCGTTGGGCCTCCATTGAATCAATTTCAAAGTGACAACACATATTTTTCTCTTTCTTAAAAAAATTTACACAATAATGTTTTCTAAATTATAATCTATTCTACAACAAAATAAAAATATGCACATCAAATGATCTATGATAGTCAACAAGAGGCAAGATGACAAGGTTTGGTGAGGTGAGAATTTCTCCTACTCTTTGGGTACCAAACATGAACACCATATGTTGTTTAAAATGGATCTTCTACTAATTACAACGTTTATTCTAGTGTGTAGAGTGAAATGGAAGAAAAAAACCTCTATTTTTGGTCCATTATCAATGGTGTGTGCATGAGCTAATGCTTAAAATAAAACAAAAATATAGACGTCCAAACTAAGGTCGTACCTAATGAGAGGCAAGACAAAAGGATTCACTGAAGTGTTTATCTCGGTCAACATAAGAGGGCCCAAAATTCAATGAATTACTCACTGAAATTGTAATTTTGTGCTTATAGTGATATGCACCTTTTTCCTTGCAATGGGAACAAATGGTTCATATAAATTTTTGTGATTCATGCAAGCTACTTGATTACTCAGAGGCTGAGTATTCACAACAACATACACAAGCCCTCCTCAGTGTGGGCACCAATTTGAGGCGGTATCGTACCGTGGCACATACATAGTGTGAAATAAAAACATTCACACCAGTCTTGACACTTCTTGATGTATGCAAATAAAATCAATCATGTACATATTGTGATATATGTTGAAGCGTCTACTGCGGTCATTATCATGTACATACCTATCTAGGGAGTCGTGGCCTTGGATGTGGCGCATTTGCATGCATTTCCACTTGATAAGATGCTTAATTTGGTTCTACAATGTATATATTCCAAGTGTTTCATGGTGGCACACTCATCTCGCCTATAAAGACTAATGCGGCCAAAAACTGCCAAAAATAGCAGCTAATAGGTGCTGTTACAGAATTGCATGGAAAGTAACCCAAAATGGTATATTGATGGAACATGATGCTTATCTATGTTTTTTATGTTTATGCGAGCGATCCCACAAATTTAGGAATTTTTTTGACTCTATTTGGGATTTTTCGCATCAAAAATGGCATTTTTTGGGTCAAAAATGAGTGAAAATGGCCTAGTTTTGGTCGAAAATGGCAAAATGGCCCAAAAATTGACAAATCAGCTGAAAATTCCATGGGTAAGAGAGAGAGGGCTTCTTTTTACAGAAAATACCAGCAATTTTTCTCTACTGTGTAATAGCTTCCATGGTTGCTCAATCTATGTGTGATGCAGTCCCGCCTCTTCGCAATCTCGTATCTAAGCTTGTGAGGGAGTGAATTAGGGTTTTTCCTTATCAAAATGGTGTTTGGGCTTCAATGTAGAAGCTCTTAAATCTCTGCAAAATCAGAAAATGGTCGTCGTGAAGGTGGAAGCTCCAGCATTCCTTTCAATTGTTTGATGTTACGACTATGTAATTGGGGGCAAGGCTACATGATATCATGAAAGAGGTTTGGGTTTTGATTGAGAATCGTTCTTGTATGAGCAACAAGGTTTCATGGCTGAAACTTTAGTTTTTTTCAATGGTCTTTTTAAGTGAAATTGAATGTGATTTGGTGATCCTCTCATCATAATCTCGACTACGAAAACAAGCAGACTCCAAGCACGATAGGAAAGAGGGTTTGTGACTTTGCTGTCACGAACGCTCTTAGATTATCTGTCACCCTTAGAAAGAGAGTTGGTGATTCTCCACAAACGATTTCTCGCAAAGGGTTTGTGACTCTCATCACAAACTCTCACAGCCAGAGGTTCTGCACCTTCCCAGCTAGACCGCACAGTTTTCGACATTTCTGGTGAACCCGACGCGAAGCAGCTGGAGTGGGGGTTCAAATACTTGTTTTGAAAGGTTTAATTAAAAATAATTAAAGCTATGGATCAACAAGATCAAGAAGGCATGCGTTTTGATCAAGGCACAATGCAAATGTTTCAAGCATTCTCCATGTTTATGCAACAACAACAGGCTGTAGAAAGAAGGAAGGTGTCAGCAACCAAAGCCCTTCAAGATATTGTGAACAAAATGGACCAATTTGAAGCAAAAGATGTCACAAAATTTCTTCGTGGTTATGTAAAGGAGATGGAGCTACAACGGGTTCCAGAGGTGGACACGATTCGTAGTTTTGAGCTTGTTGTGGTCCCCGAGATTAGAGACCATGTAAGGGGAATCAAAGAGGAGCATGGAGAAGGCTGGGAGCAATTCAAGTTATCCCTAAAGGAGGAATACTTCATGGAGGACTCTAAAAGGGTTACAAAAAGGACCTTCTTGGAATGGGTTGCAAAGCCAAAAGAAGGACTTTCCATCATCGAACTATTGAGAGAGTTTGAGCGGCGCTATGCTCAATTGTCAGGAACAGAGCGGGCTACTTTGGATAGTGAAAAGACCAGATTGTTCCTTCAAGCTGCACGTCATGAGCTCCAATAAAAGCTAAAGCTACTCCTTGAAAAAAAGAATACAGAACAGGGTCTAAAGGCTGTGTGGAAAGAGGTTGAAGACACAGTCTCATTGCTTGCTAAGAGGCAACGTCGTAGGGACAAGATGGTAGTGAATGGTACTACCTCTCCTCCTAGCACATTAGAGATTCCACCAAAGCCTACTGTTGTGAGTCCAAAAGGTGATAATTCAATGCTTGATGAGCTTGTTAAGGGCATGCGAGAAATGAAGTTAAAGTTAACAAGGCTTGAAGATAAAGGACAACCTGCTGCTGCAGGACAAAAATCCCAAAGCAAAGAAGGATTTGTGCACAGATGCATATGGTGCGATGGCACAGACCATGGGAGAAGGGATTGTGATAGCTTTAGTGATGCCTTAAAAAGAGATCTTGTGTTTTTTAAGGATGGCAAGATCCATCTGCGGGAGACCGGTATGCCATTAGGAACTAACTTTGGAAAAGGAGGTATGAGGAAGTTAGTGGAGGATATGGAAACTAGTCATGCCATTTCTGCAGTGGAGGCTGCTACCTATGGGGCAAAGATAGAGCTAGTTCCAAAGAAAGTGTTAAAGTATACTCTAGATGATTTTGAGGAGGTTGATAGCTTGTGGTCATATGTAGTAGCCTCAGCCAAAAAAGGGAAGGTAACTAAACAGGTATTACATGAAGCTAGTGATTGCATACACCATACAACAGGTTGGGATGACCCTGTGGACTCTTTATCAGTGCATGCCTATCTTGCAAAATGCTATAACAATGAAGCAATTGTGGAAGAGAAGCGCAGACGTGAGAAAGGCGATGCAGGTCCCTCTACTTCAAAGAGGGTTACAAGAGCTGGTGGAAGAAAGGATCCAGGACCTTCTTATGAGGCTCCACCACATGTGCCTCCTCCTCCTGAGATTCCTATGGAGGAGGCAGCTACAGGGAAGAAGAAAGAGCAAGGAAAAACTAAAGCAAAAGACCCTTCATACAAACTACAATCTGACATTGAAGCTGCCACAAACTTAAAGCAGGTATTGGAGGAAAGGATTTTGAACAGCAAAGTTGATTTTACCTTGGGTGAGGTTCTTGGCATTGCTAAACGCGAGTTTCATGAAGAAATTATAGATATCATAAAAAGAAAGAGGCAAACTTTTAGCGAGTCTATTCCTCCACAGTCTTAGGGTGAAGGGGAGTCACATAAGGCACATGGAATACATGTCCAAGAGAGTGATTATGATGAAAATGTGGTAGGATGCTACCTATCTTCTCGAAGACATGCACACGCTAGATTTGAAGAAGAAGATGATGAAGATGAAGCCTTCTATAAAAGCCACTACTCTAAAATTCATTGGGCAAGAGCTACAACAGAAACTTTAGTCAAGGTGGGTGATCTTGAGGAGCCATACTTTGCATTGATAGATCATGTCTCTGAGATCAATCTTATGTCCAAGAGTCTTTACATGAAGGGTAAGTGTCTGATAGACACAGGCCATGGGTGGATGATTAGAGCTGCAAATAACTCATCAGGAGAGCTGTATGGGGCTTGTCCAAATGTGAAAGTGACGATTGGTAATGTGATGGATGAGCAAAATTTCTTTGTGCAGGAGATGTCTCCCTATCAGGAGGGAGTTAACGAAGGCGATTAGCACTAGGACAAAGGAAAAAGAGAATGGGCTCGTTGTAAAGATTGCACAAGCTGAATGAATGAGAATATTACACATGTGCTAGATTGTTACATTAAAGGAAGGTTTGTTAGGAAAGGTATAGTGGATGGGGTGCACAAATTTGCATCATGATAGATGGCCTCATGCAAAGACTAGGTATGCACATCCATGAGACATCTAAAATCAAAGTCAAGATGGCAAACAATAGTAGGTGTGTAGGAATTGTAAAAACGTTTTTGTGGAGGCCTTTGGCATTACGAAGGCTATTGATTTTTATGTTATATCTACCAAGGAAAATGGCTATCCATTTATCATAGGAAGATCATGGATAATGAAAATGCGAGCTTTATACGATTGGGAAAGTGGTAAGTTTATTTATAGGAATGCCAATCACAAGAAGGTTATCTTTGACATGAAGGAGCAATGCCAAGAGGAGCTCCATGAAGAATCATCTCAGAAGGAGATGGAGGAACACTCGACAGATCACTTTAGAAGAAGAAATTAGTGGTACCATTACTGAAGAGGAGTTTTCCATTGAATTCATGGGGGTAAGGTTTAAGCCAGGCAACCAAAAGTCCTCTTTCTTAGGCTTGTAAGAGGTAGGTCCTCAAGAGAATCAAGGTGGGCAAGATGAAGGGATCTAGAAGGTATATTGTCATCTTATTCAAAAGGTGAAGTATGTCACACTTCATTCACTTAGCCTCGGAGCTACTACACCCCTTGCACAAATTGACACAACAAGTTGAGTTTGTTTGGTTTAATGAGCTTGAAGAATATTTTTGTAACATTAAAGTCATTCTGTTAGAGCTCCCAACAAGCCTCCTTGTTGGGGGTACGCATTATTTGTTAGCTCTAGCGCTGGAAACAATTGGTGTTGTTTTGATACAACAAGATTCCCACAGCACCAAGATGCAGCCCATCTACTTTGCCAGTAGGGTCATGAATACTTTAGAGAAAGGCTACACAAAATCAAAACTCATGATTCTTTCTCTCATGTTTACGGTGAGAAAATTTAGGTCCTACCTGCTACCAAAACCTTTTAAAAAATTTGTTTGCTTGGGTGTCATCTCAAATGAACCTTATTACTATGATTTCAAAGTGGATTATGGAACTGCAAGAGTTTCAATACTCTTTCAAGGGTAGAAGATAGTGTGCATGCATAGTTGGTAGGGATTCTCATATATAGGGTGAGAACAAGATTAAGGTGCTTGGAGTACAAACCCTACCATTGTCACCACCTAAAATTATTCCTAATAATACCTTGTACTTTGATAGATCTTCTTGCCAATCCACATGTAAACCAAGGGGAGGGCTAGTGTTGATAAACCCAAGTGGAGAGGTGGTCATGAAAGAGAAGGTCAATCTACTAGGTTCAATTAGCAGCAATGAACCAAAGTACAACATACTACTTCACGGTCTGAAGATGTGCATTAGTCAAGGTATACAATGTTGGAAAGGGGGAAGGGGGAACAAACCCAGCACACTCCACACTACCTCTCTATAGCCCACGGATTAACCCGCACCCCTAACCATACAGAAACTCACACACACGCAACACTTTCTGCCAACCTTCCAACCTTCACTGCACAGCTTGCCTTTGAACAACACTAGCTACACACAATCACTTCTGAATTCCAAGCATAATTGGATCGACAGCACACAACCATACCTGCTAATGCATAGTATACTCACCAAATCTATAAACACACTAAGCCCACCCAACCTGTGTGTGTGTGTGTGTGTGTGTGTGTGTGTGTGAACACACACAAAAAAGACCCGGAGTCAACACTACACGAGACGATGAGCAGATGAGACAATGATAGCTGAGTACAAAATAATTTAACCAAAGTGCAAGCTCACTTATGCATAGCAAAAAAAGAACTGTGGTACAATGATGACTACTGTCAGCTGCATGCCTTGGTGCAAACGGGTACCCTTCCTCGACTATTGGCAACCCTTAGTGGCTGCCTTCCCCTTGAGCTCTTGATCTAGCCCCTAAAGTTACCTCCTCCTCCTAGTTGGCCTTCTTCACCTCCTCTACTGGGCCCGCTGCTTACGGTCTCTATTCTTTTATGGCATGGACAACCTCCATGTCCTTGGAACTTGCACAATCCCCCCATGGATCTTGCGACCATATATATGGCACTCGGCCTGTCAAATACCCTTCCCAAGCCCTAGTGGCTTGCATTCTTGGTCTTTTGCAGCAGCCTGCTAATCCTATAGACTGCGCCACCTCGTACCCTTCCAAGCCGTCATCCTGCTCAATGTACCGGTGACCACCCGTGATGGCAACCCTCTCCGTCCCTGGTCGTGGCCAGTCCCTTGCGCTCCTGATCCCTGTGTCACGACACCAGTATTGGCTCCTCTTGCTACAGCACCCAGGGCAACTCTCAACCTCCTGACGCAAGGAAGCTTGCCCCTCAATTCCCTCTCGTTATCTAGCAGGTGGCGCCCTCCATTCTTTCTCCATTGATGGCCTTCAACTTGCAACACCAAGCGGCCTTCCTGGCTGCCTATAATATCACCCTCCCATGCAGCTCGTGGCCGAGCTCCTTTGGTTGCCAAGGCCCAACTGATGCTCCCCCTCTTGCAGATACAACCACCCTCCTCCTTCTCTGGTCGTGGCCAGACCCTTGCGGCCTGCTTTTACTGCATATACCCAGTGGGCTGCAGCCCTTTCACCAATTGCAGCCCGCCATGCCCACCTTCTCACCACCCAGTAGATGGAGGCCTCGCTCTTGCACAGCTCTCCCACCTCCTGATCCGCCATGGCCTCAGCTCCTTGATGGCCCCGACATCTTGGCTTCCTCTTTCGGGTCCCGTCCTCCTTCAGTCCCGTGAGCCCCTCAACTGACGGTTCTTCCCTTTCTCAGCGCCCCCTGCCCCTTCTCTCAAATCATGCCCCCATATAGATGGCACTCCGCTCACCACCCAGTCGAACTACCACTTGTACTCCTCTTTCCACTCTCAGCCCTGCTCCCATGCAGTTGTTACCCGCTCTCCCTCTATGCCACTAACTGCTCACCATGCATGAAACAACACACATGGCACCCTTTTTGCTCCACCCTGCCCAACAGATGGCGCTCCACCACCTTTTCAACTGCAGCAAACTTTAAAAACCGTCGCCTCATTTTTTTTAAACAATACTTTTCTTTTTTTGAAAAAACTTTGCTTGGCTGCCTTTCCCACGTCATCCACTAATCCCCTCAAGTCTGCCAACAATCTCCTTTGACTTCACCTCCTGCACACCCTTCGTGTCCGTATGGCAAGCACCCCACCATGATAGCAACCCGCGGTCGATCATCCGTGTATAGCTTCGCATCCCTTAGCACATTGACCCGTGCTCTTGTGGCAAGGTCAACATGGCGGCAAGAAAACACATGTAGCTCCGCATGGACAATATCGGGGCATCCAAATACCCAATGACAAAGTGATGACTGCCACAACCATCACAATCTTCAATCCCGGTGAACTTGTCCACCGAATTGTCCACCGAATTGGCACATACGCCTTTAAGCTTCCGGCTAGTAGAGCTCCAAAAAACCATCATCAACCTGTAAATTGCCACATTTGACATACATATCTCCACCATACTTGCTCCAATATGCATATGAGTCCTGCCAAAGTCCGATACCATCAATCTGCCTGATGCCATATTCCTGCTGCTGACACTTCCACAGGTCGACACGATTTGGGTGCACCATCATTGCCCACCCCATCATTGAGAATTTATGCTCAACTGTAGTCTTATGTAGATAATATCTGACTGCATAATAAGAGAACTGAAATAATATATTCATAGATAGTATAGAAATAGGTAGAGAGAAACTTTAACAGGTGTTCAAGCCCCCCGGATCAAATGGAGAGGCATGAGATGCCCCATGCGTGACGTCATCTCCACCAGGATCAAATTGATGGCATTGAGAACAGCCACCTATCTGTAAAACATGTGTGAGAAATATATCCTCGGCACCCACAAACCTGTAAACAAGCCATTCTGGTAGCCTCCCATAGCATGGTTCTTCAATAACCTGTATCCATATGCATGCTTGATACCCAAAATGAGCGTATACACCCACATTTGAAGCAATTGCATCACTTGCAATCATTCCTTCCTTTGCTAGAGGGCTCTCCATAACCCACATGCGCAAAGATTTGCAAATGGTGGAGAGCTTTGTAGAAATCTACCTGCAATAACACCTTCATGAGGAGCATAGCACATACCTTCAACACCTTGTTTTTTGCCCCTACTCTTTCTTTAGCCACAAGAGCATGGGCTACTACCCCTTCAGCCTGTACTTCATGCGAGAGCGAGCTAGATTGCTCGACCATTAACTCTTGACCATCAGCCTTAGCTACATGTTCTTCAAACACATGCTCAATTACCACATCATTGGACAAGTAAGACAAAAATTGATCTTAGACTTCATCAACTGCAAGATTGACAGTACCTCCTCTTTGCATGTGATCCCACTCTCACAAGCTGCACATATACCTGTCTCCATAGTGTCAATTGTTGGAGCTCTCTCTCTACGACTACACAGCAACTGTGTGAACCCTATAGTGCACCTCGACATGCTAATCAAGGCAAGGTTGCCCCACTCCCTGCATAGATAAAGCATCTTGGCATACCTCTACTTCACCTTCACTCGAACTTGATGTAGATAGCAGATCGCTTTCGTCCACTAGGTCTTCAATGTCTTGCACTTCTGCATGGTAGGCGATGTCAAGCATGGCGTTCCAATCTTCGTCATAAGCCGCAAAATCCTCCACAAAACTGGAGCTTGAATCACTCCAAGCATCTTCATCATCACATTCATATCCGCTACTAGCGAAGACTGTTAATGCTTCATCATAGGAGACTTCTTTATCAAGAGTTGACTTCTTGCATACCTCTTGGTCCAATCTTCCATACGATTGAGTCCTTGATACTTCGGTCTTGAAATATCGGACAAAACAGGCTCGAACCCTCAACCATGATTTCCTATTGGAAGCGTCCAAATTGTTGAGTCAGGCCTTTCCTTTGCCCTGCATCACCTATGACAAACCTTTAAGCTTTGCTTCGTTGGTCAGCATCTGTAGTGACATCATATACAACTCTAGATCTCATATCCAATCTTCTGCATCTTCCTTGCCAATGAAAACCGGCGAACCGCAACCTTCAATCATCTTCAAGCTGTAGGACTTCATCGAGGAGCAATTAGTAGGTTCTCCGTGGGGTCACCACTGATGGAAAAGGGGAAGGGGGAACAAACCAGCACACTCCAGACTACCTCTCTATAGCCCAAGGATTAACCCACACCCCTAACCATACAGAAACGCACACACTTTCTGCCAACCTTGACTGCACATCTCGCCTTTGAACAACACTGGCTACACACAATCACTTATAAATTCCAAGCATAATTGGCTCAACAACACACAACCATACCTGCAAATGCGTAGTACACTCACCAAATTTGCAAACACACATTAAGCCCGCCCAACACCCCCCTCTCTCTCTCTCTCTCTCTGTGTGTGTGTGTGTGTGTGCACACACACAAAAAAGACCCGGAGCCAACGCTACCACGGGCATTATGCACGAGACGACGAGCAAATGAGATGATGGTAACCGAGTACAAAATAATTTAACCAAACCGCAAGCTCACTTATGCATAGCAAAAAAAGAACTATGGTACAATGATGACTACTGTCAACTTCATGCCTTGGTGCAACCGAGTACCCTTCCTCGACTATTGGCAACCCTTACCGGCTGCGTTCCCCTTGAGCTCTTGATACAACTCCTAATGTTGCCTCCTGCTCTTGGTTGGCCTTCCTCACCTCCTCTACTGGGCCCGCTGCTTACTGTCTCTGTTCTTTTATGGCATGGATGACCTCCATGTCCTTGAACTCGCATAGTCCCCCCATGCAACTTGTGACCATATGCATGGCATTCGGCTTGCCAAATACCCTACCCAAGCCCTGGCGCCCTCCATTCTTGGTCTTCTGCAGCAACCCACTAATCCTGTAAAGTGCACCACCTCCTACCATTCCAAGCCGTCCTCCTGCTCAATGTACTAGTGGCCACCCGTGATGGCGACCCTCTCCTTCCCTATTCGTGGCCAGTCCCTTGCGCTCTTGACCCCTGTGTCATGACACCACTATCGGCTCCTCTTGCTATAGCCCCCAACACAACTCTCAACCTCCTGACGCAAAGGAGCTTTCCCCTCAATTCCCTCCCGTTATCCAGCAGGTGGCGCCCTCCATTCTTTCTCCATTGATGTCCTTCAACTTGCAACACCAAGCGGCCTTGCTGCCTGCCTGTAATAGCGCCCTCCAATGCATCTTGTGACCGAGCTCCTCTGCTCGCCAAGGCCCAACTGATGCTCCCCCTCTTGCAGATACAGCCACCCTACTCCTTCTCTAGTCGTGGCCAGTCCCTTGCGGCCTGCTTTTACTGCATATACGTCCCAGTGGGCTGCAGCCCTTTCACCAATTGCAGCCCGCCATGCCCGTCTTCTCACCATCCAGTAGATGGTGGACTCCCTCTTGCATAGCTTTCCTACCTCCTGATCTGCCACGGCCTCAGCTCCTTGATGGCCCCGACTCCTTGGCTTCCTCTTTCGGGTCCCTTCCTCCTGCAGTCCCGTGAGCCCCCAATTGAAGGTTCTTCTCCTTCTCAGCGCTCGCACTTTCTCTCAAATCATGCCCCCATACAGATGGCACTCGGCTTGCTCACCACCCAGTCGAACTGCCACTTGTACTCCACTTTCCACTTTCAGCCCTGCTCCCA
The DNA here is from genome assembly GCF_014529385.1 of Adiantum capillus-veneris. Classification (NCBI taxonomy): domain Eukaryota; kingdom Viridiplantae; phylum Streptophyta; class Polypodiopsida; order Polypodiales; family Pteridaceae; genus Adiantum; species Adiantum capillus-veneris. The sequence goes on along the minus strand of NC_140931.1, from coordinate 84,014,949 downwards.
TGTAGTTGCTGTCCGCTCTCCCTCTATGCCACTAACCACTCACCATGCATGAAACACCACAGATGGTGCCCTTTTTGCTCCACCCTGCCCAACAGATGGCGCTCCACCACCTTTTCAACTGCAGCAAACTTTAAAAACTGTCACCATGCAGGCAATATTGATGCTCAATTTTTTTAAACAATACTTTTCTTTTTTTGAAAAAACTTTGCTTGGCTGCCTTTCCCACGTCATCCACTAATCCCCTCAAGTCTGCCAACAATCTCCCTCGACTTCACCTCCTGCACACCCTTTGTCTCCATATGGCAAGCACACCACCATGATAGCAACCCACGGTCGATCATCCGTATATAGCTTCGCATCCCTTAGCACATTGACCCGTGATCTTGTGCCAACGTCAACATGGCCACAAAAAAACACATGTAGCTCTGCATAGACAATATCGGGGCATCGAGATACCCGACGACAAAGTGATGACTGCCACGACCATCACAATCTTCGATTCCGATGAACTTGTCCACCAAATTGGCACACACGCCTTTAAGCTTTTGGCTAGTAGAGATCCGAAAAACCATCATCAACCTATAAATTGCCGCATTTGGCATATAGATCTCCATTGTACCTGCTCCAATATGCATATGAGTCCTACCAAAGTCCGATACCATCAACGTACGTGCCTGATGCCATATTCCTGCTGACACTTCCATAGGTCGACACGGTTTGGGTGCACCAACGTCTCATGGTAAAGGGGGATGCACTTCTCACTTTGAAGAAGATTTTAGGAATTTGGGCATGCAAGAACGACAGCCTAAGGGCAAAATTTCATGTTATCTGTAGGTTTTTCAACCAATTTGAAGAAGTGCAACTATATCATGCTGATTTACTTGCACAACATGCAGTTACACGTGTTGAGAAAGAAGTGCAAGTCATCATGATGGTAGAAGCTATCAAGAAAGCAAGGTACCAAGGTACCAAGGAATGGAGTCATTGGCTAGAAATTGAGTTGATGTCTTAAAACATCTAATTCTAGAGAGCTGATTGGACTGAAGTGGATAATTGAACCGGTATATTTTACTGAGATAAGAGACATACTAAAAGATTGGAAAGAGTATTTGCAGATTCAGATTAATAGCTAAAGGACAACCTGTACAGTGTATAATGGGTTTAAGCTCAAACAATTATAGAGGCACTAATTATAGAGTGAATCTGGAGGCAAAGAACTCATAACCCAAGAATTCTTAGAGAACTAAAGTCAAAATACAAGCAACTAAGACAAGAAGTGAGGAAGCTCTGAACAACTAAGAAGCTAAGAAGCCCAATTACAATGTAATAGGTCCTATTTATAGCTCCTAGGAGTTACTATAGTAACTACCTATGGTAATTACTGTTGGCATGATTGATCCACTGTTCCGCCTTCTAAGGGATAGTTCCCGCCTGATGAGATTGTCCTCTCCTTCTACATCCTTCCCTCCTTTCTTGAATTTTGGTAATAACTCAAAAATTTCAAAAAGAATCCATCGCTTGAATTAGATTGAGGGTTGAGGAAACCATCTAGCATTTTGGTTGGCTAAAATTGTAAACCCTAAACCCTTCTAGTTGCTGGTTTGGTCGATGTTCCTCATGGAAATACTCCTTCGATATTGCTAGCTTTATACGATACTTCATGCTTGACACCCCTATAATTGTAATTTCAAGGGTGCCCAGCCAAAGAAATTCCAATGCCCCACTAGGAAAATCCACCGTTTGATTTTGAGATGGAACTACCCAGTATCGTTCCACTAAAACCCCTTCCTCTTGCCCTTCTTTTGTGTTGGTGCCTTAGAAGTCCCAGTGCCACCATTGTCCTTCTGAATAAGTCTGTAAATGGCCTCTTCCTCAAGATGATCCCGCCTTTCAGTGGACATCTCAAATTCATAAGGCATGAGAGGATTTTAATTTTTGGTGTTAGGATCATACAGAGTGTGTATTCCCTTTGTTAGATGGGTTCTTGCCACTTTATGACAATGCAAGGTTGTGTAGATCCATCCATGCGGAAGAGGATGATTTTTTTAAATTTTTGCTTCAAAGAGAATCTCAGCCGTCTCTCTATATACTGTGGCCTCAGTCCTGGTTTAGCAGTGATATCCTTTTTAGGGATCCTGGAAGACTCCACGGTCAATTGAAGCAACTGATTTGTGATCTTTGTTAGACCATAGAGCTGAAGCTTCCACTGTCCTATGCAGAGTTTGACCCTCTTTATTTCACCTTGCAATTCCATGACATCATTCAATTTGAGAGCATCATTGATCAGGGTTTGCAAGGTTTTCCATTCTATAGTGGCTCATTCATACAATTCCTAAAGTCCATCAATAATATTGAAGTAGGTGATCCAATCCACTGGTTTGTGGATGTTGAGGATACAAATCTGGGAAAAATCTAGGTAGTCATTAGGAAGAGAATGGGGTCTAGGAGGGCCTCTTTATTTGGCAGTCTAAGGAAGTCAAACCTTTTGTATTAAGAAAGTAATCAAAGGAGAGCTTTTGAATTCACACAAGAAAAACGGCTAGTTTATTCGAATTCAAAGTTTCCCCCCAAAATGGAATTTAGAATCTAGCGGGTAAAACCATATCATGTAGCATATCTATGGAAAGAGCTCGACGAGTAGATTATAGATCTATGATCTCTCCTCAAATTGGATATCATATGTGGGAGTTATGGAATGCCAAAAATCATAAAATTGTCCACCTCCTTTTTGGGAGGAAAAGTGCATCCTTTGACCACTCTTACACAACTCTTACACACCCACCATTCTTGCACACATGGAATATCCCTATTTGTCAAAATGTTAATCACCTCCATAAGCTCATGGCAAATAAAGAGGCCCTCCTACACCCCATCCTCTTCCTAATGTGAGCTTCTTTAGCAGGCAATGCATACAGGAGAACTAGAGAATCAGGTACAAATTCCAAAAAATTGAGAACAACCTGGTTCTCTTGCTGCATCATCTTCCTAGTAACTCGAACTAGCTAAAAGAGTCTTTGCAGAGCAATTGCATGCTCCCCTACTATCATTTGAGTCCGAGGTCCTTTACGAAGTATGATCTTCAATAATAGCCTACACCCTCAAGTCCAAAACTCCTCTGGAAATTTGCATTTGAAGTAAATCTTCTTTCAGTTGATTTCCCACTTTCTTCATGTACTTATATGTAGGCCTGTTTCCAAGCAGTAGATCTAGTTCAAGGGCTAGATAATGTCGGTATGCAGTGGACTCTCTGCCAGTGCGGATTGATTATCCTATCATCAGAAGTCAGTGCCCACTCAGGTACCTTTCTAGTAGCTAGATTCTGCTGGGATGCTCAGAAAATTGACACAATTCTTGATCATGGAAGGCATCTGATTCCCAATGCTAAATCATTTCTCTGGCTCCGACATATAGCCTTTGAAAGCATTCTAGATCACACATAAGAACATCATCCTCCAAATACATCCTAGTAATAGGAGCTTGTTGATGTCTCGATCTCTTGTTTAGTGTGATGAGCTGCAATGAATGTTGCTCATCACCCTTTAAGTTCTCAATCAGAGCTTTGGCTTTTCCTTTTCCATATGGACTATGTTGTGACTAGTGTACTAGAGAGCCTCCAGTGTTGTGTGTTTGCCCATTGTCTCCAGTTGCTGATCATTAGTCCATTGGTCCCTTGACTGCTGGTCGGACTGGTTCGTGTTGGGCTCACTACCCCCAGTGGTCGTTGATCCACCAACACCAGAGCCCGCAGGTGGAGAAGGAGGAGTATGATCATCATCATTAGGTTTATCTGTTGGTTCCTCCTTCTCTTCTTATCTCTTAGAATCCTCATCAAGATCATTCTGCTTATCAATATAATCTAGGATAGCTTGATTTGCTAAAGAACTGTTATATTCACAAAGCTTATCTTGCAAATCACTCTCCATGGTCTCCATACGTGCCTTCAAATTATCCATATTCAGAGTGACATTTCCTTTTGGACTTAGAATATCAGCTAGGTTATTATATATATACCTCATTGTTAGAGAATCGTTCAATGCAGTGTGGTTAGTTAGAAGCATGTTGTAATCTACCCTCTTCATTCTCAGCATAGTTTGAAATCTGTCAACATTTCTCACAGCTTCTACCTTGTCCTCATTTAACTGCCTATTCTCTATTTCAAGCTTGGACAACTTCGTTTGTAGTTCTTGAATTGTTCTAACTGACTGGTTTTTAGCTATACTATGCCATAGAGATTGTGCCCCTATATCCTGCTTCAATTTTTGAACTTGTTGTTGGCTATTTCCCAGTTCTTCTTTTAGCTTATACACTTCATCAGTGGAAGCTGATGCATCCATCATTTGTTCCAAAGCATTGACAATTGTGCTCCATGATGATTGGATAAGCATTGAACAACCATCTACCACTGTTGCTGGGTTAGAGTGGATTGGCTCATAAATCGTAACAAGATCCAAGTAAGGTAATGTTGTGAAGTCAGGTTTCTGAAGAATTAGTCGTCCTTTGAGAGGGTGGTTCTGTAATTTTTGCAATCTGTCCTTTTTGGCTATGGATAAAGACAATTCACTGAAAGGAATTTTGCTGGATGGAATGGCAAGTTCTCGACCCTTTTCCTTGTCAGTATGAATTGCCAACTGCGTAGCACTGGACATTTCTTGTTGGTCTTTTCCAGCACTAGTGTCTTCTAGAGTTTGCTCTTCTTGCTGGCCTTTCCCAACACTGGTTTGTGCTAGAGTCTATTGTTTAGGTGTGGCTAAGGTCTGGCCTGATAAAAGTTTACTAGGAGGCAAAGACTTAACCTGACTCTCCAATTGCTTTAATAAAGTAGTGCTTTTGGACAATGTAATCCTTGGTTTCTTTGGACCATTGGCTTCCACCTGTGTGGCCTTCCTTTTTTTCCAATTAGGGCCAATTGATTGCCAAGAGCTTCCTTATTTAAAGAGAGCTCAACATTGTTAGTCTCTGGGATGGGCTTCTGACTCCAAGCCATCCGTAGCTGATAATGAGCATCTGGAGTATTTGTCCAGTACAGAAATTGTTAGACATACCAAGCTTTGAATACAGTCTGAGATTTTAGTTTGGTAGTCTGCTGGAGCACATTATGAGATAAGATCTGACATAATTTGATTTTAGATGTAGCATCTAATCTTTTTGTAAGTAGCATAGCAAACATATTTTTTGACATATAGGTAGGATTGTTCTTCAAGCTAATGGCCTCAACAACAAATCTGTAAGTTGAGGGGACATCCAATCTTGCTATTGGGACCCCTTGTGCACTAGCCTTTTGTTTCTTCTTGGCCGCTTCATCCTCTTTTAGAGCCAAACTTATTTGTTTTGCAAATGATGTGGTCGGCTTTGGCTTATTGGGCATTTTGAAAGCATAAACAATATTGTCATGAGTTATTGTGACTATCATACCATTGACAATAGCACTGCCATCCTCGACATTGAATGAATCAAGAACTTGTTTGATTATAGTCATGTCAAAGTCTATTCTTGTAGCTTGCACCACCACTTGTCAGTCCCATAGTCACAACAGTGCTTTGGCTTGCTTAGTGCTTGCTCAGTGAACACATACCATTGTATCTTGCTATATATGTGGAATAAGTGGTAGTGAAGCTTTCAAAGAGGTGATGATTGCCGAAGTTTCATCTATGTTATCCTGTATCTTCTCCGACATTTTTCTTCTACCCATGCACTGTGAGGATGGTAAGTCGATAGAGGAGTAAGACTTACTTGGATAGTAAAAGCTGTAGCTAGGTGTGTCAGGTAGGGACAGACAGTGATCGATAAATTCTTTAGACAAGGAGGAAGACTTACTTGGATAGTCAAAGCCGTAGCCAGGTGTGTTGGGTGGGGATAGATAGTGATCGATAGATTCTTCAGACGAGGAGGTTTGTGGTTGTAGTGAAGAAGCCTCGGAGCGTGCCGATGGCGAGTGTGTAATAGCACGGATAAGACAAAGCAAGGAAAATTATCAGTTAGAAGTTATGTTGAGAAAATCAAGGAGTTAACCAAGCAGTTGCAGGAGCCACCATCAGAAAAGAGGTTACGTGCCCGCATGGTTCTTAAATGGGTTCCACAGTAAGAAGTTCAGGGAACAGGAGGTGCTTTCACCAACAAAGAAATTTAATGATTTGGTGGAGCGAGCTTTGAAGCTTGAACAGCAGGCTAAAAAGGAGAGAGGTCACAAGAAGAGGAGGTCCAACAACAACAGTTCTTCCACTAAGAATTCTGATTCCAGTGAGACCTCCAGTAGCTTTGAAAGTAGCTCAGATGAAAAGAGCAAAGACAAGGCCAAGAAGGGGTCTTGGTCCAGAAAGATTGATGAAATGGCTCGGCAGATTGCTGAAATCAACTAGACCAGACAACCAATTAGGAGAATGGAAGCCTAGTGTTCAAGGTGAAAATCTAAAGATCGTGTTTCCAATGAATTTCCACAGTGTACCTATTGCAAATCATATGGTCATTTATGGAACAATTGTGGCATTTGCATTCATCACTTCAATAAGGGAAAGGATTTGTTGATAGTGGCCTTTACCAATGTTGAACCAGCCAGAGTAGAGACAACCATTGTACCCCAAGAGGAGAACCCAGGTACCGGTGGTATTGGTAATGGGCGATGCAGATATCAGGGAGGTACTGACTGGGGCCGGGGTCGTGGTAACTTTCAAAATGGAATTCGAGTTGATCTCTTTAGACAACTGATTCCAGTGTTAGAATTTAATGCTACTGGTTATGTCGTCAGTTTAGTTAATGAGACTGGAACAGAGAGCTGGTTGGACTGTAATGGATAACTTAACTAGAACATTATATTGAGACAAGAGACATACTAAAAGACTAGAAAGAGTATTCACAGATTCAGATTAATAGCTCAAGGACAACCAGTACAATGTATAATGGATCTAAGCTCAAGCAGTTACGACAATGATTACAGAGGGAAGATGGAGGTGAAGAACCCGTAACCCAAGAATTCTTAGAGAACTAAAGCCAAAATACAAGAAACTAAGACAAGAAGCGAGGAAGAATTCCCACTCGCCTTACTGTTATACACGTTTGCGCCATAAAAGCTCCACTACTTATCATTCCTAGAGTTTTGTACACCATCAGCGACGTGGCACACATGTATTGGCTAGTAGTTCCCATGTTCCTTTTAATAATTATCACATGCAGTCCCACTGGCCCTTTTCCCCATAAAAAATGGTACTGGCTCAGATACTTTACTGTCTCTACCACTAGCAGTGTTTTGTCCTGCTCAGATTTTTCTAACACCTTGATTGGCTCTGGTACTGGTTGTACATGGAAGAGGTTCAGAATGGCTGATTCTAAATTTTCCTGGCAGCCAATTCCCAGAATGCCAGCATCTACTTCTCTGGAAGTATCTTTCTCATTAGAATAATATAGCTTGATCTTGGCCCCATTAAAAATGCCTGGCAATAGTAATCCAGATAAATCCTTCAACCTTATTGTGCCATTGGAAAACACCCTATCAATTTCATACGCACCAGCCCAATTGGGAAAGTTCCACTATCTACCATTCATGAGCATGAAAAGTAAGTAGACTTGTGTATCTCAGCCATGTCAAAATTGATTGCAATAGCAAGTAGTTGACTTGCAGTAGCAAAAATAGATTAGTACAAGACAAATGTTATACAATGTAGCTGCCTACTAATAGGCTTCTTCTTGAGATTGGATACGGTTGACTTGTAGCAAAGATATAATAGTACAACATAGCAGCCTACTAACAAGCTTCTTCTTGAGATTGGCTATGGTTGACATGAGTAAGAGGCTTTAGCTATAAACATCTAAACTACAACTACACTACAATGACAACCGACAACACTGGGGGCAAAATACACCTGGTGACCTCTAAGTTATCACCAAGCGGGTTGCCTATAAGGACATGTTTCCCAGGTAAGGTAGACCCACCCTAACCATTTGCCTAGCTTCATAGCTGACAACAGCTTGACAAAAGGCACACTACCACACAACGCGCACACACACACAACACAGACCCCAATCATGTGGTCAATTACTCCATTGCTGTCGCACACTATGATGCAGATCACGCTCGCACATGACCCCCTCTCTCCCTCACTCCTCTCAACCTACCTACGAAGGGGGTCATCTCTCTCTCTCTCTCTCTCTCTCTCTCTCTCTCTCTCTCTCTCTCTCTCTCTCTCTCTCTCTCTCTCTCTCTCTCTCTCTCTCTCTCTCTCTCTCTCTCTTCTCTCTCTCTCTCTCTCTCTCTCTCTCTCTCTCTCTCTCCAAATCACACCCAACGGACTCAATCGGGGCCCTCTATATATTTAGTTGCGGATCACTGAGCTTTAGGGTTTCCTCTGTGGGCCTGTAGGGAAAACTATATAGCCCAACGAGCCTGCAAGAAAAACTTAAAAGTCGGACGGGATTTTTGTGGGTTTCCAAGTTGCCCTCAACCGGATTGTTTGTGATCATGTTAAGTGTGATTATGTAAATATCATAATAGAACCTTGTGAATATTAAATCCCTTTGAGTCTTCAATTTTGACATAGTAATGATCCATAGCAGGTAGGTATGGTGTAGGTTGTGACATACCATTTTGGTTTCTTCCTTGAAACTCACACTTTTGGATCCTTTAGCCATGTAGGTGTATGATCTCTCCGAAGAAGTATCAGAAAGACTTTCCTCCAATATTGGCTCTAAGGTAGGTATGGTCCCTTGATTGACACCACCCTTTGTTGAAATATGGCTTCATTAGTCTCTAGCAAAAGGGTTTCTAATTTGGTAAAACTTTCCTGATTGCAAATACATCAAGAAAATGAAGTTTACAAAACCTACATGCTACCATTTATGGTGCATTCAATCCTCCAATCAAGAGAAAATTATTCCGCAACTCTGACTCCCACAACATGTATAAAAATCACTTAGTGTTTGTACTTTTATAGCCTGGGTTAGTCAAAATCTATTGGAATAAAATATTTATCAAACTTTCGACACAAACTCCTATTTTGCTTGTAATATGCACAAACCATCTCCAAATCAAAATTTGAAAGCATCACTATGCTACTAGGGACTAGTGCTAACTCTCGTACCACTCTGTGCTCTTTCTATGATAGTGATTCATGGATCGTGATGTCGTGCCATGGCACGTTCATAATGTGAAATTAAATTATATACCTCACTCTTAATGTTTATGATGTGTGGGACCAAATGCTACAATGTACATAATGTGATATATGCGAAAATGAATGTCACGGTTGCAGTCGTGTACATACCTTGCCGGGCGGGCGAGGCCCTACACGTGGCACCATGGAATGATTTTTCACATAAATATATGCATAATTTTCTTTAGGAATGTACAAATGTCAAGTTTTTGAAGTGGCACGCTCGTTTTGCCTAGAAAGTTCAATGCGGGCAATCTCAGCCAAAAATAGCAAGTTTCGTGCGCTGGCGTGGAAGACGTGTCCAAAGTGCTTACCAAGTGTGAAAATGAGGTTCAACATGAAATTTGAGCCCAACGGGATTTTTCCACAATTTTAGGGATTTTTCTAGCTCGTTTGGGCTTTATACGGACAAAAAGTGTCATTTTTGGGCTAAAAATGGTCAAAAATAGCCTTACAAAATGCTCCAAATAGCTCAAAATTCCACGTCAATGAAGTTGGAGTTGTTTCTCAAGTTGTGTGGGAATTTTTAGAGCCAATAATGAGCTCATTTGGGCACATGAGCAAGGAGATACAGCCATTTCTTTACAGGGTGCTAGTGTAGTCCCGTGCTGCTTCCACTACATGGTTGAGGCTGTGAGGCCTCCAATTAGGGTTTTCCCTCCTCAAATAACTACTTGGGATTCTCCAATGAAGTACTGAAGCTTCCATGAAATGGTCACGATGAAGAATCAAAGTGTAAATTTAGGGTTTTTAAAAGGCCGAATGAGCATTGCATTTGTGCAATTGGGAGCGAGGCTACACCTAATCTTCACACACATAAGAGTTTTGAGTTAGTATTGGTTCTTTTTCAAAGTGGAGATTTCATGGCTGGAGTTTTTTTATTTTTTAGTGTGTTTTTGGTTTCAAATCGTCTACGCCTTGCTTGATTTTGCTACGAATCCTCACAGTTAGAGGCCCGACGCTTTCCTAGTCGCACTGTGCACTTCTTGACACATTTTTGGTGAACCTGACGCGAAGTAGGCTAGGGTGAGGGTTCAAAAGATTCATTGAAGGTCTCAAAAGAAAGGTTTAAAGCCATGTAGAAACAAGAGCAACAGGGGGTTCGGTTTGATCCAGTCAGAATGCAAATGTTTCAAGCCTTTGCAGTGTTTATGCAGCAACAGCAAGCTGCAGAAAGGAGGGAGCTCTCCTCAACCAAAGCGCTTCAATATGTTGTGAATGAATTGGACCAAGTTAAAGGTAAAGATGTAACAAATTATCTTTGTGGATATGTAAAGGAGATGGAGCTTCATCGAGTGCCCGAAGCAGGGATGGTGCAAAGTTTTGAACTTGCTGTGGCTCCCGAGATCAGAGAGTATGTAATGGGAATTAGAAATGAGCATGGGGCAACTTGGGAAGCATTCAAATTATCCTTTAAGGAAGAGTATTTCATGGAGGACTCCGAAAAGGTAACAAAGAGGACTTTCTTAGAGTGGGTAGTTCGGCCAAAAGAGGGGCTCTCGCCTACCGAACTGCTAAGGGAATTCGAACACCATTATGATTAACTTTCAAGAACTGAAAAGGATACCCTAAACTCAGAGAAGACAAAGCTCTTTTTGCAATCTGCAGGTAAAGAGATTCAAGAGAAGTTAGAGCTATTACTTGAGGATAAGGATGCGAAAGAGGGCTTGAAGACCAATTGAGGTTGAAGATGCCATTTCACTGCTAGCTGATAGTCAACCCTACTCAAGTCCCAAGTGTTCCGGAGAGTCCTATAAAGCCTCTGATTGTGGTTCCAAAGAGTGAAAATTCCGTTCTAGATGATATTGTCAAGGGAATGCAAGAGCTCAAGTTAAAGCTTACAAGGCTAGAAGAAAAGGCGCAACCATCAGGACAAGCTACAGGGCAAAGACCTCATAATAGAGAAGGCTTTGTAAATAGATGCATATGGTGTGATAGTACTGACCATGGAAGGAGGGATTGTGAACGTTTTAAAGACACTTTGACAAAGGAGCTCATTTTCATTAAAGATGGAAAAATTCACCTAAGGGAAACAGGTAAGCTCTTGGGAACAAACTTTGGCAAAGGCGGGATGAAGAAACTAGTTAAGGACATGGCTACTAGCCATGCCATCTCGATGGTTAAGGCAACCGCCTATGGGTTGAAGGTGGATCGTATTAAGAAAAAAGGATCAGTCAAGGTTGGACAAGAGGAATCTAATGGTATTAGAGAGCTATGGCCATGAGCTATAGAGTCTACTATGAAGGGTAAAATGACTACAGAGGTTTTACATGAAGCTGGAGATTGCATTCGGCTTGAAAAAGGTTGGAATGACCCTGTGGACTCTTTGTCGGTCCATGCATACATTGACAAATGTCAAGCAAATGAGGCCATTGTTGAAGAGAAACGTAGGTGCAAGAATGGGGATGAAGGGCCTTCAAAGCGGGCAATGAGGAGTGGAGGCAAAAATGACACAGTGCCTCCTAGATCACCTTCCCCGCAACAGATGCCTGTCCCCAAAGTTCCTATGCAAGAAGCCTCTAAAGAAAAGAAGAAGGATGCATAAAAATCCAAAGCAAAGGGTCCGGCCTACAAACTCCAATCCGATATAGAGGCAGCAACGGATCTCAAAAAGGTTTTGGAAGAGAGGATTCTAAACAGTAAGGTGGAATTTACCTTGGGTGAGGTCCTTGGTATAGCAAAGCAAGAATTCCACGAAGAAATAATTGATATCATAAAGAGGAAGCGACAGTCTCTTACTGAATCTATCCATGTACAGGGTGAAGAAGAGACTTTAAATGCACAGGGTGTACAGGTCTATGGCAAACAAGGTGATGAAACTATTGTTGGATGCTACAAGTCTAGGGAAGGAGTAAAACACGTTCGCTTCTTGGATGATGAAGATGAAGTGGAGACCACTCACAAGAGCTACTACTTGAATAGTCACTGGGCAAGAGCTATTACTGAGACGCTGGTAAAAGTGGGAGACTTAGAAGAGCCATACATTGCGTTGATAGATCATGGATCAGAAATTAACCTCATGTCAAAGAGTGTTTATCAAAAAGGAAAATGGCCAATTGATATAAATCATGGATGGATGATTCTTGCAGCAAACAACTCATCAGGGGAGCTATATGGAGATTCTCCAAATGTAAAGGTGACTATTGGGGATGTGAAAGATGACCACAATTTCTTTATACAGGAGATGTCTATATACCCTCTTATCCTTGGGTAGATATACATCACTGCTACTCGCATGGAAACCAAGGTGATGGATGATGGGTCAGCTCATGCAAGAATAAGGAGCAAGGATGGAAAGCGTGCAGTACATTTCCTTACTGTTTGTGTAGACCATGAAAGGAACCGTGAAAGTCTTAGAGAGAAACCCTTGCCAAAGACAAACAAAGAGTTCAAGGACTACAGAGATATGAGGGGTTTTGGCCATGTACCATTGTAGAGCGAGATTGCAGTGGTACAAGAAGAGAAAGGTTCTCGCATGATGTATATGCAAAGGAAACATTTTCTACAGGTTTTGTAGGATTATCAAACTATGGATTTATTGCTTTTACAGAGTGTGAGGACTTAAAGCGGGGTGAACGACAACATGTAAATAGTGTACAAAGAGGTTTGAAGATGGATGGTTTGCTAGAAGATGATGAATGCATTACAGGTGTGTTTGATGAGTGTTCGTTTGTGGATACTATGCAAGATTTGGATTCTTTAATGGATTGCAATTTTCATATGGGAAGTGAGGTTGTGAAAGTATGCTCAATAGAAATGTACAAGGTCATTGAGGATTTCAAAAATGCTCAAGGTGTTGATGTACGAGTGGAGACTAAGTATAAGTCCATGGAAAAGAAAGTGAAACCAGTGGCATTACCTCTACCAAAAGACTGCACAAATAAGATGGAACAAGCTGCTTTGCAGCCTAGCCTTCGTGACCCAAGCAAGATTGGACACAAGTTCACAAAGGATTCTTTGAAAGAGTTAAATGTTGGTTGCGAGGACAATTTGACAAAAGCTGAAAAGATATGCTTTTGAAGACATGCTTGCCAAACATGGAAAAGATTTTGCATTTGAGCCTTATGAGATAGGGTGTGTTGATCCATCCATTGTTGCTCCTATGGTGATCTTCACTATCCCTCATGTACCGTGGAACTTGAGACCTATTCCTGTTCCAAAGGCTCATTTGCCAAAACTCATTGAGTTGCTTAATGAAAAGATCAAGATGGGTATCTTGGAGCCTTCTTGTGCTCCGTATTCAAACAAGTGGTTCACAGTTCTGAAGAAAAATGGTTCTTTACGATTTATTCAGGATATGCAATCTGTAAATAAGGTGACAATCAGAAATGTGGGTATAGGGCCAATTGTCGATGAGTTTGCAGAGGCATTTGCAGGGAGGGCAATATATTCTACGGGAGATTTGTACTCAGGGTATGATCAGTTCCAACTAGCAATGGAAAGCAGGGACCTGACTACCATGAGGACATCCTTGGGTTTAGTAAGGATGTACACCTTACCTCAGGGGGCAATGAATTCAGTTGCACACATGATGAATGGTATGAACAAAGTCCTACGTGACTTCATACCTCAAACTACAATGCCTTTCCTTGATGATGTGCCAATCAAGGGATGTGATGTAAGTGATAAAGATGTGGCTCTAGACTCGAGGGGGTGCCCAAACTATGTGGCAACCCATCAATGATTGTGATAATATCTTGTCAAGGTTGGAAGAGGTGAACCTTACCTTGTCTGGCCAAAAGTCAGTGTTTGGTGTGAATGAAGTTCTTATTGTGGGACATATGTGTGGGCCATATGGTAGAAGGCCTTGTCCTGCAAAGATTGATGTAATCCGGAGAATGAAAGAGAAATGTGTAAATGTCACTGAGGTTAGAAGGTTCTTGGGTGCATGCGTGTTTTATGTTATTTGGAATCCGCATTATGCACATGTAGCAGAGCCTTTGTATCAACTTTTGAGAAAGAACCAAAAGTTTCAATGGGAAGAAATGCATACACATACCATGAGGAAATTAAAGAAGTTGCTTCTTATGTCTCCAACTTTGAGGAAAGCAAACTATGAATGTGGAAGATATGTAATTGTGACAGTGGATACTAGCCCCACAGGAATTGGATGGGCGATTGGGCAAGATGATAATGATGGAAAGCGATATGTGGTGACGTTTGGAGCAAAAGTCCTAAGTGGTCGTCAACGCAACTATCCACAGGTAAAAAGAGAGTTATGGGGAGTAGTCACGGCTTTGAAATGTGACAAAGAGTATCTGATAGGAGCAAAAGTAATAGTGGAGACTGATTGTCTACCCCTTCTTGGAATGCAAACAAGTTGCTCAACTCCTGACATTGCTATGTTGAGATGGATTGCCTACATAAAGTCCTTGAATCCAGAATTTAAGCATATTGCCGGGAAAGATAATCCAGTTGCAAATATGCTTTCAAGAGCAAGGTATGAAAAATAAGAAGACATGGTTGTCGAGGGCAATGATGTAGGCACACAGTTCTATAGTATCTCTCATGCCAAGGGTGATCATGTTTGCCTGTCAAATGCACTTGAGTCATTTACAGAGGACCTATATCAAGGTGACTAGTTGCTCATTGGACACTATCTGAGCACTTTGACAAGGCAAGAAGGGTGGACTAATCAAGAGTTCAAAAGAATACGGAGAAAGGACTATGGATACTTTTTGAAAGATGGGTACTTATGGAAGCATCCAAAACAAAGAAACGGAATGCCCATGAGAGTGGTGAATGATAAGGACGCTCAAAATGAGCTTATGAAAAAGTTTCATGAGAGTCTTTATGCTGGACACAGAGGTGTATGGGCCACCTTTACTAAAATCAAAGAGAGGTATTGGTGGAAAGGTATGTATGAATATGTATCTCACTTTGTGGAATCATGTGAAACCTGTCAGATGTATTCAAATGTACGTCATCGTGATGGGTTGCACCCGCACCCTACTTACCCATTGGCCATGCATTAGAAATGGGTAGTAGATCTGGTTACAATGCCATTGGGCTTATGGCAAATGAGATACATAGTGCTTGCACGAGAAGACTTAACCAACCAAGTTGAAGGTGGTGCTCTAAGAGCAAAAAGCACAGAAGGGATATGTAAGTGTCCCTTGGATGATGTAATTAGACGTTATGGATCTCTTGGGAAAATAATAGCAGACAGGGGTGAGTTGGATGCTCACAAAGCAAGGGATTTTTTCTCTAGGTTGGGCATTAAACTTGCTCTCACTACTGCATATAATCCTGAGGGAAATGGAAAATAAGAGCATGGGCATCCTCCTATCATTAAAGCATTAGCTAAGGCCTGCAAAGGTAAAATGGGAGAGTGGCCTAGGTTGTTGCTTTATGCTTTATGGGTTGATCGTACAACTCATAGCTCTGTTACTGGTTATATGCCTTTTGAGTTGATGTATGGTCAGAAACCTATAATGCCAATTGAGGATGTAATTCCCACATGGAATGAGTAGGGAACCTTCTTGCTTTGCACATACAACAGTTATAAAGAAGGCCCCAAGATATTGAGATTGCAGTAGCACGATTAAATGATGCAAGGTTAAAGAATAAGGACAGATTCGACAAGAGGCATAGGCTCAGGCCTAAAGCTATTGAGGAAGGTGATTGGGTGTTGGTGTATGACAGTAGTCTTGAAAACCAACATTCAACAATAAGAAAGCTTTCAAAGAGATGGTTTGGTCCTTGTGTCGTTCAGCATGTACATGGGAATGCGACTTATACCTTTCATGAATTAGATGGGACAAAAATGAACATTCCCATCGCAGGGAAAAGAATCAAGTTATTCAGGTGATACAGATCCCTTTGATTCACAGGAAGGTCAAAATGAAGGCTCTGATGAAAATGGTATGGATGTGGATGAAGAACAACAGGATGATGTGTTAGATTTTGTGGCAAGCGATGATGAAATCGACATGTATGTTGACTTAAATGAAGACTGAACCTGCAAAAGGTATTTGTGGCACATGCCGGAGGATATGCAGATTTAGAGGGGGTGGATGTCATCCCATGGCACGTTCATAATGTGAAATTAAAGTATCTACATCACTCTTAATGTTTATGATGTGTGGGACCAAATCCTACAATGTACATAGTGTGATATATGCGAAAATGAATGTCACGGTTGCAGTCGTGTACATACCTTTCCGGGCGGGCGAGGCCCTGCACGTGGCACCATGGAATGATTTTTCACATAAATATATGCCTAATTTTCTTTAAGAATGTACAAATGTCAAGTGTTTTGAAGTGGCCTAGAAAGTTCAATGCGGACAATCTCGGCCAAAAATAGCAGGTTTCGTGTGCTGGCATGAAAGACATGTCCAAAGTTCTTATCAAGTGGGAAAATGAGGTTCAACATGAAATTTGATCCCAATGGTATTTTTCCACAATTTTAGGGATTTTCCCAGCTCATTTGGGCTTTTTACGGACAAAAAGTGATATTTTTGGGCTAAAAATGGCTAAGAATGGTAAAAAATAGCCTTTAAAAATGCTCCAAATAGCTCAAAAGTCCACATCAACGAAGCTGTAATTGTTTCTCAAGTTGTGTGAAAATTTTTAGAGCCAATAATGAGCTCATTTGGGCACATGAGCAAGGAGATACAGCCATTCCTTTACAGGGTGCTAGTGCAGTCCCGTGCTGCTTCCACTACATGGTTGAGGCTGTGAGGCCTCCAATTAGGGTTTCCCATCCTCCAATAACTACTCTCGCTTCTCCAATGAAGTACTGAAGCTTCCTTGAAATGGTCACGATGAAGAATCGAAGTGTAAATTTAGGATTTTTAACAGGCCGAGTGAGCACGGCATCTGTGCAATTGGGAGCGAGGCTACACCTAATCTTCATACACACAAGAGTTTTGAGTTAGTATTGGTTCTTTTTCAAAGTGGAGATTTCATGTCTGGAGTCTTTTTCTTTTTTAGTGTGTTTTTGGCTTCAAATCGTCTACGCCTCTTACAGTTAGAGGCCATGCGCTTTCCTAGTCGCATTGCGCATTTCTTGACAGCGATCCATGTACCCTAGTGTCAAAATCTCGTGGAACTTGACACACTTGTCTCTCACAGTCTCTTGATCCATGTTATATGATTTTTAGGTGGTTTGATCCCTCTTAGGTATACCAATATGTATGTTCCATGGTTTTCGGTTTTGATTGACTATGGACTTGTTTGATCCTCTTCTTTAGTTGGGCTCTCGAAAAGCATTTTGTACGAGCATGCATTTAAGTGATTGAGAAAACTTTTACGTATGTACTATGAGAAATAGAATTCCAAAAAAAAACTTTTGCATTTTTCATAATTACCTCTCTCTATGCTGAGTTGGTGTTTCTTACAGGGCCCAAAATTGAGTCCAAGTTTCTCCTAATGGGTCTATTTTGTGCTTTGTGCTTGTCATCACTTTCCATGGCTTTTGCTCCAATAGTTGTCTCTTGGCTAGGGACATCGACTAGTCAAGTCCGTAGTCTATTCCTCACTAGTGGAGCTCTTGTCCACGCTTCTTCTTCATTCCTATTCAGTACCCATAGATTTTTCTCTATGGTAGGTGGTAGACATTCTGCCTGGCCGATAGCATGATAAGTAATTCTTGTTAACACTTTTGGAGCTCCCAGGAACGTGATGTTTTTTGGCTTTTTCACATGAGTGAGAGTGGTGGGAATATAGTGGGCATGGTCTACTTCTGTCATGCCTTCTCTCTTTGAGGCCTTTGTGAATGTGGATGCCATGGCATGATTTGGAATTGTGTATGGTCTAGGTCTTTTAGCAGTGAAATGAAAGTGCTGATGATAGAGCCAAAGAGCCTGGTCTATCCCTCTTTCCTTTAGATCTAAGAAGGAAGTTGATGACCGGATGGTGAAAATGCTGGTTGTGGGAAACCATCTGTCTCCCATAGGCTTTCCTCCTCTTTGCAGCCTTAGGGCTTCAACAACTCGATCTTCTGAGATGTACACCTCTATTTGAGAGTCATTCAAATCCAAGATGGTTGCCCTTCCTTCTTCTGTAATGCTGTGTAGGAGCTCATAAGCCCTCTTGTAGTCTACACCACAAGGCTCGAGTTCGAGGTAGTCTTTAAGGCCAATTCTTTTCGAAAGTGGCCGGAATGCATCTTCTTTGAGTAAGTCTTGAGATTCCTTTGGCAACATCAAGAATTCAAATTTAGATTCATATGCGCTTTTGAATGAGCCATGGTATACAATGACATGCTAACTTTCAAGCTGTTCTTTCTGGTTTGGTGGAAGCTTGGCAAAGCTCCGGAGGTAGATGAGAGTGAACCTGGTAGGGTAGCATCCAAGTAATTGGTAATATCAAGTTACCAAGTCCCAATCAAGTAGAGAAACCAATAAGATAGAAATGGGGACGGTTACAAAGCGAGCTCAACAAAGCGAGCTTTGGAGCGAGCTTTTTTTTTCATCCCACCACCACTACCTCCCATCACCGCCCCTTAGCACCCATCACCACCCACCACCCTACCCACTAGTGGTGGTTAGTGGTGCTAGCTTACTACCACCATGTGCTACCCCTACTCCTACCACCCTCTAGTGGAGTAGCCAAGAACCTCATCTCTCTCTCTCTCTCTCTCTCTCTCTCTCTCTCTCTCTCTCTCTCTCTCTCTCTCTCTCTCTCTCTCTCTCTCTCTCTCTGATATATAATGTGCGTTAGTGGGGTACTAAAAAAATCCCTCTTTTGATATGTCTAAATGAATCAAATGACCCCTTGTTTTAGGGAGTTTCTCTAAAATTGAAAAAGAACCCCCTTATTTTAATAAATATTTCTTAAATTGCCTAAAATTTTTACATTTTAAAACCCCTCCTTTTGAACTCACGTTATATATCACATGATTACATAGTGCACCTCTCTCTCTCTCTCTCTCTCTCTCTCTCTCTCTCTCTCTGAAAAATGAAAGAGAAAGAGAGAGAGGGGAGGGGGGGGGAGAGAGAGAGAGAGAGAGAGAGAGAGAGAGAGAGACAAAGAGAGAGAGAGAGAGAGAGAGAGAGAGAGAGAGAGGAGGGGGGGGGGGGGGGAGGGAGGGAGGGGCCAGCAGGGGAGGGAGAGGTAGATAGATAGATTTTATTATTGTACTCAAACGGATCAAATATGACCTATGGGACCACAATTACATATGATGAATAATGTAACTGTGAGAGGGGGAGAGTGGAGTGTAGTTTATCGCTAGTGCTTTTGGATAAACTTTTTTTTTGGGCCTAAGCCTCTCTTGCATTCCCTTTCTTTCCAACTTTAAAAAACAAAATACACTGCACTCCACTCTCCCCCCTCTCACAACCTCTCCCCCCTTCTCTCTTTTTCTCTCTCTCTCTCTCTCTCTCTCTCTCTCTCTCTCTCTCTCTCTCTCTCTCTCTCTCAAAAAACGCAGCCATTTTTTGACCTAGTAGACAACAGTCCGCTCTTTTGATCATAACTTCTTCATCCGAACTCTGATTCGGGTGATCTATAGCCTCAATCGAAGAGCACAAATTCCTCTACGCATTGATGTAAAAACAGAAATTTTCAGAGTTATGGAAGGCGTTTCTGTAGCAGCATTTCCGAAGTGAACAGGTTCAACAAAATTGATTCTCATCTCCTATTTTACATACAATGTCTTCCGGCACTCGCAAGGGTTCTTCTTCTTCAACAAGGTCCACAACCATTGTGGAAAATGATCCAAAATCTCCTAAGTGTGGAGATAGCAACACAACCACCCAACCAACGACATCGGAAACCATGATCATGGCGTACTTGGTATCATTGCAAGAGACCGTAAACAAACAAGGCGAAGACTTACGAGCACTTGCAATGGAGAATGGAACACTAAGAGTACTTGTGGTTGAGAATGAGAATCTCAAGAGGACACTTGAGATGCAAACAACACGTTTGATGCAACTTGAAGAGGAAGTCAAGGAATGTAAACGCTCTCTTGTGGACTTGAATGCTTTGAAGGAGCGGATGAGCAAAGTAGAGCATGACCATGTATTGAAAGAGGAGAAATTTGACACTATGAGCCGGGATGTATACGACATGAAAAATGTATGCACAAACAAGTCTTGGGCTGATGTATGTGGTAGCAATGTGGTTTTTAATTCCTCACTCATGCAAGCTATGGTTCAAACAAAGAATGTTGAGAATGTGGATGTGGAGGAGTTGAAGGAACGGGAGCGACGTTCCAAGAACATTGTTATTCGTGGAATTCCCGAAGAGAAGTTAGAGACACCTCCTTCTCTTGCCATTGTTATTGAAGATTTCTTCAAAACCCACTTTGGCATGTCCGGAGTTATGGTCTATGGAGCACATAGAGTGGGGAAGCAAGGAGCTCCTCGCTCGAGAGAACGGCCAATTGTATGCACCATGCCGGATGAGACCAAGCGAAAGATTATCCTTGATAATAGTTGGATCTATTTGAGGGATACAAAATGTTTTGTATGTGAAGATCGCACTCTTAAGAAACAAAATATGCGTCGCAAGGCATATGAGGAAAAGAATAATAAAAACAAGGAGATCTCTCATGAAGAAAATGTGCCCAAGGAGGAGGCAAGTCTCTCAAGCAAATAGGGATGCGTGACCTATGAGACCGAGTTACAATTGAAAATATTCTTTTGGAATTATAATGGATACCCATGGAATGCGGGGGTTGGCATTGATGAACTAACAAGCAAAGCCGATGTTGTACTTCTTGTTGAAACTTGGGAGCATGATACACAAAGGATTAACGGCTTGGAGGATTACAATGTACATTCATTGATGTGGTCAAAGAATCTCAAGCAACGAAGAGGACAAGGAGGGTTAGCATGTATGGTTAAGAAAGGATTGGAAGATTTTGTATCAATTGTGAAAGATGACAAGTACAAACATTATGTATGGCTGAAAATTATGACACCAAAAAGAGCACCCATTTTTGTAGCCGGTTGCTACATTCCTCATTATGATTCTCCCTTTTATGCTTGCATGGATAGAGATCAACCATTTTCTGATTTGGAAGAGGACATTGCTTATTTCAAAGGTGAAGGTGATGTTATTGTATTTGGGGATATGAATGCTCGCACAAAAACATTGCAACATGATACTCAACAATTTGATATGCCATACATTTCAAGGGAGTTGGAGGAAGTTCACTTGTATGATCGTACTTCAATGGATGAGAAAGAGCCAGATCACTATGGAAAGTTACGTTTACACATGTGTAATAGCACAGGTATGCTCATTGCCAATGGTGTATCTTTGTGGAGTGGAATCAATGGATTTACATGTAGGAGACATAATGGGGATAGTGTGATTGACTATATGCTACTCTCTGAAGCCATCATGTATCGCATAAAGAGTTTTATGTTTGGTCAATGGACCCCGGAATCCGACCATCGCACCTTATGTATTGACCTTTCATGTGGAGAAGCAACTAAGCATGATAATCTCAGCCAAAGGAAAGAGAAGTTATCACTATGTATGGATTTCAAATGGGCACCAATGTACATTGAAATGGTTGAGCAAAAATTATGGATGACAAAGCTTCAATGTGATGCACCATTGGAAACTAAATGGGAAGCTTTCAAGAAAGCTATTTGTTCTTGTGCGGAAGAATGCTTTTCCATAAAGCATCTCCATGGTATCAACAAAGATAGATCACGCAAAAGGTGGTTTGATAAAGAATGTCAAGATGCTCAAAAGTCCTTGATAAAGCTTGATGCAACTATGGACAAAGACAACTATCAAAGTCATTTGCATACATACAAGGCATTGATTCAAAAGAAGAGAAGAAGATGGGAAGTAAAGCAACAAGAATTTCAAGTCCAAGAAAAGGCACATGCATGTGGAAGATTTTGGAGAAACTTGAGAGGCAAGCGGGTTGAGAATTTTGGTAACTTGAGTCTAGTGGATATGTACACACATTGTAAGCAATTATATGAGCAAGCAAATACTGAAAAAATGCCATTTTATGGTTCACTCCCATGTATGCCGTCTTTTTTTACTATTGAGGATGTATGCGGTGGGCTTGAAAAGTTGGCCACTCACAAAGCGGGAGATCTTCAAGGTATCAAGCCGGAGATGATCAAATGGACAGGAGATTTTACCCATGAGTGGATGTGTGATATGTTCAACCTTGCACTTCAACATGGTATGCCTTATGATTGGAGTACTAATTGGGTTAAGCCTTTGCATAAAGGAGGGGATGTAAAGAATGTAAGCAACTACCGGACTATAATGATTGGGTCTCTTATGGAAAAGTTGTTTGGGTGCATAATAGAGATGAAATTAAGTGATTGGGCTGAAGAGAATGACAAGCGTGAAAAGGGACAAGCGGGTTTTCGTCGATGCCATAGCACCATTGATCATCTTGTCACTCTTCGTGTTCTCATGGAGGAAAGTCGGTTGAAAGGCAAGCGATTTTATTGTTGTTTTGTGGAATTTAAGAAAGCCTTTGATATGATTTCACGTAACAATTTGTGGAGAAGGATGGAAGAACTCCAAGTGCCAAGTGAGTTTATGCTTGCGGTTTCTCGAATCTATGAGAAGGTGATTTGTCAATTGCGCATGGGAAGAGAAATTTTAGAAATTTTTGTAAGCACTATTGGGGTTAAACAAGGATGTCCATTGTCACAAACTCTCTTTGGTCTATGCATCGATCAATTGGAACAAATGGTACTTGACTTTATGCAAGAAGAAGGCATTGAAGAGGTCACTATTTGCAATGCGGTAATCATGCTTTTGTTGTATGCGGATGATGTAGTGCTTCTAGCACACACTTTAGAAGATGCACAAAAGCTTATGGTTGTCCTTGAGAATTTTTGCTTGCATAGTGGGCTGATTGTAAATGAATCCAAAACAAAGGTTATGCTTGTGAAAACCAACCATAAGGAGAGGCCATGCATTGTGTACAACAACGAGACACTTGAAGTTGTTGAGAGCTTTAAGTACCTTGGCCTTGAGGTTCCATCCAATCACAAGTGGCATGAATGTGCTATGCGTCGTTTGGAAGCGGGAAAGAGAGCATATTATGCATTTGAGAACATGTGTAATGCGGGAAACATCAAGTGTTGGGTTCTCAAGAAGTATCTTTTTGATGCATTGGTGACACCGGTTCTTCATTATGGAGTTGAAGTGTGGGGCGGGAGCATCTCAAAGTCTACTTGGAAAGAGTTTGAGAATGTCCAAAAGCGTTTTCTTACAAACTTTCTCCAAGTTAAGACACAAACACCATATATGCTCCTACTTCTTGAGTCGGGATCTCTTCCAATTGAGGTTATGGGCATGGAAAGGGTTGTGGAGTACATGATAAAGATGCGTCAAAACCCCTCACATCGACTTCCTACAATTGCATGGGAAGCAAGCAAAAAAGTTCAAAAGATGCATAAAAGCAAGATCTTGAGCACGAGATGGATGCAAGACATAAAGAAGTGGTTTGGGAGATGGGATGCATTACACTTGCTACATGATGCTTCAATTGACTCTCAAGTGAATGAAGCTTTTCTACAACGCCAATGTATTACGGCTTGGGAGAAAATCCGGTGGGTCACGCTTCATACATTACACCACCTATATTGCCTCCAACTACAAAACCATGTTCTTCGCTGAGAGAGGAAACCGTACTCACACTTACATGCTTGAGCCTATTCCCTTGTCCGCGATACGCACTATCGCAGCAATTCGGCTCAGCTCCCATTTCCTTCGATGCGAGATAGGGCGTTGGGGCAATGGAGAAGAGTCAAATCGATTGTGCACATTATGCTCACTGCAAGTTCGAGAGTCTGAGTACCACACACTACTAGAGTGCTCAGCTTTTGATCACATCCTAACTTGCTTCTCTCATATTTTCAGCCATAATTTACACCTACACACTTTCCTCTCCCAGCCAAAGTGTGGGCTCTCCATTGCGACTCTCATCACTACAATTTTGGAGCATCGAGAGTCACTCATCAGCCATACACATACTACATCACATGTAACTTTGGTCCCATAGTTCATATTTGACCTCCGAGGATGATAATAAAATCTATCTATCTATCTATCTCTCTCTCTCTCTCTCTCTCTCTCTCTCTCTCTCTCTCACACACACACACACACACACACACACACACACACACACATTTTATTTTGTACCCAAAAATTGTATTAGATCCACCAAGATTGTATCAGTCTGGTCTCATGGGTCATTTTGGCCTTTTGAAGACATTTAATATAGCATTTCATTCCATTTCATTTCATTTATCTTTGGGATTGGAGGGACTCAAGTGACAGAGTGATCGAAGACAAAGAAAAAAAAAAGGAAGAGGCAGTGGAAGAGAGATCGATAAGGGGAGAGAGAGGGGGGGGGGGGGGGGAGAGAGAGAGAGAGAGAGAGAGAGAGAGAGAGAGAGAGAGAGAGAGAGAGAGAGAGAGAGAGAGAGAAGGGGGTGGCAAATGTTGAGAGAAGGAGAGAACACAGAAGTAGAACCCCAAAGTGTGTAGAATACACACATGAGATGATGTATATATAGAGGGGACCTGGGTGCCATATATAGAGAAGCCATATATTGAGTAGCTTCACATATAAGCTCAACATCCCCGCTCAAATAAGGGTCCCTAACTGTGGATGAAAAAACCCTTGGGGGATCAAGGCAAAAACCCACAGCTCTATATACACCCACCGTTATATTATAAAAATCATTAAATATACAAATGTTTACGAGGAGCTACATCACTCCTTTTACAATGAATGTTTTATGAGGAGTTACATTACTCCTATCCTATCAAATACAATAATGAATACAAAGGTTCAATAAAGAGGTATAAAAGCTATCGATTAGCTTGTAATCAAAAGTGTCTCTGTGAATCTGCTGTGTAGCTTGTCATCAATATCGCATCACCAAACATGTCTTCATGTTGTCATCAATATGGCATCACCAAACATATCTTCATAAATCTTTTATTGTCACCAAGTTTGTCTTCATAAAATCAATTCTTTGATCAATCCTACATAGATCATAGACTCCAAAAAGAACATGTCATGAAAATTATTAGCATCGTTAATGAAATAATTACGTTCACAATGCCATAAGAGATGGTTCGCGACGCCACTCTTTTGACGACATATATATGCACAACATATGGTACATAAAGTATAAACGTAAAAGTACAAAATGTGTGATTACGTGATACAAATGATATGTGTATATACTACATAAAACAACATTTATCAATGTAGTGATCAATGAATACCATCAAAGTATTAACAAAATATCATCATTATATCAATAAAAATGAATAAATGACCATGGTATCAACGAAAAGCATCATGATATCACCGAGAATAATCATTGTATCAACGAAACAACATTATGGCATCACCGAGAATAACCATGGTATCAACGAAACATCATCATGGCATCACCGAGAATAACCATGGTATCAACGAAACAACATCATGGTATCACCGAGAATAACCATGGTATCAACAAAACATCATCATGGTATCAACAAAAATCACCATGGAATCAACGAAACAACATCATGGCATCACCGAGAATAACCATGGTATCAACGAAACATCATCATGGCATCACCGAGAATAACCATGGTATCAATGAAATATCATCATGGCACCACCGAGAATAACCATGGTATCAATGACATATCATCATGGTATCAACGAAAATCACCATGACCAAAGTATTAACAAAACATCATCATGGTACCATCAAAATCACTATGGTATCAATGAGAAATTATCAATAAAACGACGTAAACTATATCTCTAAAAGAATAATTATACGAGAATCAATGAACGAGTATATCATATAACAAAAGATCATGTACCAACAGTAGCTCGATAGAATTTGGACGATCATCAACGGCTCGACTGAATCGGAACGATGTGTAATTGGCTTCTGCAGCAAAGTTACGTCAGTAACAAATATATGATTGATGAAGAAAAATATAATTGAGAAGTTTTCAATTATGAGAAAAATCAAAAGCAAAAAGTAAAATCATATTCGCAGTCCGAGACGATAACCCAAAATCGGTGCAGAATTTAGAGAAACTTCCTTCTGCAAAGTTATAGACCACATCGATTCCAGTCTCCCATAGCGGGTAGTTTCTTCTGCAAAGTTGTAGAACACATCGATTCCGGTCTCTCACGCGGGTAGTTTCTGCAAAATCGTTTTCAATAAGCAGAAAAATAAAAAACAAAAAATGGAAATTGCTTTTTATGTATGTACGCAGTCCGCGAACGATAACTCAAAATCGGTGCAGAATTTGAAAACACTTCCTTCTGCAAAGTTGTAGACCACATCCATTCCGATCTCTCCAGCGGGTAGTTTCTGCAAAATCGTTTTCAATTAGCAAAAAAAATCAAAAACAAAAAGCAAAAGTTGCTTTTCAGGTATGTACGCAGTCCGCGAACGATAACTCAAAATCGGTGCAGAATTTGAAAACACTTCCTTCTGCAAAGTTGTAGACCACATCGATTCCAGTCTCTTCAGCGGGTAGTTTTTGCAAAATCGTTTCCAATTAGCAGAAAAATCAAAAACAAAAAGCGGAAGTTGCTTTTTAGGTATGTACGCAGTCCGCGAACGATAACTCAAAATCGGTGCAGAATTTGAAAAAACTTCCTTCTGCAAAGTTGTAAACCACATTGATTCCAGTCTCTCTCGCGGATAGTTTCTGCAAAATCGTTTCCAATTAGCACAAAAATCAAAAACAAAACGCGAAAGCTGTTTTTCAGGTATGTACGCAGTCCGTGAACGATAACTCAAAATCGGTGCAGAATTTGAAAAAATTTCCTTCTGCAAAGTTGTAGACCACATCGATTCCAATCCCTTGCGCGAGTAGTTTCTACAAAATCGATTTTTATCAGGAGAAAAATCAAAAACAAAAACGTACTGCTCTGATACCATGTTGAGAGAAGGAGAGAACACAGAAGTAGAATCCCAAAGTGTGTAGAATACACACATGAGATGATGTATATATAGAGGGGACCTGGGTGCCATATATAGAGAAGCCATATATTGAGTAGCTTCACATATAAGCTCAACAGCAAAAATTGTGAGGGAGAGAGAGGAAGTGTACTATTTGTTTTCTCTAAAGACGAGATCATCCTGTCCGACCCTCTCTCTCTCTCTCTCTCTCTCTCTCTCTCTCTCTCTCTCTCTCTCTCTCTCTCTCTCTCTCTCGCTCTGTGTATGCGTGCGCTCCCTCTTTCTCTCTCCATGTCTCCTCCTCTCTCCCCCTTCCACCCCTCTTCCCTTTATCTCTCTCTCCCTCCCAATTGCCCCCTCTCTCTCTCTCCCTCTCGCTATTGCTCTCTCTTTCTCTCCCCCTCTCTCCCTCTTTCCCTTCCTAGGGTGATCACTATAGTCTACTTCATTGTAAGAGTTCAAAATTGTTTGGCTCTTGTTTAGTATCACCTTTTGGGACTGTGAAGGTACACTTTGGGTAGCATTGTTGTTGTTTGGCATCTGTAAATCTTCTGCATAGTTTCCTATGTATCTCCGTGAAACATGACAAATTATTCCCCAAGTCAAGCTATAAATAACATTATCTTTGCCCTAATATTGTCTATCCCATGGGTCTCCTATGATATGAGCTTCTGTGGTTTTAGGACCCAATGCATCATAGATGCTAGACTGTTTTGGTCAAAGTATTTTCTCGTTTGGTCACAACATCGAAGCTTGATTTTCGATGGAGGAGAGTTTGGCTCTGAACAGATTCTGGGTTCACTTGATTTAATTCCTTCAGCTCTAGAGAGGATGGGCTATAATATTCTTTCCTTTGAAATGAACCATCCTTTTTGATCTATCACTCGACGCACTTCTATGAGCTGGTATATGGGTCATTCAAACACTGGTTGATCCTTTTTGTATAGTTTCTTGTTTTGGTCTACATAGTGTGCATATAAATTTTGTGTACCATATAAAGCTAACATCATTCTATTTGATGTGTCACTTAGACTTGTGAATGATTGCACACTTGTGTCAGTGGATGAAAATCATTTGCAAACCTAACAATCTTTACAACCTTTGGTGATATCTCGATACCTTTACTAAATTCGTGCAGGAATCTGTTGTTCAAAGAATCAATTTTAAGCGTTTTAAGTATCTGTGTATCTTTATGCTGATTTTAAACTTACAGTGTTTTTACTTGTGCTTCTAATGGTAATGCAGAATCATCCGATTGCATTAAAAGTGACGAGTTAAATGCACTTACATCGAGATTCGCATTTCCAATTTACTCTGTACTTTGCTTGGCGGTTGATGTATCCCTGTTGTCAGGATTTCTTGGACAATCTTTAGGAAAATGTCCACCTTTTTTTCCACAATCTGAGCAATACGCCATGACTGGTGGTATTTCAATTGGTTCTGTCATGTCAAGCTCTTGCACAGAAGTTTCTATTTCTACGCTTGCCAAGTTTTCGGCATCTTCTTTCAGAACACTGAGCATCAAGCTGTAGATTGCTCCATCTTGACCTTTGTATCGTCTTTGGCTTTATTCTTTAATTAGACTGGCTTCAATTAGTTGATATGTTGGATCTTCCATCTCTGGCTCTCAATTATAGATCTGACCAGTGTAATCCATGTACAATGACCGTGATTGCATATGCACCAACTGTATATGTTGTGGGCTTGTGCAGATTTCTAGATAACCACTTGGGTTGATTTTTTGCACCTTTATCTTCACTTCATCTTTGAGCTTGCAATACTTGGCTCCACTGAAGTCTGTGAACATGTGGGAGTTCTCTGAATTTGGCTTTACTCTGATCAAGAGGATCTTGGCTCCTGTGCTACTTTTACTGCTCATAAGATACCTATGACGTTCTGTATATGTGTACAAAAATTTATCCCCATTGTAGCCATATAGCTGTAAAATCTGCTCTGTTGCAGTTGTGAATGTGTTGCCACTGCTAGTAGCTTGCTCTGTTGTACTTGAATTCTCAGCTCGATTTGAGTCCATGTCGGTTGTTCTGTAAAAACTGTTGCCTAGTAGATTTTGGTATCGATTAGTAGAATTTATGCTGCTCGATTTGATTAAACTGCTGTAGTCAAAGCACTTTTGCCATTGATTGCTCTTCGGACTCACAAGATCTGATTAACTCTAGCTTGATTGTGTCAAAATTAATTGCCACCTTTTGAAACGATAAAAAATTTGGGCCTTTAACAGATTAATCTACAATCCACCGTGATTTGTGCATGTTCATCCAATTGGAAGTTAATTTGCAGCACAATTAATTATAGCATGCAAACTTCTTGAAATTTGATTGACTCTCCACTGTTGGTGGTTTTGCTTGCTTTTTCCGGCCGTTCTTTTGTTGTTTCGGGCTTTTTCGCTTTTTCCTCGATTTTTTCTGGTCGCTATTCTTGATTACAACTAGCTTTGCGGTGCACTTCTCCGGCTTTGCTTTTCGGATTTTGATTTGCTCGTGTGTTGTTTGCTCGGCGTGTGGCGGTTTTGCTTTTCTAGGTTTTCTCGGCTTTTTCGCTCTTTTTTTAGCACCTTCGATGACTTTCTTTTTATTTTTTCTAATTATTTGTAAGATTTTAAATTTTCTAATTTTTTTAATCTTTTTATGATTTTTACTTGTTTTTTTGGGAAGGTTCTGATTTTTATAAAAATTTTGGTAATTTTCTAATTTTTTGAGATTTTTTGAAGGTTTTATGATTATTACGGTTTTTTGGGATTTTTTCGATCAATTTTGGATTTTTTTAAATAATTTTTTTGAGTTTTTATGAATATTTTATGTTTTAGGGGTTTATCTGTGTCCCTTTTTTATTTTTTAATGATTTTCTATGTTTTTTGTGAATTATCAGATCATTTCTCTTTTCAATTAATTTTTTGTGAGATTTTTTATTTCTACTATGAATTTTCTTTTTTTTGTGAATTTTTTAAATTCTTCTTAGAATTTTTGTGAGTTTCTTATGTTTTTCTAAATTTTTGTAGTTTTTTTCCTTTTTTTATATTTTTATAATTTTTTTGTTTTTTATAAAAAAAATTGTGATTTTTTATTCTTTTTTATGAGTTGATTTTTCTTTTTACGGTTTATTTGATTTTTGTGATTTTTATGATTTTTAAAAGCCTCAGTTTATTTTTATTTTTTGATTTTTTTTAAAATGTCTTTTTTGATTTTTTATGTCTTTTTTATTTTTTATTTGATTTAATTAAAAAGATTACCTAGCTGTTCGCATGCGTTGACCTTGCAAAGGCCTGTCAGCTTCACAGCGTGTCATTCGGGGTGTAGGCAGCAAGGACCTAGGGCGCACATGGGCAGAGAGAGAGGGTGCGTGCAGGCAGCAGACTCTCGACTCAAGAGCAAAGCGAGGAGAGAGAGCGGTGTGGGCACACTGCAGGCGTGTGTGTGTGTGTGTGTGTGTGTGTGTGTGTGTTGGCTCAGGGCTGTAGAAGAAGACAGAGGAAGAGCGAGAGTTGTCAGCGGGTAGCACGCGCAGCCACGTAGTCACGGGCTAGAGATGAGAGAGAGTCTCAGAAAGAGAAACCAGCGTGCACACTATGCTCGTGGCAGAGTGAGATAGTGTGAGTGTGTGTGTGTGTGTGTAATGGCGTTCACAGGCATGCGTGGGAGACAGCGAGAGTGGGAGAGTAAAGGGAGAGAAAGGTCAAGCATGCAATGTTAGTGGAGAGGAGAGAGAGTTAGTGAGAGAGAGACAATAATCGGGGTTTTGGCAAGGGGAGGGGAGGGAGGGGGAGAGAGAGAGAGAGAGAGAGAGAGAGAGAGAGAGAGAGAGAGAGAGAGAGAGGGTGTGAGGTGGGTTCGCGCGGAGAGGAAAGAAGAAGAAGGGAAATTTTAAAGTCGGTGAAAACTATCGCAACGATCGTTAAGATCCATCCGACAAAGAATTCTTATGCGCCCCAAGGCACGGACCTCGCAACTCGAACTGGCCTTTCTATTATTTTTTTTTATTTTCAAATTTCCAAAGATGCCAAAAATAGGCCGAAAATTAGCTGAAACTCCAAAAAATCGTCAAAAAAATCCCACAAATTGTCAAAAAAATCCAAAAATCTTAAAAAATCATCGTAATTCACAATCGAGCATTTTCAATAAGCAAAAGCACACCAAAAATGATTGTTTTTTTCAAAAACACCAATTTCAACAAAATTGTCCACCCGGTGCCTGAAAATAGTAAAATGCTCAAAACTCGACCACGGAGGCCACAAATGCAAACAAAATGATGCCATAAATACGTACACTAAATAGCTCATAAAGATTGCAATATCAATTTTTTATGGGATTAACCAAAAATTAGTGCAAAAATTACCAAAAAATTACAAAATTATCCGAAAAATATCCAAAAATTTTCTAAAACTTGTCCACACATCGGGGAATAGTGCAGCTAAATAAAATTTTCAGAATCACATCAATTCAATTGCCAATTAATTTCATCAATAAAATCAAGACTAGGCAATCAAACCGGCAAAATTACCGACAAAATTAGGTCAAAAATTGACACAATTGAAATGTGTAAATCCCTCTTTTGATCACAAAAACGTAGAAATTAATCATTACACACATCAATTATTCAATCAAAACATTGAATTAACCATGCAAATTAAACACTTTTTTAAGCACACACACACTAATAAAATTGGCAGTTTTTACTAATCTTTAGATTCGTAGACAAAAGGGTTAAACTTGTCAAATCATTAGTTGGGCATGACCACAACACAAATCAATCATCACAATTGAAAAATCATAACGCATACATTGATTTTTAGGTGCACAAACATGGGCAAATAGTGCACACATACCAAAAATTATGCATACACGCTCAATTAGAATACACACACACTTGATTTTAGTGCACACACACGTGAAATTGACCATCCAAGCATGCAGTTAGCTCAAATAGGCACCCAATCAGCAATTGAAACTTGTCAAATTCATGCGCCATAAAATATTAAAAATTTCGGTATTACGACGGCATGAAAATGAATAATTTCAAAATTTTCAATCCATAACATCAACATTGCATTGCATCAACATAGCATAGCATTACATTGCATCATGGTGGGATCTCTACAAAATTCTACACATCCTTAGATTCTAGGGAGGCTGAGAATACCACCTTGATTACCTTTCCATTGAAGATCAATTGAATGGTCGAATGCTCCAATCCTTCATAGCACATTAGTAGCAAAAATTAGTGAAATTAGCAAGGGGTTAGTGTGAAATTAGAGTGTATAAACACACAATTGACAAGATATGGTGACACATTAGGGAATTATGAATACATTGTTGCATGCACACACATCCAAAATCCACAAGAACATAAACACACAAGTGAAATTAGTGAGGGAATGCATTCGATTATGCCACAATTACACTAGCATAGGCCATCGTCCCCGAGAACAGCGCCAAATGTTGGGGGTTCCATCGTTGCAACAGCTCCAATGATCAATAAAATTATCAATCCAGAGGGATGAGCTACCCGGCTAGGGCATGGAAACACTCACACGGTTAGTGAGCTAATCATGGCAACACGAATGGTTAACTCTATGAGGTGAGCTTCTCCACCTATGGAGGAGCTAAGCCGTAATGATGGGAAATTTTGACATCCACTTCTCTTCACCTCCAATCAACCCAATCACGCACACTACGATTGCAAGACACACACAACACTAATCCTATCATGCAACACACTAATCACAAGCACACACATATAGATCTATCGAGCACCACACTCCAATCAAACCTACATGCACACACAAGCAAAAGAGTACAATCACACAAGATTAGAGAAAGATTAACCACTAATTAGTTAAGATCTAGTTAGTTTAAGCATCATAGGAAATCATAAGAAGTATGAGAGAGGTATAGTGTGAGAGAATGAATCATTGGTTGGTGTTAATCAATTCTCATGAGCAAGGAGAAGCTCAAGGACTCCATAGCCACACACCTCAAGAACCCTAATTTCTTTTACACACTGCCTTATATACCTAGAGTAAAAATATGCAATGTTCGGGCGCCCACGGCCTTTAGGGCTCCACCACTTACTGTATCTGCAACCTAGGCACGATAACTAACTTGTTATTTACAATTTGGAACTCCCATTGAGCTCGTAATACATTAAAATATTAAAATGGATTGAAATAAATCGGGAATTTACAATATGTGACCATTTTGGAAAAATGTGGAAAATATGTAACTCTACTCTTTACTGCTTCTTTACTTTGATCTTTGGTGTGCATTCGTACGTCTGCAATCTTTAGCAGCTTCTGTTAAACTGGCATTGACTCAGTTAACACACTAGATTTTAATGATATATTTACAATGGGTAGAATGAGGTGGATGGTTGAAGTAAGATGATTAACTGAAGTGAGGAAATACTTGTGATGGTGAATCTTAAAGAAGTTTTGGACTTACTTGTGTAGGTTCGCAAAATGACTATCGATCCTCTTCTTCTTCTTCTCTCTTTATGCCACTGCCATCAAGGTTGATTATCGCATTGAAAATGGTAATTTTGTTCATGATATATCTCATTTTGCAGAGGTTAAGCATGATTTACATGCTAAATTTTATGTATATAGAGAAGGGCTAAGATGGAATTGTACTTTGGAAGTAATAGAGAGAGGCATAGAGATGGTGTATGTACATGTAGAGCTCATATGAGAGCTATGGAAGTAAGAGGGGAGGCTAATAGTGAAGAAGGTGATAGAAACCATGGAAGGTGCATGTTTGAGTGAGGGATTGAGAGGCATGAGTGTGTGTGTGTGTGTGTGTGTGTGTGTGTGTGTGTGTGTGTGTGTGTGTAGAAGTGTAAAAAGAGGTGAGAGAAGACTATGGGATACTTGTGAGAAAAGTGGGCAGACTATGGTCCAACCAAAACATCATACCTCACTGGTGGTAGCTCCAAAAATTATGAAAATGTTTGAGGTGATTATTCAGCTCTTGTTTCACATTTTGTCTTCTAACCACCACTTTAAATTTGGAGTGGAGATGGATATAAAAATTCCCACCAAAATGCCTATGTTGCTTCACAAAAAAGTCTTCAGTGACCCCCCTTTTGTTGAATTTGCATATGGCTCCAAAGGTGAGCCCCTCCTTGCATTAGAGCAGGATCTAATTGATTCTTAGGGGTTTGAAAATATGCATGGTTGTGGATTATGTATAGATATAATATATGGATATGATGGAAAAAAAACAGGCGAGTATATATAAACAATTCATGGAATCTAGAATAGTGTGGGCTATATAAATATATATATATATATATATATATATATATATATATATATATATATATATATATATATATATATATATATATATATATATATATATATATATATATATATATATATGAAAATATAGGGAATCAAATGAGGAGGTCCCTCATTTGTTTTTATTGATGTATATTTATTTACAAAAGGTAAGAAGAAATACCTGTAGAAAATAGAAATTTAGTGAAAGGCAATAACTGATGGTGGAAGGTATTTTTTGAGGTTGTTCCTTGGACTGGATTCACACAAAAAATAAGAGAAGTCTGTATGAAATGATTTTTTCTAGAATACATAGATAAGAAATATTATGGTAATGGTGATTAAATGTACATAGCATACTTAGGAAAATAACGCACATCTAGGTAGAAATATTTAAATAAATACCAGAATAATTATGAAATTTCCCTATTTTTAGGCCCTATATACAATGAAATATTTACACAC
This sequence comes from Adiantum capillus-veneris, assembly GCF_014529385.1. Classification (NCBI taxonomy): domain Eukaryota; kingdom Viridiplantae; phylum Streptophyta; class Polypodiopsida; order Polypodiales; family Pteridaceae; genus Adiantum; species Adiantum capillus-veneris. The sequence continues at coordinate 83,980,168 of NC_140931.1, read as the reverse complement.
CAATGGGCCATAATTTACTTTGGCTTTTGTTTTTATTACTCTCACACACCTATGTACAACAAAAAGGTAGGGATAGCCACAATGTTTAGGTGATTTTGGTAGGGTGAGGTAGCTCACTGTGGTAATTTTGGATAGCCAAAACGGTTATCATTATCCCTCCCCCAGGTTGATGGTACACTCATGTACCATCATGTGCCATCAAAAGGTATATTTATGTACCATCATGTACCATCAAAAGGTATATTTTCCAAATAGAGTGGTTATGAGTCTTCTATGATATCTGGTCCCTTGGTAGGATTTTCATTGTGTGGCTTCTTGTCACACTCATGCTTCATGCAACAAAACTTACAAGAGATAGTAGATCTTTGATCATCCTTTGGTAGATCATTTGGTAGAAGGCGACTCAAGTAGGGATTTAGTTGATACCCGTTTACCTTCTTAGAGAAGGAGACTCAAGTAGGGCTTTAGCCAATACCCGTTTACCTTCTTAGAGTGCTCTTTACCATTCAAGTCCATGAGTTGGTAATAACTTGAATTGAAAGACTTTTTGACAATGTATGGTCTGTGTCATCTAGTCTCAAACTTGGTATCAAAATGATTATCAAGTCGATTGTCATACCTTAGCACAAGATCTCCTTCCTTGATGCCTTTGTCCTTCAGCTTTTTATCGAGCTTTTCTTTTGCTTGTATAGATTTCCTCTTGTAGCACTCGTAAGTTGCTTCTCTTTTCAACTCAAGCTCTACTAAGGTAAGAAGTTGACCCATCCATGCTTCTTAATTATCTTGCGCTACTTTGCCATGAAGTTGCATTGTTGGAATGTTGCCTCTTGACCATAGACCAAGTGAAATGGTGTGAACTCTGTGGCCTCCCTGTATGTGGTTTGATACGCCCACAGGGCACCATCCAAGAAGTCATCCCATAACTTTGTCTTGTTTTGCACCATCTTTCTAATGCTGCTTGCAATGACACCATTAGCCTTCTCCACCAAACCATTTGGCTGTGGGTCATAAGGTGTGCTATGATGATGTAGAATGTGAATCTCTTCACAAACTTCTGTGAGTAAACCCTTCTTGAACCCTGGACCATTATCAGAAACAATCTCTAGAGGTGTGCCAAATCTACAACAAATATTAGTGTAGACAAACTGCTCACTATTTTCCCATTTACCCTTGCCACACTTTGAGCTTCTACCCACCTAGTCATGTAATCTACAGCCACTAGAATGTAGAGTTTACCATTTTTTGTTCTAGGAAGAGGACCCATAAATGCCCCATTTTTCAAAGGGTCCATTTGCAAGCACTATTTGCCTCGGGTCATGCACCAACCTTCTATTTCCATTTACCTTACAATTGTGACAGAATTTACACCAATGTTGGACATCCACATGCAAGCTTGGCCAAACATACTCTGCAAGCGAAATCTTCTTCACGGTTAACTCTTGGGAAAAATGACCACCACATGCCTCTTTATGCAAACCTGTTAGAATAGCTGGAATTTCCTCGATAGTTGGTACTCTTTTGCACACTTGATCCTTCCCTCTTTGATAGAGGGAGCCTTCTAGGAAGAGATAGACACTTGCCTTCTTCATCAGTCTCCTCTTCTGAGCTTTTGTGAAATCTTGTGGAAACTTGTCCTCCAAAATGTAGCCAATAATGGGAGCCAATGACTCCAATCCCTGTTATCTCGGTTGCTTGACAACTGTTGCCACCATGATGACCTGCACTTATTTCTCAACACACGTAATTGCCTGTTGTGCAAGTAAATTGGCATCTTCATTTTGTTCTTAGGAATATGATATAATTTCACTTCTTCAAACTGATTAAACAACCTATGAATGACATTAACTTTTGTCCTTAGGCTTTCATTCTTGCATGCCCAAATGCCTAAAATCTTCTTCACAATGAGGAGTGCATCCTCCTTTACCATGATATATTGTATACCTTGTCCAATGCACATCTTTAAACCATGAAGTAGTATGTCGTACTCTGCTTCATTGTTGCTAGATGAACCTGGTAGATTGACCTTCTCTTTCATGACCACCTCTCCACTTGGGTTGAGCAACACAGGCCCTCCCCATGCTTTTCCTGTGACTCGTCAAAAATCTCCATCAAAGAACAAGGTAAAAGCATTAGGAATACTTTTAGGTGGTGGAAATGGTAGGGTCTTTATTTCAGACACCTTAATCTCCTTCTCATGTACCCTATAAGTGAGAATCCCTGCCAATTGTGAACACACACTATCTTCTACCTTGAAATAGTATTGGAACTCTTGCAAGTCCATAATCCACTTTGAGCTGCTAGTACTAAGATTCATTTGAGATGACACCCAAGGGAACAAATTTTATGCAGTGAGAATTACAAGAGGTTTTGATAGCAAGTAGAATCTAAACTTGCTCACCGCAAACCTGAGAGAAAGCATCATGAGTTCTGCCTCCATGTAACCTCTCTCCAAAGCATTCATAACCCTACTAGCAAAGTAGATGGGTCGCATCCCAGTACTGTGGGGATCTTGTTGTGGAAAAATAGCACCAATTGTTTCTTTCCCAACACTAAAGCTAACAAAGAATGTGTACTCCCAACAAGGAGGCATAAGTGTTGATAAATCTGACACAATGACCTTGATGTTACAAAAATATTCTTCAAGCTCATAAGACAATGCAATTTCTACTTTTTGTGTCAACTTTTGCAAAGGATGAAGCAACTTTGAAGCTAAGTGAATGAAGCGTGACATATACTTCACCTTTTGAATGAATGAGATGACCTCTTTGAGACTCTCGAGGGATGGTAACTCAATAAGAGCCTTTTCCTTTGAAGGATCCACTTTGATATTGCCTTTGTAAGAAACTTTGTGACCAAGTAAGATCACTTCATCCTCACCTATGTGGCACTTGTTGGGGTTGAGTTGACCTCCCATGCCGTAGAGTTTTTTTAAACCATCTTCTATCTTTTGTAGATGCAATGGTTTTGAACTATAAATGCAAAAATCATTAATAAAAATCCTAATGGACTTTCCAAAGAATGCTTGAAACACCATTTTGATGAAGCGTTGGAAAGTTTCAGGAGTATTTGTCAGGCCAAATGGCATGACTCTAAAAGCATAACAACCCCAAGGAGTGATGAAGGTTGTTTTCAATTGATCCTCCAATGCAATACCTATTTGAAAGTAACTTGAGTATCCATCATACACAATGTACTTCTTGTGACCAGCTACTTCATTTAGTATCTCATCTTGAAATGGGATGGGAAAGTGATCTCTTTTTGTTGCCTCATTTAGTGGACGATAGTCCACACACGCCCTCCGCTTGTTGTTTTTCTTGAGAGTGACAAAAACAGGAGAGATCCACTCTAAATTCTTCGCTGGATAAATGAAACCTGCTGCTAGAAGCTTTCTTCCCTCCTTGAGAAAAGCTTGCTCCTTGATGACTCCTAGCCTTCATAGCTTTTGAGCCTTAGGTGTGGCCTCTGGATTTAGCTTGATCTTGTGTTGAGCATCATCTACTCCACGCACGTCGGTGTTGTCTTTAGCAAAAAGCTTAGGAAATTTACAACAGGCACACTCTCTTTTACCTTTCTCCTAGTGCTAACTACCCTTGTTAAATCCCTCCTAACTTATGGACATAATGCAAGAAATTGAGGCCATGAGATATCAGGACCCTTACCTCTCATGTCTTCCAACAAGTTGTATGGAGACATACCATGTCCAAAAGGGAATTCTTGGAGGTTGAAGACGTAGAAACTCTTGTGTATACATGTAGTAGTCATCTAAGTCTTTTTGTTTATGAGAAACGATGTCTTGCCATAGCTTTTGAGTGTTTTGGGGGTCAAAAAATTATCTCTTGAAATGATGAACAACTTTATTATAGTCTCCCTTAACCTCCTGAGATAGAGAGTCAAACCAAGTGCTAGCATCCTTTCTCAGAACTACCTCAAACTTTTCTAAGCGTTCCTCATCTCCTATCACTCTTTTTATGCGGCAAGCCATTTTAAAATTTGCTAGAAATAGCTCGGCATCTTCGCCATGCTCTCCAAAAGAGAGAGGATATCCTGACATTTGGCATGGGCCTCCATTGAATCAATTTCAAAGTGACAACACATTTTTGTTTTTCTTTCTTAAAAAGATTTACACAATAATGTTTTCTAAATTGCAATCTATTCTACATTAAAATAAAAATATGCACATCAAATGAACTCTGATAATCAACAAGATGTAGGATGACAGGGTTTGGTGATGCAAGAATTTCTCCTACTCTTTGGGCACCAAACATGAACATCATACGTTGTTGAAAATGGATTTCCCTCCTAATTTCAATGTTTATTCTAATGGTTGGAGTGAAATGGAGAGGGAAAACCTCTATTCCCGGGCCATTATCCATGGTCTATGCATTACCTAATGCTTGAAACAAAACAAAAATATAGACGTTCAAACTAAGGCCGTACCTAATGAGAGGCAAACAAAAAAGATTTACTGAAGCATTTATCTCGGCCAACCTAAGAGGGCCAAAATTTCTACGAATTACTCGTTGAAATTGTAATTTTGTGCTTACAATGATATGCACCTTTTGCCTTGCAATAGGAACAAAAGGGTTCATAGAAATCTTCATGATTCATGCAAGCTACTTGATTACTCTAAAGGATGAGTATTCACAACAACATACATGTTGAAGATGATGAAACAGGAAACAGAAGGAAGACAGCAACTCAGAGTAGGAAGAAGATGGAGAAGGAGAAGACACAGAGCTTGTGTACGAGATCTCTGTAGTCTCTCTCTCTCTGTATTGGAATAATAATGTGTATACAAACTCAGAGCTACAAAGCTTATATGAAACCCTAAGAGATAAGGTGTCCTTTCACACCGGATGTCCAGGGGGAAAAACCCAGTGGGAGAAAAGTGCCCCTGGTGAAGCGCGTATACACACTAACACTACTACATGTCTACAAATCCCCCCTGTAGTGATAGTGTGAATCCGTACAAGGTAGCAGATCATCATGTGTATGAGAGTAAGCCCAAAGCTTTTCGGAAAGCTTCAAACTTTTCTCGTGATAACGCCTTCGTAAATAGATCTGCAATGTTATCCTGTGTAGGACAGTAAGTTAGTGTGATCTCCCCTGCATGTAGCCTTTCCCTGACATAGTGGTAGTGAACCTCTATGTGCTTTGTTCTTGCATGAAATACTGGATTCCTTGCAACTGCCATAACACTCTGACTGTCAGTGAAAATGGTAGTGGGTGCCTGTTGACACTCACAAAGATCTGCCAATAACCTGCGTATCCATACACAATCAACTGTTGCCGTGAAAGCTGCCATGTACTCAGCTTCACAAGTTGATGTAGCCACTGTGGGTTGCTTCTTGCTTAGCCAAGATATACATGCATTTCCCAAGAAAAAACAATTGCCACTTGTGGAATGTCGTGTGTCAAAATCACCAGCCCAATCTGAATCGTTGTAACCAAGAAGCTGCATAGAACTGTGCTTTCCATACATATCCCCCCTTGGAAAGAACATGGCAAGATTAGGGGTACCTGAAAGGTAACGAAGTATGCGCTTCACAGCTTGCCAATGATGCATACCTGGGCTGTGCATAAATCTGCTTGCTTGTGAAACCCCAAATTGAATGTCTGGATGAGTGTTGCCTGCCAAATATATCAAGCAACCAACCGCTGCCGCATAAGTATGTACATCAAAAGGTTCTCCAGTATCGTGCATGCTCAACTTTGATCCAGTTTCTACGGGTGTAGAGATTGGCTTACAATTTTGCATACCAAACTTGTCCAAAATTTTATGCAAATATTTTGCCTGCAACATGTATATGCCATCTTCTGATTGCACAAACTGAATACCCAAGTAATAATGTAGCAAACCAAGATCAGACATCTCAAAGGTTTTTCTCAAAGCATCTTTAAACGCTTCAATTTCATTTGCATTATTGCCTGTAAGAAGCATATCATCCACATAAAGTGTTAGCATAATGAGAACTCCATCTCTCTTTTTGACATACAAAGTACTTTCTGTTGGACTATTCTGAAATCCCTGGCCAATCAAATAAGTATGTATCTTCTCATACCATGCTCTTGGAGCCTGTTTGAGACCATACAAAGCTTTACGCAATCTACATACCTTTTGCTCTTGACCTTTTACAGCAAAACCACTTGGTTGACTTACATAAACTTCTTCCTGCAAATCACCATTCAAAAAAGCAGTTTTGATATCCAACTGATGCACTTTCCAACCATGATGAGCAGCAATTGCAACTAGTGATCTAACGGTGGACGCACGAGAAGTAGGAGCAAAGGTTTCATCATAATCTATGCCTTCTGTTGCGCATAGCCTTTTTCCACAAGCCTTGCTTTGTACCTATCAACAGTACCATCTTGTTTCCTTATTACCTTAAAAACCCACTTTGTACCAATAGGCTTTTTACCTGTAGGCAAGTCCACTAGATCCCATGTATGATTCTTATGAATAGAATCAATTTCTTGCTGCATAGCATCTTTCCACTGAACACACTCTAAAGCTTGTTCAAATGAATCAGGCTCATCTGCATCACAAAGAGTGCTAAAGCAAGCCAAATCTACTTGCTCTCTGCCAAAAGTAGTACCAGCACGTGTTTTTCGTGGCAACGGTGCATCCAACTTGCTATCCTGCAAAGTTTTCTGAACCCATTTAGGCAAGGTTCTTTCTTCCCTAAGAACTTCTTGCTCTTCACGCACAATTTCCTCTACATCATGAGGTGTCACATGCTGATCAAAAGATTGATCAAGATTATCAACCTGTTGTGATTCTTGATTCTCCACAAAAGAAGGAAGCAAACCTTCAAATACATCATGTGTCTGCATATGAGGTACATCAAAAGCAACCATAGGTTGAGCAGTAGTTTCTGCAAAAATTACATCACGACTTTCAAAAATCTTGTTTATAGCAGGATTGTAAAGTCTATAACCTTTACTTCCACTACTGTACCCCACAAATATACATTTGATTGCCTTATCATCAAGCTTCCCACGTAACTGTTGAGGGATGTGAGGATAAGCAAGACAACCAAAAACACGAAGATAACTGACTGAAGGTTTTTTGTCATACCAAGCTTCATATGCAGTAATGGTCTTCAAGGCACGAGTAGGACACCTGTTCAAAACATGTGTTGCACAAGCAACTTCCTCCATCCATAGTTTATGAGGCAAACTCTTAGCCTTGAGCATACATCTAGCCGTCTCCATTAAAGACCTGTTCTTCCTTTCTGCAACACCATTCTGTTGTGGTGTGTATGGCATAGTGCATTGGTGTTTAATGCCTTTCTTTCCCAAAAAATCCTTAAATGCACCTGACATGTATTCACCTCCTCGATCAGTACGAAGAGTCTGTACTTTGCAACTTGTTTCATTTTCAACCATGGCGACATAATGTTGAAAAACTGCAAACACATCTGACTTTGCTTTGAGTGGATACACCCAACAAAACCTGGAAAAGTCATCAATGAAGGTCACAAAATAAAGGTTGTTTCCTATAGATGGCGTCCTCATAGGACCACATACATCACTGTGTACAAGTTGCAACTTTCATGTCGCTCTAACTGAACCATCCTGCGAAAATGCAAATCTGTGCATCTTTCCAAGAACGCAACCTTCACATACATGTCTTGGTGGCATCTCCAATAAATACAAATCATGCACCATATTATGACGTTGTAAAGTCATCAAACTGCCATAACCAACATGCCCAAATCTAGCATGCCACAACTCAGCATCCTACATGGCCTGAGTCTTTGTTTCTGCAATACATACCTGAATCTGCTTTTCATAATGATCTAGCACAAATAGTCCATTTTCCAGTGTACCTGTAGTGATAAGAGAATAACCATTCTCTCGATCTCGTACAGCACATCTGTCATCCTCAAAAATGACCCGAAGACCATTTTTTGCAAGAGAGTATACAGACAACAAATTCTTCTTGATCCCTGGAACATATAAGACATCTGGCAAGCATAAATCTGAACCATTTGAAATGGTAATCAAAATCTTACCAACGCCTTTGATTGGATAAGAAGCATTATTTGCACATGTCACCTTCTTTCCTGCTGGAGCTGCATCCAATGAACAAAACAAATCCTTCCTTGAAGTAATATGCCTGGATGCACCACTATCAAAGTACCAAATCATTTGTGTCTTGTCAACACTGTAAGCAGAAAAATCTGAACATACTACAAAAGCATAAGAATCCTGCACAAAGTTTGCAGACTCTTCTTTAGCTGTAGAAGAATCACCAGAAGCTCAAACAACCAAACTTGACTCTTTCTTCTTTTCTTTAGCAATTCGCTTTTTACACTCACTAATGTAGTGACCAGGTTTCTTGCAGTAGTGACATTTACCTTTCTTCTTGGACTTGTCGGAATCACCTTTAGACTTCCCTGAAGATTGTCCTGCACTAGACTTGGAGTAATGAGCACTCTCTTTACCCCTGTTTTTATTCTGTACAACAAGAGCATGATCCATACCATCCACCTGTAAAGACTTGTTCTTACGTGATTGATCCTCCTGCAATAGCAAAGCCACTAACTCTTCAAAATGAAGAGGGTCAGGATTAGCTCGCAAAGATAGAGTCAAAGAAGTCTGAAAAGTCAAATAAGATGGTGGTAGTGAATTGAGTGTTTTGGAAACCAAGTCCTTCTCTGGAATCACTTCATCAATGCTAAGCAATTGCTCTTTAAGATCCCTGATTTTTGTAAGATGCTCGACAATATCGTCACTTTCGTCCATCTGTATTTTGTCAAGTTGTTTCTTCAAAAACTCTATTCTGGCAGCATTTCTTCCTCCAAACATAGCTTGCAGAGTGTTCCAAGCATCCTCAGAAGTTCTGCAAGATCTGATATGTGGTGTGATTGTCCTCTTTATGGTTAAGGCAATCACAGCCATAGCCTGTGCATCTTTAGTATCCCATCTCTTTTGCTCTGGAGTGACTTGTGAGGGTCCTGCACCAATAGCTGCACCACGACCAGGCGTGGCAGGTGCAATGCTACCTGGACAAACTTTATCTCCAGATACATAATCCCACAATCCTTTACCAACCAAAACATTTTTGGCCATAAAAGACCAAAGAGAATAGTTGGTACCATCCAATTTGTCTTCGGATGTAAACGCACCAAAAATCTCTTTCTCCGTAGATTGATCCATACTGTAGATGCACACAAGAGAGCAAAAGAACCTCCAAGAGATTCACAAATCTCCTCTCCAATCCAAGCAAAACTCTACACAAAATCTCAGCACAAAGCTAAGACAAGCTGCTTCCCAAAAGAACTGTTTACCTGAAGAAAATCTGTCAAAAAGCACACCCTCTTGATCTAAACGCCTCCGAAAAGTAACTTCTGCTACGCTGCTCAGAACAAAATTCTGAGGGCTCGAATGGCTTCGAAAGGGGGGTAAAACCGCAGGTCACCTGATCAGAATACTCCCGGAACGTCGAGGATGCTCCCACGAGCAAATTTTCCGAAAACTGCCTGAAAACTGCAATTGCGCACGCGGACGCGAAAACGCAAGTAGAGGCTCTGGAAATCACCTCGCTCTGATACCAATTGTTGAACATGATGAAACAGGAAACAGAAGGAAGACAACAACTCAGAGTAGGAAGAAGATGGAGAAGGAGAAGACACAGAGCTTGTGTACGAGATCTCTGTAGTCTCTCTCTCTCTGTATTGGAATAATAATGTGTATACAAACTCAGAGCTACAAAGCTTATATGAAACCCTAAGAGATAAGGTGTCCTTTCACACCGGATGTCCAGGGGGAAAAACCCAGTGGGAGAAAAGTGCCCCTGGTGAAGCGCGTATACACACTAACACTACTACATGTCTACAATACACAAGCCCTCCTCAGTGGGGACACCAAAATTGAGGCGGTCCGGGGCGGGCAACAAGAGAGGCAACCTCTAAACACCCCTCAAGGTTCTCGTGCTACTCAATTGGAGTTGGGGCAACCACAAGCAAGAAACAACAACAAACCCACAACCAAACAAGTGAAGGGGCACCACCTAGTTATGGTAGGTGAACTAAAACGCAAGAGAGATTTTATCACAACCAAGAAGATGCACCACAAAACACACACAAGCAATCTCACACCAACACACACACACAAACAGTGGAGCAAGAGAGAGTCAAAGCAAAGGGAAGAAGAAGAGGAATGAAACTTGTATAATACCTTGTTTGTGACTTGCAAATGGAGATGGTTTATTAAGATGCTATGGTAGAGCTTGTACAAAGCTAACTCAATGCTTAGTGAATGCTAAACATTGCCAACACACACACGTTGTGTTAGGGTGTGGGAGACCTGTCACCACAATACCCTCTTACAATGGACACAAAATTGGCAACAAAAACACACTAATACACTTTCTCAAACAAGATCAAATGATAGAAACTTAAAACACACAAGGCACCTAGAATGCACCAAACCGTATTGCACAAGTGGAAGGATGAAGATTTGATTGTCGAATCACGTCTTTGATGCACCAAACCTCAATTTATTGATGATGGAGGAACATATATAATAGTAGTTTTGAGATTTTGAACTCACACTCTCTCACTTACAATGTGTAGCTTGAAAGCTTCTCTCACACCAAAAGTGAAGCTTACAATTTGATTGCTACGCCTAAGTCTCTCCTCACGCATAGAGTGTTGGGGTGCTATGTGAGATATTGCAAGTTGTTTTACAAGAAGGAGAGGAGCCTATTTATAGCTTGGAGAGCCTCGTTAAGTTTATTTGGAAATCCTAATTTACAAGGTAACAAATCAGGATTATGAATTTTTTTTAATATCAAAACATTGCAGGCCTTCTTTGTCTGTTTGAGTCATCTCATTGGCTAGAATAGCCTCTTCATAATAAGAAGTCTCACCACTATCTGCCAGTAAAGAAAAATCCACACCTAGAACAAAATGTTCTGGCAGATGTGAGACTCTTTGAGATCTCCGGCTGATCAAAACTCGTACTATCCTGTGTAGTAAGTGGCTAGGGAGCTATCTGGACAGGAGGTGATACATAAAAAAATGTCACTTTCTAGAATTCAACCTCCTTCAATGGCTGTCTATGCATCTTAGTCTCATTAAAGACAACATCACTTTTTGGATCCCATAAACGATATCCAAATTGACCATCTACACCATATCCAATGAAAATGAATTTCCTAAACTTAGGATCTAGCTTAGCACACAACTCCTTGGGTACATGTGCATAAGCTTCACAGCCAAATGTGCGGAGTTTTTTGTAAGACAATTTATGTCCTAACCATAACTCCAAAGGTACACAAAACTATAGTGAAGAATGTGGTAATCTATTGATCAAGTACACAGCTGTGTATAATGCTTCAGCCCAAAATTCTTACGATAATTAGCCTGTGATAGCATAGACATAATCCGCTCTTGGATGGTCCTATTCATTCATTCTGCAACACCATTTAGTGCACAGGAATAAGGAGCTATAAACTCACGTTTAGTTCCCCTACTTGAAAAAAAGTCTGTAAACTCTTTGGAGACATATTATCCACAAAGCTTTCAACTTATGTTCAGAATGAGTTTCAACACTAGATAAGAACTTCTTGAATCAAGAAAAGATCTCATCTTTAAACTTCATGGCGTAGACCCAAACATGCCATGTTGCATCATCAATGAATGTAATATAATAGGACACACCACCATGGGATTTAGAAGGCATAGGCCCACATAAATCACTGTGCACAAGCTCTAAGGGTTTTCTTTCTTTGTCAAAATAATGTGTATGATGTGTCCCTGTTTGCTTTTTATATTGACAGTGCTAACAAAAGGGAAAATCATAAAATGACAAAGACGATAAGTAGCCCAAATGAGAGAGTGTATCCATTCCCTTCTTTGACATATGTCCTAAACCAGCTATGCCACAAATCAATGGTTTGCAGCTAGGTTACAAAAAGAACATTGTTTTTATCAGATACATAAAGAGCATGAAGTGAACCAACTTTAGAACCATGGTCAATAATAATATGACCCTTTGCAACACACCAAGATTGTTGATGAAAAGTGACTTTGTAACCCAAGTCATCAAGGCGTCCAACCGAAATCAAATTGCGTGTCAAGGCTAGAACATGACACACATTATGGATGATAAACTTCACGCCATTTGCCATAACCATAGCAATATCACCTACCCCAACAGTATCACAAGAGTAATTGTCACCAAGTGTAACAGAGCCAATGGTTTCCTCATATGTAGTAAACCAATGCCTATGAGATGTGACATGCAACGAAGCACCCGAATCAAGAATCCATGTATGTAATACTTCACCACTAACAAGGAGTTCAACTGGTATAGAACTAACTCTGCAGAGATAGATTTTCTTGTGCACCATAAACAACATCATTATTTTCAGTCAATATACAAATGTCTTGTTTATCACTCACTGTCATCTTGAACTATGTTCAGTTCTTCAATCTATCCTTCTTTATGTGACCAAACTTATCACAATAATGGCATTGAACATTGTGGTGACCACAAGACTTTGATCTACCCTTTGATGCATCTCTATTGCCCTCTTTCTTGGACTCACGTTGCAAGAACGGCCCTTACATTTATTATCATCCCTTTGCACATAATGAGCTTGGCCATAATGGGAGCTAGCCATGGTCTTTTGATGCATCTTCTCTGACCAAAGTGCACTAGTAACATCATTGTATTTTAGCGTACCATTAGGAGCAGAGTTATTAACAACTGTGCAAAATATATCCCAAGAGGATAGCAACGAACAAAGAATAAGGATTGCTTTAATCTCATCATCAATGGTCATGCGTTGTGCATGAATCTGGGAAAAAAGAGAATCAAAATCATTGATATGGCTGGCAACACTAGCTAACTCCTTCATACAAAGGTTGAAATGTTTTTGCATCAAGGAAACCTTATTTCTCTATCCATATCCTTTTCGTAAGTGTCGCATAATTTATGCCATAAAGCATGAGCAGTCTCACATTCTAACAGTAAAAAGTACACCAACTCACCAAGATTTAGTCTAATAGTAGACCTGCATGGCTCATCAAACTCCTCCCACTGAAACTGAGTCATGTGCATATCTTCAATTCTAGCCGCATAGGCAATAGGAAACTTTTGCTTCTTTTGGACAAGCACATCATGCATTTAGTTCTTCCAAAGCTGAAAATTAGTGCCATCAAACTTCTTTACATCCTAAATGTCAAGGTCTTTGCTAGTAGACATGGTGACAAAACTACCAAAAGATTCTGGAAAAATTTCAGCAGAGGCTCCTTTGTATTTGGGACTATGTCAACCAAAATACGAGACAAAATGACCAAGTATGTTACTCACAAAGCATAAAAGAGGGTAATTCTTCTCAAAATCACACTATATAGAGACCAACTGAGGCGTATAAACTGTCAAACTGACCATAGACCGCCAACTCCACGTCAAAAGCACCTATACCACTCTATACATGTCCTATGGTGAGGCCTCATAAGGGATGCTCCAGCTACCTATATCACCAAAGGTATCTTCACATTTGAGAGTACCCTAGCTCTTGATGAAAACCTCATGCTATCGACCCTCAACAATGTAGGTTATGCATAAAAAAGTATAGCCAAGTCTCAGCAATGGCTATCATCCGGACCAAGTCTCAAAAATGGTTGAGGCTGCCGTACTAGCCAAAAGATGGCTCCACAAAAGCGTACAATGGCAGTATCCACAAAGACGTTGTCGTGTTGTGACACGTACATAGTGGGAACGCATGCTACAAGATCTATCTTGTATTTTTTTAGACCATGTAAGAAGGGATTGTGATGATTTTAGTGATGCTTTGTCAAAAGATGTTGTCTTTTTTAAGGATGGTAAAATCCACTTAAGAGAGACAGGTCTACCCTTGAGAACTAACTTTGGGAAGGGGGGAATGCAAACCTTAGTTGAAGATATGGCAACTAAGCATGCCACCTCTTCAGTTGAGGCAGCTACTTATGGAGTAAAAATTGAACATTTTTGTGATGAAGAGGTGAGTGACCATCATGGTCAAATTTGGCCAAATGTCATGCAATTAGCTAAAAAGGGAAAGCTTACAAAAGAGATTCTACACGAAGCAGGTGATTGCATACGTCTAGAAACAGGATGGAATGATCCAGTGGACTCATTGTCAGTGCATTCCTACATTACAAAATACCAACAAAATGAGGCAATTGTAGAAGAGAAGCGCAGACGTGAGAATGCTGATGAAGGACCATCAAAAAGAGCTTCTAGAAGTGGTGGAAGAAGCGACTCAATGCCTTCTCAAACACCCTCAACACAAGGAGCATCTCCACCTGAAGTACTCATGGAGGAGTCTACAACAGGAAAGAAGAAAGTGCCAATGAAAGGTAAGACAAAAGGCCCAACTTATAAACTACAATCTGATATTGAGATTGCTACAGATTTAAAGAAAGTCTTGGAGGAAAGGATCTTGAATAGCAAGATTGAGTTTACTCTGGGAGAAGTTCTTGGCATTGCAAAGCGTGAATTCCATGAGGAGATCATTGACATCATCAAGAGAAAGAGGCAAACCCTTGCTGAAGTTTCTCGTCCACAGGTTGAAGGGGAAACCTCAAAGACACAAGGGATGCAACTGCAAAATAAGGAGAATGATGGAGCTGTGGTAGGATGCTACCAATCTAGTGGGAGAGTGAAGCAAGTGTATTTCTCAAATGATGATGAAGAAGTTGAAGATATTCCTAGGAGTTACTATTCACGAAGTCATTGGGCAAGGGCTACTACAGAAACTTTGGTCAAGGTAGGTGATCTTGAAGAGCCATTTGTTGCCTTGATTGACCATGGTTCAGAAATAAACATAATGTCAAAGAGTCTCTACAACAAGTGCAAATGGCCGATGGACACAGATCATGGCTGGATGGTAAAAGTGGAAAACAATTCATCCGGTGAATTGTATGCAGCATGTCCAGGTGTGAAGGTAACAATAGGTGATGTAAAGATTGACCAAAACTTCTTTGTACAGGATACATCTTCATATCATCTCATCCTTGGACAACCCTACATTGTGGGAGTTCGAATGGAAACAAAGGTAATGGACGATGGTTCAGCATATGCTAGAATACGTAGCAAAGATGGTAAACGAGCTGTCCAATTTCTCACAGTCTGTGTAAACCATGAAAGAAATCGTGACAACCTCAGAGAACATCCTCTACCAAAGGTAAGCAAAGAGTTTCACGATCATAGAGAAATGATGGGTTTTGGCCAAGTACCATTGTAAAGCGGGATTGCAGTGGTACAAAAAGAAAAAGGGTCTCGCCTGATCCAAAAATAGGTGAAACTTTCTCGATGAGCTCCTTGGTAACAAGGAATGGATCAGTATGTTTTACAAAACTTGAAGATTTGAAGAGATATAAGAGGCAATATGTGCATAATGTACAAATAGGCATAAAAAAGAGTGGGTTGCTAAAGCCTACTAAAAATGTTTTGGGTTTGTGTGAACAAGTTTCTTTTGTAGATACTATGGGTGAGCTTGATGCTATAATGAGGTCTAGTTTGCATCTTGAAAATGAAGTTGTGGAAGTTTGCTCTATGGAAATGTATCAAGTAATAGAAGCATTTAAAGAAAGCCAAACAGTTGGCCCAGAAGTCCATGTTGAAACTAAATACAAGAGTGTAGCAAAGAAGGTGAAACCAGTAGCTTCACCCTTACTAGCCAACAACAAGGAAAAGATTGAACAGGCTTCTTTACAACCAAGTTTGCGGAATCCTAAAAAGATCGGGCATACCTTCACAAAGGAGTCCTTTCAAGAGTTGCAGATTGGTTGCGAGGAGTTTCTAACACAGGAGGAGACAAAGTGCTTCAAAGAAATGCTTTCAAAGCATGGTAAGGCTTTTGCATTTGAGCCACATGAGATAGGATGTGTTGATCCTTATATTGTAGCTCCTATGGTAATTTTCACAATACCTCATGTGCCTTGGAATCTGTGGCCTATTCCGGTTCCAAAGGCTCATTTGCCAAAGTTAGTAGAGCTACTGAATGAGAAAATCAAAATGGGAATCTTGGAGCCTTCTTGTGCTCCATACTCAAACAGGTGGTTCACAGTTCCAAAGAAGAATGGTTCTCTACGCTTCATCCAAGATATGCAACCAGTGAACAAGGTGACAATTAGAAATGTAGGTACAGGTCCAATTGTGGATGAATTTGCAGAGGCGTTTGCAGGGAGGGCAATCTACTCAATGGGGGATCTCTACTCAGGGTATGATCAATTTCAGCTTGCAATCAAAAGCAGAGACTTGACAACCATGAGGACACCTTTGGGTTTGGTAAGGATGTGTACCTTGCCTCAGGGAGCAACCAACTCGGTTGCACATATAATGAATGGGATGAATAAGTTCTTACGTGACTTTATTCCTCAAATCACAATGCCTTTCATTGATGATTTGCCTATCAAAGGATGTGAAGAAAGTGACAAAGATGAAGCTTTGGATCTCAAGGGATGTCGCAGGTTTGTGGTAAATCACATAAATGATTGTGATAAAATTTTGTCTAGGTTGGAAGAAGTGAATCTTACATTGTCAGGGAAAAAGTCTATGTTTGGTGTCAAAGAAGTGCTCATTGTGGGGCACATGTGCGGGCCATATGGTAGGAAACCTTGTCCATCAAAGGTAGATGCCATCCAAAGAATGAAAGAAACATGCACTAGCATCACTGAGGTTAGAAGGTTTCTGGGAGCATGTGTCTTCTATGTTATTTGGATTCCACATTATGCACATGTAGCTGATCCTCTTTATCAGTTGCTTAGAAAGAATCAAAAGTTTAAATGGACAGAAGCACATGTAAAATCCATGAAAAAGATAAAGGAGTTACTCCAGTCAGCAACGACTTTGAGAAAGGTAGACTATGAGTGTCAAAGGCCAGTGATTGTGACAGTAGATACCAGTCCTACAGGGATTGGATGGGCAATAGGGCAAGATGACAAAGAAGGACAGAGATATGTGGTAAGATTTGGAGCAAAGGTACTAAGTGCTCGCCAAAGAAACTATCCACAGATAAAGAGAGAGTTATGGGGTATGGTTACAGCCTTGAAAAGTGGGAAAGAGTACCTAATTGGTGCATGTGTGGTTGTAGAAACAGATTGTCTACCACTTCTTGGGATGATTACAAGCTGCTCAACACAAGACATTGCTATGTTGCGGTGGATTGCCTACATTAAGTCCTTAAATCCCGAGTTTAAGCGCATTGTAGGTAAAGATAATACAGTGGAAGATATGCTATCAAGGACAAGGTATGAAGACGAGTCACAAATGATTGATGAGGGAGATGATGTAGGCACAAAATTCTATTCTATCTCTCATGTCAAAGGTAACAATGTCTGCATGACTAATTCACTTGAATTGTTCTTGAAAGATCTTTATGAAGGTGATTGGCTTTCTATTGGAAGGTACTTGAGTACTCTAACAAAACAGGATGATTAGTCTGAACAAGAATTCAAGAGGATACGCAGGAAAGCATATGGGTACTTTTTAAGGGATGGTTACTTGTGGAAGCATCCTAAACAAAAGGGTGCTACACCACAACGGGTTATATGTAAAAAAGAGACTCAAGTAAAGCTCATGCAAGAGTTTCATGAGAGTCTATGGGCTGGACACAGGGGTGTGTGGGCAACCTTCTCCAAGTTGAAAGAAAAATACTGGTGGAAGGGTATGTATAAAGATGTATCTCAGTTTGTAGAGTCATGTGTAACTTGTCAAATGTATTCAAATGTTCGACATCGTGATGGATTGCACCCTACATATCCACTAGCCATGCACTATAAATGGGTTGTGGATCTAGTCACGATGCCTTTAGGACTCTGGCAGATGAGATACTTGGTTCTTGCACGAGAGGACCTAACTAAACAAGTTGAAGGAAGAGCATTAAGAGCTAAGACCACAGAAGCTGTGTGCAAATTCCTTCTTGATGAGGTGATTTGCCGTTATGGTTGTGTGGGAAAAATCACTGCAGATCGAGGTGAACTGGATGCCGAAGAAGCAAGGGAGTTCTTTTCTAGATTAGGGATCAAGCTTTCTCTTACTACAGCTTACAACCCTGAAGGCAATGGAAAGAGTGAAAGAGGGCATCCTCCTATCATCAAAGCTTTGGCCAAGGCTTGCGAAAGAAGAGTTGGTGAGTGGCCAAAATTGTTACCATATGCTTTATGGGCTGATTGTACAACACATAGCTCAGTAACTGGCTACATGCCTGCGGAGCTAATGCATGGTCAAAAGCCAGTGATGCCGATTGAGGATACAATTCCCACATGGAATGTACTACCTTGGCAAGAGGGGCTTAGTAGGGAAGATCTCCTTGCACTGCGTATAAGGCAGCTAGAGAGAAGACCTGGAGACATTGAAGCTGCAAAAGAACGTCTCAAAAATGCAAGGTTGAAAAACAAGGACTATTTTGATAAGAGACATCGACTCAGGAGCAAAGCAATTGACAAAGGTGACTGGGTTTTAGTGTATGATAGTAGCCTTCATAACCAGCACACAGTCATGCGTAAGTTCTCAAAAAGATGGTTTGGACCGTATGTTATAAAGCATGTGCATGAAAATGCTACTTACAGCTTTTCTGAACTAGATGGTACAAAAGTAAAGATTCCCATTGCAGGAAAAAGGATTAAAATGTTTAAGAGAAGAGGAGACAATGATCTAGAAGATATTGATGAGGAACAAGAGAAAAACACAGGTGAAGATCAAAGTGAACATGAAGCTCTGGAATCATCCAGTGAAGAAGAAGACAAGGAAGATGTCCAAGAGGTCTAATCTTACAAAGAGACAATGTGGCACATACCGGAGGATGTGGAGGTTTAGAGGGGGTGGATGTTGTGTTGTGACACGTACATAGTGGGAACGCATGCTACAAGATCTATCTTGTATTTTTTTAGATACATAATTATATTTCTTATAGTGTACATATGCATATTTAAGTATAATAATAAGCCTTCTATCTCATCCTATTATTTTTCTCAAGGGTAACATATCCTTACTTTACCATCAGAAAATACTATGGGAAAAGCATCAATAGCTCCGCCTCTTTAACTTGGGGCAAAAAGCATTGATTCTTTATTTCTACTATTTCATTATCATCTCACACCCTAGCTAGATCCTATATCTAGGGTAAACTCCAATATATATATATTCTATGTATTTTTTATACTTTTCTTATATTTCTTTTTAAATAGCTACTAGGAGAGAATCAAATCCTAGTGGGACACTAGGTGGCATGATTTCAAAGATACACTTATTTTAATGCATTATTGCAAGCATGATTACAAAAGTTTTTCAAGGAGCAATGTCATGCTTTCATATGGCATGAGGTGTCCTTTGGAATTAAATGAAAGTCTAAGCTAAGGAGACCACATGAAGACTTTTGCTGCCATAAATGGACCCTATTTTGATGAATTGTTTACACAAGGTTCCAATCCGAATTGGAAAACGATTTTAAATTGAAAATTGTAGCTAATGAGCTGAAGTTTTTGCCCATATTTTTACTTTTTTATTTGGAGCCACGGTTGAGGAGATATGTTCAAAATACTGGACCCCAGTCTGCCCACATCATGCAAGGACAGCTCATTTCCAACTTTTCCAATTCATGTTCACACTAGCTCCTCTCTTCTTGTGTAAACCCTTGGGGGTTCCCTTCACCTATAAAAGGGGATCTCTTCTTCCTTGGAAGGAACTCAAGCATTCAAGCCATTGATGAGAGGAATTCTTGAGGGAGTGAGTAGTAATGCCTAATTGTACTTAGCCCCATAAGCCCAAGCCTACACTTTCTCCTAGAGGAAGACTAGCCATTCTTGTACGCTATCCTTGGAAGATCAACTCTAATCAAAGAAGGTGTTGTACTTGGCGTATCAATCAACATTGAATTCTCCCCTCTTCTTCTCTCTCCCATCAATAATGGTGCCGAAGGGTTTCAAGTAAGATGTGTTCTACATTGATGTTTTCTTGATTTCTTGTTGTTTTCATTTTCATCTCTAATCCAACATATATATATGTATCTAATCTCATCTCCTTAACCAAACCTATCTCTCTCATTCTTAGTAATTCATCCTCTCTAGGTTCTCTTGCTACAGGTACATCTCTCCCCGCAGTATCCTTATTGCCTACGGGCAAGAATAGGGCTTGGGAGGGAAACTTCTCATCTCTTCACTTCTCTCATATCTACATTTCTCACATACTATCCTAGATGAATAACCCACATGATGATCATTTCTATCGCTTTCACTCTGTACTATCTATTAGAATTAACGTATGGATTAGCCGTAAAATACACTTTCAACAACGTATAGTGTTTCTCTTCGGTCCTGAAAGGCTCAATGAAATACTTCTATCACCGGATCCCATCATACTATCTCTCATAGACTATAATTTTTCTTTTGATGTAAGCGTAGTTATCTTGCTATGAACCAAGAGGATTTGTACACACAATTAATCCCAATCACTAGACAAAATATATATATTATGGTAAGCACAAAACTACAATTCCAAAGAACAATTCGTAGCCTATTTGGTCAGCCAAGATTGAATTCCATCAACTCATCCATTAACCCTTTCATATTACCCATGATACGATATGACCATAGCCTTGATGTTTTCATCTTCGTATTGTTTTGACATTCTCTTTTGCGTTCTTTCTTTGTGTGTGTGAGTGCAAGAGAGAAAGAGTGAGTCTTCTTTGATTTCACTTCTTTCCAAATCCTATTTTTCATGGCATCTATGGTTTAACTCCTTCATATAGTTTTTGTTGAGTTCTCTCACAAAATCTCACAGCCATAAGCCCGGTGCTTTCCTGGCAAGACCGCAAATTTCTCGACAACGTACAAGTCTATCACGACGCTCAAACACCAAAATCATGTGCATGCAAATAAATATCCATGCGAGGAGTCAAACTGCTCTCAAAAGAGATCAAACACTATCAAAAGTGCCAACATATACATGTACGCATAAAACACTGCTCCCACTAGAACCAGAATATCGCAAGCACTAAAACCTATAGCCTGTGAGACGATGTCAATTCTGATGTCATAGTTGAAGCCGAAATCAAGGCTGAGAAGCATAGAGAAAGCTAACCAAGCCGCTTGTAAATGGCTGAGACAATTTCACTATGTGGAAACTGGCTCCTGTGAGATGGGCAGTGGATCGGACAGTAATTACTACGGTAATTACCATGGTAAACCCCAAGGCATATAAATAGGACCCATTACATTATAATCGGGTTGGCAGTTGTTGTTGGCAGTTACGAGCATAAGTTACAAGCAGACATTAAGCCATTTGTTGGTTGTACTCTGTTCATCTTTTGGTCCATAAGCCACATCATCTTCATTGTAATCTTTCATCTAAAATTCCAATTACAGTAGTGCAGTATAATCCAATTATACCTACTCTGTACTCAGTTATTTTGAATCTGACTCTGAATCTAAATTTGAATATCTTTCTCAGTACTTAGTTTGGTTCTTATTTCAGTAGATGTATTCCAGTTCAGTTTCTGTTCCTTTGTCCAGTCTACTGTCTGAACTAATACATCACCAGGCTGTAAGCTTCTAACACTGGAATTAGCTATCTCAAGAGATCATCTCCAATTCCATTTTAGCGATTACGGTGGCGAGAGTTGAAGCTCGTTGATTGGAACACTCTTCTCCCAGTTGGAAGTTCTCAGCTACAGCAATGGCACCCAAAACCAGTCGTGGCCGAAAACCAACCATCCGTGTTGATCCTATTCCTGAGGAGTCAGGAAGAGACTTTGACCCTAAGCATGAGAGGGTGACTAACACTGAGGCCCATGAGGAGCACAGTCAGGCTGATGAGACGCAGAACTGACAGCATTCCAGTCACTCTAGATGCAGACGGGAAAAAAGGGAAGCACGCAAGGCCAAAAGTTCTCAGTGCAGGCAGAGGGATGAGGGTACCAAAGGTAGTAAAAGCAGTCACCACACTTCCAGGAGATAGGCCAGAGAGGACACTGACACAAAGATAGAAACAGATATTAATTGGGATTCAAATAGTGACAATTGTAAGACCACTCCAAAGCGGCGTTCAGACTCTAAGAAGAGAAGTGGCAGGACCAGCGGTAATCGGCATAATTACACATCCTCACTGAAAATCTCTTTTCCAGTATTCAAAGGGGCCAAGAAGGATGATCCAGATGTTCATATCTAAGGTTTTGAGTAGTATGCAGAGCTGAAGAATATTGATGAGGATGACTGGGATAATACTTTCCGCAAACATTAAAGGAGACAGCAAGAAAGTGGTACTACCATTACCCTGCTTGTCAGCTTAGATCCTATAATAAACTACTTAAAGCCTTCAGACTGGAGTATTTCGACAATAGAGGTGATGAAGATATTCTTTGTGAACTGGATAAGATCAAGCAGAGGAATTTTTCAATCCGAAGCTATGTGAAGAAAATCAAGGAATTGAAAAGGCAATTGTAGGAACCGCCTTCAGAAAAGCGACTACGTGCATGGTTCCTGAATGGATTTTGTAGCAAGAAGCTTAGAGAGCAGGAGGTACCAGCACCAATGAAGAAATTAAATGATCTGGTACAGTGAGCACTGAAGTTGGAACAACGAGCTAAGAAGGAAAAGGGCCGTAAGAAGAGAAGATCCAATAGCAGTAGTTCTTCTACTGAGAACTCTGATTCCAGCGAAGTTTCCAACAGTTCTGAGAGTATCTCCAATGAGAGGTCCAAGGATAAGTCAAAAAATGGGTTCTGGACTAAGAAGATTGAAGAGATGGATAGGCAAATTGTTGAGATTAGATAGACAAGACAACCAGTGAGAAAAATGGACACTTGGTGTTCAAAATGCAAATCCAAGGACCATGTTTCTAAGGAGTTCCCACGGTGTACTTATTGTAAAGCCTTTGGCCATTTATGGAATAATTGTGGTATTACGATTCATCATTTCAAGAAGGGCAAAGGCTTGTCAGTAGTAGCGTATACCAAACCAGTAAGAGTGGAAACCACCAAGGCTTCTCAGGAGGAGAAACCAGGTACCAGTGGTACTGGTCCAGGGCACTGCAGATACCAAGTGGGTACTGGACAAGGCCAGGGGCGTGGTAACTTCCAGAGCCGAAGTTTGAATTTCTATACTTGTAGAAAGTATGGGCACTTTGCAGCTCAATGTCGAGACACACCTGTGAGGGACTGCGGCTAGTGAGGCAAAGGCACCAGATCCAGTTCCAATACGGACAATAACAGGGAGCAAAGAAGTAGTAATTGAGGAAATTCCAGATATTCCAGAAAAACCAGTCACTACTGAAAGCAGTAAATGGGCTCAACAGAGAGAGGTATGGAAGGCCAAGGGTAAAGAGAAAGTGGTTGATGAATGGCACGAGCAGAGAGAACTAGCGGCAAAAATCACGGAGGATTTAGCCAAGAAGCTGCCAGAGCAACCAAAAAGTTTTGAAGCATGAGTCATTCAGAAGATACCATCCCAATCTTTTGAGAAAGATCAGTCAAAACTTGGCATACCTGAGACCATGATGGCTGCGGTACAAGGGATGATTGGAGAATTGGGAGTTGATAGAAGAACTGGAAGCACTACAAGGGAGGAATGGCATTGTGAAGATATGACTAGTTCTTCGAGCTCCAACAACCACTCTGATCAGGAGAAAGAAGAAATCCATGTTAAGATCTGTGATAGAATTTAGAAACTCATTGTGGAGTTGCAAGATATCAGAAGAACTTTTCTTGAAGTGGAGAAATTCATCAAACACTTAAGGAAAGCTAAAGTGGAGGTCAGAAAAGTTGATTTGACGGCTGCCCGAGATGATGAAGTACCGCTCATTCACGTGGATTACAAGGTTCGGAAGCAATGGGAACCACTTTCAAGTGTTATTCTGGATGGAGGAGCGGGAGTAAATATCATGGGAGTACATCTCCAGCAGAGGATGGGCATCACAAATCTAAAGCCAGCACCATTTAAAGTGAGAATGGCATATCACAGAGTAGTACAAGCTACTGGTATGATTGAAAATATGCAGATATGAATAGGCAGGGAAAAATTTAAAGCCAGCTTCCTAGTCATAGATGTGCAAGGGGCATATGGAATGCTGCTAGGGCACCCATGGTTGAGAACAACACATGCTATTCACGACTATGCAAATCAATCCCTAACTATACAAGGGGCCAGCAGGCGGCAGGATTTAGATCCAGACAAACAATACTAGGAGCTGGAGAAAAGAGCTGAGGCCTAAGGAATTATGCCAAAAGTACAAGGAAAAGAAGATTGAACGAATGTTAGCAGCTCTAAACATATTTCCTCTAGCATAAATTGACCTGAATGCGGTTTTATTGAACAAAGAGCAGGCCGACAAGTAGAAAAAGCAATCCAAAGAGCAGTTTACTGAAATCAATACACGAGAAAGATCAGTTCAGTTAATTGGGAGGCTGGAAGAATCACCTGAAACTGGCATGGCAGATGAGCCAGTGTATTCTGGAGAGCACACAGTGAATCAGAATGCTGATTCAGAACTTAACGGGCTATCTTGGGATTATGTTGAGGAATCGACCAAGAGAAAATGCGGTGGGCCTAATTGGTTGCTTCCAAAAGACCAAGAAGTTGAAGAATGGAACCTAGGCTTTGAGGATAGTCCTAGGATGATCAAGGTTAATGAGCATCTCAATCCTACAATGAAGGAAAAGGTATTCAGGATGTTCCAGAACTACAAAGACATATTTTCTTCAGAACACACAGACCTGAAAGGGGTGGATCCCAAAGTATGCCAACACAGGATACCGTTGAAGCCAGATGCTCAGCCAGTAAGACTGCAAAGATACCGAATGAACCCCAACTATGCTAAGAAGGTCAAGGAGGAGATTGAAAATCTTCTCAAGGCTGGGTTCATCACAAAAGTGGCCAGTAGAAATTGGTTGTTTCCTATAGTAGTAGTTCCCAAGAAGAATGAAAAATTGAGAGTCTGTGTTGACTATAGGAAACTCAGCGCCCAAACTATCAAAGATCCATTCCCATTGCCTTTTACTGACATGTTGCTTGATGAGATTGCAGGATACAAAATGTATAGTTTTATGGACGGTTACAGTGTCTACAACCAGTTACAGATCTCTATTGAGGATAGAGAGAAGACCACTTTCATCACAAAGTGGGGAGCTTTCATGTATCTGGTGATGCCTTTCGACCTATGCAACACACCAGCCACTTTTTAGCGGTGCATGATGGAAATTTTCAGTGAGTTTCTTCATCGGTTCCTTGCCATCTTCTTGGACGATTTTATTGTATATTTAGATGAGGAACTTACTATTCCTGGAAATGGTTTTCAAACGCTGTCAGGAGAAGCGGATTTGTCTGAATCCATTTAAATTCGTTTTCCTAGTCTAGAAGGGACAGCTACTGGGACATTTAGTATCCCGCAATGGAATAGAAATGGAAAACGACAAAAATCAGTGTGTTCAGCAAGCCAAAGCACCCAGAAATGCATCTGAGTTAAGCTCTTTCTTGGGTTATATTAACTTTCACAAAAGGTTTGTGCATAAATTTGCCTCCCAAGATGTACCATTGTATGAGCTCACAAAGAAAACCAGTAAGTCCAATTGGACTGCTGAGTGCGAGGAAAGTTTTCAGAACTTTAAAAAAGCCATTATCAGTAAACCAATCCTCAGGCAACCAAACTGGGATGTTATATTCCATGTACATGTGGACGCTTCAGGACTGGCAATGGGGGTGATATTGGCTCAGCCAGATGGAAGGACTGATTATCCTGTTTCTTTTGCCAGTCGCAGATTCAGTTAGGCTGAACAAGGTTATACGACCACTGAACAAGAAGCCCTAGGAATGGTTTCTAGTGCTACAAAGTTCAGGCATTACCTCCTAGGCAAACTGTTTCATGTCTATGTGGATCATCAGACTCTTTTTTTCTTGATTAATAAAGTCATTATCCAAGGCAGGCTAATACGGTGGATGATGTTCCTCATGGAGTTTGAATTTTGGATTTTTCTTAAGCCTGGCAAGAATCACTGTGGTGCTGATTTTATATCTAGGTGTACAGAGGGTTATTTAGAAGCATCTTTGAGGGACGAACCAGTGGATGCTGAATTATTCCAGTTGGAAGCAGGCAAATCAGTTGACCCTGAATGGTATGACGTTTATCAGTTTCTTTCTCAGGGTGCTTTCCCAGATGATTGGAAGCAGAAGCAGAAGAAGGCTTTGGTCATCAAGAGCTTGAAGTTTACCATCATTGGGGGTTCACTCTATCAATTAGGTGTTGATGGTATTCTTCGGTGTTGTGTGCCTATGGAAGGGAGAATGCAAGTCATCTCAGAGGCACATAATGGCGATTCTGGTGGACATTTTTCCAATGAGGTTACCTACAAGAAGATTCTGTAGACTGGTTTATGGTGGCAAACATTGATAGCTAATGTTAGAAGTTTTTGCAAAACTTGTGACATATGCCAAAGAATGGGTAGATCTATAGCTGCAGACATGATTCCCTTAAAGCCAGTACAACCACTGGGTGTTTTCATGAAATGGGGCTTGGATTTTATGGGACCTTTTAAAAAGGTTACCCCCAGGAAGAATAAGTATATAGTGATGGCTACTTGCTATGTCACTAAGTGGGTAGAAGCTAAGGCTCTTCCTGACGGCACAACCAACTCCACTGCAAGATTTCTATTTGAGAATATTGTCTGTCGCTATGGATGTCCTGTGGAGATTGTGTCGGACCAAGGGACACATTTTATCAATGACAACATGGAGATCCTACTGGATATGATTTCAGTCAAGCATTGGACATGCTGAAAGTAGTAACAAGACAATTAAGACTATTCTCACTAAGGTTGTGCGGAAGTAGCCAGACCAGTGGGATTTGAAGCTCCAGACTGCTTTATGGGCGTATAGGACAGCTTACAAGGTCACTACCGGATTGACACCATTCAGAATGGTGTATGGAATTGAAGCTATTGTTCCTATGGAGTTTGTTATCCCAAGTCTCAGAATGGCTGTGGAATATGGGTTAGACTTCAACCACAATCTTAAAAAATGCCTGGAGGAGCTTACCCAGCTAGATGAACTCAGGCAACGAGCTATGCTGGAACAAGAGATTGTTCAACAATAAAGTAAGCAATGGCATGATCGCAGAATTAAGGTTCAGGAGTTTCAAAAAGGAGATCTAGTGCTCCTATATCATTCCAGACTGGGTCCTAAGAAGCCGAATCTAAAGATTGCCTGGGCAGGACCATTTGAAGTAGATTGGGTTTTCTCCAATGGCACGATAAGATTGAAAGACTTATCTGGATTACTGCTGCTAGGGGTGTATAATGGAGCGAAGATTAATCTCTACTATTCGGAAGATAGAAACCAGAATATTAAGGATCTGGGAACTGAAGACCAAGAAATA
This sequence comes from Adiantum capillus-veneris, assembly GCF_014529385.1. NCBI lineage: Eukaryota > Viridiplantae > Streptophyta > Polypodiopsida > Polypodiales > Pteridaceae > Adiantum > Adiantum capillus-veneris. Next base: position 83,952,802 of record NC_140931.1, on the reverse strand, counting down.
ACAGAATCAGATATCTTGGGGTTATTTTTTGTGCACCCAGTTCCAGACCTAGTCTCAGACCAGTACCAGTAACACCAAGACAGACTGGTACTAAGACCAGAAAGTGTGAAAAAAGTTATCAATTTTTAGGCACCCAACGGTTAGATGGCACTTCAGTAGTAATCATTTCAAGAATGGGTAGAAGTCTTGTCCAATGCATGTTTGCCATGACAGTTGCAATGCACAAAAGTCTAGGAGCAGTAAGTGGTGGAGATTTTATGGCGCGAACGCGTATAACAGTAAGGCGATTCGGAATTTTTCCACACAAAATCCTACATGACAATTCCCTCCTGTTGTCCATTCACCATAGCCAAGCTCTAGGGTATCTTTGCTACAGCCGCAAACTTCATCTTCTAAGGAGATAGTGGACTGTCGTCTATCTTTGCCAGCAACACCTGGGTATGGATTTGGAGAATCAGGTAAGTCTTACTCTTCCTCACCTGTTTCTTCATCTTCACAGTGTATGGGTAGGAGGAAATTCTCATAAAATATGCAGGACTCTCTCAATGAAACCCAAGCTCTTGTCAATGCTGTAAAGGCAAGCCTTCCCCTCATCCCTTACAGCAAGATTCAGTGTTATGTGTTCACTGACCAAGCTATGGCTCTGCTGCAACTGTGGGATTTACGTGTGGTTTTGCAAGCCACAAGAATTGAATTTGATGCAGCCATCATCAAGAAGGTTCTAGACTCTTTCAATGCTGAAGATGGTAGTGCTATGGTATATGGCAAGAAGGTGTCTGTCACACCAGACAACATAGATTTTTCCTTTCGTATGCCAAATGAGCCCAAGCCGTCTGTGGCAACTCCACAGCAGATCAGCACAGTCTTGAAGGAGGATGATGCTGCCAAGCGAAAAAGAAAAGCTAGTGGTCAAGGAATTCCGGTGGCCGGACTGGAAGGTCTCGCTGCTTATAGGTTTGTGGTTGAAGCTGTCAGTCTAAAGAATAATCCGTCATATGTGTCAGAAAAGCTTTTTGCTATGCTGCTAGCAAAAAGACTAGATTCAAACGTCTCTATCAACCTCTGTCAGATATTGTCACATAATGTGCTTCAGAAAACTGCCAAACTGAAATCCCAAAGTGTATTCAAGGCATAGTATGTTTGGCAATTTTTGTATTGGGCAACTGCTCCAGATTCCCATGACCAAGTGAGAATGGCTTGCAGTGAGAAGCCATTTCCAGTGTCAAAAAATATCTATTTGTCTTCAAATGACGAAGCAACGGACAGTTATTCCACTCCGACTAGACTGAAAAGGAAGGCTGAACTAGATGAATCTGGCAGCTCAAAGAAATCAAGGACAACACTGACAAAGAGTACTGATTTTCTGATGCAGTTGGAGAGTCAAGTCAAAACAGTGACTACCAACAAGACTCTAGCTGGCCAGGCTGACAAACAAATTGCTCAAACCATTGAAATCAACTAGTCAGCAGGACAGATTACAGTCACTACCAGTACTGGCCAAGATCAGGCAAAAGTGACTACTCCTGAAAAGTCAGTAGAACAGTTGGATAAGGGCAAAGGTCTAGCATCTCCAACCCTACTGGGCCGTGTCTCCATCCTAAACAATGAAGAAGCTATGCACCTGATGAAGAAGGACAGGTTATAGTAGTTGCAGACCCATCCACTTAAAGGGCGTCTCCTTCTACAAAAATCTGATTATGATGCTTTACCCTATATGGCTCCTGTTACAGTGCATGAGCCAATTGATTCTCACCGAGAAACATTCAATGATGGATGTTCAGTCCTCATCTAGTCCTCATGGAACACCATTGTCAACTATATAGGACAAATGTTGGATGCTGCAGGGTCAGAAGATGCACTGAATAAGGTTAAAGCTGAATTGAAGGAGGTTGAGGACCGGATTGAGAAGCTGGAGAAAGCAAGAGAATCCCAGAATCTGCGCCACAATCTACTTGAAGCTCATTCAAAGAGATCCATTAAGCTACTGCAAAGTAAGCTAGCTAAGGTGGAGTCTCATATGCAGATTATGAAGGAAGAAAAGGATGAAGCACAAAGAGATGTGGATCGGTTCGAAACTATGCTGAGAATGAAGAGAGTTGACTTCAACTCCTTGATGCTTCATCATAAAGCTCTGAAGACTACCCTCACTAAAAGCTATATCTATAATAACTTGGTTAAGATTTTAAATCCATCACGCAATGCTATTTTTGATCTGGATAACTTGAAGTCTCTTATGGAGACCATGCAGAGTGACTTGCAGGACAAAGTTGCTGAATATAATAATGCTCTGACAAATCAAGCCATCCTAGATTATACTGAACATCAGACTTTCCTTGAAGAAGATGAGGATAAGGAAGAAGAAGCAGATAAGGAGGAGGATGACCCTGACAAAGGGCATACTAATGATGATGATGATGATGATGCCTCTCCTCCATCTTCACCTTCAGGACGTGGTACTAGTGGCACAGGGCCAACTGGAGGAAATCAGTCACAGGCAGACCAGCCAAACCAGTATGAAGGGTAGAAGTCAGGCAATCAGCAGTCAGAAGAACAACAACCCAGTAACACTGGGAATCCACCAGCACACCAGTCACAACACAATAGGGAGGATAAAGGGAAAAGTAAAGTTGTGACTGAGGGACCAACAACAACTGATAAGCAGCATTCATTACAGCTTATCACACTAAACAGGAGAATGAGACATCAGCAGGCTCCCATAACCAGGCAATATCTGGAGGATGACGATCTCCTATCTAATATGGAATGCTTTCAGCGACTGTATGTCGACACCAGGGAAATGGTTGAGCACTGAAAATCATTTTCTTTTTATGATCAAAAGACCTGCCATTTACCTGCGCATCCCAGCACAGTCTAATTGCTGGAAAGGGTGCCTGAATGGATAATCACTGCTCAAGAGAGAGTGACCAATCCACATTGGCAACGACAGTCTACTGCAGATTGTCGCTCTATGGCTATAGAATTAGAACTTTTGCTGGGAAACAAGTCAACATAAAAATGTATGAAGGATGTCAGGAATCAGTTGAAAGAGGTTTTGGTGCAGATGCAAATTGCTAGAGGAGTTTTGGATCAAAGGGTGCGGGCCATTCTTGAAGATCAGACGGCCACCAGCAAAGGACCTCAGACTAGAATGTCAGTTAGAGAACAGGCCACTGCTCTACGGAAACTGTTTCAGCTGGTGAGAGTAACCAAAAAAATGATGCAGCAAGAGAACCAAGCTATTCTCAACTTCTTAGAATTTGTGCATGATTCCCCAGTTCTCTTGTATGCTTTAAAAACAAGAGAGATAGAATTGCCAAGATTTTTTCCAGCACTTTACCCTCAACATCCAGAACCAGTCGATCGCCTTACATATTTCAAGATTATTGATGACCTCCAGGATTGGTATGAGCGATCGAATGTGGAATGGAAAACTTGGCAAACATTGTTCAATGATGCTCTCCAACTAAATGATCTTCAGGAGCTGAAACAGGAGGTGCAGAGGATCAGATTGTGTATGGGTCAATGGAAGATTCAGATCAAAGGCCTCACCAAGATCACCAATCAATTGCTGCAACATACTATTGAGTCCTCTAAACTGCCTGAAAAGGATATTACGGCTAAACCAGGCCTAGGGCCACAGTATATAGAGATGGCGGAGATTCGTTTTGAAGCTCGGATCAAAACCAATCAGCCTCTCCCAGAAGGATGGATCCATACAACTTTGCATTGTCACAAACTGGCCAGAACTCGGATCACCAAAGGCAGACGCACGCTCTATGATCCTGACACCAAAACCTATCATCCTCTTATACCTTATGAAGTGGAGATGACCACAAAAAGGTGGGATCAGCTTGCAGGAGGCCATTTACAGACTCATTCAGAAGGAGAATGCTGGCACTGTGACTTCTCAGAAGCCATCCAGACCAAAGGGAAAATGAAAGCTGGTTCAGTGGAAGGATACTGGGTAGTTTCATCTCCGAATTCAGTCGAGGGCTTTTCCTTCTCAGCTGGAAGGTTGATATCAGTCTGTGTAGATGATGAGAGCTCTACAATGGCCTTTCCAGATGCCTCTCTATCATTGGTCAAGTCCGGTCTCCAAAATTAGAATCAGAAGATGGATGTTTTCTCTTCAAACGAGAATCAGACGGGGGAATTTTCTTTTCATAAATTTTGGAATCTTGTCAAAATTCAAGAAAGGAGGGAAGGATGTAGATGGCTGAGACAGTTTCACTATGTGGGAACTGGCTCCTCTGAGACGGGCAATGGATCAGTTAGTAATTACTACAGTAATTACCATGGTAAACCCAAGGCATATAAATAGGACCCATTACATTATAATCGCGTTGGTAGTTGTTGTCGACAGTTACAGGCATAAGTTACAAGCAGGCATTAAGCCATTTGTTGGTTGTACTATGTTCATATTTTGGTCCATAAGCCACATCATCTTCATTGTAATCTTTCATCTAAAATTTCAATTACAGCAGTGCAGTATATTCCAGTTATACCTACTCTGTCTTCAGTTATTCTGAATCTGACTTCGAATCTGAATCTGAATCTGAATATCATTCTCAGTACTTAGTTTGGTTCTTATTCCAGTAGATGTATCCCAGTTCAGTTTCTGTTTCTTTGTCTAGTCTACTGTCTGAACTAATACATCACCAGTAGCTGTAAGCTTATAACACTGGAATTAGCTATCTCAAGAGATCAGCTCCAATTCCACCGTTCTATGTACCTATACCTATACCTATACCTGTATTTTTACATGTAGTCAAAGAAGACAATGTCGTCAAACTCCCAATCTATCTGTGTGTATGAGTCCACTCCAAAAGAGGCTGCACACTCCTGAATGAGCCGTGGGCTCTGATGGAAGAGAATGCAACAATGGTACCTGTAATGGCTATGGAAGCTGTGCAACACAAACTACCAAAAGAGAGATGAAAAATTAAGCTCCTAAACCGTAGCACAAATGAGGTTTCTAATGGCACGAATGGCCCCCTTTCTTTCTTCTCTATCTTATGCACTAAGGCACAATACACACTATACATAGTGCTAGTGTCTCACACAAGTGTATAGCTGTACACTTAGGGTTAGTAGCAGTTAGTGATGGGTGGTCAATGACATGGCCATTAAACCTAGCAAAGAGAAGATGGAAATTTGGAATACTTGAAAACCACTAAGTCACCATATGTTTGTTTCTGATTGAACACTGAAGTATGAAGGATCATCAGTGGGGAATTTTGAAAGAGCCCCTATTCATCAATGCTATTGTGACTCGTTCTAACTTCTTGTCTTTGAGAATCTCACACTCATCTAGCTTCAAAACAAAATCCAAAACACCAATGTCTCTTCAAATGTTACATTATAGAACTCAACCATTCTAGTTTGTAACAAAGTGAGCAGTCCATGAAGATATTGGTGTACTCATTGTAGGTTACAGTTGTTCGTTGAGATCTATAAATACTATCAATATGAAATGGACATACAATGAAATGGACATACAATGAAATTTTTTTGTGCATGGTTAAGTTGTAGTCTCTCTTTCCAAGCACTTATTTTTTTTGGTAGAAGTTTAGAATTTATTCCATTCTTCACAAAAATGGAGGAGATAGACTGCTAAATAGTTGAGTACCCTCTCTTACTCACGCCAAGGGAGTCAAGTGTGCATTGTATTTCACTGGCAGGTGCTGCACTCCTTGTAATAAAACGGTCAAAAACATCTCACTGCAAAACCTTGCACTTTTTGTCATACATTATATCGTTTGCAAAACCACTTGTTATCAAAGGCTTCAACTGCTTTCCTACATTGGCCTTCGGATCTATGTTTTCTTTGTCTGGATATATAGTGAGGCGCTCCGGGGCGGGCAACAAGAGAGGCAACCTCTAAACACCCCTCAAGGCTCCCGTGCTGCTCAATTGGGGTTGGGGCAACCACAAGCACAACACAACAACAAACCCACAGCCAAACCCAAACAAGATAGGGGCACAACCTAGTTATGGTATGCGAACTAGGACGCAAGAGAGATTTTGTCACCATTAAGAAGATGCACCACAAAACACACACAAGCAACTTCACATCAAGACACACACACAAAATGGACTAGAGAGAGCTAGAGAAAAGGGAAGATACAGAGGAATGGATCTTGCATAAAACCTTATTTGTGCCTGCAAATGGAGATGGTTAGTTATGATGCTATCATAGATCTTGTACAAAACTAACTCAATGCTTAGTGAATGCTAAACATTGCCAACACACTCACACTGTCTTAGGGTGTGGGAGACCTCTCACCACAATACCCTCTTACAATGGACACAAAATTGGCAATGAAAAACACACTTAAACACTTTCTAAACCAAGATCAAACGATAAAAACTCAAAATACACAAGTCACCTTGAATTCACTAAACCGTACCGCACAAGTGGAAGGATAAAGATTTGAACGTCGAATCACGCCTTTGATGCACCAAACCTCAATTTATTGATGATGGAGGAACATACACAATAGTGGTTTTGAGATGTTGAACTCACACTCTCTCACTTGCAATGTGTAGCTTGAAAGCTTCTCTCACACTAAGAGTGAATCTCACAAAGTGGTTGCTACGCCTAAGTCTCTCCTCACGCATAGAGTGTTGGGGTCCTATGTGAGATATCGGAGGTTGTTTTACAAGAAGGACAGGGGCCTACTTACAGGTTGGAGATCCCTCATTAAGATTATTGGAAATCCTAATTCACAAGCTAACAAATCAAGATTATGATTTTTTCTGAATATCAAAACATTGCGGGCCTTCTTTGTCTGCTTGAGTCATGGATGTGGGCTCAGAAGAGAGAATTATTGATGGTAGATAAGGTGAAAGCAGATTTTTAAGGAAGGAGAGAGAGAAAGAGTTACTATGCACATGTCTTGAGGTGAGGTGTCTTTTATGCTTAGGTCAATGGCTATTTTCTATTAGTATGTTAGTGGTTAGTGTTAGTAATCACTAGAAAGTTAATGTTATATTTACAATGGGTAGAATGAGGAGGATGGTTGAAGTAATATGGTTGAATAAAGTGAGGAAATTGTTGTGATGGTGAAGCTTGAAGAAGTTTTGGACTTACTTGTGTAGGTTCTCAAAATGACTGTCTATCCTATTCTTCTTCTTCTCTTCTTTATGCCACCGCCGCCAAGGTTGATTATTGCGATGAAAATGGAAATTTGGTTGATGAATTCTCTCAATTTGCAGAGGTTAATCATGGTTTACATGCTGAATTTATGTATATAGAGAAGGGATAAGTAATAGAGAGAGACATAGAGATGGTGTGTGTACATGGAGAGCTCATATGAGAGCTATGGAAGTAAGAGGGTAGGTTAATGGTGAAGAAGGTGAGAGAAACCATGGAAGGTGCCAGTTTGAGTGAGGGATTGAGAGGATGAGAGAAGACTATGGACTATTTGTGAGAAAAGTGGGCAGACTCGGATCCACTCAAAAAATCCTATCTCACCGGTGGTTGTTTCAAAAATTACCAACATTTTTGAGGTGATTATTAAAATTTTGGTCCACATTTTGTCTTCTAATCACCGCTTCAAATTTAGAGTGGAGATGGATATAAAAAATCCCACCAAAATGCCTACTTTTATTCACAAGAAAGTCTTCAGTGGCCCCCCTTTTGTTGAACTTTCATATGGCTCCAAAGGTGAGCCCCTCCTTGCATGAGAGCATGACTTAATTGATTCTTATGGATTTGAATTTATACATGTTTGTGGATTATGCATAAATATAATATATGGATATGATGGAAAAAATAGGCTAGTATATATAAACAATTTATGGAATCTACAATAGTATGGGCTATAAGTATATAAAAATTAAATATATGAAAATATAGGAAATCAAATGAGGAGGGGCCTCATTTGTTTTATTGATGTATATTTATTTACAGGAGGTAAGAAAGAGTACCTGTAGGAAGTAGGAATTTAGTGAAAGGCAGTGACTGATGGTGGAAGGTATTTTTGAGGCTTTTCCTTGGAGTGGATTCACACCAAAAATAAGAGAAGCTTGCATGAAAATATTTATATATGAAATAAAGAGTATGCAAAATGGTAAGAAAATTTGTGGTAATGGTGAGTCAATGTACATAGCATACATAGGGAAATAACGCACACCTAGGTAGAAATATTTAAATAAATACCAAAATAATCATGAAAATTCCTTATATTTAGGCCCTATATACAATGAAATATTTACACACAAATGGGCCATAATATATATTTTGTTTATTTGTTTAGCTCAACTAGCCCAGTGACTAGCTAAGTGAGGGTTTTAAGGAGATATGGAAAAAATTCCCTAACTCACACACGCCTATATATGTATAGTGAAAGGGTGAGGATAACCATAATGTTTGAGTGATTTGATAGGGTGAGATAGCTCACTATGGTAATTATGGAGAGCCAAAAAATGGCTATCATTAGCCCCCCCTAGATAATGGTACATTCATGTATCATTTATCCGATCACACAACATGTAGATCATGTAACCTCTGTCTTTGTCTACTTTCATCTTTGAAGAACCTTTCTTGTACGATTAATAAACCTTGTGTGATATGAAAGGTTCACACAGCCAATAGCAGAATGTAATGAAGTGGCTGAGTAAACCTCCTCCATTAAGAAAGTTTCCATAAGCACCCCCAAGATCAAAGATCGTGAAATTTCTTTCACAAAGAGAGATGTATGGTATGGAATCACTTACTGAATTCGATTGAAGAAACTTGTAGATCTTATTGTTGTCCATCATTGCATCTATCACTATGAATGTGATATAAATGATTGGTTGATCTTCCTCCTGTGTAAAGTTGATGTATCTGCTACGATCTTCAAGATCTTGTATGATCAAATCTCTGAATTGTAGCTCATAAAATTCATTCAACCTCGGTAGGCTCATCAAGTCAAAAATTCTATGACCTTCATGATTTAGGAAAGCTTGATCCATGCTTCCAGCTTCTATTGGAAGATATTGCAAATAGTTTACCACATAAGTAGATAATAGACGAAGGTTTCGATTGCTTCCAACACATTGGAAGAGAATAGATTTTGGTACTGATTGATGAAATATCCACATGTAGCAATCAACAAGTTTTTCATCTATGATGAAGATCAAAAGCATCATAATGTGAGACCTCCATACACCAAAGAACCAAATGAATAAGTTTTGGAAACATCCATTCATCACCAAGTATTCATGTCCTCTTCCACTTAAGAAGGTATGGTGCCCTCGATGAAAGGTATAAGTGAAGAGAGGAGAAGTTGACTTTGAAGAGGTGAAACCCAATGTGAAGCTAATTTGGGCTTCAAAAGCTTGGATTTTCTTGCTAAGAGATTGTCCCATTAATGAAAATCCACCCACTAAAACACCATTGGAGAGAATGATACACTTCTGACAGATTCCTTTTATGACTTTATTTTTTACTACTCTCCCATGTTCTTCATCCCCTTCTAAGCCCCCCCTTTGGCAAGGTTGTAACTCCTCACATTGTACCACCTCAAAGGTTGATGGATTACTTTTTGATTTTGTGAAAACTTTGGCTTCTTGCATGATAGGTTCCCCCATGCTTAACATACATGGGTCATACCAATGCTTTTCAACATCCTCAAACACTTCTTGAAGATTATCCTCACATGGATTCAACTCACACTCTTCTACTTTGTTTTGGAGTTGGCATTCCACGTACACAATCATCTCTTTATTATCAATGTGGTATATGATCTCCCCACCTATGATTTCATATTCTTCTTCGCTCTCTTCTTTTAGACAAGACACACTCTCAGAACATTCCATAGGATCAAGGTTACCTTCAATGTCTTCATTCTCCATAGAGTCATGTTGCAAAAAAGCTTCTTCTGCTTTGACTAGAATTTGTCCCTCCAAAAGGTTGGATGTATCCACTATTGAATCATCAATGCCATTTGAGATATCTTGTGTCAATTTTTGCATGTTTGTGATAAAGGTAGAAGAAATAAATGCCACATTTGAATCTCAGCCACACACTTTAGCACTTGAATAATCAGTTGGCATGCAAATATCTTCTTCAACATTTGTCGGAGTAGAAGGAGACAAGTATGGCAAAGGAGATGAGTCCTTGATAAAAACACTTTCATGATGGTTGGTCCTTCCAGCATGATGGAAACCATTTTTGATGTAGAAGTCCTTGTGAAACTTCCTTCGGGCAATAGTGACCGCTTCTTCAAAGGTAGAGGGTCCACTACAAGTAACCTTAGTCTTTAGAAAAGGAGACAAACCCGAAATAAATTGATCCATTTTTACATGATCTAGAAATGTAGAAAATCCATATTTTGTTCATTGATGAGAAAAAATATCCTCATAAGCATAGTAGTCTTCACCATGTTGTCGAAGTCTCCCTAATGAATCCCATGCTTTCTCCATTGTTGGAACTTTAGAGAATTTGGTCTTCAAAGATTTGGAAATTTGGGCATATCCATCTTCAATCTGAGAAGACATACTCCAAAACCATTGCTTAGCATTGCCTCTAAAGCATAGCAACAGAAAATCTCCTTTTTCAATGTCATCCCTTTTTCCAAGGATATGGTGCCCATTCTAAAATTAGCAAGAAAATCATCATCTTCTTCTAAATTTCCAAAGAAGATTGGGATATCCTTAAAGGTATAGCATGTCATAGTCTCTCAATGCTAGAACCACACAAAGATTAGTTCCAAAAAATCATTTTCTCTCATGACATCAACTAACTACACAAAGTTTTGAAAGGCCTTTCAACATGAATTCTAGATTCCTATGTGAAAATGTTTTTTCTTTCTTATGTTATGCTAATCCAAACCATATTCTAGATCAATTTTTGCTGCCTTGAAATTAAACTAGGTCATACAAATTTTCATGATTCATATAATCTACTTGATTATACTAATATTCAAGCATTCATGCAATACAACAACAATAAGTACAAAGTCATTCCTCAGTGGGGGCACCAAAATTGAGGCGGTCTGGGCCGGACAACAAGAGAGGCGACCTCTAAACACCCCTCAAGGCTCCCATGCTGCTCAATTGGGGCTAGGGCAACCACAAGCACAACACAACAACAAACCCACAGACAAATCCAAACAAGATAGGGGCACCACCTAGTTATGGTATGCGAACTAGGACGCAAGAGAGGTTTTTTCACCACCAAGAAGATACACCACAAAACACACACAAGTAACCTCACACCAAGACACACACAAAATGGACCAGAGAGAGCTAGAGCAAAGGGAAGACAAAGAGGAATGGATCTTGCGTAATACCTTATTTGTGACTGCAAATGGATATGGTTCGTTATGATGCTATCATAGATCTTGTACAAAACTAACTCAATGCTTAGTGAATGCTAAACATTGCCAACACACTCACACTATCTTAGGGTGTGGGAGACCTCTCACCACAATACCCTCTTACAATGGACATAAAATTTGAAATGCAAAACACACTAAAACACTTTCTAAAACAACATCAAACGATAAAAACTCAAAATACACAAGTCACCTTGATTTCACTAAATCGTACCGCATAAGTGGAAGGACGAAGATTTGAATGCCAAATCACGCCCTCCTTCTCCAAAATTCTCAAGTGCACGGCGTATGAATGACCACTTGACGATCAAAATAAAGAAAATCTCTAGTAAAAGCTTTCACCAAAGCAAAAAATCTTGCATGGTAAGGAGCCTTTGTTGCCAACTACCAACGGAGCCACTGGTAATTATTTTTCTCCCTCCTTCATTTTCTCCTGAAAGGGACCCACTTTCAAAATAATTGATAATTATATTAGTAAAATAAAAGGACACTCAATGGTTTGTACAACCATGGCAACCACCTTCTTACAAAAGCAAATAAGGGGGCCCTCCTTCTCATTATCATCTCTCTCCACCTTGTCCTCTTCTATCCATGGCGCCCTCCCTCTCCTTGTCTTCTCTCTCCCTCTCACTCTCTCTCTTGGCTGAAATTTTCACTTTTTTGTCCCTTCTCTCTCTCTCTCTCTCTCTCTCTCTTCTCTCTCTCTCTCTCTCTCTCTCTCTCTCTCTCTCTCTCTCTCTCTGTGTGTGTGTGTGTGACCAACAAAAAAAACACTTTATCTCCCTCCACACACACACATGCACATACACATAAGCACACACAACATACTCATCAACACGTATCCCACTCTCATCATCACCACCAAACACTCTCACAAATCAGCTGATAAACTCAAAATAGTCAAATTATAGCCACCATCATTCGCACACATGCACATGCTCTCGTATATATGCGCTTTGCACGAACAGATTCAATGAAGTGACAACCGCAAAGGAACTTGACTACGACCACTACAAACCACACAATGCAAGAGAGGCTTGTTCGAGAAAAGCATTTAGTTATGGAAGTGTCAATTAGGTGGGCCATGCATATATTCATCAGTTTCAAACAGAAACATCAACCTCATAATCATATTTTACTCCACCTACGCCCCTCATAATCTCTCTTTTGTGTGTCAACACAAGATCATTGTATATTTTTTGATCTAAAGAAATCTAGTGCATGAGTGAGAAAAATAAATCCACATTAAATGAAGTCTTGGCCAAAGTTAGAGCCACTACCACTATAAGTGGAGGATTTATCTTCTCCAACAACAAACCACCTTTGGCAACTTCTTGCAACATACTCTCTCTCGTCTCTCAAATAATCTTTCTATGACTAGCATACAAGTTGTAAAAACCCCATTCCTCTACCCTCCTTTCCCTTCCATCTCTCTCTTTCCCTAATATTTTGTTTATGTGGACCTCTATCACAAGCATCATTGCAGTAGACATGAACGACCCACAGTCACATGGTGTAGGTCACGTCCCAACAAAAGTATAGGAGAATTCCACCCTCTTTTCTTGTATAAGAAGTGTTCTATGTCACCAAGAGAGACAACTCTCTGACCGAAGCACAAGCTCTACATTATTAGAGGTTATAAGCATTTTGAGGCATAGACACCATGCCTCCACAATTCTAGTATAGCTATAAGTGTTAGTCCATGTAAAAAGGCATTGGGAGACATTATCACATGACAAGGGTAAGGAGGTTATGCACACACAACCTACTCATCAACACACATCTCACCTTCATCATCATCAACCACCAGACCTTGGTGAAATTTGAAGTGGAGGATTCAAAATTCAACAAGAGTGAAGGTTACCCTTATGCTACTCCTTGAAATCATCTCCACCCATCAGGAGGTACCCATGGTCTCCTCCTTCCTCTCTTGCCCCTCTCTATCCATTATATCTCTCCCCCACAAATAATCTACTCTTTTGTTATGTCATTCTTTCTATTGTGTTGGATTTGTGATTATATCACATAGATGTTTATTTCTTTTGCTTTGTATGTAGAGGTGTGTGGGTTTGCTACCTTACGGTTTTTTTGCTCTTTTGATTTGCATGCATTTGTGTGTGGGTTCTCCACCTCTCGTGTGAATAGTAGTCCACACACCTACATTCACAACCCTCATTATCCATATCCACTTGTTTCTTTGCCATCTCATACCACAATTCATAACATGTTGAGCTGCATGACATGGTGTGTGGGGTGCTATATAGTATTGTAACTGCATCCTAGCCATATTCCAAGCTAGATGGTGTTCCTACTGTTTGCCTTTTAGGATGAGGCTGTCATGCGTTATCCCTTGTGTTGAGGAAACCGGATCTATCCTGTAAAACCGCCTCTCATTTGGTGCCCCCACTAAGGAGGGCTCTTGAAACCTTCAGTTTACATTTACCTTCCTTCATGGATGAGTGGATTCTTGAATTCTCCAATTGGACCACCAAAGAGGAGAAGCTTCAAGAAATCTTGACGCAAGTCATTAAGACACTCTTCCTAGGGTGTTGTATTGTTAGCATAGAAGAGGTGGTAAGATCCTCATTCCCTACTCAAATTGTTTACATTTCTCATCATTCTCGCAAGCATAAAAGTAAGGCATAAGCAACATCATGCTCACATTGTTGCCAAAAACCACACCTCCAACATGAGTGTAGCCCAAAGTGAAGAAGAATCCATCATTTTCTCCCTTGACATCCACATGCACATTCCTACTTTGGTAGGCTTTCAAGTAGCACCAGTTTTCTCTACACCTACGCCCCCATCTTTGCCACCTATTCCACCTACGCCCATGACAAGCCTTCTCAACTTGAGGAAGCTACTATGAATGCGTGGTCCCTCCCTCTTCCTTGCACCAAAAGATTCAAGGGTGTTCCAGTGCCAACAATTATCGTGTCCTCAAAACAAAAGGGTAAATATTTCAAAGTCTTTTTATACCTCACTCTCATCTCATGAGCCAAGAACTAGAGACATTATCATGGATTCTACATTGTCTACCGAGTGAAGTGGTAGAGCTTGTCATTGACAAGGTCTTTGTCACGGGGTTTGCTTGGCAGAAAAACAAGACCCTCCACCTTCAAGGACTGCTACTTGTGGATCAAGGTTATGATGACGACTTTATAGATTGCTACATATCAATCCATCTTGGATTAATACAAGTGGTAAGACTCACACCGACCTCATCACACCTGTTTATGCATAGAATGGAACTCTATCTTGCAAGAAAGTGAAGTTTCTCAGAGTGAGAGAAAGAGTTCAAGCTTTTCCAAGAGATTGCTCGAGGGCATTCCTAGAGCTAGAAGACAAAAACAACCTTGTCTTGTGGTACTACACATTTGACCTTGTCTACGAAGAGCTCTACACCTTTGACTATAACCTTCCACCACAAAGGAGGGTTCCTTTCTGCATTATCATGTGATGCATCCAACACATCAACCTTTTGCATGGAATCAAACTTATGCACCACAACGGATTCAATCAATCAAAGTAATCTTGGACCGCAAGATGTTTTATTACAACCATGTTTGGTAGAGAACAATTGCAAGAGGTAAACACCTCTTCTCTACCCTTTATCCTCCCTATGATTAACCATGAAGTATCTTTTGATGTAGTTATTTTCATCCTTGTATAGTATAATTTCCATCTACCAAGCACCCATGTATTGAATCTTTAAAAAACAAAAAGATTTCTAAGTCGAGTTAATTTTCTCACTCTCACAATGGCAAGTGTAGCATTTCCAACCTTTACTCGTAAGGTGGGTGAGGATGCTACAGACTTTCTAGACAACTTGGAAACCATTATTGTGCACATAACATACTATTGCAGGGAAGGGAAAGTAGTCAAGACAATCCACTTCTTCATATCAGATGACAAAGTGCATGACACATTGTTTGTCTAGCATTGTGGCTGGTTACAGAATGAAGGTGACACTCCAAAACATCATTGGGTCTGGTTAGATGGTGCTGCCTCATAGTTTAAGGTGAATAGGATTTTCTATTTTGTTGCAAGGTATGCTGGACTGATAGGAATGGAGATGAGATGGTTCTTCTTTGGATAAGGACAAGGCAAGGGAGAGCATGACGGTGCATGCAAAATTGTTAAAAGAACGTTGACACATGAACAACTGAACTCTAATGGGGCGACTTTCAAGTGTGCTGCAAATGTGGTTGCCTATTTCCAAGCCAACCTATCAAAGGGGGCAACAACATCATATCCACTAAAAGAAAGAAAATGTGCGCGTGTGTTTTGGGAGATCAAAGTAGGTAATGTAAACAGGGAGGTTGAATGGAATTGTGCCATGGTTGAGAAGTCTTGCACCTTGCATGCTTTTTTCGGTCACAATGATCAAGATGCAACTTCCATTTCCACAAGACCACTAGCATGCTTTTGTGATGCATGTATGAACCACAATTGGAATTGTTGCACTAGCAAATATCATGTGCAACCTTGGGATTATCAAATTTTGATGCCATTGTCTGATGAAGTTGAGGATGAAGAAGGCACTCTGATTGATGATTCCCTTGAAGGAGAGATCGTTAGATATGAAAAAATTGTGTATGAAGGCCACCATGATGCATTAAGTAGTGCTTTGTGTGTTGGTGACACTTTTGTAGTGAATCCAGATGCTACAACCAATGATGAGAATGTAGACTTTTACTTGGTAGAGTGCATTGCAATAAAAGAAAAGGCAAAACAGGGTTTCATTGATGAGTGGAACAATTTAATTGACAAAGGCTCTTATGTCGTGCAAGGACTATATTACAAGCAAGTGGATGCATACACCTTCAAACTAGACTACAATCAACTTGTCGTTCACATACTTTCAAATATTGTACGTTGTATCAAGATACCCATGGAACACATGCAAAGGAGAAGGAAAATGTACACAATCACCCCCAAAGATTATGAAGCAATCTATAAAGCATGTCATTTGGTTTTTGACATGAGCGTCATGGTCTTCTTTTCTATTTTGTATCTTGTGTATGCTTACTACTACCACACTGTATGCTAATTGTATACTAACAAGCTTCTAAAAATTGCATGCTAGATAGCATAAAGAAAACTAGCATATAGTATATGCTAACTTGCACAGTATATGTTAATTGTGTACTATCTATAGTGTATCAATTGTAGCTAGCATACAATACATGCTAATTAGCATATAGTGTATGCTAACTACTAGCACAATATATGCTAACTGGATACTCACTACCATACAGTATATGCTAACTAGCATATAGTGTATGCTAACTATCACAATATATGCTAATTGATTACTAACAAGCTTGTACATACTGTTTGCTAACTAGCAAACATTATATGCTGACTAGCGTATACAATATATGCTAAACTAGCATAGTGTATGCTAACTAGTATGGTATATGCTAATTGTATACTAACTAGCTGCTATATAGTGTTCTAACTAGCATACAATATTATGATAACTAGCATATAGTGTATGCTAATTGTATACTAACTAGCTGCTATATGGTGTGCTAACTAGCATACAGTATTATGCTAACTAGCATATACTGTATGCTAGCTACCACAGTACATGATAATTGTATACTTAATTGCTACTTTATAGTGTGTGCTACCTAACAAAAAACCGAATACATAATTCTATAACACATAAAAATGGAATAGTAGGAGGCAACTGTTGAAAATATTATCTCATCATTAATTTCCAGCATTAAATAACATTACATAGAGTTTAATTTTACATTGACAGTCACACCCCCATAAAAATCTTTTAGCCTCCTCACAGGGCGTATGTATTGGCCGCACTTTTCTACTGCCTTTTCCTTTTCTTTTTTCTTTTAGAAATGAAATGAATGCATAGGGTTGAAGTGCTCACTTTGTGGAGCGCGTCAATCTTTTCAGATCAGTGATTGGAGTTCCGATTGCCAAGATATTAGCCGTTAAATATTTGACGGGGGTCGGCTCCATACCAGTTTGGTTCGCTCGATCGGAGTTCCATATGGGATTTTTATAGTCTGAGCAGGGTTTGTATGCATTCTATATATCTTGAGAGGTCTACAGGGATTTACGGCTCGTCAGACAGAGTTCCACTTGATCAGAGAATAAGGCTTGAGGCCGATGACAATTGTCGGCACTACTAGCCGGGTAATTTTGGCATAAACTACCGAGTGCAAAGGAAATGTCTTTCACCAAATGAAATCACTTATACTTCCATCTTGGGGGCATGTGGCACTATTCAGAACCTTGTTATTACATGCAAGTAAAATCACAATGATATTGTTAGCTGAGAGCTGTTGAGAGTAAACGTCGTGCTTACTGAGTTGGTCGGAATGTATACCATATGTTGTGCTTGGCAATGCTTTGGCCACTATGCATGTCTAATGTGGTGCCCTTACGAGAGAATCAGGCTGCCCAAAGAACAAGGGCATGGCCGCCCAATGGTTAAAAACAAAGTAGGGTTTTTGTGTGTGAGCAAGAAAGAAAGAAAGAGAGGATGGAGTGGACAGGCAGCGGCCAGGGCGCAGAGGAAGGGGAATGAGCTCGCGTTGGTGACAGTGACGCTCAGACGACGACGCGCAAGAAACGGAATCTCATGAGATGCCCATGGCGACCAAGTTTGGAGCCATTCCCGTCGAGTTTTGAAGCTTCCTGAAATCCTACTCTGCCACGTCATCTCCCACTCTCTCTAGTTCTCGTATCGGAGATACAAAGCAAGGCTTTCTCATTTCTCTCTCCCTCTCGAGCTTGAACATTCTCTCTCCCTCTCGATATTGAACATAGCAAGCCAAGGCAAGAAAGACAAATCTTGGTCAAAGCAACCAAGGGAGCAAGCCAAGTCAAGAAAGACAAAGCTTGGTCGAAGCAACCAAGGGAGCAAGCCAAGGCGAGAAGGAGATTTACAAGAAAAAGAAAATCTTGAAGTAAGAAAGAGAATGCTTGGCAAAGGGGACAAAGGAGATTCACAGAAGGAGCTCGATCGAAGCAAAAGAAGCACTCTTGCTCTTGAACCAAAGCAAGAGAAGAAAGCAAGAGGAAGTTACAACTAGAGAATGGCAATTAAGCGGGTCCAAAGACTTGATGATCGAAGCAGTGAACTGAATTGAAGACTGCAGAATCCACGATGCAATCGAAGCAGATGAAGCGGCATGAGGGAGTTTCCATCACCGTCATCAGCTAATGTTTGATTTATCATTTTGTTAAGTCCGATGTCGTTAATGGCCCAGCGGGAGCTTAAAATCCTAGTTAGCACATGATCTAAGTGACGGCATTGTTAACAGCCCACCTTGGCTAAGGACTAAGTTGTACTCAAAGTAATATTCAATTAATTGATGATTACGGTGATTGGCAGAGCTGTCAATGTCTCTTGTTCTCTCTCTTTAACACCTCCCACAACCAGAGGCCCGATGCCTGCCCGCCGGCTCACGTAGCAAACACATATCCCCCGACATCGCATAACCTGCAAGTTGTAGACATTTAAGCCCCTAATTGGTCAACTCTATGTAACAAATTATGCTAGCTCCTGTGATAACCTCGCGAGCTATTCCCTAGTGATCAAGAGGGGGTTCTTGACTAACTTCAATATTGGAATAGAATGAAGTTATATTGCAGTATTTTCCCTACGCAAACATTCTTTCCTAGATCAATCAATTAACTTCAACATTTATTTTCTACTTTATTTAAGTTCAAATTTAACAAGACAATTAAGATGGTCATGCCATAGTTTTGATTGGTGTTTCCAACACATTTTGGAAAGGTTCAATCATTCACTAGCTAACATAACACAATGCTTAATTAAAGGAACAAAATGACTTTGAGCTTACCTCATCAATCCTTGCTCCCTTGCTTCGTGAGATGGTTGGATCCTCCTCTCTCATGGGTGCCTTGCCATTGGGAGCCGCATTGTTAATACCTACCTTGCGGTCATTAGCGCCATCAAAGCGAGTTCTCTTGGGGGCCATGTCTCCCTACTTGGGTTAGAAAACTCCAAAGAAACGAAAGGCTATGTGTGATGAACCATCTTCCACACCAATAATAAGTAACGTTCACAAGAATTATGAGAAGGAGTAAACCTATTCTTACACGTAACAATGAGCTATTTGAGACAACTTCTACATCTAGAGAAGTACAAGCTCTCAAGAACTTAAAATGGTCATTCATGCCATAACCTCCCTCAAGTAGAGACTTGACTTGGGTTATGGATAACCACACATACTTGCATAAAGCTTTCATAGAAAAGAGGAAAAATAACTTCACATAACTAAGAGCATGAATACCTACAAGTCAGGAAACCCGAGCTTGCTCATTGCTCTTGCTCGACTCCCCTTGCTGCACCATCGCTAATGCCCCCCCCGCCCCAGCGCTGCCTCCAGCCCTCGCTGCCCAACCTATCCCCCCGCTGTCCCTGCTCGCCCGCTGCCTGCTGCCTCCCCGTTCTCGCGCTGCTCTCTCTGCTTCCCCATTGTCCCTTTGCGCCTGCCTGTTGTCCGCCCACTCTGCCCCCCCGCTGCCTGCTTCCCCCTCCATTCGCACTGCCCGCCCGTTGTCCGCCCACTCTGCCCCCCCGCTGCCTGCTGCCCCCTCCATTCGCACTGCCCGCCCGTTGTCCGCCCACTCTGCCCCCCGCTGCCTGCTGCCCCCCCTATCCGCGCTGCCCGCTCGTTGTCTGCTCACTCTCCCCCCCCGCTGCCTGCTCCCCCCCCCCCCCCCCCCCCCCCCCCCCCCCCCCCCCCCCCCATTCGCGTTGCCCGCCCGCTGCCTCCTGCCGCGCCGCCATCCCCCCCCCCCCCCCCCCCCCCCCCCCCCCCCCCCCCCCCCCCCCCTCCCCCCTTCTCCCCGCGCCCCCGCTGCCGCTTGTGCACCCGCACTCCCCTGCCTCCCCCCCCCCCCGACCTCCCCCACCTGCTTTTCTTTTTCCCCGAAGCTTTCTGCAATTTGGCTTGTGCTTCACTGACTTTTTTGGGCAGTGCTCGATGCACTCATTTGCAAATTCTCCCCTCTGCCAGTTCTTTTGCCACAGCAATAGACACTGATGGAGGCTCCAGCTCCACCACAGAGGGACTCCTCCGAAGCCCCCTCGCACAACCTCACTAAGCCCACCATTCAACTTGCTCTTTCGCCGACGCGACAGAGCAAGCGAGCCTAGTCGCAAAGGTAGAGCGAT
Source organism: Adiantum capillus-veneris (assembly GCF_014529385.1). Taxonomy (NCBI): domain Eukaryota; kingdom Viridiplantae; phylum Streptophyta; class Polypodiopsida; order Polypodiales; family Pteridaceae; genus Adiantum; species Adiantum capillus-veneris. The sequence continues at coordinate 83,932,291 of NC_140931.1, read as the reverse complement.
TGCAGGCGACTTCTGTCATCTGCAAGATTCTCGGCACCCGGCCTAGTAGAGGAGAGCTGCGTGACCTTCTCCAAGCCCGCCTTCTTCCAGAGGTGGGCAAGATCTTGGACGTGCAGATACTCGGATGAAGTTACTATCAGATCAAGTTTGAGACCTCCGAGATGGCGTCCAAGGTCATCGCCACGAGTCCACTGACCATCCGAGCAGCACGTGCCCACTTTCGACAGTGGAGACATGGTTTCGACCCTGTTTCGAACATTCTAGTAGAGGAGGCAGACATCCCCATCTCTGTCTGCTTTCCCAGTTTGCAAAGGGAGTACTTACCACTTATATCCAGGATCGGCTCAGCCATTGGGGCTGTCCTGGAGACACTTCGCATGGCAGCCTCAGTAGCTGCCAAGGCGGTAGGCATTCCCTTAGTTCGCATTTTGGTCAGAGATACTCACACGCTCCCGAAGGTTATTCTTCTGCCTCGGGTGAGTGGGGGTTGGTTCAGATAGAGTGTGGAGTATTCGGGCCTCCCAAACCAGTGCTTCATTTGTCGACAGATGGGCCATCTAGCAAAGGCCTGTCCAGGGAGGAGGCCTCAACCTACACCACAACCTCAGCCCGAGCCTGCAAGGGTTGGCCAGCAAACATAGCCAAAGGCACAACGCACATAGGAAGAGCCACCCTCTGAGCTTGGGGATCCAGTGGAGGAGGGATGGCAGCAGGCCTGTGGTAGATGACGACAGAGGGCCACAACGTTAGCCTGGCACTCAGAGTGGTCCTTAGGTGCCTACTCAGAAGCAGTGGGCTCCCACGGGGACCCGTTTTGGTCCTCTTGAGCAGGATGAGGTCCCTGCACTAGCCCCCACCCCAGCTTCACCCTCAACATCCCCTACCCACCCAAAGTTCCCTCCCTCTACTTCATCCTCCCCCCTGCCCCTCTACCTTTGTCGCTTCCTCTCGCCCCTCTTCTCCAACGCTCCCCCCAGCTCCCTCTCTCCATGTTCTGTTCCTTGCCGCTAGGGGGACAGAGGCCTTGAACTCAGCAGTTGGCTTCTCCTTCCCCCTCTGCGGCAAAGACCAGACAGAGTGGACTCTCGACTCAGTGTTGGGATGGTTACACACACAGGTCCTAGAGTTCTCTCACCACATGGGAAAACTAGGAGTAATAGACATGCTCCAGACTTTGTGTCCATTGGCCATGTTTGTGGTGACACCTCTAGACTCAGCAGAATGTGGACACATTGTGGTTTACTTCTTTGCCGATACACAGTGCTTTCCATGCTATGTATACATTCATGAGGACTCCTGGACAGAGGAGGTTGCTTTACGTATGGCTCACTCTACTTGGGCTTGGACCAGGCATTCGTGTTGCAGTCACGTCTATCTAAAGGACGCTCGGATGCGGATTACTCCCCATCCAATCCAGCCTCAAAGATAGCCCGTGTAGCTGCTGCGGCAGCATCTATTCTATCTAGCTCCCCATGAGGATCATCTCATGAAACGTGCAGGGACTAGGTGGGCCCCAGTTTCAATGTCAGTGGGGTCAACTGCGTCACGAGCTTTAGCGTTGCCTTGTGGGAGGAGAGATTGATCTCCTTATGATTCAGGAGCACCATCTGTGTGAGAGCCGCATTAGACGTTGTGTTCAGCTCTTGCATGGACGATATGATACTTTTTGGTCAGCTGCTTTTGGACCTGGAGGCATCCAGGGTGGGTATGTATGACTATTGCAGACTCTTTGCAGCAATCCATTGTGGGCAGAGAGATTATTGTGCTAGGTAGGGCTCAGTGGATTACTATGCAGGTTCAAGGTGGCCTAGTGGGTTTCCTAAACATCTATGCACCCAATGTGGCGAGTGCTCGTACAGAATTTTGGTCACAGATAGGGTAGTCTCTGCCCCGCAGGCAGAACATTGGTGCATAGGAGGGGACTTCAACATGTTGGAGGACCCTTCTAAGAGGATTGGTGGTAGCCATGCTACTGTGAATGGAGTGGAGTTGGCAGCTTGGCAAAGGTTTTGTATGACTTTTGGCAGCACTCTGGTTTTGTGAGGTCCCCAGACAGCCTTGCCTTCTCCTGATCGGACCGCAAAGTGGGAGGAGTGAATCTATCACGGATAGATCGCTTCTACACTAGTGACCACTTCAGTGACTTGGGAGGGATAGTGGCTATCCTGGCAGGGACCTCCTTCTCGGACCATGCACCAGTGATCCTCAGAGTAGCAGACAGGTAGAAGAGTGGGAGCACGATGCTTCGCATCCCAGACAGGGTCTTGTTGGACTCAACACTCAGAGAGAGGGTAGAGGCTTTCTGGACAGAGGGCTTGGACAAGTAGGACTCTCTTGCCTGATAGAGTGGCCTCAGGCCTAGCTCAGATTAGTCGGTTTTTTCTCCAAGAGTCTCTGGCTCGCTGGGCTGCAGCACGAGAGGTGGAGCAGCGTCTCAAACGGGGCATTGCTTCATTACAGAGGATGCAGAAGCAGCATCCATAGAGTCCTTGGTTGGAGGAGCAGTTACAGCAGGCTTGACAAGTGCTTCCTAGCATAGAGGAGAGGCGACATATGTTTGCTTTCCATTGACAGGCATCTAGGTGGACCCAGGTGGGTGACAGAGTGATTGGTGCTTTCTATGAGGCAGTGGGACCTCAGCACTCGCATGCCAAGGTCAATCAGTTGAGGAGGCCGGACGGGTCAATTGATTTTGAGCCCGAGGATATGCGTGCAGTTGCTACTGACTTTTACCGTGAGTTACTATCTGCAGAGTCCCAGTCAGAGCGTCAGGATGCATGCAGGGAGTAGGTTTGGGCAGCGATGCCTTGTCTTGTGACTGAGGAGATGCATTAGAGGCTTGAGATGCCACTTCAGCTTGAGGAGCTGCACACGGCTCTTAGGGCCCTCCCCCGTGGTAGCTATCCAGATGAGGATGGATTCACTCCCAGTTTTTTCTTGGAGTACTGGGACCTGATTGGCCCAGATCTGTACAGTGCTTTTCAGTACATTTTGCACACAGGAGTGATGCTTGACATCATGAGTGAGGGCCTGATCTACCTCATTCCCAAGGAGGGTGGCTCCTTGGATGAGATTCGATAGTGGCGCCCCATCACCATCCTCAACTCAGCCTACAAAATTCTTGCCAAGGCTCTGAGTTTGAGGATTCAGCCACTTCTAGAGAGCCTTATACATGGGACTCAGACAGGTTTTGTCAAGGAACGCAGTATCCTTGACAACATCTTTACTTTTTGGGAGTCTTCTGCCCCTGCACGGCTCTGTGATTCTTCTTCTTGATTTTGGGAAGGCATACAACAGAGTTGACTGGGAATTTCTAGAGGGCACTCTACACAGGTTGGGCTTATGAGATGCTTGGATCAGAGGGGTGTCAGCTTTGTACAGACAGGCTCATAGTTAGGTACTCTTGGCAGGAGGTAGAGGTGATCGCTTCATGCTTACATGCTCGGTCAGACAGGGCTGTCCTCTTGCCCCCTTCCTATTTATGTTCTATGCGGAGGCGATGAGTAGGTTTTTGGTGTCGCAGCAGGTTGGTCTACGGGGCTTAGCACTCCCTATTCGGGGAGATGAGCTACTGGATGCTGAGTTTGCCGACGACTCAGCCTTGTACTTAGATGGCCACGAGGCCAACCTTCACAGGTTTGAGCAGGCTCTAGAGAACTTTTGTTGTGTATCGGGCACACAGATCAACTGGAGAAATACACTGGCTTTCTCAGTTGGTAGTGCTCCTGTGCCAGATTGGATGCTAGGAGAGGGTTTTAGGTGGATTCCCCCAGGGACTGCAATTTGGTACTTGGGCTGTCAGGTTGGTTTGGACTTGTCTCTTGAGGAGTAGATTTCTCCCCTTCTCCTGTCTATCAGGAGAAATTTGTTGCACTGGAGCTGAGCACGACTTTCTTTGGCTGGCAAAGCAGTAGTTGCCAACCAAGTGTTGGTGGCAACTATGTGGTACCTCACTTCCTGCTGGATCTTCTCGAGTTCTTGTATCATCCAAGTAGAGAGGCTAATCAAGAACTTCCTTTGGTCAGGAAGTGACACTGAGATAGCCCGAGTCAAGGTGGCTTGGCAGATCATCACTCTCCCTTGTTCACACGGAGGGCTTTGGATCATTGATCCAGCACAGCAGAGCAGAGCCCTTTTGGGAATTTCATCGTCAGAGGACTTCTTCCAGGTGAGGAACCCTGGAAGGGGTTCTTGCTATAGCAGCTTCGCGCTAGGGTGCCTCAGACAAGAGGCCCTTGGAAACCTTCGACTAGATGGATCTTTATAGAGATGCGTTGGAGTTGGTTTGAGCAGGAGACTGGAGGACCACTTCGCTATGAGTTTGATTCGATCTTGGGAGCACTTGCAGCGGGGCCTGGAGCAGAGACAGCCTACGTCCACGGAGGAGCCCCATCAGCAGCCCCTCGTCTGGAACCCCATGGTTAGCACTCAGAGAGGCCACTTGGTTGGTAGTCGGCCTCATGTTTCCTGGGGTCCCATGGTAGCAGGTCCAGCGCGCTCTTTAGGTGACTTGCTAGAGTTCACAAGTTTGTCAAAGGAGGTGCAGGGCCTCCAGCCTACAGGGCATGAGAGGGGTACAGAGCATGTTCCAGGACATCTCAGAGTTAGTTCCAGTTGAGTGGCTCACGTCCCTCAAGCGAGTAGCACCCCGGTGGATGGGAGCCTTCACACGATTGGAGGTTCTCATCTCAGTCAGGGCCTACTCAGAGACTGTCCCAACCCTATTCTTTGAGCTTCAGGGTGGGGAACGCCTTCAGTAAGTTGCAGTAGAGGCCCCTCCTAAAGCAGAGTGCTGTTTTCAAAGGATCCGAGTAGTGGGCATCTGTGGGAGGACTTGTGTTATAGACTCTGACCCAGCAGCTCTTGCAACTAGACACTGGAGGCTGTGGGCTTGGGAGTGTTTTCCACTGGCATGAGTACAATGGGATCCTGGTGAGTGGCTATGGAGGGATCCCTTCTCTTCTGTAGACCACCTAGGAGTCCCGTTATTTTAGTGCATTGTTCGATTGGGATGTCATATACTAGCCACACAGAGAGAGGCCCTCCCCGCTGCAGCACCTCGTTGGCAGGAGGAGGGTCTCACAACTGAGTTCTTGGCAGAATTTTGGGAGAGGTTGTGGGACTCCAGACAGCGGAGGCAAGTCACCTTGTTTCAGTGGCTGGTCGCACACAGAGCTACAGCAGTTGGGAGCTGGATAGTGCATAGTGGTCTTTCAGCCGCATGTTCATCTTGTGACCACCTTGTGAAGAGTCAACATCACTGTCTTTGGGACTGTCCCTCAGCCCAGTAGGTGTGGCTACGAGTTCTTCGGCTCATGCCTGCTCTCTCCACGGCTCGACAATACACTTGGGGAGCAGCGGCTTGGTCCACCCCCTCAGGCCCGACACTGCAGTTTGAGCTATCTTCCACTAGCAGTATGATAGTGATGCAGGAGGGGCGACCTACACTCCAGCCTGCTACTAAGAGAGCTTACTCCACAGGAGTGGTGCAGAGTGAGAGAGGAGTGTTGGGAGCTCATCAGTGGCCTGACACTCTGGTTCATCTGGCGGGCCTGTTGCTTCCGCATCTTTGAGGCTCGCCACGTGCCACTAGTAGAGACTGTTTGCGATTTTTGGCTAGAGCTGATCCACACTCTCAGAGGACAGCTCCAAGGACTACAAGGCAGCTCCGACCGCATGCGGGAGCGTAGAGAGGCTTTCCTTCGACTCTAGCGTCCTGGGCCTTTCTACACCATGGTCCAGTGTGTACTCCGATAGCATTACCAACCACCTGTGTGGCGTTTCTCTCCCCCCATTTCTTGATTTAGCCCCATTGTACATATGCTGGTTTTTTCATTGGGAGAGTCTCCCACCATGGTTGTTGTAGCCCTCTCTTGAAGAGGTGGTTGTAGCCCTATGGGCAGTTTCAGTAACTAATAGAAGGATCTTTTTCTCGGAAAAAAAAAACTTCACATAACAAAGTATTTCAAGAGAGGATTATGGTTACAAAAGATCAATCAACATGGTAATTAGGCTTAAGTGAATTAGAGAAGGAGGATTCTTCCCCTATTTATGTATCTAATGATACATAAGAAGAGGTTAATTCTTCTTAATCTAGACACTTAATTATGAGTGAAATAAAAGCTTATAATCTCCTTATAAATACTTTATAGGATTACCATAACCGAGCATGCATAAGCTTACTCATCATAAGGCTACATGATAAACAAGCATCTACCATGTGCAATATGAGGTCATTTTCTTGCATCAATTTAATGTGCAAAGAAAGAATCTTCTAACCATGCATAGACTAGGGCAAAAAGAGAATCAAATTCAACTTTACTATGCATAGATTATGTGCAAATTGATTAGTGCAATAGGAGACCCTAATCATGCATCATTTTAATGTACAAAGAAGATTACAATCGTGCATCAATTTTAGTGCAAAAGTGATCAATTTTTCCCTTATATTGCATCAAATTGATGCACAAAAGTAGTTTCTCAAAGATCAGCACTAAATTCTATGAAGAACAAGGAGTTAATTTCACCTTGATTATGTTACAATTAAGTTCATAAAGGAGAAAAGAACAATTCCTTCATTACTATGTACTAATATGCATGAGGGAAAAAGAAACAGCTCATCATCGAGATGTGTTTCTATGCATCAATCAAGAGAGAAATTTAACTTTACCATGCATTATTATGCATAAACCAAGATAATTGAGTCTCCTTGAGAGATTAAGGATTCATAATGCTCCTTAATCCAACAAGGGAGGTTGTGATCTATAGGTGAGAGGCTATTGACATTCACACACACATTGAGAGACACTATGGAATATAAATTGATGTAACCAGCTAGCATAAAGTAGTAGTAGGATAGGATCTACATAAGACCTCTAGAGAAAAGAGGCTATGGAGCAATAGGATTAGCATAACTTGAAATTAATTACCCTTTGATTAAGTTCCCCTTTTGTGTGCTAGGTGACGTAGATACGCTCCTCCAAGGACTAGCTCTGGCAGCAGCAGCACTTCGTTGTAGAGAACTTGGGGTAGTGTGTGTGTCTAAAATTGAGTGTGAAAGCCCTTTATAAAGGGTTTGGAGGTTCCTTGTTGCCCAAATCATCCCCATACCTCCCTAGCTCGGCCCCTCTTGCTAAAATAAGGAGTAGAGGTGTCACAAGCTCCTAATTAACCATTAGAGGTGTCCCTCTTTACCCTTTTGGGTGAGACACCTCATGTAGTGCCCCCATGCTCACCTCTCTAGTTCATACTTAGCCTCCATGCCACACTCCCACACTTGACCCAACACTTGGCACAAGACTACCTATGTGCATGACCCATGGACACACATGATGGGAATAAATAACCATGCATGCACACCCATGACCATGCATACCCATACATGGACATGCACATCCATGCCATACACATACCTTAGGAATTTACTAACCTTAGGCTAACTTGATCTATACCAACCCAATTTAAATTTTGAAACTTGCTAACTCAAGACGGACCTGTAGGTGACTGACACGACTATCTGCCATAAATAGCAGCCTCCGACGTCCAAACCCTATTTTTAAGGAAATATGGGTCGCGGTGCACAGTTTGACAAGCCGATCGATCCTAGACCATTTCGGGGGTCAAAAACTTTCTATTTTTGAAATTTTTTTACAAAAATTGAATTTGACAAGAATTAAAACTTCTACAAGGATCACAATACGGAAATGACATTTGATCACTAAAACCTACTAAAAATAGCATCTTTTGTCAAACTGATGTTTAGGCTTAAAAATTTACATAGGTAACCCTCTTCTAGGGCAGGTAGAGACCTTACATTCTATCCAATGTGAAAAAATTGAGATTTCCTCATCTCAAGAATACATCAGGAAGGATTCTTTGGAGGAGCAATCATCTTTCCATAGTTGGTTGGCTTATTGCAGCATTTGCTTTGGCATGAGCTCCACGTCCACGTCCTCCACGATTACTTGGTTGGCCTCTTCCATTTGTAGGTGGGGGGATCGCATTTGTACTGTTTGCTTGCACTCTCCTAGGGCAACTAGTTTTGTAATTCACAAAATCTTGACACTTGAAGCAACACACATTGGGAAATTCCGTAGTTGTCGTGGTGACTTTTATGTACATGTACAAGAGAGTGGTAGTATCCCCAATTGGTTGACATTTATAGTAGTGGCTTTTATGGGAGGCTTCATATTTATGATCATCATCCAAAAATCTAGCATGCATATATCTTCTAGAAGATTGGTAGCATCCTACCATGCTGTCATCACATTCACTCTCTTGTACGTGTATCCCAGTAATTCTCCTTCACCTTTAGATTGTGGAGGAATAGACGCGGTGAGAGTTAGTCTCTTTCTTTTTATGATATCTATAATTTCCTCATGAAACTCATGCTTAGCTATGCCAAAAACTTCACCCAAGGTAAACTTGACTTAACTATTCAAAATCATTTCGTACAATGCCTGCTTTAAGTTTGTGGTAATTTCAATGTTGAACTCTATTCTATACGTAAGGAATTTGCGTTTGCTTTTCCTTACTCTTTATTATTTCTTGTACATACTTCCTTCATAGGAACCTCACAAGGAGGAGGCATCTATGGTGAAGTCTCATAAAAATGTCCTAGATTTTTTCTTCCTCTAGCTCTTGTAACCCTCTTTGAAGTAGAGGGACCTGCATCCCCATTCTCATGTCTATGCTTCTCTTCCAAAATTGTTTCATTGTTATGTCATTTTGCAAGATAGGCATGCCCTGATAAATAGTCCACGAGATCATCCAAACCTATTCTATGGAGTTGGAGAGGGGGAATGGGGAACACACCCGACACACAAACAGTTGCCCCTATATAGCTCAAGGTATTCACAACACCCTTGTCCTCTTGAAAATACCTTCAAAAAAGACGATTCACACTAGCAAGGCCTCGCTTACACTTCGCCCAACGCGTACACGCTTTGAACAGTCCTCAGATAGCGATCACACCGATCTTCCCCGCTTCTCGCACTTCCACAATTCAACACCTCTCTCTCTTTCTCTCTCACACACACAGGGGGCCCGGCGGATGCACACCCTCACACACACCGGCACCACACACCCTTGAGACGAGCAAGAAGAGAGGGGGGAGAGACGACACCCAAATCGGAAATGATAGCTTTCCTTCAACAAAAAACATCATGTATAAGATCCGCACGGTCTACTCTAGGACGCACCATGGTCATCACTGTTTCACACAGAGGGGCACACACCTCTGTCCAAAATCGACTACGTCGGCAGTCGCCTCGATGATAAAATTCACCACTAGCTTCACACCGACAGCAACTTCACGTCTTGGTATCCCTGTTGGCTGCCTTCCCTCACCTTTCCCTAACTACTTCATGACCATTCACAGTCTGATGTGGCTTCGACTCCTTCAGCGCTCAAAGCTCTCTCCTTTCTCTCCCTTCTCTTGCCAAAAGAAAAGCACTTCTTTTTCTTTCAAAAACCGTTGCTCTCTTTCTTTTTCCTTCTCCCTCTCTTTTTCCTACTTTCTAAAACAAGGTGAGGAGTCACGATGGCCTGCAGAGATGATTAGTAAATTTTTGTGAATCAAAACACCCCTCTGAAAATAAATATTTTCTCAGATAAAGATTGATGCTTCCTGCAGAGGTCACCCTCTATAACATAGGGTTTTTAACCAAGGGCAAGATATTGAATGGTGCAATGATTAGATTAGATTTTAGGTAGAACGGTAAAGATTAAATTATATCATTGCCTAAGGAAGGTTCATGTGCGTATAATTGTCAGGCTGGAAGAATGTAATTAGATGTGCAATTAAGCTGGATACCTATGGTCTCTTTGAGTCCAAAGCTCATGCAACTAAACTTTAGAATATAACCAAATTACACGTTTATAATTTCTAGCAGATAGTTGGCTGAAAAGTATGGTCAAGGTATTCTATCTTGCGATTGATTAAAGATTAATAGATCCCTCTCAATGCAGCCGAGAGAATGCTTGCTTCAAAGGCAGAAATAAATCTAGCCCTAAACATGAAAATTAAAATGTGGAATTTAGATGCGAGAGAGAGGCCTTCAAAGATTGACAGAGGTGGTATGGGGGATGTTTGTTTTTCTCTCAAGACAATGCAACATAGCAAAGCAGACATCCCCAAGATAATGCAATGAGATATGATGTCATGGAATTGTACCAGGCAATGTAAGCCTCCAAGGCCAACAACCTTCTTCACAACTCCTTGCAGGCCGACTAGAACATATTTTGTTCGATTATTGCCTGTCACGATGACCTTGGTTTGGCGCGGCAGCATAGACAACTCCTCATCAAAGCCCTCGTCGCTCGCACCCCCTAAGAAAATTATCCCTTCCTCACTTGCACCACCTCCTTGCCCATACATAGCTCGCACCCCCTAAGAAAATTATCCCTTCCTCACTTGCACCACCTCCTTGCCCATACATAGCTCTTTCCCCTGATCGCACCTCCCTCCATCTCCATCTCTGTGCCCATCTCCATCATCTTTAAATCAAGTGCCCTTCTTCACAAGAGCTCCCAATATATCTCTCCAGATTGTTTAAATTAGCATTGATTAAGCCCCAAGAAGCCCCCCATGGCCACAAGAATATATGTTTCGATTGGATTGAGCTGAAATTAAGAATCTATAATTTGTCTGAATTGGAAAGCGCACAATATAGAATTGGCTTTGTATGATGATGATGATCTTGGTCTACAAGAATAAAAAAGCAGAAGCTGAGCAACTCAAAGACATCCAAATGAGGTACAAGGAGAGGCAGTCTAATAAGTGTGTGTGCGAGCGTGTATGTGAGTGGGGGAGAGAGAGAGAGAGAGAGAGAGAGAGAGAGAGAGAGAGAGAGAGAGAGAGAGAGAGAGAGAGAGAGAGAGAGAGAGAGAGAGAGAGAGAGAGAGAGAGAGAGCAAGGCAAGACGCATAATACCATGGCATAGAAAGATGACACAATGTGAGACTGCGTGCAAATATCCTCCTGACTACTGCAAGCATACATGTTACTTCAAACGTGTAAAACGAGCGATTGCACTCTTTGAATAACCATCTGAGGATCATTGGTGCCCAAAAAGAAAGGCGACGTAGTATGGAAAACAACCATACTTCAAAGAACAAGGATCATTGTGCAATGAAGACAAAGGGGATAATATATCTTTGCCTAAGAAAACACCATCAAAACATGACGTCCTGCTCCAGAATTTTGTTCAACATAGCCTTTGGCTTCTCTCTCTCTCTCATATCAAAGCCTATTTCAAGATCAATGATCTTACCTGCATTAGGAGCTCAATTTTGATTGACACGGCATAGGTGGTCTATAAGATGAGTTTAATATAACCCATTGTGGGGGAGTGTAATGTCGATTAATGCCTTGGTGTAAGTGCACACCTTGTTACATTTCTTCGCTGGTGAATCCTACCCATGAATCACACTGGCTCCAGAACGTAAGCAATCAACTCCAGCCAAATTGAATTAATGAGTATGTGCAATGATGGAACGTTCATTGTTTGCAAGGATGTGAAGACAACAAGCGTTCCACACACATCGCCAAAGGTGTTGGAGATAAGTGTTAAAAATCACCTCTTTCTATCAGACGATTCAGACCCTTCCTTGTTCAAAGTCAAATGAAAACTTGGATGAGTATGTGCAATGATGGAACGTTCATTGTTTGCAAGGATGTGAAGACAACAAGTGTTCCACACACATCGCCAAAGGTGTCGGAGATAAGTGTTAAAAATCACCTGTTTCTATCAGAAGATTCAGGCCCTTCCTTGTTCAAAGTCAAATGAAAACTTGGAAACAGCTTAACCAACCACCCAGGGCCGTGACTCATGAGACCATCTTGATTAACTAACTGCTTGCAAATTTGGGCTAGGTGTCTTCGACACCTTTCAATTGATTTGCATTTCAAGTACAATGAGCCTTGTCTTCCATGCTCATGCAAAGCACAAGAAGGTGCACTATCATTATGTTCGAAACCAGGTCTCTCCCAGAGTTTTCACCTGGATGTAATCAACATCATACTCAAAGGCCCTCGGATGATGTATGTTGGACCATCATCTACAACTGCTAGAAGTATATTTTGCCCCACGTCTCACTCTAGAGATCACTGTGCATACCATGTATCAATAATGCCCTTCAGTACTGTTTTGATTTCAATAGTCCCTCCTTTCCTTATCCCATGTGTGATAACTTGTTGTGGTCTTGAAGTTGTCGACCGACGTGGCATGAAGGTACATCCTCCGTGGGAAGACCCACGAAAGACTTAGGCTACATTCCTGAACCAGATTTCTGTAGGCATTGTTGACTAGTTAAACATTAGATCAGAGCCCCCGATTTGTTGAGTTTACTTGCAACCTTAAAATTTCAATTAGACATCACAATGACAAAGGTATCCAAGAAGATTAGACATTGCATTGAAGGCAGCATCTAAGACATATGTGCTAGAGTACTCGATGTGCATTGAAGTAGAAGAATGGTTGGTAAGAGCTGATGACTCATGTTGTAATGCTACACCCATCTACTTCACCAAAGTTATAGCATGTGCAAGATTAGAGACACAACTTATTTCTCACTCCACTTACTCTTAAACTCGGGTTACATTTGCCTGTTTTGGCATTCATGTCCAGTTTGCATAGTGCTTGATGATAATTGCCAAGAGTTAGTAGGACAAAGGTTCTTATAATCAGTTTATTGGAGATGCGACAAGGATTTTCCATTGGTGCATGCTGGAGAGAGAGGGCGTGGCAGCAGCAACAGTTCGCACAGAGAGCCAAGTCTACGTCGCCTAATGCCCCATCACATGCTCTACACCTCCCACTCCAACCCTCTGCACCACCAGCGACCTCCCTCGTCCTACTCCCCTTGGCTACCTTGCAGAGACAACGGCCCCACACCCCTGTTGACCTCCCTCGTCCTCTTCCCCTTTCCAAGCCTCGTCACATAGGCTGAAAACAAGTCTCAGCACGGCACAAGCAGAGAGAGAGAGAGAGAGAGAGAGAGAGAGAGAGAGAGAGAGGTCGTGTGTGTGTAGGGAAGCGAGAGCTTGCACTGTGGTAGACAGAGCTAAGCAATGCCGAGGAGAGAGAAAATGAAGGGAGATTGAAAGGGAGAAAAGCTGCAACCATTGGCGGACTGCCTCAGGTGACACTGACGTAAACTCACACGCCTTCTCCACAACGTTAATGCACTCCTCAACAGGCTGCCCTTGTTTCCTCCTCTATCGCATCGAGTCATGTCGTCCTGCAACCCCCGCCTTCACACAAAGCCCATTGGCCGTCCATGTGGATGCCATCTGTCAAAGGACGCCCAACCCGACCCAACACTAAGGCCTTTCTTGAGCGGGCCAAAAAGTACATTTCAAGCCAAACGCTTGAAAAGGCACTAGGTACTTAAATAATGAAGGACCCATTTACAATGTAAACAAAGACAAAAAAAAAGAACGTCAAAGAGACTAAATGAAGAGACATTTAGAATATAAAAGGAAGATATGATGTTTTCAAAACTTTTCTTTTCACCAAAGAGGCCACATGCCCACCATCGCTACACTATGCATCAATGGCTCAAAGTTTGCACTTTTTCTCAACCTTCCCCTTTGGCCTTCTGCGGGCCAAAAAGAAGTCATGAAAACAACTCAGTTCACTATAAAAGGTGTGTGTGTGTGTGTGTGTGTGTGTGTGTGTGTCTGTGTCTGTGTCTGAGTCTGAGTGAGAGAGAGAGAGAGAGAGAGAGAGAGATGTAAGCGCAAAGCCCATCATCACTGGCCATTGGTTTTTGTTGCAATCTCAATATACATTAAATTGGCCACAATCTCATTGTTGTGGCCCTTATTGCAACCTACATCATCACGAACTTTGGTTGCTCAATATATAGAGCTTGAAGTGGGTGGCGAGCTACAAGGTAGAGCTCTAGCTCTATTAAAAGGCTGCTCATAGTGGTTTGGGTGGGATGGTGCAAACCACTAGTGGGCCTCGGTACTGATGTTGGGTGACAACAAAAAACAATGAATGTCATTGTGAGCTGAGCAAGAAACATCAGCCACGATGCTAGGGGTTGCAAAGCACATTCTCTCTCTCTCTCTCTCTCTCTCTCTCCTATAACTGTCCTTCGATGGCTCTTCAATGCCCCCCATAGCCATTCACAACCCGAGGCCTCCGTGATCCCGCTCAAGAATTTCAACAGCATTTGAGCCTCCTCCGTTGCCATGTGGAGGGCCTGAAAAGAGCATCATCAAAGGAGGGAAGCAAGAAGGTATGGGGCATCTACCGCCCCTATGATCAGCTCTTTGTGGTGCACATAATGAAAGAGCTCTAGGTCAATCAATCCAAACTCGGCTCAATACCCTTGAACAAACTGCAAGAGCTCTACTTATGTTCTAAACGTAATCAAGCCGACGAAACCCAGAACAATATTTTGTTTTTTTCTTGCCATATACTTGGGCTATGGGGCACATCTTTCATCTGCTTCCATAGCCCCCTTCCACCGAAGGAGGCAAGCAAGAAGGTATGGGGCATTGCAGGGCACTCCCCTGCTATCAAGTCTTTTGAGGTGCAGGTACTGCAAGCAGCATAGCCCTCCTCTCGACATTGCTCCAAAGCGAGGTTGGAGATCAGTCGGAGGAGGCGAAGTAGGTAGTGGAGTAAGAGAAGAGGCGAAGGAGGTGAGGTAGGCAGTGAGGCCGAAGAGGGAAGGAACCAGAGCAGATCAGGTCACATGAAAGCAAAAAACTGTATGATTGATATAGTGCAACCACTCATTTGTTGAAGGGCAAGCTCAAACCTACACTGCCAACGCAATTGATGGACCTAAGCACCACCTTCAAACACCTGCACTGCCACACCCCAGAAAACTGTGTGTGTGTGTGTGTGTGTGTGTGTGTGTGTGTGTGTGAGAGAGAGAGAGAGAGAGAGAGAGAGAGAGAATCTCTCTGTACAACTTCAAAGGCAAAAAAGGGAATGTGAGGGCAAATGAGATATAGTGGATTCATTGATATGCAGGAGAGGAGGACAACTTGGTTCAAAACTGCTTCTTGCTGTTCGATGTCAAGGCTTAGCCTGCTCCCGCTCAAGAATTTCAACAATGTCTAAGCCTCCTTAGGCGCGGGCCTAAAAAGGGCTCTCCCTTATTGAGTAGAATAGATCATCTCATAAAGGATCATGAAAGGACAAAAGGCACCCACATCCAATGGGCAACCACCACCAACAAGCAACAAAAGAGGAGCACATGTAGAAGATGGGCATGAGATGCAAATGAAGCCAACAAATATGTCTACTGAGAAGACCTTGCTTGTGATATTTTGTAAAAAAAACACTTTACAATTACCCTCGCATCTTTCATTATAACAATTCCAAGATAACCTAGAAGCATGCTTGTTCTCTATCATTATCATGTTTTGACAGGAGGCCATTACAACCATTAATGGGATGAGTGACTTGTTCATTATGACTGTCTTTACATCTTCACCTCAATTAGTTAACATCTTACAATTCATGAGACACATTGAAAGGCAAGCCTTTGAATGTATGGCACTACAGTAATAAATTCCTTACATCTCCTTTTTCAAAACTGCAGCTATTACCTGTTTGCACATCACACAAAATAAACAAAGGAGCTGATACAAGTACCCACCATAAGTCGCATTGAATGAGATGATGTGTTAATGCATCCACCATACATCGCAGTAGAATGCGTGAAATTCAATGTCTCATTATAAAAAAGGCACCCTAAGCATGTGTAAAGGTCAATATGCATGTACCCTAGAGGGACAATTTCTCCAAATTCCATTGCAAATGACCCCTCCTTTGTCATCCCTAGATGTTCATCTAATGCACGCTGTGACTATTTCATTACAAATCATTCACTACTGTTCTCTACAAATGGCTCATTGGTTTTCTACCTAATTGACCATAACATGTGAACACAATTCCATTGTCCTTCCAACATACATAGAAAAAACTAATGGCAAGAACCTTTTATCACTCATTTTTATCAAGTACAACGTACAAATACAGTACTCCTTCCTGTGGGTTCATTGTATTTCTTTGCAGTTCTTTGATTCAATTCCACTTTCTCTCAAAAAATGCAGTACTCCTTGCACAAGCCACACCAACAAACGAAAAGTATGCAAGTAAATACTAGGCAAAAAACGAACAAGCAAGGTTTGAGACTCTCATGTTGTAGCCCTTTACTAAGGCACAATCTACCTTAGCCTAATATAGGGAATATTGCCCTGAAGATCATTGACTTGAATTGAAGATATGTGGACCTCTGTCATAATTAATATGTTAAAGTTAAATACAATGCTCACAATTGCACAAAACACTAGTCACCTTAAATCGTGTTCCCCTTGGGAGTTCCAAGGCACTCATTAAACCTGCTTAATAAGTGTGTCCTGCCCAGTGCAATTACAAAGTTCTGCTGGGTATTTACAAAGAATGGTAACTATAAAAAAAACTCTAACGCAAGAACCAGTTCAAGGAAAGCTTTGCAAAGGTTGCCAGAGACCGTAGTCACAGCAAGCTTTCCAAAGAGAGGGAATGAAGATTCCCTTGCTCGCCACAGTTGTAGCAGCCGCGGCTTCCACCGCCGCCTCCACCGCCTCGTCTACTACTACCATCAGTACAATCACGGGCAAGATGACCAGACTCTCCACAGTTTTAGCAAGATCCAACACCTCCTCCACCATAGTTGCTGCTTCTTGCACCCCTTCGACCCCTGCCTCTGCCTCCTCCGCCTCCGCCTCCACCTCGGCCTCCATAGCCGTAGCTATCTCCCGTCCCACCCCTGCACAGGATTCCCGTTCGGTCCCGTCACGTCTACCACCTTGGTGCGCCCATCGTCGCCCTTCTCCACGAAGAACTCCACATCTTCGCCAGGTTGCAGCGAGAGTAATCCCTCGGAATGAATGGAGGTCTAATGCACGAACAGTTCCTCGGAGCCATCGTCGGGAGTGATGAAGCCGAAGCCCTTAGTGAAGTTGAACCATTTGACCTTCCCAGTCTTCTTAGAGGAGTCGGCCATGGCGAAGGAAGCTACTGATGCAGGAGGAGGAAAGGAGGGCGGGAGAGAGGAGTAAAAGGAAGGATTATATGAGTGTATGAGTGAGCCCTCACACAGCCACGGTGTTTCAAGGCAGAGCTGGGCAATGCCGAGAAGGGGGCTTCCTGTCAGAGATTGGCTACAACCACACGCGAGCTGGCCGGAGTGTCAGGTGACAACAACGTGAACTCGCACGCCTTCTCCACAGCGTTAAAGCACTCCTCAGCAGGCCTGCCATTGTTTTCCTCCTCTATCACATCGAGTCATGTCGTTCTGCAGCCGTCGCCTTCACACAAGGCTAAAAACCTACTGGCCGTCCACGTGGACGCCATCCGTCAAAGGGCGCCCAACCCAGCCCAACGCTAAGGCCTTTTCTTCAGCAGGCCAAAAAGTACTCTTGAGCAATAGCGCCCGGAGCTATTGCTCCCCATAAGCTCATAAGTCGTTACAAAATGCCCCTTTTGCCTTTTTGCTTGTGGAACTCACCAGCTCATAAGTCGTTACAAAATGCCCCTTTTGCCTTTTTGCTTGTGGAACTCACCAGCTGCTTTCTAGTTTTCAAATTCCATCCTCATTTGAAATTTCACCCTCATTTCTTATTGTCGTTTGAACTTATAACCAAGGAAGGGTTTTAATGCAAGCTTTCCATGCTGCCTGTGCTTTGCGTGCTCAAGTTGGCCAAATTCCCCTCTCATCAAATCACACCCTTTCCAGCACTGAACCTTGAAGACTTCGCCACATTTCAATTGCTTCACACCTCCGTACATCAAGTTGCAAAAGTAGACACAAAATCCAATTTATGTCCGTTGCGAGATCGTTTGCCCATTTGAATTGGGCGTACCTTGATGCCCCTGACTTCGATTGGCCACCCGCAAGTTTTGGATGACTCCCCATCTTGCACGCGATTTTCTAGAACTCTAGCAAGCTCAAAAAAAACTTCTATCGATGTGCCTACCAACACGGTCCGGTGAGCACATACCCGACCCCCTGCAAATATTCCACAGTCCATAACTTGCCCACCTGAGCTCCGAATGGCTATCCGAAAAGACCGGCATGCTCCACAACTCGATCTTTACAAGCAAACCCACCTACCCCAGTTTTGGCCACCTGTCTGTACCTACCCCGCCCCGTCGGGGATCTGCAAAGCATTCCATCTTTAGGCAATCATAACTTTCACACCGAGACTCCGTTTGAGGAACCGTCTGGACAAACTTGCAGAGCATTTCAAAGACAATATTCTAGAGTATCAAATCAGCATCTCGGGCATCTTTACTTGTCACCCCAATTGGACCATTTTTTGGCCTTTGTGACCAAAAAAACCACATTAGACACACACTTCCACTATCATTTGCCTATCTAGGTCCTCCATTCCTGCTTTAGCCCTTTATCGTGCACCTGCTAGCACCCATAGCTTGGCATAGAGCACGTTCTTGCATAGACCGACTTTGGTTGCACCATCATTTCCCACCCCTTCGTCGAACATTCATGTTCAACCAAAAGTAGCCTTATCGAACTTGAAACTCACAAGATTTTTCAAACACCCAAGCACACTGGAAAGCGCCCAACCATATTCACAATATGTATAATATGTACAAATTTGTATATCTGTTGTTCTTGAGTCTCTTTAAGTGGGTTGCCCAATCCCCCTGGTCACGATCTGGTTCACATCGGGCACCACTCCCCTATCAAAGTACAGCTTGAGCCGTACACCATTTACCCTATGCCTGAGAAGCTTACCATTATCTATCACCAGCTGATAGGTCCCATTTAAAAAGGCCTTTTGGACTTTGTACGGACCTGTCCATTTCTTTTTGAACTTATTTTGGAAGGTGAAGTCCAAGTAGCTCTCATATTTCATTACTAGATCCCCTTCTTCTATCTTCTTTTCTATCAGACTCTGATTGACTTTGGCCATTCGTCTTTCTCACTGCTTCACGTAGTAGTCCGCTGCTGCTTCTCTATCCATGTGTAATGCCTCAAGGCTGACAATCCTATTCTATAATACAGCTTCTGAAGTGGCATTGATGCGCCACATACCTTTTAAAGCACCCAACTGTGCATGCACTGTCAGCACTGCCTCCTTACCATAAACCAACTCAATTGGAGTGAAGTTGGTCGCCACTTTGTAGGACGTCTTGTAGGCCCATAGGCACTTCTCTAGATTGATCTCCCATTCTGTCTCCTGCTTATACACATACTTTGTGAGCATTTTGATGATTTGTCCATTGACACTCTCCACAAGACCATTGCATTGGGGATGATAAGGCGAGAAAAACCGCTGCTGAATCTTTAGTTTTTCCACCAATGCCTGCATAAGCTTGCTTCTGAATCCTTGCCCTCTACCAAACATGAGTATCCATGGCACTCCAAAAACGCAACAAATGTTATCGAAAACAAAGTGGGCCACAACCTGTGCATTTACCTCCTTCACATCTTTGGCCTTGACCCACCTGGTGAGGTAGTCGATGGCTACCACAACATATTTCTTACCACTTGTACACTTAGGGAGTGGACCAATGGCATCCAAACCCCACTTTTTGAAAGAATTCTGAGCAATAATGCCTCCTTGTGACTCAGCTGCCAAACACCTCTCTCCTATAGTCTGACATTCATGGTAGCTCTTGCACCAATAGTGCACATCCTTCACAATTCAAGGCCACCAAAACCCCGCTCTCAACACTCGAAACAGTACTTGAACTTTCCCCTGGTGTTCGCTCTCCTCATGGCATTGCTCTAGTACCAAGTTAATCTCTTCTTTATAGAGTACTCTCCTCAGCACCCCATCTCTGTCGTAGGTCATTAGTTCTTCACCTACTAATGTAAATTTGCGACCTTTTTGAACTACCCTCCTTCTCTGTAGTTTAGACAAACCTTGAGGACACTACCCAATACTCAGAAAATCTTCCACCTCCTTCAATGACTCCCTACCTATGTGTGTGGCCGGGGACACATATATACCTGCGACATGTACCTACACCTTATTGCTTGGTAGCTGGTCTGCCTCTTGGTTCTGCTCTCTCTTCACATGCTTGAACTGGATTTCCCTAGAGAGATTCAATAATTTTTTGATGGCAAAGAACCAATATTTTAAGGAATCGTGCTTTACCTGCCACTGGCCTAGCAGTTGCTTGATGACCAATAACGCATCACCTTTGACCACCAATCTGGAAATGCCAAGCTCGACGCATTGTTTCAAACCTAGATGGAGGGCGAGATATTCTGCTTCATTGTTGGTATGAACATCCTACAAATCATAGGCTTTTGAGAAGATTACTTTGCCGTGTGGATCGTGTATCACTACACCTCCACCAGCTTTCTTTATCACCCTCCTATATGCACATGGTAAAAGCTCCCATCGGGTTGGGCTCCTCTTTGGCTTCATCTTGTACCACTCTTGGATAAATTGGCAAATCTACGGCCTTGATAACCAAAACGTTCACCAAATGGGATCGACTTGTATGGTCGATCTTGAACTCAAACTCCAATTCCTGCAACTCTATCACCCACTTCATGATCTGCTTCCCTGGCTTTAAGTGTAACACCACTTCCGGAAATAGATTGTTAGCCATCAACACATAAAACTTACTCACAATGAGGTGCACTTTGAACTTCCTACAAGCAAAATCCAATGCCATGACCCACTGCTCCGCTTCAGTGTAAGTCACCTCTACAGGACTTATCACCCTGCTTTCGAAGTAGATAGGCTTATAGCTCCTTCGTACCTTTTGCAGTAACACCACCCCAATAGCCAGTATACCTACCGTCATTTCCACATAGAAATCATTTTCTTGGCTTGAAGGGCACACAGTTGGCAGCTGACCCAAAATTTCTTTCACCCTGTCAAAAGCTTCTTGAGCATCTTCATCCCATTCAAAGCCATGCACCTGCTAAGCGCTCTTTTGGAGAGGATACACATACTGTGACAGCATCCAAAAAAAATGTGACAAATACTTTAGCTTATGTACAAATGAGGCCAAACCTTGCGCACTAGAGGGAGGCTCCATCAAGACTAGCGCATTGACCTTTTCCGGATCTGCCGCAATTCCATTTTGTGACATCACATGGCCTGCAACTGCGCTCAAGGTTGTGCTATCTTGCACTTATTAGGGTTTAACTGACCTCCTTCTTTGTCCATCCTTTCAGAACATAGCCGGAGCTTTGACAAATGATTCTCCCTTGAGCTATAACATCCAATTTCATCCATGAAAACTCTAATGAACCTGTCCAAGTAGCGACCGAACACCCTACTCATCTAGTCTTGGAAGGTGGCGTAGGCATTCACTAAACCAAATGGCATCCTGCGAGCGATAGGCAAAGCATCCCCATGGAGAGATAAATGTTGTCTTCAGTTGGTCTTCAAGAGCAATCCCTATCTGAAAGTACCCAGAGATTCCATCCATAATAGAGTACCTCTGATGACCTGCCACCTGATTTAAGATTTCATCTTGGAATGACAGCGGGTAGTGGTTTCTCTTGGTCGTCGCATTTAATGTCTTGTAATCGGCACATACCCGCCATTTTCCATTCTTCTTAGAGGTGATAATCACCAGAGAAACCCACTTCGACTCCTTCATGGGTATATGATACCTGCATCTAACAATTGGTTAATCTCCTACCAAAGAGCCTCCTTCTGAATCTCCCCTAACCTACATAGCTTCTGCACCTTTGGTTTGCACCCTTCTTTAAGAACTATTTTGTGATCTTCACCCTTTGGCCCTCATAGATCCTCATACTTCATCGCAAATCAATTTGGACAAGAGGCACACAACTCAAAATAACCTTCTCTTTCTTTCTCAGTCAAATCTTTGCTTAGCATAGCAGTTCCCTCCTCCACATCTATGCCATGAACTTGTGCTTGCACCTTTCTTTTTACATGGGAGCCTTCAACAGTGACCCCAAACAAATCGGCATCTATCATCCTCACTTTTCTCTTCCTCAGTATCTATGTAGCCCTCATCATAGGCTGTCTCAGTCTCATACTCATAGATTGTCATGTCATCTTTATCTTTTTCCACCATAGGGTGAAAACGGCTCTCTTTGGTCTTCAAATCAAGCACCACCTGCCTCCCTCTCTCTTTGTCAGGCAAGGTGAACACCCTGCTCCCCCAATCCTGCTTAGCCCCTATTGCAAGTAGCCATGGCCTACCTAAGATGATTGGATAAGCATTATCACCTGCTTTCATTACAAAGAAATCGATTAGGCACTCAATGTCCATCACTTTCACTCTTACATCTTCAGCCACACCCAAACACTTGGCCTTGGTATGGTTAGCCATCCTCATGCATACATTTGATTTAGCTACTACTTTGACCCCTGTTCCCTTCATAGTAGCCTCCGTCATGACACAAACCTGTGCTCCGCCATCTATATCGGCGTGAACCTGCATCCTCTTTTCAATGACTGCATCCACTAGAGGAAGGACATCCGTCGGGCTACCCACTCTCAATGCCATGTTTTGTATTGCACGCAAATTCCCCTTAGCCTTTGGTAGCCTCGTGCTAACGCTTGTAGACCATTGTCTTTGTAGCTTGGGATTTAAATCCAATAGCTGACCAAAGGTTATCTTAGCCTTTTGATTTAGAACATCGATTACCAAGTCATATTCGGGGAGCGGTGCCCTAGCTAAAAATCTGCTTGCTTGATTTTGCGATGCCTCCTCTTCTTCTTGCTAGTTTTTGGCTGCTCCTTGCCTTCATACATTTTCTCTTTACCTTCATGATCCCTCGTCTCCCGTTCGGTTTCTGTCTCCCTTTCCACCCTTGCTCTTTTATTGGACAAAACTTCAACATCCTACTTATCCACTATGATGATGTTCACCCTAGGGACTTCATCACCCTCCTAAGGAGCTGGCTGCACCTGATTCTCGACTACCTGCTCCCTCGGGCCGTTGAGCTGTGCTTGGCCTCTACCTTTGCCAAACAGTGGATAAATACCGCCTCTTTCTCTTAGCGGATGAGGGAAATTCGGCGCATAGTGTCCTTCTTCACTACAATTGTAACACCGGCCAAGCAGTGGCCTTGCCCTGCCCCTTACTCCTCTTGGTTGACCTCTATCCATCACGCTTACCCGCAATTCTTGCATTTGCTCAAACAAATCCTATACGGTTCCACCCAATTTTGTGGCACAACGGCTACACCTCGATTTGCATGGTTCTCATCATGAACAACATCCCTCACACCCTGAGGTTGGACCACCGCTTCATAGCCCGACACGCCCTGCTCAATCTTCTTTTCTATCTTCCAAATTTTTGCCTTTGCGATGGCCACTGCGCCGTTATAGTTTTCTGGGCTCTCAAAATCCACTTTCTCCCTCACTTTAGGATGCAGGCATGCCATGAATTTATCCAGTTTGAAGTAGTCGCCATTGGCGAATTGCATGGCACCCTGTAACTCTGCCCATCACACTTCAAAACGATCCAAAAACAAACAAAATTCCTCAGTTACATCATGTTTGAGCGCCTTCAGTTTGGCATCCATCTCGAGTGAGGACGCCTCTTTGCAAAAATCATCTAGAAAATGCGCCCGCAAAGCAAGCATGCCTCGGCTCACCTTCTAAAGCTTTGTACCATACCTTTGCCTTCCCACACATCACCAAAGGAAATGTCTGCATCTTGCTATCCTCGTTCGACATACGCAACGACGTCATATACAACTCAAAGTCTGCAACCCACTCATCAGGATTCTCTTCACCTATAAAAATCAGCCCATAGCTTCCAGATGCCATGTCGACCAACACCAAAAACTGCTTCTCTTCACTTAATTGGGAGCAATTAGTGTGCTCCTCCATGCGGGCACCCGAAGATGGAGAGGGGGAATGGAGAACACACCCAAAACACAAACAACTGCCCCTATATAGCTCAGGGTACTCACAACACCCCTGTCCTCTTGAAAACACCTTCAAAAAAGACGATTCACGCTAGCAAGGCCTCGCTTGCACTTTGCCCAACGCGCACACGCTTTGAACAGTCCTCATATAGCATATCACACCGCTCTTGCGCTCTTCTCACACTTCCACAATTCAACACCTCTCTCTCTTTCTCTCTCACACACAGGGTTCCCGAGGGACGAACACGCTCACACACACCGGCACCACACACCCTGGAGACGAGCAAAGAAGAAAAGGGGGGAAGGGGAAGAGACGACACCAAAACCAGCAATGATAGCTTTCCTTCAACGAAAAACACCATGTACAATATCCACACGGCACCATGGCCATCACTATTTCACACAGAGGGGCACACACCTCCCTCCAAACGCGACTACATCGGCACTTGCCTCGATGAGAAAATTCACCACTAGCTTTGCATCGGTGGCAACTTCGCATCTTGGTAGCCCTTGTTGGCTGCCTTTGCTCACCTTTCCCTAACTATGTCATGACCATTCACAATCTGGTGCGGCTTCGACTCCTTGAGCGCCATTCACAGTCTGGTGCGGCTTCGACTCCTTGAGCGCTCGAAGCTCTCTCCTTTCTCTCCCCTCTCTTGACAAAATAAAAGCCCTTCTTTTTCTTTCGAACACTGTTGCTCTGCATCTTTTTCCTTCTCCCTCTCTTTTTCCTACTTTCTAAAAAAAGTACTCTTGAGCAATAGCGCCCCACTCTGTTGGCCGGGCTATTGCTCCCCATAAGCTCATAAGTCATTAAAAAATGCCCCTTTGGCCTTTTTGCTTGTCAAACTCACCTCAGCTTTCCAGTTTTCAAATTCCATCCTCATTTCTTATTGCCTTTTGCACTTATAACCAAGGAAGGGTTTTAATGCAAGCTTTCCATGCTGCCTGTGCTTTGTGTGCTCAAGTTGGCCAAATTCCCCTCTCATCAAATCACACCCTTTCCAGCACTGAACCTTGAAGACTTTTCCACATTTCAATTGCTTCACACCTCCGTACATCAAGTTGCAAAAGTAGACAAAAAATCCAATTTATGTCCGTTGCGAGATCGTTTGCCCATTTGAATTGGGCGTACCTCGATGTCCCTGACTTCGATTGGCAACCCGCAAGTTTTGGCTGACTCCCCATCTTGCATGCGATTTTCTAGAACTCTAGCAAGCTCAAAAAAAAGTTCTATCGATGCGCCTACCAACACGGTCCGGTGAGCACATACCCGACCCCCTGCAAATATTCCACAATCCATAACTTGCCCACCTGAGCTCCGAATGGCTATCCGAAAAGACCGGCATGCTCCACAACTCGATCTTTACAAGCATAACCCCCAGTTTTGGCCACCCGTCTGTACCTACACTGCCCGTCGGGGATCTGTAAAGCATTCCATCTTCGAACAATCATAACTTTCACACTGGGACTCCGTTTGAAGAACCATCTGAACCAACTTGTAGAGCATTTCCAAGACCATATTCTAGAGCATCAAATCAGCATCTCAGGCATCTTTACTTGTCACCCCAACTGGACCATTTTGGAGCCTTTGTCACAAAAAAAACCGCATTAGACACACACTTCCACTAGCATTTGCCTACCCAGGTCCTCCATTCCTACTTTAGCCCTTTGTCTTGCACCTTCTAGCACCCATAGCTTGGCATAGAGCGCGTTCTCGAACTTTAGCCCTTTGTCTTTCACCTTCTAGCACCCATAGCTTGGCATAGACCGACTTTGGCTGCACCAACGTATGCAATCACCAAACTTAGTGTAATACCTGTTTAGCTACCTTCCCCTTTTTGGCTGAGATGCCACAAACTAGTGCCTCCCCAAAAATATCTTGAGTAGGATGTGACCCTTTCTTTGGAATTAACTGTATCTTTCCCCTTAGGTAGAAGCCTCCATGTTGTAGAGATAGCATAACTGGTTTCCATATCCTCCACTAACTTTTGCATACTCCCTTTTCCAAAGTTAGTTCCTAATGGCATACCTGTCTCCTATAGATGGATCTTCCCATCCTTAAAAAAACACAAGATCTCTTTTCAAAGCATCACTGAAGCTATCACAATCCCTTCTACCATGATTTGTGCTATCACACCATATACATATGTGCACAAATCCTTGTTTGATTTGGGATTTTTGTCTAGCAGGTTTCCCTTTCTCTTCAAGCCTCATCAGCTTTAACTTCATTTCTTGGATCCCCTTAACAAGCTCATCAAGCATAGGAACTAGGGAAACTAGACTAGAGATCCTCCTCCCAACCTCCGATTATATAGGGCCTCTTGCCCTAGATGGATCCCCTGTCCACATTGTCTAGCCCGGCCCTTGGCCGTAGTCCATGACCATCCTAGTCTTTAGGTTACAAGACCCTTGTCCTTACATTACTCCCCCCTTACGAAGATTTTTCGTCCTCAAAAACAAAAGTGGGAAACTTCTTCTTAAGAACAATAATGTTTTCCCAAGTGGCACCTTCTTCAGGTCGGTCTTTCCACTTGATTAAGGCTTGTTGTTGTACGTGATGTCGTGTACGCAACTCATGATAATTCAGAACACGTTCAGATTCATGTGGTAAGGTAGGAGGTTCAATGTAATCAACCAAAACCTGTTGGTCAATGACATTTTCATCTCCATGTAACCGCTTTCGTAGATGGCTTACATGAAACACCAGATGAATGCGAGAATGTGAAGGTAGTAATAGTTTGTAGGCACGATCATCGACTCGCTTGAGAATTTTGAAAGGCCCACAATATCGGGGAGATTATTAGGTGTCGGTCCAGTTTTTAGACTTTCTGAATGTTCTGGCACACGTAAAAATACATCTTTCCCTTCTTCGAAGGTAACTTGCAACCATTTCTCATCAGCGTATTTCTTATACTGATCCTGTGCTTTCCGGACATTCTGGCGAGCAAGTTTCAGCATATCCATGTGGTCTTGGAGAAAATCCTTAACCTGTTGGAGTTTTTCGGTTGCCAACCCTACCGTAACTGGTGACCTAGGTTGAAACCCGTACATGAGCATGAAAGGACTAAAACATGTGGTGACATGCTTAGAACTGTTGTAGGCAAACTCGAGAATAGGTAAGTATTCTTCCCCATCTGGATGATCAACTGTACTGAGGTTTAGTTGCGTACCCAACTGTTTGAATACAGCTCTCCAAAAGTGGCTGTTAAACTTGGGATCACGGTCACTAACAACGTTACTTGGCAAACCATACAGTTTGTATAGATCTAGATGTGGAGGTTAACTGTACACTACGTGCATTGGAGTGAGAAGGATCCCTCTTTTGAAAATGGCTCCACACTTTGGAATATGCTTCATCTTGCTCATATTTTCCCTTGAGAGAATCTAAAAATTCACTACGAAGTTCCGTGAACAAGAGCGAATTGATCTTTGAAATTCGACTTAGAGCGTCTGCCACTACATTGTATTGGCCTTTGTGATACCTTAATTTGGCGTCATATTCCTAAAGGATCTCAGCCCACCTGGCTTTTCGATCCTTTAAATCTGTTTGTTGTGTAAACCATTTAATGCTTTCATGATCAAACACAATCTCAAACTCAGGACCATACAGATAATGCCTCCGTGTCTTTAAGACAAACACTATTGCATAGAGTTCGCGTTCGTAAGCAGAATAGTTCTACTGAGCTGCATCAAGCTTCTTACTTTCAAATGCAATCGACCGTCCGTCTTGTATCAAGACTGCTCCAATAGCACGATCACTGGCATCTGTTTCCAAAATGGAATGGTTTCAATGGATCTACAATAGAGAGTATACGAGCTGTAGCTAATGCATCCTTGAGCGTAACGAAACTGTGCTGTTGAGCGGATCACCATTGAAAAGCTTTACCTTTGCCTTTTAGTTGATCCGTCATAGGAAGAACAATGTGAGCATAGTTTTTAATGAACCTTTGATAAAAACCTGCAAATCCTCAAAAGATCTGTAATTCTTCCAGATTTTTAGGAGGTGGCCATTTCGTGATGGTATCCACTTTGGATTGATCCATGTATAGGCCATTAGCTGAAATAACATGCCCTAAATAATGAATTTCATCTTTGAGAAAATCACATTTAGATTCCTTGGCATATAACTTGTTTGTGCGTAATAACTCAAATACCTGCCTGAGATGTTGTAAGTGTTCTTCTTCAGAAGCACTATAAACTAGAATGTCATCGAGGAAAACAATGACAAATTTGTACTAACTCATGTGGTCCAAAGGTTTGTTGCCACATGGAAGCTATGAGACAACATTCATGCACCACCTCAGTGTGTGTTACTTCCACTGTGGAGAATTTTAAGGAAGACTCAAGTGGCAGTAGTTGCACCATGTGCACTGCTTTCTCCTTCCCCTGAGCAGCAGATTTCCCCTTGCGACAATCCTTTTTGCCATGGCCTCTTCCTAAACATTGAAAACATAGCTTCTCTTTCTTGGCTTTATCAAAATCCTCAGGAGAGAGAGGACCCCTGGACCCCTGGACCCCTTGGGTTTTTTAGATGCAACTAGAAATTTTCTTTTATTGTGCCCGTACTGAGTGCGTGTATTACCATGTATACTAGCAGCCACATTACTATCACGTGTTTTCTTATCATCAGGGTCATCATGAATATGTGCTTTTACTATGGCTTCGTCAAGTGTTTTAGGGTCTTGGGTCTTGACATACTTCTTAAGCTCCGGTGTAAGACCTCGTATAAACCCTTGTACTTGTTGAAAGGTATCCAAGCCTTCCAACTTGAGGATAACGTCCCGATAGTGAGAGATATATTCAAGGAGTGATGGTTATTGTCGCATGGAACATGTATCCCAAGCCGTCCAATTCCGATCGGCCTCGTTTGTAGGCAAAAATTCCTTGCTAAACATTGCTTCAAAGGCTACCCAACTCTGTGGTATGATTTTCTTCTCCTTGAGAGACATCCACCATTTGTGGGCCTTGCCTTCGAGAGTTAAGCTCGTTTGCAGAGCTCTGACTGCATCCGGAGTATGCCGTAAGGCGTGAATTCCATCCCATTTACTGAGAAAGATGTTCATTGCATCCTTATTGCGGTCTCGATCTTCGCCCTTGAAAACTGGTGGTTTAAATTTCTTTAACAAGTTATCCACCTCTTTGGCAGTGAGAGTATGCAACGTTTCATTAATTGGGCCTTGCCCTTGTGTTCCAATGTGCTCATGCATGTGGGTGTCCGCAGGACTCTTAGACTGTTGATGCATTAATTGAATTTCTACTGTGGAAAGTTTAGTAACATTTTCATTTAAGGCTTTAAAATTTTCATCCATGACTGTCATGTGTATCTGAAGTGCACGAAATTCTTGGATATCGAGCAATTCGTAAGTATCTTCTCCTGCCGTAGCATTGCGGGTACTCTCCTTGAGAGGATCCGGCCTTGAGCCGTCATTGGTAGGATCAAGAGTACTTTGCTCAAAATCGAATGTCATATTGATATCCGAATGCATGGCTACACAGTGCGGTGAAAGAAGTACTCATAAAAAAATACCTGATGTTGAGAGCACTCGCCAAGTATAGGAGCTTTGCTAACTCCACTTGTGCGTCGTATCACTTGACCGTCGAAAAAGAAATAACTTGCACAATCGGCGTAGAAAACGAACTCCGAAAAATCGCCCGTGGCTCACAAGACGATTGAAATCTTGTAGTGGAGATGGTTGAATCGTCACCGTTTTCAAGAAGCTTGATAGTGGAAAGCTTTTGTAATCGGCGAACGATTATGTTGCTTGAACTCCAATCTAAACTCTCACAATTGTAAAAATATGCAGAAATCTAGAAATTTTGCAAGGACTGAGCGGAACGTCAAGCTCTGGTAAAAGCAGACATGGCTTGATGCTTGCACAGAGCACAGAGGTTGATGCTCGTGACTTGCCTTGCCTGTGTGAAAGACCACCAAGGAGAAGAAAGCTCAAAAAAATGAATTATCTGGCCTTGCTATGTGCAAACAAAACCCAAATTTGACAGGTTCTGTCGCAGGCAGCGTGAGAAAAAGTCGTGAGCACAAGGGAAGGTGTGTGCGGCTTGCACGGCCACAATTAGGCCAAGTGCTCCTGGAAGCTCCCCATTGAAGCCATGGCACGCGATTTCATGCACCACACAGTTGCGTCCAAAACAAGAAACGATACTCAATTTAGGCAAAACCAATTGCTATTTTTGGAAAAATACCTAAAAAGACCACGGTTCACACCGTAAAGCCCTCTTTTGAGCCCGGGGCAGTCACTTATCAAAAGACCCCTATATCACGTGCGTTCAAGAGGTAATTAATAATACCCCAATATACATACTATACTTACACTGTAAGCCTATTTAAAAACCCCAACCCCCCTCTGTATGTATACATTTTTATACATTTTGGTCTTTTAATAATCCTCCCCAGTTAACTCACGTGATATCATACACATTCTAAAAAGTGACCGCCCCGGGCTTTTTAGGAGCCAAAAGTGAGAACGCCTAGAGAGAGAGTGGAAGAGAGACCTCCTAGGCCACCTAAGCTCTGATACCAGTGTAAGAACTAGGGAAACTAGACTAGAGATCCTCCTCCCAACCTCCCATTATATAGGGCCTCTTGCCCTAGACGGATCCCTTGTCCACAATGTCTAGCCCGGCCCTTGGCCGTAGTCCATGACCATCCTAGTCCTTAGGTTACAGGACCCTTGTCCTGACATTTTGGACTCACAATAGCAGTCTTTGTCAGAATCTCTGACATGCTAGTGGTAGAAGTACAATCATTCACCACCATCTTGTCTCTACGGAATTGCCTCTTAGCAAGCAATGAGACCACATCCTCCACATCTTTCCACTCAAACTTTTTACCCTGTTTGTATTCTTGTCTTCAAGAAGTAGCTTTAACTTTTCTTGGATTTCAGGACGTTGCATGACTATTTACAATGTGTACATATCGCATCATTTTTTAAACTTGAAACCCCTTTGAAAAGCTCCCAAATGCATATATTTACATCTTTTGTGCATATTTCCATGCATATATATGCTACTTTGTACAGGCCAAAAGCATTCTATCAATGGCTCTTTCCACATGCATTTTTGCAATCCTAAGAACGATCGTGACTATGGTTGCAAACTTGTTGCCTTTTATTGTTTCTTTGGATACTTCCACTTGCCATATACACATCACCATGCCCAATAGTGTCAAAAGACTAGCATTGAATCTCTTTTACATAAGCAAAGCACTAGTAACATCATTGAAAACAAGCTTGCCCTTAGCCTGCTAGAGTTACTTACTAATGGCAGTGTTAGATGTATCCCATGATGCAAGAAAAGAACATAGCACAAAAATGGCTTTCATTTCATCATCAAAATTAAGTCATTTTGATGTCAATTGAGTAAATACATCGTTAAACTCATTCATATGAGAAATAACATTGTTACCTTCTTATATATTATGACACATAAGCTTATTCATCAAAAACACTTTGTTTGATGCACTCTTACCATCTCATGTTGAGAGTATAAAGACTCCCACAATTAATTGTGAAGAATATACACTCACCAAAATGCAACCTAATAGTTTCCATGGCACCAACATCAAGCTCCTCCCAATAATCATCAGCGTACAAACCCTCTCTATGCTCTTTCAATGGTGTTGCAAGTCCTTTGTTGATTAGGACATCAATAATTCTCTCCTTTCATATGGTGAAATTTATGCCATCAAATTTCT
Source organism: Adiantum capillus-veneris (assembly GCF_014529385.1). NCBI lineage: Eukaryota > Viridiplantae > Streptophyta > Polypodiopsida > Polypodiales > Pteridaceae > Adiantum > Adiantum capillus-veneris. The sequence continues at coordinate 83,900,715 of NC_140931.1, read as the reverse complement.
ATATGTAGTAATGTTTTTTCTCAGAAGATCCAACCATATTGAAAAGAGCTATTAATTGCAAAAGACAGTAGCACTAAGAACTTATCGTAAATTTTTTGCGAGAATTTTGTTAGAATCTCCTCTATTTAGAGATCAAAATCTCAACTATAAATGCAACAAAATTGCTACAATGTCAATGTTAAAGAGTGTGATAAGTCAACTAGAAGATTCACAAGAAAAATTTGACAGAGTCTCCTCTGTATAGAGATCAAAATCTCAAGCTAAAGTGAGAAAAAAAAATACATAAACCAACAAAGAGTGTTGATTAGGCATAATCTGGCATATAATTCTCAAAGAAGTTTTTGAAAAAATTCTAACTAACTTGGCATCAAAGCACTTATACCCATCTATACATGTCATATGGCAAGGCCACAAATGGGGATCTCTAGCATCCTAATTCAATTCACACTGGGTAACTCGGCCCCTAATGATCAGCTTTAAAAAACCTCACGCAATGACCATGATAAAAGGTTATCCAAAATGACTAGCCACAATCTTAGAAAGAGCTCTTCTTGAAAGGTTTTGGTGGAAACACAAGTGAGCCATTCATTATTGGAAAGTGCATAACTTACTTTCTTTATTCATTGACAAATGAGGACAAATGAGCTCCCTATATAGAAGAAGAAAGAAGTATCTTTCTTGCATCATCATCAATCCAAGAGGACAATATCGGAAAAACTTGCCTTATTGGGGTTGTTTTTTACCTATCTATTGGCTTCATGTGCAAGTGTACTTTGTCTAAAAAGGTCCATGGGTCACATATACATATATGGGTACCATTTAGGATAGGCAATCATGCAGTAGGATTAGGTAGAGTCTCCATAAGTGGTGCAGATATGGAACACACCACCTAACAAACCTCCCCATGAGTGGCATATGTAATAGGCTTAGGTAGAGTCTCCATAAGTGGTGCAGATATGGAACACACCACCTAACAAGCCTCCCCATGAGTGGCATATGTAGCATCTAAAAGTACAAAACATCCTCCCCAGAGAATTGTCAACTGGGTGTAGGATCAAAGAAGCTTGTCCCTTGAGAATTTGACAGAAGGGTCTAGGACAATTATATCTCCCCTACAGAATGGTATGCAACTAGGTGTGGTAGGTCATATACAAATATGGTGCTTTCAAAAGATCTTGTGTATGTGGCCTTGATGTTGGAAGGCCAAATGTGGAAGACCAAATGTGTTGATGCCATCTTCAAATCTGCAAAGTTGTTTGTCGATGTCATCGTCAAATTTTGCTTCATCTTCATGTCATACAAAAGCCTTTTTTGCTGGACATCGTTGTTTGTAGCATCTTCTTCTTTCAAATTTTTGTTATTGATGTTGGTTGATGTATTTTGATGATACCTTTCCTTGCCTGAAGTGTGAAGGAGCTTATAGAGATCTTATGTGTGTAACTTGGTGCAAAATACTTAATTGGCATAATGTACGATTCATGTAGATCTTTAGAGCTTATGCACAAGATAGTTGTGTGGAAGGGGTTCTTACCCAAGAGTCCTTGTGGCAGTATCTATCCTTTGATGCATTAGTACCAAATTGGCTCCATAAAATTGGAGTGACGCATACATTGAAAAATAAACATACATTGCAAAAGAGTTTGGTGCTAGTAATAGGAACTTAATGGTAAGTGGCACAATTTGATTTGATGTTAAAGCCAAGCCATGGATGATATCAAAGTCGAATAAGAAGTATTGCTTAGTCTTGGATTTGCTTCTATACAAACATTCTTGAAGAGAAATCTGATATGATGGCATGGGAAAGGTCTGCATGACGGGGTCCAAGAAGTTGGCTTTAACCCTTCGGTAGTGAGTTACCATGGGAGGCCACTATTGGGCATAACTGGGTGGTTGGGGAGAATCACTAACCCGCATTTGGTGAGCAAGGTTGTCAGCCTTGATACGTAGGTTAGCAAAACATTTTTTGGTAGCGACGTCCAACCAGACCCAACCTTGCAAGTGAGCTCCATTGGAGAGAATTTTGATTCCACCTGTGAGCATGGGAACTCTCCCCTTGCAGATCCAACGGGCTCCTTCAGAATAGTTTACCAGAGAAGTCGCATCCACTCAAGTTGACCACACTAAAATTAGGATCCTTCAACCATATGGGGTCCCCTCCAAGTGGTACTCACCAATTAAACCACAAAGCCTCGTGAACTTGTGTCAAAGGATCCAGAGATAGAAAATATTTATTAGGCTTGGTAGATCTCCACACACACACACACCTATTAATGGAAAAACAATAAGAGGAGCTTAATCTCGGCCAACTGAAGATTTTGAGAGTGCATCAGGGAGCTCTTGCAAAAGGCTATCAAGTGATGTACTCAATGAATCAGGATGTGACTTTATTTTATGAGGTATTAAGTCGGGAAAATGGACTAGCTAAGGAAATGTCCAATTAGGGTCCCCCAGTCTCAGAAAAATAAAAATTCTTTCAAAACATTTCAGATGCATAAGTGAAGGATAAGTATAGAAAACAAAAATCCCCACAAAAATGAAAAGTCATAGGAAATGAAAAGCCCATTAAAATGGAAATTCAAAAGACATTTCATCTCCGTATAAAAGAAGTGGTTGAGTGCATTTCTTGCTGATTACCCTTTTATTTAGCATTTCCTTGCACTATGTAGTGACGGGAGCAAAGCCAACCCCGAATCCCGACGGCCTCTAAAATGTCAGGGGCCGAATGGCACGCCTCGAGCCTGTCACGATAAAGCGAACAGGGGGCACCATCTAACTTTGACCGGCTAGGACGCAAACCACGATGATATGAACACCGCAAACTTACACACGGGGAGGGAGGGAGAGAGAGAGAGAGAGAGAGAGAGAGAGAGAGAGAGAGAGAGAGAGAGAGAGAGAGAGAGAGATTTGCAAATGATGAAAACCCTCTGGGGTGTAAGGGAGAATTATTTCTGCAGTATTTACAAATGGCACGCTATGGTGATAGAGAGGTAGGGAGAAAAGATGGTGCAAACTACTCGGTACGTTCTCTAAGACGACTCAACGATTGTGAAGCTTGCTACCAAGAGCCTATATACGTGTATGCATCGACCATTGGAGTCGAGAGATGGACGTGGCTCCCTTCGCATGGTGCAATTCCCAAGGCAAACCCAACACACAAGCCCCCTCCCCGTGATGGTGATAGTGTCAACTCTTCCCACTACACTCTACCATGTGCTGACTTCTCATGAACTACCCCCTCCCCCGATAGTGACCTCTCAGTGCCAATTTATAGGTGTTGGCTGCTTGGATTATGGTAATCCCGGTGTGATTAGGTTAAGCTTAATCGGGGAGACAAAGCAAGTGGTGGGCACGGTGTGGTTGACCCTTGCTTTGTTTTGGGAGGTTATTAAAAGATGAGAATATCTAGGTGGGCCTTTGTGACCATCACCTAAAGAGAGGGAATTTACAAAGTGGGAATTTTACAACGGCTTGGTGAAAACTGAAGGAATGATGAAAATAACCTATAAATTACTAAAATGGCATCGTGGTTGCGTGTTGCCAGCGAATGGTGTGTTGCCGTTGCGTCGGTGTAGCGCTTACTTCTTTTCGGGGTCGGCCGGGGCATGCCTTCGGCGCATTTCTCCTTTTTGTTGTTCGTGGCGCGTGATTTGAGTCCTTCTTCTTTTTTGTTGTCGTCGTAGATCTCCTTTAGGTTTTTTTTTTTGCATTTATGTGCGTATATGCGTGTGTGTACGTATGGGTGCATGTGGACGGATGTGTGTGCATATATGTGAATGCGGGTACACATGCGTGAGTGTGTATGTGAGTGTATGTATATGTATGTGTGTGCGCAAGCGTGCGTGGGAACAGTGCTTAATATTATTATGTATATAATATACTTTATATATATATATATATATATTAGTCTTTTCGGGTCTGCTCTGGCGACGTGCTGCAAGGGCGCGAGGGTGAGTGAGGGGATGGGGTGTGTGTGAGAGAGTGTGTGTGTGTGTGTGTGATGTGTGTGAATGTGTGTGTGTATGTAGAGAGAGAGAGGGTGAGAAGTTTCTGTGGCCTGTACAGGCCCGCGAGGGAGAGAGATGAGAGAGATTACTTGTGGGCGGCACTGTGTGCAGATGGGGGGGGAGAGATGGGGTAAGAGACAGAGTGTGTGTGTGTGTGTGTGAGGGTGTGTGTGGAGAGAGAGAGAGTGGCTCCGGTGTTTTGTGCTGCGCCTTCGGGCTGGAACGGAAGAGAGAGAGAGAGAGAGAGAGAGAGAGAGAGAGAGAGAGAGAGAGAGAGAGAGAGAGAGAGAGAGAGAGAGAGAGAGAGAGAGAGAGAGAGAGAGAGAGAGAGAGAGAGAGAGAGAGAGAGAGAGACCTGTGGGCGGATGGCTGTGACGAGTTCAAGAGGGAGAGAAGACGGGGTGAGGTGGTGTGGGTACAAGGGAGAGAGAAGATGAGGGTGTGTGTGGGAGTGGATGGGGGAGAGCTCCTGTAATCTGTGCGCCTCCACACTGAGACATAAATGGCTGAGAGCGAGCGAGAGAGAGAGAGAGCGAGAATGAGAGGGGGGTGAGATGGCGTGGGTCCGCACCATGTGGGCTGCCGGACAAGAGAGCAAGGGAGGGGGGGGGGGGGGAATGTCATCCCCTTCCCCGTTGGTGGCTCATGGACGAGAGGAGGGGGGGAAAGAGTCCAGGGGTGGGGAGTGAGGGAGAATATTAGCGGGCCAAGGGAGGGAAATGAGTCCGAGGGGAGGGTGAGGCGAGAGGGTGGGGAAGAGAGGGAGAATATTAGCGGACGAAGGGCTTGCATAGAGAGCGAGGGAAGGAGTGTGAGAGGGGGGGCGGGTGTGTGGATAAGAATACGAGAGAGCGGGAGTTCACATGCTGCTCGACACAGAGGGAGCACGAGAGGGAAAGCGAGAGAGGGGTCGGGGTGAGTGCTCGAGGCCGCTCCTGGTCGAGGGTGGCCAGTAAGGGGGTGTGTGGGTGAGAGAGAGAGAGGATATTAGAGAGAGGTATGTAGGGAAAATGAGAGAGAGAGAGGGAGAGAGATTCTCAGTTGATGCCCGTCGGGGGAATAAAACTACAGGGAGAGAGAAGGGGTATCTGAAATCGAGGGCAACCGGCTAGGCTGGGGCATGGACAAGAGGGGGCATGAGGGTGAAAATGCCGACCAATCGAAGGGGGGGTAACCTTATGCCCGTAAAAGCGCCATGAGGTTGATCAGGCATTGCTGAGGCTTCTAATAGTGTCGCAAAGGCTCCGGCAATGGAAAAATGAGTTTTTTTTCTTTGATTTTCAAAATTCGTCCATCATTAGCCCTGTCCTTTTGGCTAGATGCATTCATGCTTCTAGCCCTTCCTCTGCATCTTTAGATGTGGAGTTAGAGGGTTCTCTCTCTTCTGGAATGTCTAGCATGGATTCTGGATCAAACCTAAGAAAATATCTTTTTAGTCTCCATCCATTAACCCTAGTCTTGTGAATTCTCCCATCTGCTTCCATTAGCTTATAGCTGCTGTTGTCATAGCGTTTCTTGATGAAGAATGGCCCTTCCCATCTGGGTTGAAATTTCTTGTCCTTCCTGGTGTCAAATCTGTTGTCCTATCTCAGCACTAACATACCTTTTTCCAGTCCCTTTTCTTTAAGCCCTTGATTGAAAGTGAGCCGGCGTCGTTCTGCCTATGTTGCATAGTGATTGATTGCTTCTTCCCTATCTAGTTGGCGTCTCTCCAGATCCAAGGTGTGGCTTTGGAGATTTACGATTGGACGATGTATGTGGCTAGCCAAAACTCCTAAGCTGGCTATCTATACTTCAATGGGTAGAATTGCCTCCTTCCCATAAACTAGATGGAAAGGAGTGAAACCTAGTGATGCTCAGAACGTTGTTTTGTAGGCCCAAAGAGCAGCTATGACATGTTTATCCCAGTCCCCTGTGTGATTGTTCACCTGCTTTGTGATGATTTTGCAAATCATTCCGTTTACCTTCTCTACCAGACCATTGCATTGTGGATAGTATGGTGTGGAATGTCGGCGTGTGATGCCTAACTTCTTCATCCGTTCTCCCACCAAATCACCTATGAATCCTGGTCCTCTATCTGATATTATCTCAAGAGGAGTGCCAAAACGGCAACAGATACGCTCAAAAATGAACTTTTCTACCTCTTGGGCCGTAATGCGGGTGGTGGCTGTTGCTTCTGCCCATCGAGTCATGTAGTCTACACCCACTATGATGTACAGTTTACCTGATTCAGCCCTTGGTAAAGGACCGATTGCATCTATTCCCCATTTCTCAAATGGACCATATGAGATGATAGAAGTTTGCGGCTCGTAGGTTAATGTGCGATCACTGGCCACTTGACAGGCCTTAAATGTTTTACACCAATGGTGTACATCCCTGTTCAAACTAGGCCAAGAGTATCCTACTTGTAGAATCTTCCTACTGGTGATATCTAGAGCAAAATGACCGCCACAGACGCCATCATGGCAACTTGAAATTACCTCTGTGATCTCACCGGAGGTTGGCACCCGCCTGAGAATTTGATCCTTGCCCTTACAATACAAGTGGTTGTTTACAAGGAGGTACCTAGTAGCCTTCCTGACCAGCCATTGTTTCTGGCCTTTGGTGTATCCTTTCGGACATTCTCCTGTATCTAAAAAACTGACGACATGAGGCATATCATCACTACCTTGAAAGAGGGGTAGCTTTAGTTTGATGGCTCCTATGGGAACGTCTTGTATTCTTTCTTTGGCTAGAGCATCTGCCTCCTGATTTTTTGCTATGGGGACATGAAATAGTTTCACTACTTCAAACTTCTTTAGAAGATCCTTAACTCGGCGGAGTTGACCAAGTAAAACCTGATTCTTACAAACCCACGTGCCATTTATCTTCCTTATCAAAAGAAAAGCATCGCCAAACACATTTTGGCGTTGAATTCTTTGTGAAATACATTGTTCCAACCCAAGAATTAGGGCTGTATATTCTGCTTCATTGTTGGAGTGGGAGTGTAATAATTGCCCAATGGAGAACATTCTTTCTTGTTGTTCATTGAAAATGACTATGCCTTCTGCAGACTGGTCCATTGTTCTCTTGTATGCTCCGTCAAAGAAAAGAGAGTGAGCTCTTTCCAGCCTAGGACTCTCTACCATTGGTGTTTCCTCCTTTGCTTCCGTGTTGACCTTGAGCTTCTTCTCATAATGGCGATGAGTGAGAATTCCCGCTAAACTAGTCCTGGTGGAGTTTTCTACTTGCATGGTGTAGTCAAACTCTTGTAATCTAATTAACCACTTTGAGATCCTAGATGAGACATCCATGTGTCGCATTACATATGGGAAAAACTCTTCCATTGTCAGGATTACAAAGGGTCTAGGCAAGAGATAGGAGCAAAACTTTGTGGTAGCAAACATTAGTGCCAGAACCATGTGTTCTACTTCGGTAAATCCCTTTTCTGACGGGGTCATGACACGACTAGAGAAGTAAATAGGATGCATGAAAGAAGTTTTGGGGTCCTTTTGCATTAGCACGGCTCCGAGTGTATCACTTCCCACACTAGGGTTCACATAAAATGGGTCGTCCCACTTAGGAGGTGAAATGGTGGGAAGCTTAGCTAGGATTTGCTTTACCTTAGTAAACTGCTACTCATTCTCTTCACTCCATGAGAAGACATCCCTCTGGGTGAGTTGTTGTAGGGGAAGGACCACTTGAGATAGCAAGTGAATGAACCTGCTTAAGCATATTACCTTTTGAAGGAAAGAAACCAGCTACTTAGCGGTGGTGGGTGACAACAAAGATACCAGGGCTTGAATCTTGCTAGGGTCAGCCTCAATCCCTTTTGGTGAAATTACGTTACTCATGATGCATATTTGCGCATCACCATCTATGTAGACGTTTGAGATTTTTTTCCCCTTGATGTGGGCATCTATGGTTGGTAGGATGTCGTCGAGATCCCTTCCAGAGATAGCCCCAGCTATTCTAGGCCTTGATTTCCTGGTACTTACCATTTTTGTCCATTGCCTCCTCATGCTTGGTGCAAGGTGGAGTAATTGGGGCCAAGTTATCTTCGGTCCCTACATTAACACATCCTGAACTAAGTCATAGGGGTTTTTATACTCACCTAATGAGAATTCCACAATGTCTATCTTCCGTCGTTGTTTAGCTGCTTGCTTGCTAGAGTCAGCCTTCCCTTTCATCTTCTCTTCTCTTTGAGATGCTTCCTCGTTTCTGGCACGCTTCACTCCCATAGCATCCACTTCTTCTACCTTTGCTTTCCCTTTGTGCTTCTCTCGAAGTAATTCTTCTACCTTTGCCTTCCCTTTAGCCTCCAAGCTAATAACACTCCCCACTTGGTTCACAACAGGTGGTGGGGGTAGTGGCGGAATGAGAGGTTGGGGTGGTGGTTGTTGTTGCACTTTTGGTTGAATGAGTTGGACCGGTGGGATCAGTCATGGTTGCCTAGGTGGTGGTGGTCTTGCTCTTGGCGGAGAGATATGATTCTGTCTCCCCCCTCTATTGAAATTCTTCCTTCTTGGGTGTGGGCAGTAGTACATTCCATGGCCATCTTCCCTGCAGTTGTAACAGTGGTACTCTTGGTTCTGCCTTTGTTGTCCTCTTCCTTGTTCTGGATTCCTGACAGGTGCATGCCCTTGCTGCACCAGATGCACAGATAAACTCTCTAGTTGGGTGGTGATGCGACTCAGCAGGTCTTGTTGTTCTTCTGATGCCTCTTGCGGTTGGGCTCTATGATTGGTTGTTGCAGTCACTGGGGTTGGTCGGGCCGAGCTTGTTTCCTCTGACTCGTTTACTCTTGCTTGCATTTGTAGTTTCTTGTCTTTAAGGCGGGCTACTTCAACTGCCAACTTATATGTTGCAGGAAACCTTCCCTTCACTTTCTCTCTAAGCGGCGACCATAGACCAGCAATGAAACGGTCCTTCTTTAGGAAATTAGGCGCTCCTTTGCCTTCCTACAGTGAGGCAACCCATCTCTCCCATAAGTCCACAAATTTGGACTCGTAGGTGGAATACTCTAGCAGACCTCCTTGCTTTAATTCTATCAATAGCTTCCATAGCTTCTCCGAAGTTGTGCCTCCACCAAACCTCTTCACAAAAGCCGCCCTTAACACATCCCATGCATTCTTGGTAGCCTGGGGCAATGCATTATACTAGGACTTGGCCTCTACTTTCATAAGTAGAGGAAAAATTATAAGTAAGGCGTCTTCATCTTTGTTGGAGACGACACAAGCAATGTCAAAATCATCCAAAAAGTCGGCAGTGAGATCTTCTCCCTTATTTCCACTGAACGTGGGGAAAGAAACACTTGCCATGGTAGTGACTCAAGAAATTACAAACCTTTTTTATATATATATATAAGATTAATACATTAACAATAGTAGCGGCTCATAGCGGTTTTTTACAGGGTTGGGTGGATATGTTAAAACAGGATAAAGATAGAAACATTAAAGGAATGATGGTAATCTAATATGGGAATAATGATAGGGTTTGGGGAATGGATGATTTCTCCTAGTACTGCCGCACTGAATAGGTATACGATCTTCTGTTGGTAGAAGACTTTCCTATCTACATAAATATTCACATGCATATGCTGCAGGAATCTGAACGGAATGCAGTCAGCCCATTTTCCATCATGCACAGAGGGTGAAATACTTACTTATACTCTTAGTGTGCCAGTGTTGATGAGTCGGCACATCCACAAGAGGTCGTCGCCTTTCATGGGCTCTACCTTTCCTTCGTCGCGCAGCACATACGGGGTGATGGCGATGCGTTTGACCACTCCTAGCCTCTTGACTAATAGAAATTGCAGGTAATTTCCGTAGTCGGCGTGTTGCATGAATTCTACTCCATTCAATTGCAACTCGTCCCCAGCCCACTGGGTTTCACTTGTGGTAGAAAGCTTCTTCAAGATAAGTTATACAGGGAGAGGAGGAAGATCCTCTACCCGTCTTCCAAAACAATGAGAGCAGTAGCCGAACCTCTCTTCCCTAGGACATGGGAATCTTCTTACCAGTTCTTCTTCATGATTGTCGAAGTGGATTGGTAGCACTCGCATGCGTCATGTAAATCGGTAGGGGACCTTCCGCCACCTAGCTTCGGATGACGTCCTCTTTGGCAAGCTGGGTACAACCCGGCAATCTGAGCTTGAAGCACTTGCTTGGCCAGATGCTTCTCCCTTCGGGGTCATGTGTTTCTAGACTGGCTTAACTTCTCCTTACCTTTGTCTCGAGCAGCCCCTTTAGGCCACATTGGAGTTATAACTTTGACTGTAGTTTCTTTAGGGAAAAGAGGCCTCACCGTTTTCTTTCCTTCTTTGATGTGAATGAATTATTCGCGATGAATGTCGATGTAGACGATTTCATCCCTTTCGCTGCTTTCTTTTTGCCAGCACTCATTGACATTGTGTCTTGGTTGACAACAGTGATGGCACTTCACTGACCTCCCACTTGATGCTCTCAAGTTGTGGTTAGAACGAGCAACACGAGATGGAGAATTTACCTCTTGAATATTGACGACACTGCAGCGTGGTAGTAGTACTTCAATGAAGGCGTCTATTGCCTCCTTCGTCTCCTCTTCTTCCGTCCTCCAGTTAGAAAATTCTTTCAGCCATTCGTCCATGATTGATAGTGGGCGTCACTTTTAGCATTGTAAACCGAAGGGTCTTAGAAGCCCTCCTCAATGGGGGCACCAAATGACGGGAGCAAAGCGAACCCTGAACCCCGACGGCCTTGGCGCGCCTCGAGCTTGTCACGGTAAAGCGAACAGGGGGCACCACCTAGCTTTGAGCGGCTAGGATGCAAACCAAGATGATATGAACACCGCAAACTTACACACACACACACACACACACACACACACAGATTTGCAAATGATGAAAACCCTCGGGGGTGTGAGGGAGAATTATTTCTGCAGTATTTACAAATGACACGCCGTGGTGATAGAGAGTTAGGGAGAAGAGATGGTGCAAACTACTTGGTGTGTTCTCTAAGATGACTCAATGATTGTGAAGCTTGCTACCAAGAGCGTGTATACGCGTATGCATTGACCAATGCAGTCGAGAGATGGACATGGCTCCCTTCGCATGGTGCAATTCCCAAGGCAAACCCAACACACAAGCCCCCTCCCCGTGATGGTGATAGTGTCAACTCTTCTCACTACACTCTACCAAGTGCTAACTTCTCATGAGCTGCTCCCCCCCCCGATAGTGACCTCTCAGTGCCAATTTATAGGTGTTGGCTGCTTGGATTATGGTAATCCCGGTGTGATTAGGGTAAGCTTAATCGGGGAGACAAAGCAAGTGCTGGGCCCGGTGTGGTTGACCCTTGCTTTGTTTTGGGAGGTTATTAAAAGATGAGAATATCTAGGTGGGCCTTTGTGACCATCACCTAGAGAGAGGGAGTTTACAAAGTGGGAATTTTACAATGGCTTGGTGCAAATTGAAGAAATGATAAAAATAACCTATAAATTACTGAAAATGGTGTCGTGGTTGCGTGTTGTTGGTGAATGGTGTGTTGCCGCTGCGTCCGTGTAGCGCGTACTTCTTTTCAAGGTCGATCGGGGCATACCTTCGGAGCATTTCTCCTTTTTTTTTGGCGGCGCGTGATTTGAGTCCTTCTTTTCTGTTGTCATCGTAGATCTCGTTCGGGTTTTTTTTTTGTATTTATGTGCATATATGCGTGTGTGTACGTATGGCTGCATGTGGACGGATGTGTGTGTATATATGTATATGCGGGTGCGCATGCGTGAGTGTGTATGTGATTGTATGGATATGTATGTGTGTGCGCAATCGTGCCTGGGAACGGGGCTTAATATTATTATGTATATAATATATTATATATATATATATATATATATATATATATATATATATATATATATATATATTTATTTATTTATAGCCTTTTCGGGTCTGCTGGCGACGTGCTGCAGGGGCGCGAGGGTGAGTGAGGGGATGGGGTGTGTGTGTGTCAATGTGTGTGTGTATGTAGAGAGAGAGAGGGTGAGAAGTTTCTGCGGCCTATACAGGCCCGCAAGGGAGAGAGATGAGAGAGATTACCTGTGGGCGGCACTGTGTGTAGATGGGGGGGGGGGGAGTGATGGGGTCAGAGAGAGGGTGAGTGTGTGTGTGAGGGTGTGTGTGGATCCGATGTTTTGTGCTACACCTTCAGGCTGGAATAGAAGAGAGAGAGAGAGAGAGAGAGAGAGAGAGAGAGAGAGAGAGAGAGAGAGAGAGAGAGAGAGAGAGAGAGAGAGAGAGAGAGAGAGAGAGAGAGAGAGAGAGAGAGAGAGACCTGCGGGCGGATGGCTGTGATGAGTTCAAGAGCGAGAGAAGGCGGGGCGAGGTGGTGTGGGTACAAGGGAGAGAGAGGATGAGGGTGTGTGTGGGAGTGGATGGGGGAGAGCTCCCATAATCTGCGTGCCTCCACACCGAGCCATAAACGGCTGAGAGAGAGAGAGCGAGAGAGAGAGAGAGAGAGAGAGAGAGAGAGAGAGAGAGAGAGAGAGAGAGAGAGAGAGAGAGAGAGAGAGAGAGAGAGAGAGAGAGAGAGAGAGAGAGTGAGAATGAGAGGGGGGGTGAGATGGCGTGGGTCCGCGCCATGTGGACCGCCAGACAAGAGAGCAAGGGAAGGGGAAGGGAATTTGGCATGAAGTGGGGTAAGGGGGGTGTGAGGTGAGAGAGAGGGGGGGAATGTCATCCCCTTCCCCGTTTGGTGGCTCAAGGACGAGAGGAGGGGGGAAAGAGTCCAGGGGTGGGGAGTGAGGGAGAATATTAGCGGGCCAAGGGAGGGAAATGAGGCGGAGGGGAGGGTGAGGCGAGCGGGTGGGGAAGAGAGGGAGAATATTAGAGGACCAAGGGCTTGCATAGAGAGCGAGGGAAGGAGTGTGAGAGGGGGGGTGGTTGTGTGGATAAGAATACGGGAGAGCGGGAGTTCACATGTGCGATCAACGTTCACCAAATGGGATCGACTTGTATGGTCAATCTTGAACTCGAACTCCAATTCCCGCAACTCTATCACCCACTTCATGATCTGCTTCCCTGGCTTCATGTGTAACACCACTTCCGACAATAGATTGTTAGCCATCAACACATAAAACTTACTCACAATGAGGTGCACTTTGAACTTCCTACAAGCAAAATCCAATGCCATGACCCACTGCTCCGCTTCAGTGTAAGTCACCTCTCCAGGACTTATCACCCTGCTTTCGAAGTAGATAGGCTTATAGCTCTTTCCTACCTTTTGCAGTAACACCACCCCAATAGCCACTATACCTACCGTCATTGCCACATAGAAATCATTCTCTTGGCTTGGAGGGCACACAGTTGGCAGCTGACCCAAAATTTCTTTCACCCTATCAAAAGCTTCTTGAGCATCTTCATCCCATTCAAAGCCATGCACCTGCTGAGCGCTCTTTTGCAGAGGATACACATAATGTGACAGCATCCAAAAAAAATGTGACAAAAAATTAAGCTTATGTACAAAAGAGGCCAAACCTTGCGCACTAGAGGGAGGCTCCATCAAGACTAGCGCCTTGACCTTTTCCGGATCTTCCTCAATTCCATTTTGTGACACCACATGGCCTGCAAACTGCGCTCAAGGTTGTGCTAGCTTGCACTTATTAGGGTTTAACTGACCTCCTTCTTCGTCGAGCCTTTGAGAACATAGCCGGATCTTGGACAAATGATTCTCCCTTGAGCTATAACATCCAATGTCATTCATGAAAACTCTAATGAACCTGCCCAAGTAGCGACCGAACACCCTATTCATCTAGTCTTGGAAGGTGGCGTAGGCATTCACTAAACCAAATGGCATCCTGCGAGCGATAGGCAAAGCATCCCCATGGAGAGATAAATGTTGTCTTCAATTGGTCTTCAAGAGCAATCCCTATCTGAAAGTACCCTGAGATTCCATCCATAATAGAGTACCTCTCGTGACCTGCCACCTGATTTAAGCTTTCATCTTGGAATGAAAGCGGGTAGTGGTTTCTCTTGGTCATCGCATTTAATGGCTTGTAATCGGCACATACCCGCCATTTTCCATTCTTCTTAGAGGTGATAATCACCAGAGAAACCCACTTCGACTCCTTCATGGGTATATGATACCTGCATCTAGCAATTGGTTAATCTCCTATCAAAGAGCCTCCTTCTGAATCTCCCCTAACCTCCTTAGCTTCTGCACCTTTGGTTTGCACCCTTCTTTAAGAACTATTTTGTGCTCTTCACCCTTTGGCCCTCGTAGATCCTCATACTTCATCGCAAATAAATTTGGACAAGAGGCACACAACTCTACATAACCTTCTCTCTCTTTCTCAATCAAATCTTTGCTTAGCATAGCAGTTACCTTTTCCACATCTATGCCATGAACTTGTGCTTGCACCTTTCTTTTTACATGGGAGCCTTCAACAGTGACCCCAAACAAATCGGCATCTATCTTTAGCATATCATCCTCACTTTCCTCTTCCTCAGTATCTATGTAGCCCTCATCATAGGCTATCTCGGTCTCGTACTCATAGATTGTCGTGTCATCTTTATCTTTTTCCACCACAGGGTGAAAACGGCTCTCTTTGTTCTTCAAATCAAGCACCACCTGCCTTCCTCTCTCTTTGTCAGGCAAGGTGAACACCCTGCTCCCCCAATCCTGCTTAGCCCCTATTGCAAGTAGCCATGGCCTACCCAAGATGATTGGATAAGTTTTATCACCTGCTTTCATTACAAAGAAATCGATAAGGCACTCAATGTCCATCACTTTCGCTCTTACATCTTGAGCCACACCCAAACACTTGGCCTTGGTATGGTTAGCCATCCTCATGCATACATTTGATTTAGCTACTTCTTTGACCCCTATTTCCTTCATAGCAGCCTCCATCATGACACAAACCTGTGCTCCGCCATCTATATAGGCGTGAACCTGCATCCTCTTTTCAATGACTGCATCCACTAGAGGAAGAACATCCGTCGGGCTACCCACTCTCAATGCCATGTTTTGTATGGCATGCAAATTCCCCTTAGCCTTTGGTAGCCTCGTGCTAACGCTTGTAGACCATTGTCTTTGTAGCTTGGGATATTAAGCCAATAGCTGACCAAAGGTTATCTTAGCCTTTTGATTTCGAACATCGCTTACCAAGTCATATTCCGGTAGCCGTGCCCTAGCTAAAAATTTGCTTTCTTGATTTTGCGACGCCTCCTCTTCTTCTTGCTAGTTTCTGGCTGCTCCTTGCCTTCGTACACTTTCTCTTTACCTTTACAATCCCTCGTCTCCCGTTCGGTTTCTGTCTCCCTTTCCACCCTTGCTCTTTTATTGGACAAAACTTCAACATCCTACTTATCCACTCTGATGATGTTCACCCTAGGGACTTCACCACCCTCTTAAGGAGCTGGCTGCACCTGAGTCTTGACTACCTGCTCCCTCGGGCCGTTGAGCTGTGCTTGGCCTCTACCTCTACCAAACAGTGGATAAATACCGCCTCTTTCTCTTAGTGGATGAGGGAAATTCGGCGCATAGTGTCCTTCTTTACTGCAATTGTAACACCGGCCAGGCAGTGGCCTTGCCCTGCCCCTTACTCCTCTTGGTTGACCTCTATCCATCACTCTTACCCGCAATTCTTGCATTTGCTCAAACAAATCCTGTACGGTTCCACCCACTTTTGTGACACAATGGCTACACCTTGATTTGCATGGTTCTCATCATGAACAACATCCCTCACACCCTGAGGTTGGATCACCGCTTCATAGCCCGACACGCCCTGCTCAATCTTCTTTTCTATCTTCCAACTTTTTGCCTTTGCGATGGCCACTACGCCATTATAGTTTTTTGGGCTCTCAAAATCCACTTTCTCCCTCACTTTAGGATGCAGGCATGCCATGAATTTATCCAGTTTGAAGTAGTCGCCATTGGCTAATTGCATGGCACCCGCTAACTCTGCCCAGCACACTTCAAAGCGATCCAAAAACAAACAAAATTCCTCACTTACATTCTGTTTGAGCGCCTTCAGTTTGGCATCCATCTGGAGTGAGGGCGCCTCTTTGAAAAAATCATGTAGAAAACACGCCCGCAAAGCAAGCATGCCTCGGCTCACCTTCCAAAGCTTCGTACCATACCTTTGCCTTCCCACGCATCACCAAAAGAAATGTCTGCATCTTGCTATCCTCGTTCGGCATACGCAACGACAACATATACAGCTCAAAGTCTGCAACCCACTCATCAGGATTCTCTTCACCTGTAAAAATCGGCCCATAGCTTCCAGACGCCATGTCGACCAACACCAGAAACTGCTTCTCTTCACTTAACTGGGATCAATTAGTGTGCTCCTCCGTGCGGGCACCAGAACATGGAGAGGGGGAATGGGGAACAGACCCAAAACACAAATAGCTGCCCCTATATAGCTCAGGGTATTCACAACACCCCTATCCTCTTGAAAACACCTTCAAAAAAGATGATTCACACTAGCAAGGCCTCGCTTGCACTTTGCCCAATGCGCACACGCTTTGAACAGTCCTCATATAGCGTATCACACGGATCTTGCCCTCTTCTCACACTTCCACAATTCAACACCTCTCTCTCTTTCTCTCTCACACACATAGGGGGCCCGAGGGACGCACACGCTCACACACACCGTCACCACACACCTTGGAGACGAGCAAAGAAGATAGGGGGGAAAGGGGGAGAGACGACACCAAAACCAGCAATGATAGCTTTCCTTCAACAAAAAACACCATGTACAAGATCCGCACGGTTTGCTCTAGGCCGCACCATGGCCATCACTATTTCACACAGAGGGACACACACCTCCCTCCAAACGTGACTACATCGGCACTTGCCTCGATGATAAAATTCACCACTAGCTTTGCATCAGCGGCAACTTCGTGTCTTGGTAGCCCTTGTTGTCTGCCTTTGCTCACCTTTCCCTAACTGCTTCATGACCATTCACAGTCTGGTGCGGCTTCGACTCCTTGAGCGCTCGAAGCTCTCTCCTTTCTCTCCCTTCTCTTGACAAAAGAAAAGCCCTTCTTTTTCTTTCGAAAACCGTTGCTCTCCGTCTTTTTCCTTCTCCCTCTCTTTTTCCTACTTTCTAAAAAAAGTACTCTTGAGCAATAGCGCCAAGCGCTATTGGCCGGGCTCTTGCTCCCCATAAGCTCATAAGTCATTACAAAATGCACCTTTTGCTTTTTTGCTTGTCAAACTCACCTCAGCTTTCCGGTTTTCAAATTCCATCCTCATTTCTTATTGCCTTTTGCAGTTATAACCAAGGAAAGGTTTTAATGCAAGCTTTCCATGTTGCCGGTGCTTTGTGTGCTCAAGTTGGTCAAATTCCCCTCTCACCAAGTCACACCCTTTCCAACATTGAACCTCGAAAACTTTGCTACATTTCAATCACTTCACACCTCCCTACATCAAGTCGCAAAAGTAGACAAAAAATCCAATTTATGTCTGTCGCGAGATCGTCTGTCCACTTGAATTGGGCGTACCTCGATGCCCCTAACTCCGATTGGTGACCCGCAAGTTTGGCCGAGTTCCCACCTTGCATGCAATTTTCCAAAACTCTAGCAAGCTCATAAAAACTTCTGTCGGCGCGCCTACCAACACGGCCCGGGAGCACATACCCGACCCCCTGCAAAAATTCCACACGCCATAACTTGCTCGCCTGAGCTCCAAATGGCAATCCGAAAAAACCGGCATGCTCCACAACTCAAGAGTTACAAGCATACCCACCAGTTTCGGCCACCCATCTGTACCTACGCTGCCCGTCGGGGATCTGCAAAGCATTCCATCTTCGAACAATCATAACTTTCACACCGGGACTCCGTTTGAGGAACCATCTGAACCAACTTGTAGAGCATCTCCAAGACCATATTCTAGAGCATCAAATCAGAATCTCAGGCATCTTTACTTGTCACCCCAACTGGACCATTTTGTGGCCTTTGTGACAAAAAAAACCGCATTAGACACACACTTCCACTAGCATTTGCCTACCCAGGTCCTCCATTCCTACTTTAGCCCTTTGTCTTGCACCTTCTAGCACCCATATCTTGGCATAGAGCGCGTTCTTGAATAGACCGACTTTGGTTGCACCAACGTATGCAATCACCAAACTTAGTGTAATACCTGTTTAGCTACCTTCCCTTTTTTGGCTGGGACGCCACAAACTATTGACCTCCTCAAAAACATCTTGAGTAGGATCAGGCCCTTTCTTTGGAATTAACTGTATCTTTGCCCCTTAGGTAGCAGCCTCCAGGTTGTAGAGATAGCATAATTGGTTGCCATATCCTCCACTAACTTTTGCATACTCCCTTTTCCAACGTTAGTTCCTAATGGCATACCTGTCTCCTATAGATGGATCTTCCCATCCTTAAAAAACACAAGATCTCTTTTCAAAGCATCACTGAAGCTATCACCATCCCTTCTGCCATGATTTGTGCTATCACACCATATACATATGTGCACAAATCCTTCTTTGATTTGGGATTTTTGTCTAGGAGGTTTCCCTTTCTCTTCAAGCCTCATCAGCTTTAACTTCATTTCTTGGATCCCCTTAACAAGCTCATCCAGCATAGAATTGTCACCTTTTTTGTAAGAACTAGGGAAACTAGACTAGAGATCCTCCTCCCAACCTCCCATTATATAGGGCCTCTTGCCCTAGACGGATCCCCTATCCACACTGTCTAGCCCGGCCCTTGGCCATAGTCCATGACCATCCTAGTCCATAGGTTACAGGACCCTTGTCCTGACATTACTCCCCCCTTAAGAAGATTTTTCATCCTCGAAAACAAACGTGGGAAACTTCTTCTTAAGAACACTAATGTTTTCCCAAGTGGCACCTTCTTCAGGTCGGTCTTTCCACTTGATTAAGGCTTGTTGTCGTACGTGATGTCGTGTACGCAACTCATGATAATCCAAAACACGTTCAGGTTCATGTGGTAAGGTAGGAGGTTCAATGTAATCAACCAAAACCTGTTGGTCAATGACATTGTCGTCCCCATGTAATCGCTTTCGTAGATGGCTTACATGAAACACCGGATGAATGCGAGAATGTGAAGGTATAAATAGTTTGTAGGCACGATCACTGAATCGTTTGAGAATTTTGAAAGGCCCACAATATCGGGGAGATAATTTAGGTGTTGGTCCAGTTTTTAGACTTTCTGAATGTTCTGGCACACGTAAAAATACTTCCTCCCCTTCTTCGAATGTAACTTGCCGCCATTTCTCATCAGCGTATTTCTTATACGGATCCTGTGATTGCCCAAAATTCTGACGAGCAAGTTTCAGCATATCCATGTGGTCGTGGAGAAAATCCTTAACCTGTTGGAGTTTTTCGGTTGCCAATTACCCCACCGTAACTAGTGACCTAGGTTGAAACCCGTCCATGAGCATGAAAGGACTAAAACATGTTGTGACATGCTTAGAACTGTTGTAGGCAAACTCAAGAATAGGTAAGTATTCTTCCCAGTCTGACTATGTTTTGCTGACATATGCTCTTAGCATATCCTCTAGCACCTGGTTAACCCGTTCTGTTTGACCATCTGTTTATGGATGATCAACTGTACTAAGGTTTAGTTGCGTACCCAATTGTTTAAATACAGCTCTCCAAAAGTGGCTGTTAAACTTGGGATCACGGTCACTAACAATGTTACTTGGCAAACCATACAGTTTGTATAGATTGTCCACAAATAACTTGGCTAGTTGCATTGTCTTAACCGTTGATTTGGTCGGAATAAACTTACATAGTTTAGTCAACCTGTCTACGACCACCCATAGTGAGTCATGACCTCGTATAGTGGTTGGTAAACCTACAATAAAATCCATAGAGATACTTTCCCATTTTCCATTGGGAATCTCCAAAGGATGTAAGAGTCTTCCTGCTTTCAGGCGCTCTGCCTTGTTAACTTGACATTTTTGGCAATGCAAGACATAAGCTTGAACAAAGCCATGTAGACCTGGCTAGTAAAACCGTCATCGTACGAGAGAATAAGTTTTTCGAATCCCCGGGTACCTTGCACTTGGACTATCATGACATTCATAAAGAATTTGGCGCCGAATGTCTGTGTCCGTCAGTACACAAACTCTCCCCTTGTGGAGTAGGTACCCATTGTCGATGGTAAAATGCTTCCATCACTGTAGTTCATCACTTGATAAAGGAGAACTAGGTGTGGAGGTTAACTGTACACTACCTGCATTGGAGTGAGAAGGATCCCTCTTTTGAAAATGGCTCCACACTTTGGAATATGCTTCATCTTTCTCATATTTTCCCTTGAGAGAATCTAAAAATTCACTACGAAGTTTCGTGAACAAGAGCGAATTGATCTCTGGCATTCAACTTAGAGCGTCTGCCAGTACATTGTATCGGCCTTTGTGATACCTTAATTTGGCGTCATATTCCTGAAGGATCCCGGCCCACTTGGCTTTTCGACCCTTGAAATCTGTTTGTTGTGTAAACCATTTAATGCTTTCATGATCAAACAAAATCTCAAACTCAGCACCATACAGATAATGCCTCCATGTCTTTAAGACAGACACTATTGCATAGAGTTCGCGTTCGTAAGCACAATAGTTCTACTGAGCTGCATCAAGCTTCTTACTTTCAAATGCAATCGGTCGTCCGTCTTGTAACAAGACTGCTCGATCACTGGCATCTGTTTCCAAAACGAATGGTTTCAAAGGATCTACAATCGAAACTGTCTTGTTGAGCGGATCCCCACTGAAAAGCTTTACCTTTTCCTTTTAGTTGATCCGTCATAGGAACAACAATGTGAGCATAGTTTTTAACGAACCTTTGGTAAAAACCTGCAAATCCTAAAAAGATCTATAATTCTTCTAGATTTTTAGGAGGTGGCCATTTCCTGATGGTATCCACTTTGGATTGATCCATGTATAGGCCATTAGCTGAAATAACATTCCCTAAATAATGAATTTCATCTTTGAGAAAATCACATTTAGATTCCTTGGCATATAACTTGTTTGTGCGTAACAAATCAAATACCTGCCTGAGATGTTGTAAGTGTTCTTCTTCAGAAGCACTATAAACTAGAATGTCATCGAGGAAAACAATGAAAATTTTTCCCAAATATTGCTTCAAGACACTATCCATAAGTGTCATGAATGTTGTGGGCACATTGGTTAACCCAAAGGGCATCACCAAAAACTCGTAGTGTCCAAACCGTGTTCAGAATGTAGTCTTAGGTATATCGGCAAGCCGAATACGGACTTGGTGATATCCTGACCGCAAGTCAATTTTCGCGAAAATGCGAGCATGAGTTAGCTTATCAGATAACTCATCTACTCTTGGCAATGTGTATTTGTTCTTGACTATAACCGCATTTAAGCCCCGGTAGTCTATGCACATGCGCATACTGCCGTCCTTTTTATTCACTAAAAGGATAGGCGAAGCCCATGGTGAAGAACTGGGTCGTATAAACCCTCTACTAATGTAGTCAGCAAGATGACGTTCCACCTCAGCAGCCTCTGAGTAACTCATACGGTAAGGTGGTTTACTAACAGGTTTACAGCCTGCAGCCACATCAATGCCATGTTGTATTGAGCGTGTCGGCGGTAATCCTGATGGAAAATCATTAGAAAAGACATCTTGATTTTTTTAATATAATTTTTGTAATTGATTAGCAACGTTTGCTTGTGTAGAATTATCAACTGGTGGAATAGATGAGAGAGAAGCATGCGGCGTTGAGGAATGTTCAACAGACTCAATAGTAGAAAGAAAATAAGACAGTGAGTAACACAAGAAAACGTGTTCTATTTTATTATCAGAAACGAGCTTCATACACTCTACAGTACAAATTAGTGGTGATGAAGATATATCCTTTTCTCCTAACAACAACACATGTGCGCCATGGGATTCAAACATCAAGCTGTTGTGCTCATAGCTACGCTTCAATGATGGTCCTAGGCTATGAAACCACTCCCTACCAAGAACCACATCAACCCTTTCCATGTTCATAACCTGAAAATCCAAACAAGTAGAGTATCCTTGTACTTCCAATGGAACAGCTCGGCATTGAGTATCCCATATTTTAGTATCATGTCCATTCATCATGCTACCTTGTAGTGGTAGGTACTAGAACTTTGAGGCAGTTTGGGCTTTTTCATTAATCCATAATTGATAAAATTGTGAGTAGCACCGTCATCTACCAAGATGCATACCTTGTGCCCTTGCAGATATCCGTGCATACGTACTAACTCATGTGGTCCAAAGGTTTGTTGCCACATGGAAGCTATGAGACAGCATTCATGCACCACCTCAGTGTGTGTTACTTCCACTGTGGAGAATTTTGAGGAAGAATCAAGTGGCAGTAGTTGCACCATGTGCACTGCTTTCTCCTTCCCCTGAGCAGTAGATTTCCCCTTGGGACAATCCTTTTTGCCATGGCCTCTTCCTAAACATTGAAAACATAGCTTCTCTTTCTTGGCTTTATCAAAATCCTCAGGAGAGAGAGAACCCCTGGACCTCTTGGGATTTTTAGATGCAACTAGAAATTTTCTTTTATTGTGCCCGTACTGAGTGTGTGTATTACCATGTATACTAGCAGGCACGTTACTATCATGTGTTTTCTTATCATAAGGGTCATCATGAATATGTGCTTTCACTATGGCTTCCTCAAGTGTTTTAGGGTCTTGGGTCTTGACATACTTCTTAACCTCCGGTGTCAGACCTCGTATAAACCCTTGTACTTGTTGAAAGGTATCCAAGCCTTCCAACTTGAGGATACCGTCCCGATAGTGAGAGATATATTCAAGGAGTGATGGGTATTGTCGCATGGAACATGTGTCCCAAGCCGTCCAATTCCAATCGGCCTCGTTTGTAGGCAAAAATTCCTTGCTAAACATTGCTTCAAAGGCTGCCCAACTCTGTGGTATGATGTTCTTCTCCTTGAGAGACATCCACCATCTGTAGACCTTGCCTTCGAGAGTTAATCTCATTTGCAGAGCTCTGACTGGATCCGGAGTACGCCGTAAGGCGTGAATTCCATCCCATTTACTGAGAAAGATGTTCACTGCATCCTTATTGCGGTCTCGGTCTTCGCCCTTGAAAACTGGTGGTTTAAAGTTCTTTAACAAGGCATCCACCTCTTTGGCAGTGAGTATGCAACGTTTCATTAATTGGGCCTTGCCCTTGTGTTCCAACGTGCTCATGCATGTGGGTGTCAGCAGGACTCTTAGACTGTTGATGCATTAATTGAATTACTAATGTGGAAAGTTTAGTAACATTTTCATTTAAGGGTTTAAAATTTTCATCCATGACTGTCATGCGTGTCTGAAGTGCATGAAATTCTTGGATATCGAGCAATTCGTAAGTATCTTCTCCTACCGTAGCATCGCGGGTACTCTCCTTGAGAGGATCTGGCCTTGAGCCGTCATTGGTAGGATCAAGAGTAATTTTCTCAAAATCGAATGTCATATTGATATCCAAATCCATGGCTACACAGTGCGGAGAAAGAAGTACTCAAAAAAATATACCTGATGTTGAGAGCACTCGCCAAGTATAGAAGCTTTGCTAACTCCACTTGTGCGTTGTAGCACTTGACCGTCGAAAAAGAAATAACTTGCACAATCGACATAGAAAACGAACTCCGAAAAATCGTCCGTGGCTCACAAGACGACTAAAATCTTGTAGTGGAGATGGTTGAATCGTCACCGTTTTGAAGAAGCTTGAGAGTGGAAACCTTTTGTAATCGGCGAATGATTATGTTGCTTGAACTCCAATTGAAACTCTCACAATTGTAAAAATATGCAAAAATCTAGAAATTCTGCAAGGACTGAGCAGAACGTCAAGCTCTGGTAAAAGCCGACATGGCTTGATGCTTGCACAGAGCACAGAGGTTGATGCTTGTGACTTGCCTTGCCTGTGGGAAAGACCACCAAGGAGAAGAAAGCTCAAAAAAATGAATTTAATGGCCTTGCTATGTGCAAACGAAACCCAAATTTGACAGGTTCTGTCGCAAGTAGCGTGAGCAAAATTCGTGAGCACAAGGGAAGGTGTGTGCGGCTTGCACAACCACAATTAGGCTAAGTGCTCCTAGAAGCTCCCCATTGAAGCCATGGCGCTCCTGTGAAGCCAGAGCTCGTGCGATTTCATGCACCACATAGTTGCATCCAAAACAAGAAACGATACTCAATTTAGACAAAACCAACTGCTATTTTTGGAAAAATACCTAAAAAGACCACGGTTCACACCTTAAAGCCCTCTTTTTAGTAGCCAAAAGTGAGAACGCCTAGAGAGAGAGTGGAAGAGAGACCTCTTAGGCCACCTAAGCTCTGATACCAGTGTAAGAACTAGTGAAACTAGACTAGAGATCCTCCTCCCAACCTCCCATTACATAGGGCCTCTTGCCCTAGATGAATCCCTTGTCCACAATGTCTAGCCCGGCCATTGGCCGTAGTCCATGGCCATCCTAGTCCTTAGGTTACAGGATCCTTGTCCTGACATTTTGGACTCACAATAGCAGTATTTGTCAGAATCTCTGACATGCTAGTGGTAGAAGTACAATCATTCACCACCATCTTGTCTCTATGGAATTGCCTCTTAGCAAGCAATGAGACCACATCCTCGACATCTTTCCACTCAAACTTTATACCCTATTTGTATTCTTGTCTTCAAGAAGTAGCTTTAACTTTTCTTGGATTTTAGGACGTTGCATGACTATTTACAATGTGTACATGTCGCATCATTTTTTAAA
This sequence comes from Adiantum capillus-veneris, assembly GCF_014529385.1. Classification (NCBI taxonomy): domain Eukaryota; kingdom Viridiplantae; phylum Streptophyta; class Polypodiopsida; order Polypodiales; family Pteridaceae; genus Adiantum; species Adiantum capillus-veneris. Next base: position 83,876,040 of record NC_140931.1, on the reverse strand, counting down.
CTTGAAACCCCATTGAAAAGCTCCCAAATGCATATATTTACATCTTTTTGTGCATATTTCCATGCATATATATTCTACTTTGTACAAGCCAAAAGCATTGTATCAATGGCTCTTTCCACATGCATTGTTGCAATCCTAAGAATGATCGTGACTATGGCTGCAAACTTGTTGCATTTTATTGTTTCTTTGGATACTTCCACTTGCCATATACACCTCACCATGCCCAATAGTGTCAAAAGACTAGCATTGAATCTCTTTTACATGAGCAAAGCACTAGTAACATCATTGAAAACAAGCTTGCCCTTAGCCTGCTAGAGTTACTTACTAATGGCAGTGTTAGATGTATCCCATGATGCAAGAAAAGAACATAGCACAAAAATGGCTTTCATTTCATCATCAAAATTAAGTCATTTTGATGTCAATTGAGTAAACACATGGTTAAACTCATTCATGTGAGAAATAACATTGTTACCTTCTTATATATTATGACACATAAGCTTATTCATCAAAAACACTTTGTTTGATGCACTCTTACCATCTCATGTTGAGAGTATAAAGACTCCCACAATTATTTAGTATTGGTCTGGTCCATAATTGTGAAGAATATAGACTCACCAAAATGCAACCTAATAGTTTCCATGGCACCAACATCAAGCTCCTCCCAATAATCATCAGTGTACAAACCCTCTCTATGCTCTTTCAATGGTGTTGCAAGTCCTTTGTTGATTACGACATCAATAATTCTCTGCTTCCATATGGTGAAATTTATGCCATCAAATTTCTATATGTAGTAATGTTTTTTCTCAGAAGATCCAACCATATTGACAAGAGCTATTAATTGCAAAAGAGAGTAGCACTAAGAACTTATGGTAAATTTTTTACGAGAATTTTGGTAGAATCTCCTCTATTTAGAGATCAAAATCTCAACTAGAAATGCAACAAAATTGCTACAATGTCAATGCTAAAGAGTGTAATACGTAAACTAGAAGATTCACAAGAAAACTTTGACACAGTCTCCTCTGTATAGAGATCAAAATCTCAAGCTAAAGTGAGAAAAAACAATACATAAACCAACAAAGAGTGTTGATTAGGCATAATCTGGCATATAATTCTCAAAGAAGTTTTTGAAAAACTTCCAACTTGGCATCAAAGCACTTATACCCATCTATACATGTCATATGGCAAGGCCACAAATGGGGATCTCTAGCATCCTAATTCAACTAACACTAGGTAACTCGGCCCCTAATGATCATGACAAAAGGTTATCCAAAATGACTAGCCACAATCTTAGAAAGAGCTCTTCTTGAAAGGTTATGGTGGAAACACAAGTGAGCCATTCATTATTGGAAAGTGCATAACTTACTTTCTTTATTCATTGACAAATGAGGACAAATGAGCTCCCTATATAGAAGAAGAAAGAAGTATCTTTCTTGCATCATCATCAATCCAAGAGGACAATATCGGAAAAACTTGCCTTATTGGGGTTGTTTTTTACCTATCTATTGGCTTCATGTGCAAGTGTACTTTGTCTAAAAAGGTCCATGGGTCACATATACATATATGGGTACCATTTGGGATAGGCAATCATGCAGTAGGATTAGGTAGAGTCTCCATAAGTGGTGCACATATGGAACACACCACCTAACAAACCTCCCCATGAGTGGCATATGTAATAGGCTTAGGTAGAGTCTCCATAAGTGGTGCAAATATGGAACACACCACCTAACAAGCCTCCCCATGAGTGGCATATGTAGCATCTAAAACTACAAAACATCCTCCCCAGAGAATTGTCAACTGGGTGTAGGATCAAAGAAGCTTGTCCCTTGAGAATTTGACAGAAGGGTCTAGGACAATTATATCTCCCCTACAGAATGGTATGCAACTAGGTGTGGTAGGTCATATACAAATATGGTGCTTTCAAAAGATCTTGTGTATGTGGCCTTGATGTTGGAAGGCCAAATGTGGAAGACCAAATGTGTTGATGCCATCTTCAAATCTGCAAAGTTGTTTGTCGATGTCATCGTCAAATTTTGCTTCATCTTCATGTCATACAAAAGCCTTTTTAGCTGGACATCATTGTTTGTAGCATCTTCTTCTTTCAAATTTTTGTTATTGATGTTGGTTGATGTATTTTGATGATACCTTTCCTTGCCTGAAGTGTGAAGGAGCTTATAGAGATCTTATGTGTGTAACTTGGTGCAAAATACTTCATTGGCATAATGTACGATTCATGTAGATCTTTAGAGCTTATGCACAAGATAGTTGTGTGGAAGGGGGTCTTACCCAAGATTCCTTGTGGCAGTATCTATCCTTTGATGCATTAGTACCAAATTGGCTCCATAAAATTGGAGTGACGCATACATTGAAAAATAAACATACATTGCAAAAGAGTTTGGTGCTAGTAATAGGAACTTAATGGTAAGTGGCACAATTTGATTTGATGTTAAAGCCAAGCCATGGATGATATCAAAGTCGAATAAGAAGTATTGCTTAGTCTTGGATTTGCTTCTATACAAACATTCTTGAAGAGAAATCTGATATGATGGCATGGGAAAGGTCTCCATGAAGGGGTCCAAGAAGTTGGCTTTAACCCTTCGGTAGTGAGTTACCATGGGAGGCCACTATTGGGCATAACTGGGTGGTTGAGGAGAATCACTAACCCGCATTTGGTGAGCAAGGTTGTCGGACTTGATACGTAGGTTAGCAAAACATTTTTTGGTAGCGACTTCCAACCAGACCCAACCTTGCAAGTGAGCTCCATTGGAGAGAATTTTGATTCCACCTGTGAGCATGGGAACTCTCCACTTACAGATCCAACGGGCTCCTTCAGAATAGTTTACCAGAGAAGTCGCATCCACTCAAGTTGACCACACTAAAATTAGGATCCTTCGACCATATGGGGTCCCCTCCAAGTGGTACTCACGAATTAAACCACAAAGCCTCGTGAACTTGTGTCAAAGGATCCAGAAATAGAAAATATTTATTAGGCTTGGTAGATCTCCACACACACACACACACACACACACACACACACATATTAATGGAAAAACAATAAGAGGAGCTTAATCTCGGCCAACTGAAGATTTTGAGAGTGCATCAGGGAGCTCTTGCAAAAGGCTATCAATTGATGTACTCAATGAATCAGGATGGCAGTTTATTTTATGAGGTATTAAGTCGGGAAAATGGACTAGCTAAGGAAATGTCCAATTAGGGTCCCCCAGTCTCAGAAAAATAAAAATTCTTTCAAAACATTTCAGATGCATAAGTGAAGGATAAGTATAGAAAACAAAAATCCCCACAAAAATGAAAAGTCATAGGAAATGAAAAGCCAATTAAAATGGAAATTCAAAAGACATTTCATCTCCATATAAAAGAAGTGGATCAGTGCATTTCTTTCTCATTACCTTTTTTTTTAGCATTTCCTTGCACTATGTGGTGTTGGGAGCAAAGCGAACCCCGAACCCCAACGGCCTTTAAAACCCTGGGGGCCGAATGGCACGCCTCGAGCTTGTCACAGTAAAGCGAACAGGGGGCTCCACCTAGCTTTGAGCGGCTAGAACGCAAACCACGATGATATGAACACCTTAAACTTACACACGCGGAGAGAGAGAGAGAGAGAGAGAGAGAGAGAGAGAGAGAGAGAGAGAGAGATTTGCAAATGAAGAAAACCCTCGGGGGTGTGAGGGAGAATTATTTCTGCAGTATTTACAAATGGCACGCCGTGGTGATAGAGAGGTAGGGAGAAGAGATGGTGCAAACTACTTTGTGCGTTCTCTAAGACGACTCAATGATTGTGAAGCTTGCTACCAAGAGCGTATATACGTGTATGCATCGACCATTGGAGTCGAGAGATGGACGTGGCTCCCTTTGCATGGTGTAATTCTGACTTCTCATGAACTACCCCCCCCCCCCCCCCCGATAGTGACCTCTCAGTGCCAATTTATAGGTGTTGGCTGCTTGGATTATGGTAATCCCGGTGTGATTAGGGTAAGCTTAATCGGGGAGACAAATCAAGTGGTGGACTCAGTGTGGTTGACCCTTGCTTTGTTTTGGGAGGTTATTAAAAGATGAGAATCTCTAGGTGGGCCTTTGTGACCATCACCTAGAGAGAGGGAATTTACAAAGTGGAAATTTTACAACGGCTTGGTGAAAACTGAAGAAATGATGAAAATAACCTATAAATTAATGAAAATGGCATCGTGGTTGGGTGTTGCCAACGAATTATGTGTTGTCGTTGCGTCAGTGTAGCGTGTACTTCTTTTCGGGGTCGACCGGGGCATGCCTTCGGTGCATTTCTCCTTTTTATTGTTCGTGGCGCGTGATTTAAGTCCTCCTTCTTTTTTTGTATCGTCGTAGATCTCCTTCGGGTTTTTTTTTGTATTTATGTGCGTATATGCGTGTGTGTACGTATGGGTGCATGTGGACGGATGTGTGTGCATATATTGATAGCCGTTTTTTGGCTAACTGTAATTTCCATAGTGAGTTACCTCACCCTATCAAATCACTCAAACACTGTGGTTACCCTCACTCTTTCACTATATATAGGTGTGTGTGAGTTACCGAAATTTTCCCATATCTTCTTAAAAACCCTTAATTAGCTAGTCACTGGGGTAGTTGAGCCAAATATATATATATATATATATATATAAGTATTATATGGCTCATTTGTGTGTAAATATTTCATTGTATATAGGGCCTAAATAAAATGATTTTTCATAATTATTTTGGTATTTATTTAAATATTTCTACCTATGGTGTGTTATTTATGCTATGTGCATTGACTCACCATCACCATATTTTTTCTTACCATTTTGCATACTCTTTATTCCATATAAAAATAATTTCATGCAAACTTCTCTTATTTTTGGTGTAACTCCATTCCAACAAAAATCCAAAAAAACTAGTTTGTTTATGTGTATATTTTTTCACTATTGTCATTTTTTCCTGCCTACATCTATTTTCTATTACTCTCATAAATTAGACCACCAAAAATATTCATCTTTTTATGGTAGATTTATAATGAGAGAGATTTATTTTGACCCCTTTTTATTTTTTCCACCTATATTATTTATATTTGACATGTACATAATTTTTTTAGACCCCTCAATATTTGATTTTCTTAGTTGTACTATTCACTTATATCATGATCTCAACAATATGTTCAATTATAGACCTACAAATGAGGTCAAGGGTATGTGGCATGCATGCATGCACCATGGGGGGCTCACTCTTGGAGGTATTCAAAAGAATCATCCAAAGAAGGACCTCAGAAGGACTTTGTGCAAAGGAAAAAAACAGTCGGTTTTGCTGAATTTTTAAAGATCACTTGCTCTCCAAATTTGAAAAGGTGATACAAACAAAAGTTGTAGCTCATGGGCTGCACGTTTACCTCAATTTTTCTCATATTCTTTTGAGCTACGAGCTGTGAGCTATGATTTTATTGGTGGATCCCAGTTTGCCCATGCTATGCAGCCACACTCCTTCTTCCACTTTATCATTTTCCTCTTTCACACACACTTCATCCCCACCTCTCTCACCACTCCTCTCTGTACCCTACTCACCTTCTTCTCAACCTTGAATAATAAGAGAAACCATGGTGAACTCATGTCTCCTACACACACTTCCATTCCAAAATTGACCACCTAGTCCCATTTTTCCTCTTCCATATTACCCATATCTTTAAAAAAACCACAAAATTCAGCCTCTTCTCTTGAAAGACAGCATCATGGTGATTGATTACTCATGTTCACTTACCTTGGCTCCCAAGGAAGGCCAAGAGTGGAGAAAAAACGTACCGTCAAAGCTAGTGGACCGTCAACAAGCGTCAAAATTGACCCACTCAAGACACTTGGAGCATCAACATTATAAGAAATCCATATTTTCTTACCTTAAGAGTTTTTTCTTCCTTATTTGTATCCTACATGGATACTCCCATTGTAAATATCCAATTCCATTTGTAAATCAATAAAAATACTAACTCTACTAATTTACTAATAATAACCTACTATGAAAAGTCTTATCACCTCCACTTCTCTCCTCTCTCTCTTCTTCATCTATCCACACCAACTTCTTGATAATTCCAAGCAAAAGAAATTAAATAAGTGCTGAAAATCTAACCCAACTATGGTTAGAGGAGTAACCCTAGCCCTCCAAATTGCTATAAAAGGAGGGTGTAGCTAGCACAAAAGAGGGGGGGCCATAAGCAAGAGCACTATGCTATAGCTTGAGAAGCCAAGCTCAACCTCTCTAGAAGGAGATCTTGAGTGGAAGCTCATTGTCTTATGCATATGCATGTGTTGTATTAGGGGTGATTAGCAAGGGAACTCTATGCCATTGTAAGAGAGAGTGATTATTCAATTGAGAGTAGGAAATCTATCATTTCTCCTACTAGTGTAAGCCCAACATTTGCTGAATCAAGGAGGGTGGATTTGGAGTAAGCTTGGATACTTTGTCTCTCTTCCAACGTGAAGTAATGGACAACAATGATGTGTAAGTGTCTTGGTGTTTTTTTTTTAAGTTCTTGATAGCTTGTCTCTGGGTGTTGTCATCAATTTAGCCATAAATCCCCGGGCCTTAAGAGGGCGACAGGGTGCAGAGGAATCCCCGGGCCTTAAGAGGGCGACAGGGTGCAGAGGAATCCCCGAGCCTTAAGACAGTGATTGGGGTGGATTTTCTTGTGATGTTTTGTGGTGTAATTTACTCAAGCTATGTTGAACAAATACTAATCTCACTTTCATTGGTCATGACAGATTTGTAAGAAGGTATTAGTGCAACAAGCACCCCCTCCCCCTTCCCTCTTTTTCTTACATATATAATTGTGTTTGCTTGATCACTGTCGAACATTTCAAAGCAGCCCGAGCACTATCTCTCTCTCTCTCTACGCGTCCTAGTTCGCATCCAAAACTAGGTGGTGCCCCAAATTTGTGTAGGGTTAGGTTGCGGGTTTGTGTGTGTGTTTGTTGTTTTTTTCCAACCCCAACCCAATTGAGCAGCACGGGAGCCTAGAAGGGTGCTTAGAGGCCACTGTTTTTGTCGCCCGCCCCGGACCACTTCAAATTGGTGCCCCCACGGAGGAACCAACTTGTGTATGTTTTTGTGTAGGATCAATGTTTAGAATAGTCAAGTAGTTTGCATGAATCACTAGAATTTGTATGATCCTTTCATTCCGATTGCAGGGCAAAAGATACACATAATTGTTAGACTAAGTTGCAATTTCAACACGTAATTCGTAGAATTTTAGGTTCTCTTAGGTTAGCCGAAATAAACACTTCGGTAAATCCTTTTATTTTGCCTCTCATTAGGTACGATCTTAGTTTCGATGTATATATCTTTGTTATATTTTAGGCATTAGGTTATGTATAGAGCATGGATAATGGCCCAAAAATTTTCCCTTTTTACTTCACACCACATATTAGGATAAATATTGCACTCAGTAGAAAGATACATTTTAGTAGCGTATGGTGTTTATGTTTGGGGCTGAAAGAATAGGAGAAATTCTTGCATCTCCACAACCTGTCATTCTACCTCTCATCAACTACCACACTTCTTTTGATGTACATGTGCTTATTTTATTTTAAAATGAAGTGCAGCCAAACAAAATAGTGTGTATGTTGGTTTTTTCTTTGTCCACGTTTGTTACAAAAACAAAAAAAAACGATCATTTGTTCTAACAAGGAGTGTGTGTGCAGTGAAAATTCAATCCTTAGAGATCTAGCTCTATTACCGATTGAGTTGCAGGAGCAGGTAGTAAAGTGTCTCCCTCATAACAAGAGGGTGGTGAAGCTAAGACGAAAGGTCCTGTGTGTGGATTCCATTTTCCTTTTGCTGTTGGGCACTAAGGAAGACCGTACATTCATCCAAATAGTGTGTGCCCTAATATTGGTAAATAGAGTAAAATTTGGTGTTTGGCGAGTGCATTTCACCATTGAGGAAGACTCTTCAGAAAACTTGCGGCCAGAGTTCATGCTTCATAGACTCATATTTGGTGATTTTTTCCCTCATTTGCGTCTTATTAATAGTCTTCCTTTCACTTTCAACAAAGGAGATAGGGTGCTATTTAGGGCTTGTCTTAATAAAGAGAGCATAGAGAAGATTGCAAATTTGTATAAATTCTCATCCTTCTCTACTTTCTATGACACTTTGTTCATAGAGACATTGTAAATCTCTTGATGCTTATGAATGACTTAACCATAATCCTAAGGAGTTTTTGTCCAGGAGTTTTGTAGCACAAGTGGAGTCTTTAAATATTGCAAGTTTAATTGGACTTGAGGAGGATGTTCTTTATGAAATTGTGAGAAGGTTGCCTCATTTCGACTATGTGGAACTCGAAGGAAAGGTGCTCCTAGTCAATTGCTACTTTCTCACACACAGCCTTCGACGAGCATGAAGATCTAGTTTTTATACAAACCACTTGTGCATTGGGAATTGTAGAGCAAGTGCAATTCATTACTTGGGATGTGGTTGCTCTTGTAGATCCAGAAAATGAAATTTTAGATATTTCTGTATATCGCCTTAGCTTTGAAGAATTTCAACCCTTCTTAGAACTCATAAATAGTCTACCCTTTTGTTTTGATCAAACAAATCGAGACCTCATTGAAGCTTGGATAGCTGAAGAAGAAAACCTAGAGTGGTACTTTCTTACTTCTTCATTTACAGGCGAGTGGTTCTAAATTTCTATTGTATCCCTTGTTGCAACTTGTGTTGTAATCTTTCATAATAATGGAAAGCCAACACCAAATGTCCGGATACCCTCTTTTCTTTGGAGAGCCTGGAGAGGATGCAGAATTATTTTTAGCAAATTTCAAGATGTCTTGCCGTATCAAGAGGATAGTAACTGATCAAGAGCGCGTAGAAATGTTTGAGGTGGTCCTTAGGAAAGATGCTAGCACTTGGTTTAACTCTTTGCCTGAGGAAGTTAAGGGGAATTACACAGAAGTTTTGAATCATTTCAAGAGATACTTCTTTGATCCCCAAAACACTCAAAAACTATGGCAAGACATTGTTTCTCATAAGCAAAAAGATTTAGATGACTACTACTTGTACAAGCAAGATTTTCTACGTCTTTCGGCTCTATGGATACGAAATGTTGCTAACCCTGGTGATGGTGCAGAATTTCTAAAGAAGGAGAGATTCATAGATGGACTCTTTCATGATCTTAAGGTAAAGGTGGAGGCGGATGCACCTGCCACCTATGATGCAACTGAAATTAGAGCTTCCAAGAAGTATAGGAAACTCAAGTGCCTAAGGGGAGAGGTTCCAATAGAAGGTCTTAGACCCAAAGGTAAGTCACAAGCATCAACATTTAGGGAGATTCCTCAGGTAACAGCTGAAGTAATCGAGAAGTTAAATGAATCTTTAAGTAGCCTGTCAATTCACCTTGCACAAGCTGTAGGTCCAAAAGGACAAGCAAGGAAGTCTGAAGAGCAAGATCCACGACCTAGGAGAGTCTTACAATGTTGGAATTGCGGAGAGTCTGGACATGGGATGTATAATTGTCCTTGGCCCTGTGGGGAGCCAGGGAGACCTAACTTGAATTACCCAGTGATGAATGCAGGTGAAGGAACTGGTCAACAACCAAGGCTTCTACAAAGACCAAATGGACCAAGACCACCTCCACAAGGGGTAGAAGGAGTTCCACCTTTGCCAGATCCAAATGTGCATGTGGGTAGAGATGACAAATTCAAATGAGGTTGACATGGAAGCAAATGGCATTAAGCGTGGCTGAGGGAAGGGTAAAGAGAAAGAAGGTGTCACATCACAGAGTGACCATGGACGAGGCAAGAAGGCAAAGGAGACCAAGGAAACCAAGAGGACTCGACGTCGTATCAACCTCCAAGACTACCCTCTTGGATATGGTATGGCTCCATACAACTTGTTGGAAGACATGAGAGGTAAGGGTCCTGATATCTCATGGCCTCAGTTTCTTGCATTATGCCCACAAGTTAGGAGGGATTTAACAAAGGCATTTAGCACTAGGAGAAAGGTAAAAAAGAGTGTGTCTGTTGTAAAAATTGCACATGCTGAAATGAATGAGGATATTACACTTGTGCTAGATTGTTACATCAAAGGAAAATTGGTTAGGAAAGGTCTAGTGGATGGGGGTGCACAAATTTGCATCATGACAAAGGGACTCATGCAAAGACTAGACATGCACATCCATGAGACACCTGAAATTAAAGTCAAAATGGCAAAAAATAGCAAGGCTAGGTGCGTAGTCATTTGTAAAAATGTCTTTGTGGAGGCCTTTGGCATTAAGAAGGCGGTGGATTTTTATGTTATGTCTACCAAAGGAAATGGTTACCCATTTATCCTAGGGAGACCATGGCTAATGAAAATGGGAGCTTTGCAAGATTGGGAGAGTGGAAAGCTAGTTTGCAAGAATGACAATCATAAGAAGGTTCTCTTTGACATGAAGGAGCAACGCCAAGAGGAGCTCCATGAAGAATCATCTCAAAGTGAGACGGAGGAAGGCTGGACCGATATCACTTCGACAGGAGAAAGTAGCGGTAGCATTACTGAAGAGGAGTCTTCCATCGAAGTCATGGGGGTAAGGTTTAAGCCAAACAACCAGGAGACCTCTTGCCCAGGTTTGGAAAAGGTAGGTTCCCAAGAAAACCAAAAAGTGGAAGATGAAAGAATGCTAGAAAGTATGTTATCTACAACACTTACAAAAGATGAAAGAGAGGAGCTCAAAGGTGTGTTAAGGAAATTTCATAGGCTTTTTGCTAAAGACTACACCGATGTGCATGGAGTAGATGCTGTTCAACACAAAATTGAGTTGAAGCTAGAGGCCACACCTAAGGCTCAGAAGCTATGAAGGCTAGGAGTCATCAAGGAGCAGGCTTTACTCAAGGAGGTAAGAAAGCTTCTAGCAGCAGGTTTCATTTATCCAGTGGAGAATTCAGAGTGGGTCTCTCCCGTTGTTGTCATTCCTAAGAAAAATGGCAAGTGGAGGGTGTGTGTGGATTACCGTCCACTCAATGAGGCAACAAAAAGATATCACTTTCCCCTCCCATTTCAGGATGAGATACTAAATGAGGTAGCTGGTCATGAAAAGTACACTGTGTGTGGTGGCTACATGGGTTACTTTCAAATAGGTATCGCATTGGAAGATCAGTTGAAAACAACCTTCATCACTCCTTGGGGTTGTTATGCTTTTAGAGTCATGCCATTTGGACTGACAAATGCTCCTGCAACTTTCCAACGCTTCATGAACATGGTGTTTCAAGCATTCTTTGGAAAGTCCATTAGGGTTTTTATTGATGATTTTTGCATTTATAGCTCAAAATCATTGCATCTACAAAGGGTAGAAGAAGGTTTAAAGAAGCTCTACGACTTGGGAGGTCAACTCAATCCCGACAAGTGTCACATAGGTGAGGATGAAGTGATCTTGCTTGGTCACAAGGTTTCCTATAAAGGAATTGAGGTGGATCCTTCAAAGGCAAAGGCTCTTATTCAGCTCCCATCACCCAAGAATCTCAAAGAGGTCATCTCATTCATTCAAAAGGTGAAGTATATGTCATGCTTTATTCACTTAGCTTCAAAGTTGCTTCATCCTTTGCAAAATTTGACACAACAAGTAGAATTTGCATGGTCTTATGAGCTTGAAGAGTACTTTTGTAACATTAAAGTCATTTTGTCAGAGATACCAACACTCATGCCTCCTTGTTGGGAGTACACATTCTTTGTTAGCTCTAGTGTTGGGAAGGAAACAATTGGTGCAGTTTTATTACAACAAGATCCCCACAGTACCAGGATGCGACCCATTTACTTTGCTAGTAGGGTCATGAATGCTTTGGAGAGAGGCTACACGGAGGCATAACTCATGATGCTTTCTCTCATGTTTGCGGTGAGAAAGTTTAGATCCTACTTGCTACCAAAAACTTTTGTAATTCTCACTGCAGAAAATTTGTTTCCTTGGGTGTCATCTCAAATTAGCACTAAGATCTCAAAGTGGATTATGGAATTGCAAGAGTTCCAATAATCTTTCAAGGTAGAAGATAGTGTGCATGCACAATTGGCAGGGATCCTTACTTATAGGGTACATGTGAAGGAGATTAAGGTGCCTGAAGTAAAGACCCTACCATTGCCACCACCTAAAAGTATTCCTAATGCTTTTACCTTGTTCTTTGGTGGAGCTTTTCGATGAGCCACAGGAAAATCAGGGGGAGGGCTAGTGTTGCTCAACCCAAGTGGGGAGGTGGTCATGAAAGACAAGGTCAATCTACCAGGTTCAACTAACAACAATGAAGTAGAATACGACACACTACTTCATGGTTTAAAGATATGCATTGGCCAAGGTATACAACGTCTCATGGTAAAAGGGGATGGACTTCTCATTGTGAAGCAAATTTTATGCATTTGGGCATGCAAGAATGAAAGCCTAAGGACAAAAGTTCATGCCATTCGTAGATTTTTAATATTTGAAGAAGTGCAACTATATCATATTCCTAGGAAACAGAATGAAGATGCCGATTTACTTGCACAGCAAGTAGTTACATGTGTTGAGAAAGAAGTGCAGGTCATCATGGTGGTAGCAACTATCAAGCAACCGAGATACCAGGGATTGGAGTCATTGACTCCCATTATTAGCTACATTTTGGAGATTGAGTTTCCACAAGACTTCACAAAGGCTCAGAAGAGGAGACTCATGAAGAAGGCAAGTGTGTATCTCTTTCTAGAAGGATCCCTCTATCAAAGAGGGAAGGATCAATTTTGCAGAAGAGTACCAACTATCAAGGGGATTCCAACCATTCAAAGGTTTGCATGAAGAGGCATGTGGTGGTCATTTTGCCCAAGACTTAACTGTGAAGAAGATTTTTCTTGCGGGGTATGTTTGGCCAAGTCTGCATGTGGATGTCCAACATTGGTGTAAAAGTTGTCACAATGTCAGGTAAATGGGAATAGAAGACTGGTTTATGGTCCAAGGCAAATCGTGCTTGCAAAAGGACCCTTTGAAAAGTGGGGCATTGATGCTATGGGTCCTCTCCCTAGGAAAAAAAATGGTAAACTCTACATTCTAGTGGCTGTAGATTACATGACTAGGTGGGTAGAAGCTCAAAGTGTGGCAAGGGTAAATGGGAAAATAGTGAGCAGGTTTGTCTACACTATTATTTGTTGTAGATTTGGCACACCTCTAGAGATTGTTTCTGATAATGGTTTAGGGTTCAAGAAGGGTTTACTCACAGAAGTTTGTGAAGAGATTCACATTCTACATCATCATAGCACACCTTATGACCCACAGCCAAATGGTTTAGTAGAGAAGGCTAATGGTGTCATTGCAAGCATCATTAGAAAGATGGTGCAAAACAAGACAAAGTTATGGGATGACTTCTTGGATGGTGCCTTGTGGGCGTATCAAACCACATACAGGGAGGCCACAGAGTTCACACCATTTCACTTGGTCTATGGTCAAGAGGCTCTACAGCCTATCGAGCTCAACATTCCAGCAATACGGCTTCATGGCAGAGGTGCACAAAATGATCAAGAAGCATGGATGGATTGACTTCTTACCTTAGCTGAGCTTGAGTGGAAAAGAGAAGGAGCATACGAGTGCTACAAGAGGAAAGCCACACAGACGAAGGAAAAGCTTGACAAGAAACTGAAGGACAAAGGCATCAATGAAGGAGATCTTGTGCTAAGGTATGACAATCGACTCGATAATCGTTTTGATTCCAAGTTTGAAACTAGATGGCAGGGGCCATACATAGTCAAGAAGGCTTTCAATTCAAGTTACTATCAACTTATGGACTTGAATGGGAAAGAGCACTCCAGGAAGGTAAACGGGTATCGCTTGAAGCCTTATTTGAGTCGCCTTCTACCGAAGGATCTACCAAAGATATGTCAAAAGGCATCTATCACATGTAAGTATTGTTACGTGAAGCATGAGTGTAACTCAAACCAAGTAACTCAAACCAAAATTCCAGGGGGCCAAACAATAAAGAGCTTGTCAAGGACTCTGAAGCACTCTCTTTGGAAAAGATGCTTTATGATAAGACATGAATATACCATCATCCTGGGGGAGGGCTAATGATAGCCATTTTTTGGCTCTCTGTAATTTCCATAGTGAGTTACCTCACCCTATCAAATCACTCAAACACTGTGGTTACCCTCACCCTTTAAATGTATATAGGTGTGTGTGAGTTAGGGGACTTTTCCCATATCTTCTTAAAAACCCTTAATTAGCTAGTCACTGGGCTAGTTGAGCCAAAAAAAATAAAAAAATATAACTATATTATGGCCCATTTGTGTGTAAATATTTCATTGTATACAAGGCCTAAATAAAACGATTTTTCATAATTATTTTGGTATTTATTTAAATATTTCTACCTATGGTGTGTTATTTATGCTATGTACATTGACTCACCATTACCATATTTTTTCTTACCATTTTGCATACTCTTTATTCCATATAACAATAATTTCATGCAAACTTCTTTTATTTTTGGTGTAACTCCATCCCAACAAAACTCCAAAAAAACTAGTTTATTTATGTGTATATTTTTTCACTATTGTCATTTTTTCCTTCCCACATCTATTTTCTATTACTCTCATAAATTAGACCACCAAAAATATTCATCTTTTTATGGTAGACTTATAATGAGAGAGATTTATTTTGACCCCTTTTTATTTTTTCCACCTATATTATTTATATTTGACATGTACATAATTTTTTTAGACCCCTCAATATTTGATTTTCTTAGTTGTACTATTCACTTATATCATGATCTCAACAATATGTTCAATTATAGACCTACAAATGAGGTCAAGGGTATGTGGCATGCATGCATGCACCATGGGGGGCTCACTCTTGGAGGTATTCAAAAGAATCATCCAAAGAAGGACCTCAGAAGGACTTTGTGCAAAGGAAAAAAACAGTCGGTTTTGCTGAATTTTTAAAGATCACTTGCTCTCCAAATTTGAAAAGGTGATACAAACAAAAGTTGTAGCTCATGGGCTGCACGTTTACCTCAATTTTTCTCATATTCTTTTGAGCTACGAGCTGTGAGCTATGATTTTATTGGTGGATCCCAGTTTGCCCATGCTATGCAGCCACACTCCTTCTTCCACTTTATCATTTTCCTCTTTCACACACACTTCATCCCCACCTCTCTCACCACTCCTCTCTGTACCCTACTCACCTTCTTCTCAACCTTGAATAATAAGAGAAACCATGGTGAACTCATGTCTCCTACACACACTTCCATTCCAAAATTGACCACCTAGTCTCATTTTTCCTCATCCATATTACCCATATCTATAAAAAAACCACAAAATTCAGCCTCTTCTCGTGAAAGACAACATCATGGTGATTGATTACTCATGTTCACTTACCTTGTCTCCCAAGGAAGGCCAAGAGTGGAGAGAAAACGTACCGTCAAAGCTAGTGGACCGTCAACAAGCATCAAAATTGACCCCACTCAAGACACTTGGAGCATCAACATTATAAGAAATCCATATTTTCTTACCTTAAGAGTTTTTTCTTCCTTATTTGTATCCTACATGGATACTCCCATTGTAAATATCCAATTCCATTTGTAAATCAATAAAAATACTAACTCTACTAATTTACTAATAATAACCTACTATGAAAAGTCTTATCACCTCCACTTCTCTCCTCTCTCTCTTCTTCATCTATCCACACCAACTTCTTGATAATTCCAAGCAAAAGAAATTAAATAAGTGCTGAAAATCTAACCCAACTATGGTTAGAGGAGTAACCCTAGCCCTCCAAATTGCTATAAAAGGAGGGTGTAGCTAGCACAAAAGAGGGGGGGCCATAAGCAAGAGCACTATGCTATAGCTTGAGAAGCCAAGCTCAACCTCTCTAGAAGGAGATCTTGAGTGGAAGCTCATTGTCTTATGCATATGCATGTGTTGTATTAGGGGTGATTAGCAAGGGAACTCTATGCCATTGTAAGAGAGAGTGATTATTCAATTGAGAGTAGGAAATCTATCATTTCTCCTACTAGTGTAAGCCCAACATTTGCTGAATCAAGGAGGGTGGATTTGGAGTAAGCTTGGATACTTTGTCTCTCTTCCAACGTGAAGTAATGGACAACAATGATGTGTAAGTGTCTTGGTGTTTTTTTTTAAAAGTTCTTGATAGCTTGTCTCTGGGTGTTGTCATCAATTTAGCTATAAATCCCTGGGTGCTGAATCAAGGAGGGTGGATTTGGAGTAAGCTTGGATACTTTGTCTCTCTTCCAACGTGAAGTAATGGACAACAATGATGTGTAAGTGTCTTGGTGTTTTTTTTTTTAAAGTTCTTGATAGCTTGTCTCTGGGTGTTGTCATCAATTTAGCTATAAATCCCTGGGCCTTAAGAGGGCGACAGGGTGAAGAGGAATCCCCGGGCCTTAAGACAGTGATTGGGGTGGCTTTTCTTGTGATGTGTTGTGGTGTAATTTACTCAAGCTATGTTGAACAAATACTAATCTCACTTTCATTGGTCATGACAAATTTGTAAGAAGGTATTAGTGCAACAAGCACCCCCTCCCCCTTCCCTCTTTTCCTTACATATATAATTGTGTTTTTTTTATCACTATCGAACATTTCAAAGCAGCCCGACCACTCTCTCTCTCTCTCTCTCTCTCTCTCTCTCTCTCTCTCTCTCTCTCTCTCTCTCTCTCTCTCTCGCTCTCTCTCTTTACGCGTCCTAGTTCGCATCCAAAACTAGGTGGTGCCCCAAATTTGTGTAGGGTTAGGTTGCGGGTTTGTGTGTGTGTTTGTTGTTTTTTTCTAACCCCAACCCAATTGAGCAGCACGGGAGCCTAGAAGGGTGCTTAGAGGCCACTCTTTTTGTTGCCCGCCCCGGACCGCTTCAATATGTATATGCGGGTGCACATGCATGAGTGTGTATGTGAGTGTATGTATATGTATGTGTGTGTGCAAGCGTGCGTGGGAGCAGGGATTATTATTATTATGTATATAATATTATATATATATATATTATAGCCTTTTCGGGTCTGCTAGCGACGTGTTGCAGGGGCGCCAGGGTGAGTGAGGGGATGGGGTGTGTGTGAGAGAGGGTGTGTGTGTGTGATGTGTGTGAATGTGTGTGTGTATGTAGAGAGAGAGGGTGAGAAGTTTCTGTGGCCTATACAGGCCCGCGAGGGAGAGAGATGAGAGAGATTACCTGTGGGTGGCACTGTGTGCAGATGGGGGGGTAGAGATGGGGTCAGAGAGAGAGTGAGTGTGTGTGTGTGAGGGTGTGTGTGGAGAGAGAGAGTGGCTCCGGTGTTTTGTGCTACGCCTTCGGGCTGGAACAGAAGAGAGAGAGAGAGAGAGAGAGAGAGAGAGAGAGAGAGAGAGAGAGAGAGAGAGAGAGAGAGAGAGAGAGAGAGAGAGAGAGAGAGAGAGAGAGAGAGAGACCTGCGGGCGGATGGCTGTGACGAGTTCAAGAGGGAGAGAAGACGGGGCGAGGTGGTGTGGGTACAAGGGAGAGAGAGGATGAGGGTGTGTGTGGGAGTGGATGGGGGAGAGCTCCCGTAATCTGCGCGCCTCCACACCGAGCCATAAATGGCTAAGACCGAGAGAGAGAGAGAGAGAGAGAGAGAGAGAGAGAGAGAGAGAGAGAGAGAGAGAGAGAGAGAGAGAGAGAGAGAGAGAGAGAGAGAGAGAGAGAGAGAGAGAGAGAGAGAGAGAGAGAGAGAGAGAGAGAGAGAGAGAGAGAGAGAGAGAGAGAGAGAGAGAGAGAGAGAATGAGAGGGGGGTGAGATGGCGTGGGTCTGCACCATGTGGGTTGTCGGACAAGAGAGCAAGGGAAGGGGGGGAAAATTTGGCATAAAGTGGGGTAAGGGGGGGTGTGAGGTGAGAGAGGGGGGGGGGGGGGGGGGGGGGGGAATGTCATCCCTTTCCCCGTTTGGTGGCTCAAGGATGAGAAAAGGGGGGGAAAGAGTCCAGGGGTGGGGAGTGAGGGAGAATATTAGCGGGCCAAGGGAGGGAAATGAGGCTGAGGGGAGGGTGAGGCGAGCGGGTGGGGAAGAGAGGGAGAATATTAGCGGGCCAAGGGCTTTCATAGAGAGCGAGGGAAGGAATGTGAGAGGGGGGGCAGGTGTGTGGATAAGAATACGGGAGAGCGGGAGTTCACATGCGGATTGACATAGAGGGAGCGCGAGAGGGAAAGCGAGAGAGGGGTTGGGGTGAGTGCTCGAGGACGCTCCTGGCCAAGAGTGGCCAATAAGGGGGCATGTGGGTGAGAGAGAGAGGAGATATTAGAGAGAGGTATGTAGGGAAAATGAGAGAGAGAGACATTTTTCAGTTGATTCCCGTTGGGGAATAAAACTACAGGGAGAAAGAGAGAAGGGGTATCTGAAACCGAGGGCGACCGGCTATGCTGGGTTATAGACAAGTGGGGGCATGAGGGTGATAAGGCCGACCAATCAAAGGGGGGGGTAACCTTATGCTCGTAAAAGCGCCATGAGGTTGACTAGGCATTGCTGAGCCTTCTAATAGTGTCGCCAGGGCTCCGGCAAAGGAAAAATGAGTTTTTTTCTTGTTTTTTCTTTGATTTTCAAAAATCGGCCATCATTAGCCCTCTCCTTTTGGCTAGAGGCATTCATGCTTCTAGCCCTTCCTCTGCATCTTTAGCTGTGGAGTTAGAGTGTTCTCCCTCTTCTGGAATGTCTAGCATGAATTTTGGATCAAACCTAAGAAAATACCTTTTCAGTCTCCATCCATTGACCCTAGTCTTGTGAATTCTCCCATCTGCTTCCATCAGCTTATAGCTGCCGTTGTCATAGCATTTCTTGATGAAGAATGGCCCTTCCCATCTGGGTTGAAATTTCTTGTCCTTCCTGGTGTCAAATTTGTTGTCGTATCTCAGCACTAAAATACCTTTTTCTAGTCCCTTTTCTTTAAGCCCTTGATTGAAAGTGAGCTGATGTCGTTCTGTCTGTGTTGCATAGTGATTGATTGCTTCTTCTGTATCTAGTTGGAGTCTCTCCAGATCCAAGATGTGGCTTCGAAGATTTACGATTGGACGATGTATGTAGCTAGCCAAAACTCGTAAGATGGCGATCTGTACTTCAATGGGTAGAATTGCCTCCTTCCCATAAACTAGATGGAAAGGAGTGAAACCTAGTGATGTTCGGAACGTTGTTCTGTAGGCCCAAAGAGCTGCGATGAGATGTTTATCCCAGTCCTCTGTGTGATTGTTCACCTGCTTTGTGATGATTTTTCAAATCATTCCGTTTACCTTCTCTACCAGACCATTGCATTGTGGATAGTATGGTGTGGAATGTCAGCGTGTGATGCCTAACTTCTTCATCCGTTCTCCCACAAAATCACCCCTGAATCCTGGTCCTCTATCTGATATTAACTCAAGAGGAGTCCCAAAACGGCAACAGATACGCTCAAAAATGAACTTTGCTACCTCTTGGGCCGTAATGCGGGTGGTGGCTGTTGCTTCTGCCCATCGAGTCATGTAGTCTACACCCACTATGATGTACACTTTACCTGATTGGGCCCTTGGTAAAGGACGGATTGCATCTATTCCCCATTTCTCAAATGGACCATATGAGATGATAGGAGTTTGCGGCTCGTAGGTTAATGTGCGATCACTCGCCACTTGACAGGCCTTAAATGTTTTACACCAATGGTGTACATCCCTGTTCAAACTAGGCCAAGAGTATCCTGCTTCAGAATCTTCCTACTGGTGATATCTAGAGCAAAATGACATCCACAGACGCCATCATGGCAACTTGAAATTACCTCTGTGATCTCACTGGAGGTTGGCACCCGCCTGAGAATTTGACCCTTGCCCTAACAATACAACTGGTTGTTTACAAGGCGGTACCTAGTAGCCTTCCTGACCAGCCACTGTTTCTGGCCTTTGGTGTATCCTTCCGGACATTCTCTTGTATCTAAAAAATTGATGACATCAGGAATATCATCACTACCTTGAAAGAGGGGTAGCTTTACTTTGATGGCTCCTACGGGAACGTCTTGTATTCTTTCTTTGGCTAGAGCATCTGCCTCTTGATTTTCTGCTCTCGGGACATGAAATAGTTTTGCTGCTTCAAACCTCTTTAGAAGATCCTTAACTCAGCGGAGTTGACCAAGTAAAACCTGATTCTTACAAACCCAGTTGCCATTTATCTGCCTTATCAAAAGAAAAGCATCGCCAAACACATTTAGGCGCTGAATTCTTTGTGAAATATATTGTTCCAACCCAAGAATTACGGCTGCATATTCTGCTTCATTGTTGGAGTGGGATTGTAATAACTGACCAATGGAGAACATTCTTTCTTCTTGTTCATTGAAAATGACTATGCCTGGTGCAGACTGGTCCATTGTTCTCTTGTATGCTCCATCAAAGAAAAGAGAGTGAGCTCTTTCCAGCCTAGGACTCTCTACCATTGGTGTTTTCTCCTTTGCTTCCGTGTTGACCTTCAGCTTCTTCTCATAATGGCGATGAGTGAGAATTCCCGCTAAACTATCCCTAGTGGAGTTTTCTACTTGCATGGTGTAGTCAAATTCTTGTAATCTAATTAACCACTTTGAGATCCTAGATGAGACATCCATGTGTCGCATTACATATGGGAAAACCTTTTCCATTGTAAGGATTACAAAGGGTCTAGGCTAGAGATAGGAGCGAAAGTTTGTGGTAGCAAACATTAGTGCCAGAACCATGTGTTCTACTTCGGTAAATCCCTTTTCTGATGGGGTCATGACACGACTAGAGAAGTAAATAGGATGCATGAAAGAAGTTTTGGGGTCCTTTTGCATTAGCACGGCTCCAAGTGTATCACTTTCCACACTAGGGTTCACATAAAATGGGTCGTCCCACTTAGGAGGTGAAATGGTGGGAAGCTTAGCTAGGATTTTCTTTACCTCAGTAAACTGCTGCTCATTCTCTTCACTCCATGAGAAGAGATCCCTCTGGGTGATTTGTTGTAGGGGAAGGACCACTTGAGATAGCAAGTGAATGAACCTGCTTAAGTCAAGGTAGATGAAACCTGCTTGTAGCAAACTTCTCACTTCTTTAAGTAGTGCCTCTTGTTGGATTACTCCAAGTCTTTTGAGATTTTGTACTACTGGTTTATTGCCTTCCTTGAGTTTTATGTGGTGTTGCACTACTGTAACTCCTGTGATCTTATCATAGCCATCAATGAACAAATTAGTGAAGTTACCTAGCATGGAGACATACTCCTTTCTTTCTTCATTGGTTAACTCATTTGAGAGCATTTTCTGTAACTTACCTGCATCCTCCAAGGACTGCATACCTGATGATTCCTCTTGATTTGTCGGGGGTGTTTCAGATTGTGTCAATCTTTTTGGGTCTTTAAGAAGGACCCCCATCACCTCGATGCTACTATCACTTCCGTCGGTGGTGGTCGTCTCTTCTCCTGAGGTAGACGAATAGTCGCTGGTGGACTCATCTTCTAAAGCCTCCAAGATCATGTTGTGCTGCTTTCCAGTCCTCATGTCATAGAATATGGACTTCCCTTTAGTGTCCTTCATCTGAATCATCCCGGTGCTCCACTCTTGTTTAGCTTCCATAGCCATAAGCCAAGGCCTCCCAAGAATGATGGGGCAGCCCTCCCCTTTGTGTGGCATTGAGGCAAGCTTTTCCATGCATGGGAACCCCCCCATATATTTTTTCCCTTTTACCAAAATATTTCCCATTATATAAGTTACTTTTGATTTTTTCTTCCTTTTTCACAAACGTTTTAGCCTTTATTAAATAAATAAGGCTTATGCTAATCAATCACGATGTAGCATAAATAAGTAATCTTTCTTTGTTGATCTCTCTTTTGACCTTAAATATTGAATATATATAAATTACATTATATATTTTAGTATTTTCTAATATATTTTTCATGTATGTATATTATTCCACCCCACCAAATATTTTATTCACTAGTTTTCATTTTCAAACCTCAACCCCACTTTCAAATTTCAATAATACCTCCATCTAGATGATTTCCAATCTTTTCAAAACTCTAGGTCATGTTTTCATACACATGAAGGAGCTTACACTTGAAGGCAAGAGAGAAGTCCACTCAAAGGGGACCACTAAAAGACTTTTGCAGCCACAAATAATACATTATTTGCTTGAATTTTTCAAGTAAAGAAGAACCCCGAATCTGAAGGAGTGTTCAACATGAAAGATGTAGCTCGTGATCTCAACTTTTAGATCAAATTTTTGGAGTTATGACGCAGAGCTATGATTTTTGTAGTGGACCCCAGTTTTCTCATGTAATGGTGACACAGGCCATCCCTAGTTTTCTTCCCTCTAGAATGGCTATGGTTCTACAAGTCTTCAAGCATGATTACAAGAGACAAGGCTCTTTTAATGAGGTCTTGGCAAGTCTAGAGTGATTCTATCACCATTTTTGGAGGATCCATCCTCATCAACAAATATCCACCTTCGACAACCTCTCTTATCATTAGGCTTACCTCTCTCTTCTCTCCCTAATAAGCTTATGTCTAGCCAAAGCTAGACTATTGTAAATATTTCCTATCCTCTACATCCTACCCACATTCTCTCTTCTTCTCTCTCTATTGACTCTGGTATTTTAAATAATGAGGAGACAAGATGGGAGCCACAGTCACATGCACCCCATTTTCCTAGTCACAAGAGTGGGACACTCACTTCAATTAGAAATATTGCTAAATCCTCTCCTCCTTCCCTATATAAGGAGGCCATGAGAGCTCACCATGACAAAAAAAAACACACACAACATCACCAAAGAATACACTATGCATTGTGTGTGCCTAGTGCACACACACACACACACACCATCACCATCACCGCAATCACCATGCTCATCTTGAGCATGACCTCTACACCCTTGGGCTATGGAAGATGAAGGGTAGCTAAATGAAGGATGATGGCCATAACCCTCGTGAGAGTCTTCGCCATCAACTCCCACCTATCCGCCATGTGCTCTACCACTCTCTCCCTTCTCATTCCCCTACCCTATGCTCCCCATTTCATCGCCTTATTCTCTAAATAAAGCTTGAGGTTTTGTGAGTATAATTTCCTGCAATGTTTTGCCCATGTGAGGTATGCGGAATCGCCACCTAGTCTTGTGTTTGGAGTGAGCTTGTGTATGTGTGAAGGGTGTGCGGATTCGCCATCCTTCTGTGGTGCCTAAGTACTAAGCCGCAATACCCCCTCTCTCTCTCTCACTTGATCTCATTTCCCTTCCTCTTCATCATTACTCCCAAGCATCCATCTCTCTTGGATGAAAAATTTGTTATGGTGATGTGTTGTTTGCATCCTAGCCGCTGAAGCTAGGTGGTGCCCCCTGTTTGCTTTACCATGACAGGCTCGAGGCGCGCCATTCGGTCCCCGGTGTTTTAGAGGCCGTCGAGGTTCGGGGTTCGCTTTGCTCCCTTCAGCATGACAAAGATGTCTACCTCTACCTCTGTATTGAATGCTTTTACTTTGACCGCATTTACAATGCCCACGCATTTCACTCTTACATTGTTTGCCATCTTAGCTCGGCAAGGTGCCGGCCTACTTACCTCTAGACCTAGATGGTGCATCATCTTTTCACTCATGATGAATATTTGCGCACCACCATCTATGTAGACGTTTGAGACTTTTTGCCCCTTGATGTAGGCATCTATGGTTGGTAGGATGTCGTTGAGATCCCTTCCAGAGATAGCCCCAGCTATCCTAGGCCTTGATTTCCTGGTACTTACCATTTTTGTCCATTGCCTCCTCGTCCTTGGTGCAAGGTGGAGTAATTGGGGCCAAGTTATCTTTGGTCCCTGCATTAACACATCCTGAACTAAGCCATAAGGTTTTTCATACTCACCTAATGAGAAGTCCACGATGTCTATCTTCCATCGTTTTTTAGCTGCTTGCTTGCTAGACTCGGCCTTCCCTTTCATCTTCCCTTCTCTTTGAGATGCTTCCTCGTGCTTGGCGCTTCACTCCCATAGCATCCACTTCTTCTACCTTTTCTTTCCCTTTGTGCTTCTCTCGAACTAATTCTTCTACCTTTGCCTTCCCTTTAGACTCCAAGCTAATAACACTCACCACTTGGTTCACAGTAGGTGGTGGGGGTAATGGCGGAATGAGAGGTTGGGGTGGTGGTTGCTGTTGTACAGGTGGTCAAATGATTTGGACCGGTGGGATCGGTCCTGGTTGCCTAGGTGGTGGTGGTCTTGCTCTTGGAGGAGAGATCTCATTCTGTCTCCCCCCTCTGTTGAAATTCTGCCTCCTTGGGTGTGGGCAGTAGTACATTCCATGGCCATCTTCCCTGCATTTGTAATAGTGGTGCTCTTGGTTCTGCCTTTGTTGTCCTCTTCCTTGTTCTGGATTCCTGACAGGTCAATGCCCTTGCTGCACCAGATGCACATATAAACTCTCTAGTTGGGTGGTGATGCAACTCAGTAGGTCTTGCTGTTATTCTGATGCCTCTTGCGGTTGCGCTCTATGATTGGTTGTTGCAGTCACTAGGGTTGGTCAGGCCGAGCTTGTTTCCTCTCACTCGTTTACTCTTGCTTGCATGCGTAGCTTCTTGTCTTTAAGGCGGGCTACTTCAATTGCCAACTCATATGTTGTAGGAAACCTTCCCTTCACCTTCTCTCTAAGAGGCGACCATAGACCAACAATGAAACGGTCCTTCTTTAGGAAATTAGGCGCTCCTTTGCCTTCCTCCAGTGAGGCAACCCATATCTCCCATAAGTCCACAAATTTGGACTCGTAGGTGGAATACTCTAGCAGACCTCCTTGCTTTAATTCTATCAGTAGCTTCCATAGCTTCTCCGAGGTTGTGCCTCCACCAAACCTCTTCACAAAAGAAGCCCTTAACACATCCCATGCATTCTTGGTAGCCTGGGGCAATGCATTATACTAGGACTTGGCCTCTACATTCATCAGTAGAGGAAAAATTCTAAGTCGTGAGGCGTCGTCATCTTTGTTGGAGACGACACAAGCAATGTCGAAATCATCCAAAAAGTCGGTAGTCAGATCTTCTCCCTTTTTTCCACTGAACGTGGGGAAAGAAACACTTGCCATGGTAGTGACTCAAGAAATTACAAACCTTTTTTTTAATTTTTATTTTATAAGATTAATACATTAACAATAGTAGCCGCTCATAGCGGTTTTTAACAGGGTTGGGTGGATATGTTAAAATAGGAAAAAGATAGAAACATTAAAGAAATGATGGTAATCTAATATGGGCAGAATGATAGGGTTTGGGAAATTGAGGATTTTGCCTAGTACCGCCGCACCGAATAGGTATACGATCTTCTGTTAGTAGAAGACTTTCCTATCTACATAGATATTCACATGCATATGCTGCAAGAATCTGAACGGGAATGCAGTCGACCCGTTTTCCATCATGCACAGAGGGTGAAAGACTTACTTATACTCTTACCGTGCTAGTGTTGATGAGTTGAAACATCCACAAGAGGTCGTCGCCTTTCATGGGCTCTACCTTTCCTTCGTCGCTCAGCATGTACGGGGTGATGGCGACGCGTCTGACCACTCCCAACCTCTTGGCTAATAGCAATTGCAGGTAATTTCTGTAGTCGGCGTGTTGCATGAATTCTACTCCATTCAGTTGCAACTCGTTCCCAGCACACTGGGTTTCACCCGTGGTAGAAAGATAAGTTGTACAGGGAGAGGAGGAAGATCCTCTACCCGTCTTCCAAAACAATGAGAGCAGTAGCCGAACTACTCTTCCCTAGGACATGGAATCTTCTTACCACTTCTTCTTCATGATTGTCGAAGTGGATTGGTAGCACTCGCATGCTTCGTGTAAATCGATAGGCGACCTTCCGCCGCTTAGCTTTGGATGACTTCCTCTTTGGCAAGCTGGGTATAACCCGACTTTCTGAGCTTGAAGCACTTGCTTGACCAGATGCTTCTCCCTTCGGGGTCATGTGTTTCCAGACTGGCTTAACTTCTCCTTACCTTTCGCTCAAGCAGCCCCTTTAGGCCACATTGGAGTTATAACTTTGACTGTAGTTTCTTTAGGGAAAAGAGGCCTCACCGTTTTCTTTCCTTCTTTGATGTGAATGACTTATTCGCGAAGAATGTCGATGTAGACGATTTCATCCCTTTCGCTGCTTTTGTTGCCGGCACTCTTTGACAGTGTGTCTTGGTTGACAACAGTGATGGCACTTCACCGACCTCCCACCTGATGCTCTCAATTTTTGGTTAGAACGAGAAACACGAGATGGAGAATTTACCTCTTGAATATTGACGACACTGCAGCCTGGCAGTAGTACTTCAATGAAGGCGGCTAGTGCCTCCTTCGTCTCCTCTTCTTCCGTCCTTCAATTAGAAAATTCCTTCAGCCATTCGTCCATGATTGATAGTGGGCGTCACTTTTAGCATTGTAAACCAAAGGGTCTTAGAAGCCCTCCTTAGTGGGGGCACCAAATGACGGAAGCAAAGTGAACCGTGAACCCCGACGGCCTTTAAAATGTCGGGGGCCGAATGGCGCGCCTCGAGCCGATCACGGTAAAGCGAATAGGGGGTACCGCCTAGCTTTAAGCGGCTAGGACGCAAAACACGATGACATGAACACTGCAAACGTACACACACACACACACACACACACACACACACAGATTTGCAAATGATGAAAACCCTCGAGGATGTGAGGGAGAATTATTTCTGCAATATTTACAAATGGCACGCCGTGGTGATAGAGAGGTAGGGAGACGAGATGGTGCAAACTACTTGGTGCGTTCTCTAAGATGACTCAATGATTGTGAAGCTTGCTACCAAAAGCATGTATACGCGTATGCATCGACCATTGGAGTCGAGAGATGGACATGGCTCCCTTCGCATGGTGCAATTCCCAAGGCAAACCCAACACACAAGCCCCCTCCCCGTGATGGTGATAGTGTCAACTCTTCCCACTACACTCTACCAAGTGTTGACTTCTCATGAGCTCCCCCCCCCCCCCCCGCGTGATAATGACCTCTCAGTTCCCATTTATAGGTGTTGGATGCTTGGATTATGGTTATCCCGGTGTGATTAGGGTAAGCTTAATCGGGGAGACAAAGCAAGTGGTGGGCCCGGTGTGGTTGACCCTTGCTTTGTTTTGGGAGTTTATTAAAATATGAGAATCTCTAGGTGGGCCTTTGTGACCATCACCTAGAGAGAGGGAATTTACAAAGTGGGAATTTTACAACGGCTTGGTGAAAATTGAAGAAATGATGAAAATAACCTATAAATTACTGAAAATGGTTTCGTGGTTGCATGTTGCCGGTGAATGGTGTGTTGTCGGTGCATCGGTGTAGCACATACTTCTTTTCGGGATAGACCGGGGCATGCCTTCGGCGCATTTCTCCTTTTTGTTTTTGGCGGCGCGTGACTTGAGTCCTTCTTTCTTGTTGTCGTCGTAGATCTCCTTCGGGTTTTTTTTTTGTATTTATGTGCATATATGCGTGTGTGTACGTATGGCTGCATGTGGACGGATGTGTGTGTATATATGTATATGCAGATGCGCATGCCTGAGTGTGTATGTGAGTGTATGTATATGTATGTGTGTGCGCAAGCGTGCCTGGGAACGGGGCTGAATATTATTATGTATATAAGATATATATATATATTTTATAGCCTTTTCGAGTCTGCTGGCGACGTGCTGCAGGGGTGCGAGGGTGAATGAGGTGATGGGGTGTGTGAGAGAGAGGGTGTGTGTGAATGTGTGTGTGTATGTAGAGAGAGAGAGAGAGGGTGAGAAGTTTTTGCGGCCTGTACAGGCCCGCGAGGGAGAGAGATGAGAGAGATTACCTGTGGGCGGCACTATGTGCAGATGGGGGGGGGGGGGGGGGGGAGAGATGGGGTCAGAGAGAGGGTGAGTGTGTGTGTGTGAGGGTGTGTGTGGAGAGAGAGAGTGGCTCCAATGTTTTGTGCTGTGCCTTCGGGCTAGAACGAGAGAGAGAGAGAGAGAGAGAGAGAGAGAGAGAGAGAGAGAGAGAGAGAGAGAGAGAGAGAGAGAGAGAGAGAGAGAGAGAGAGACCTGTGGGCGGATCGCTGTGATGAGTTCAAGAGGGAGAGAAGGTGGGGCAAGGTGGTGTGGGTACAAGGGAGAGAGAGGATGAGGGTGTGTGTGGGAGTGGATGGGGGAGAGCTCCCGTCATCTGCACGCCTCCACACCGAGCCATAAACGGCTGAGAGAGAGAGAGAGAGAGGAGAGAGAGAGAGAGAGAGAGAGAGAGAGAGAGAGAGAGAGAGAGAGAGAGAGAATGAGAGGGGGGGTGAGATGGCGTGGGTCCGCGCCATGTGGACCGTCGGACAAGAGAGCAAGGGAATGGGGAGGGAATTTTGCATGAAGTGGGGTAAGGGGGGTGTGAGGTGAAAGAGAGGGAGGGGAATGTCATCCCCTTCCCCGTTTGGTGGCTCAAGGACGAGAGGAGGGGGGGAAAGAGTCCAGGGGTGGGGAGTGAGGGAGAATATTAGCGGTCCAAGGGAGGGAAATGAGGCCGAGGGGAGGGAGAGGCGAGCGGTTGGGGAAGAGAGGGAGAATATTAGCGGACCAAGGGCTTGTATAGAGAGCAAGGGAAGGAGTGTGAGAGGGGGGGCGGGTGTGTGGATAAGAATACGGGAGAGCGGGAGTTCACATGTGGCTCGACACAGAGGGAGGGAGAGAGGGGTCGGGGTGAGTGCTCGAGGCCGCTCCTGGCCGAGGGTGGCCAGTAAGGGGGTGTGTGGGTGAGAGAGAGAGAGAGAGAGAGGATATTAGAGAGAGGTATGTAGGGAAAATGAGAGAGAGAGATATTCTCAGTTGATGCCCACCGGGGGAATAAAACTACAGGGAGAGAGAGAGAGAAGGGGTATCTGAAACCGAGGGCGACCGGCTAGGCTGGGGCATGGACAAGGGGGGGCATGAGGGTGATAAGGTCGGCCTATCGAAGGGGGGGGGGGGGGGGGTAACCTTATGCCCGTAAAAGCGTCATGAGGTTGACCAGGCATTGCTGAGCCTTCCAATAGTGTCGCCAAGGCTCCGGCAAAGGAAAAATAAGTTTTTTTTCTTTTTTTTCTTTTTTTTCTTTGATTTTCAAAAATCGGCCATCAGTAGGTAGAGAGATTTCTTATGTATGTAAGGTCAATGAAATCATACTGAGACGACTCTGTTATGTACGTTTAGTGTAATCCCACCATTTGTATGTGGGGATTACACTAAACGTAAGTTTTTTTTAAAATTTTGGAATCTTTGAGGCTTTTACCTTTTAATTTTTTTGCATCCATTAGGAATACCTTTTAACTTTTAATTGTAAATCTATCCCTAATAAACTCACGAAGGTAGTGGTCCATGGGCATGCCTTCAATGAATTGATCTAGGGTTGATTAAGGATTGTTCTAGGAGAGGAAAAAGAAAGAAAATTGAATGACGACCAAAAGTGTGTTTGCACACTAGGTCTAGCACTAAATCTAAGTAACAAGCACTAAATCTAATTGTAAACAATCCATAATAAACTCATGAAGGTAGTGGTCCATGGGCATGCCTTCAATGAGCTGATCAAGGGTTGATTAAGGATTATTCTAGGAGAAAAAAAGAAGAAAATTGAATGATGACCAAAAGTGGGTTTGCACACTAGGTCTAGCATAGACATAGATAATAGGTTAGGATCAAAGGTAGGTAATTAGAAGATGCTAATTAATACATCAGAAGCTCTAATACCACATGAAAGGTTATGGTGGAAAGACAAGTGAGTCATTCATGATTGGAAAGTGCATTCATAGTTTCTTAATTCATTAACAAATGAGTTAGGAGAAGGAAAGGTATCTTGCTTGCATCATCAATGAGGTGTGAGAGATCATTGACATCAGCCCAAGAGGAGAATATGAAGTGGAAAAACTTGTGTACGCCTTTTTGGTGATGTTTTTGATAGGCACGAGTGAGATGCAAGCAAACTCTGGACTCAAGTGAGATGCAATCAAAATTTGGAGGAGTAAGAACTTCTTTCTATGGAGCTCAATCACACACAAAGTGCTAATCATGCATAGATTATATGCATCCAAAATCTCTCTAGAACTATAATGGCTATCACTACCAAAGATTCTCACATATCTATTGTCTCAAGAGAGCCTATGATTGTCCTTGTGCGTGTAATTATAAATCAGAGAACTATCTCTAAGAAGCCATCAACATAGGTAGTACCATCGAGACCATACATTATGGACAAACATATACGGCAATTAGAAAAACAATTCTCTCAAAAATGCATGAGACTACTGCTAACAAAAATATGTAACCTATCTCCCACTACCAAATAATTGTCTCTGTGTGTCACTCTCTATAGGCTAAAATCAAGCTTTTGTGGTAAAAAAAAAGGTGCAGTTTTTTTCCCACTTGTTGGGTAGAGTCTAAAGATAAAGTCCTTATATATTTTGGACAAAAGAAAATTTATTATTAGGCCAAACAAAGATCGTGGTCCCCCACCACTCGTGTGAAGGAGGGTGGTGTCATCATGTACTGGTGAGTGTTTGAATCATGCAGGGTGTTCTCCTACACTTCCGACTTGCCTTTTCCCAACTCTATGTTGCTACACTACTCTACTAGTTTGTACCCTATTTGATCTATTTGTGTTGTGTGCTCTTCTTTGGGCATGAGGACTCCATCCCTCAAGGTTGTTCCAAGAGCCTTACCACAAAGCAAGCCCAAATCAAAGGACAATGAAGGTGCAATGACATCTTCTCGCAGCATTAATCTAGCTTCTACACCATCACCCCCATAACCTGAGGTAAATCCCAAAAGCACACCCCACAAACGAACAAGTGTTAAGCAAAGGCATACGGTAGAGGACTTCGAGGAAGCCTCTGTGCTCCATGATGATGGGGAGACAAAGTCAACCAACAAGAGAGATGATTGAAATTCTATTTGAGCTATTGCACTTATTTTATTTTGGATGTGTTGCATGCATGCTTGAATAAAACCTTTTCATGGGGATTTGGTACTTCGGAGTACCAATTTTGATCTTGTTTGCCAGCACAATGAGGAGGGAAAGAGCATGTCTAAGTGGTTTATTTTCCCACATCTCAGGTAAAAATAAAATGGATGAATATCCTCAGCAAACAATGTCATAATAATCAATATCTAATTCTCCTAAATGATTTTCTCATATTAAACTGATCATTTAATGTGGGGAAGTGCCAAGGGAGAAAAAGCTAGAATATTGGTTAAGTTAAGCAGACCGGCCACAGTAGGGATCCAAAGGAGGGAAAATAGGGATCCAAAGGGGGGGCCATCTGCAAAAGAGCCATGTGAAACAACGGGCTAAAAAGACCCTAAGGTTCAGCCCATTAAGACTTCCAAAATGCTAAGGTTCCAAAATTCAAAGGTTGTGTCCAAAGGTCAACCTTAGGGAAAATTGGATGCTTAGTGTGTGCCCAAAAAGTCTTTCTACATCCCTACATGGGAGGGGGCGAGCCCCAAAGCTAGGGGATGAGAGAGAAAGCCACACACACACACACAGGCTCCCTTTACACAAAGGGAATGAGGGACACATGTCAGCTCCCTAGGCCAGATGCCCACAAGGTATGCCCAATTCCTATTGGAAGACCCTTGAAGTGGACCAATGAGAATTAGCTAGAGTAAATCTAGTTTAATTAATTTAAAAACATTTAATAAAAGAAACCAATAAGAATTAAGTGTCCTAGAAGACTATTGGGCAGTCTCCCAAGGGGTCCAATGAGCATTCAGGAGCCCCATGGCTTGCCTGATTCCTATTGGCCAGAGGCAAAGGGGTCCAATGAGAGTTTAGTTTAATTATTTAATTATCTAAAGCTCTCACAAAAGGGGAAAGGGGGACACATGTCAGAAGGCTATCACTTATGCTGCTTAATCCCTATTGGCTTGACCTGGGGAGGTCCAATGAGGCAAAAGCCAGACTAACTTAGCAGCTAGGGCTCGCCCAAGAGAGAGAGGGGGCTGATTTTTGCTTGGCATTGACACACACACTCTCACACTTGACCATGTGTGAAGGGAAAATACTCTATCTCCTCCCAAGCTTTAATGGAGAGCTCATCACCTACTCCAAGCTTGTGAGATAGAAGCCTACATCAACACTCTCTTGGCATGTGGATGCAAATCCAACCAAGAGCCAAGCTTCAATGCATGCTCATCTTCTCTACCAAGCTAATTACTAAGCTAAGCTATGCTAATATGAGTGATTATGTGAGGAGATGTACTTCTTTCTCGTAAGATACTTCTTTTTTCCTCTCAATCTACTCTCATACCCTGCTAGCTCTCACCATCTTCGAAGGTGTGTGAGGTCTTGGGTCTGAGAACGGGGATAATTCAAGTTGTGTTTGATTAAGTGTTTTGCTTGGTGTATGAAGCTTCCATCTTCATTGCACTAGCTCGTCTTGAAGGAACACAAAGAATTGTATTGTACAATGTCTCTCTTGATGGGAGAAACCATAATACAAAGCCTTTTGGAGGGGGGACCGGCTCCATGCAAATCCGGTCCTCAACTGTTGTCAATAGCTTAATTGCTCTCTCTTTTGAAAGTATTGTCGATGCTATCTAACTAGGTGTTATGCTTTTTGTTGCTCTCTCCACCCAAGCACTCTTGTAATTCTCATTAGGAATCAACTCTAATGAAATGCTCACTATGTTCATGCTAATTTCCGCTACACATGAGATTTTAGGCCATTAACATGTTACATTGGTATCAGAGCTCAAGGTTTCTCTTTTCTTGCTCAAGAAGGGAGGTCCTCAAGCTAGCTACAAATGGTTGGTATTATTAATTGCCTGTGAGTAAGTAGAATAGGGATTTTTCAGCCTTGCAGTGCGCCTGCCTTTGTGCAGTTAACGGGGCATCACCGTCGAGAGCTATGGTCTTAATAGTGGAGTCCTACGGGGCTTGCCTACGGCTTAACCACTATTGAGCTATTAGAAGCTTGACAGGAGCCGGTGCTGTTTTGGTGTCGAAAGACCCTCTCTTCTATTCCTTGCAATTAATGGTATTCGAGCCGCGGGTACAGTAGCTTGAGTGCTTTTTCTAAAGGGGTAAAGAGGAGTAGCAACTAGGGCTTGAAGTGCCAAAGTACACCTAAAAGTTGTTAGAATGGCTGACAATAGTAAAGAGAGTGAAATTAATGTTGATAACTTTGATTTTGCTCATGAGCAAGCTACTAATGATGCTTCAATGCTTGTTAATTATCTTGTTTCTAGGCTTCAACAAGCCATGGGCAATCCATCTCTCCAAAGTGAAGTGCAACGGCAGCTCCGTGCTCACGGGATTCTCCAAGCTCATCACCATGACGAGAGAACACCTAGGAAGCCTCCTTGTGAGACTACCAAAAGAGGTCTCTCTCCGATTCGGGAAGAAGAAGAGAATCCATATGAAGGGCTCAAGAACTTACTTCTTGATGATGCATCTCCTTCCCAAAGGAGAACTCAAGAGCCTCCACCGAAGGAACGAGAAAGAAGCGAGTCTCCCGCCACCTCGGCGGAGATGGCTCCACGAAGACGGCGGGCTAAACGCTCTCCATCACCACCAAAGCGGAGAAGACCATCACACTCTTCTCCACGCCATAATTCAAAGAGGGATGATAAAAAGCAAGAGAAGAAAAAGGCGAGAAAGAGGACACCCTCTTCTCCATCTTCTTTATCCTCTTCCTCTTATGAAAGCTATGGTGAAGACGACAAAGATCAAGACAAGAAAAAGGCGAGAAAGAGGTCACCCTCTTCTCCACCTTCTTCAAATTCTTCATCTTCTGAAGAAAGTGATGGTGCAACTTTTGAACCATCAAAAAGAAGAGGCCATAGGAAATCCTATGCCGCATGGAAGAGGTCGTCCAAGCTGAAGAAATTCAAAGAGGGAGGGAAGAGCATCTCTTTCCTTACCTATGATGGCACCTTCGGTGCTACAGACAAAGTTTTGGCCTTTATCCAGCAATTCGATGCGGCGTTTGGAGATGAGGGCTTCACGGAGTCCTCTAAGCTACGCCATGTAGCTATGCACTTTCAAAAGTCCGCCAGACAATGGTGGTCTAGCCTACGAGCCAACGGTGAAGCTCCACGAACATGGAAGGCTTTAAGAGCTTCCATTATGAAGCAGTTTTTGGCCACCGATGCCAAAGACAAAGTACTCACCGAATGGCGAAGCTTAAAGCTCTCTCCCAATGAATCCATCCACAAATATGTAGACAAGTTTTGGGACCTACAACTCAAAGCCACTGTCTTCAAAAAGTTGGATTTTGGAGAGCAAAAGCAACAATTTTGTGCGGGCTTAACCGAAGAAATGGCGGAGTATGTCAACTCCCAAAGGCCACGTACCATATCGGCGGTAATACACCATACTATGGTGGCCTCGCGAATCAATTTCCAAACGGGGGGTAAAAGAAATAATAAGCCCCCGGAAAACAAAGGTTCCAATGAGCCTAAGGGGAAGGACAATGTCCAAAAGTCTCCTAAGGGCAATCCAACAAAGCTAAAGAGAAGGGAGTTTACAAAGGAAAGAATAAACTCTCTCCTGAAGAGCTTGAGCGTTATCGTAAAGATAACCGGTGTTTCAAGTGCGGCGAACAAGGGCATGCGTACCGCGCTTGTCCCCAAAAGAACAACCGCCAAGATCCTCCTAGAGCTTCTTTGGTTGAAATCCAAGAGGAGGAGATTCACCAAACTCACCACAAAGGATCTCCTCTATGCCATGCTTGGGGAAAGGTAAGAGAACATGATGCTTTTATTCTCTTTGACCCTGGTTCTACTCACAATTTCATATCTATGGAGTTAGCCACCAAGCTAGGCATACAATCCTACGAGATGGGAGATATCCTACCCGCAGACAGTGCCTTCAAGGGGCAAGAAGCTTCAGTCACTCCCTTAATCGGGAAATTGAGGCTTCATGTCCAAGGCTATGTGGACAAAGAGGATTTCTTTATCTCTCCTCTCAAGCATGAGGATGTAATCCTAGGGGCACCATGGTTTGACCGTCTGGCTGCCCATGTTAAATTTCCTGAAAGGAGAATCTCCTTTAAGTTCAGGGAAAAGGACATGTATATAGATGCTAGGGAGATGGGTAACACCATCCCCATTGTACATACACCAGCTTTCAACAAGTCAATAAAGAGCTCTATTTCCGTGTACATGATTTTTGTTAAAGATTCTCAAAATGAACCTAATGCTTTAGCAAAAGAAAATAAAAGCAACCAAAAGGAATTAGAGTTATCCAATTTTCTCAAGGGGTTTCAAGATGTCTTTATTGACGACATCCCTTGTGAGCTACCTCCTAAACGAGGTAATGACGACCATGCAATTGAACTTCTTCCAGGAAGTTCACCGCCTAACAAACCTCCTTATAGAGTTTCTCAAGCTCAACAAGAGGAGATTATGCGGCAAGTGCATGAGTTAATTGAGAAGGGCATGGTTAGGCCTAGCTCATCTCCATTTTGCTCACCTGTGCTATTAGTGCAAAAGAAAGACGGCACATATCGTATGTGTGTCGACTATAGAGCACTAAA
Source organism: Adiantum capillus-veneris (assembly GCF_014529385.1). NCBI lineage: Eukaryota > Viridiplantae > Streptophyta > Polypodiopsida > Polypodiales > Pteridaceae > Adiantum > Adiantum capillus-veneris. Next base: position 83,840,645 of record NC_140931.1, on the reverse strand, counting down.
TAGGATCACTATCAAGAATAGGTTTCCCGTTCCACGGGTAGAAGACCTATTTGATAAGCTACAAGGATCGACCTACTTCAGTAGGATTGACCTAAAAAGTGGCTATCATCAAATAAGGATAGTTGATCAAGACATTGTAAAGACCGCATTTCGTACTACATTTGGTCTTTACGAATACATTGTCATGCCTTTTGGCTTGACTAATGCACCAGCCACATTTAACCGCTTGATGGAGAAGCTGTTCAGACCTCATCGAACCTTCACTGGAGTGTTCTTTGATGATATTATCATCTACTCTAATTCATTAGAGGAACATAAGCAACACCTCCAGGTAATATTTCAAGTTTTAAGAGAGAATAAACTTTATGTTAATCGAAAGAAAAGTGAATTTTTCTTGCAAGAGATTCAATATTTAGGTCACATTATCTCTCAAGATGGAATCCAAATGGATCCATCCAAGTTAGAGGTAATAAAAGGATGGCCTAAACCAAGGAATCTTCATGAACTAAGAAGCTTTATAGGTATGTGTGCATACTATAGACGCTTCATAGAAAAGTTCTCACAAATTGCGGGACCATTACATGACCTAACAAAGAAAAATGTTAGGTATACGTGGTCTGCTAAGGAGAACAATGCTTTCGAAAAGCTTAAAGAAAAGCTTATCTCTCAACCTGTGCTTACACTACCGGATCTCTCAAAACCATTTGAGGTCCAATGTGATGCTTGTGGTGATTGCCTTGGGGCTGTTTTGCTCCAAGAAGGGCACGCCATAGGCTATGAGAGTCGAAGGCTCGACCCTGTTGAGCAAGCTCTAGGCATATACGAAAAAGAACTCCTTGCAGTTCTACATGCCTTAGACTCATGGAAGCACTATTTATTGGGGACTCCTTTCATTCTGCGAACGGATCACCAAAGTCTTAAGTACTTCATGACGCAGACCAAGCTCTCCGACAAACAAATGAGGTGGGCAAATTTCCTTTCGCAATTTCATTTTCATATTGCTCACATTGCTGGCAAGCATAATCAAGTAGCCGATGCACTCTCAAGACGACCGAGAGTGAATGCGGTTTCCATAGCAACTCACAATGATCTATCTTTAATGATAGATGAGTATGCTATTGATCCCGATTTTAGAGATGTGATTTCAGCCCTTGCCTTAGGGAAGAAAGAAGAACCATTTACTTTACAAGATGGTTATCTTCTCTATGGCAATAGACTATGCGTTACTAACTCACTACGTGAGAAAGTAATGTATGAATCTCATGCTCCCCCATATGCGGGGCATAGAGGGATTCAGTCTACCCTAAAGGGAATTGAAACATATTTCTATTGGCCTACCATGAAAGTGAACATACATGAGTATGTTTCCAAATGTGTGGTATGTCAAAAGACAAAATTTGATAGAGGGAAGCAACTTGGATTGCTTCAACCCTTGCCAATCCCTAATTCACCATGGGAGAGCATATCCATGGATTTTATCTTTGGATTGCCTAAGTCTATCCATGGGAATACGGGAATATGGACGATAGTAGACAGGTTCAGTAAACAAGCTCATTTTATACCTGTCAAAAAGACTATCAAAGCCCATCAAATGGCAACCCTCTTCATTTCACAAATTTTCAAGTACCATGGCTTGCCAATGTCCATAGTGTCGGATAGAGATCCTAGAATGACCAGTAATTTCTGGAAGGGTCTCTTTGAGAATTTAGGAACAAGGCTAAACTTCTCTTCGGCCTATCATCCACAAACTGATGGCCAAAGTGAAATAGCTAACCTAACTATTCTCGATCTACTAAAAGCTTATGTAACGAAAGTAGATCAAAGATCCCAATGGGAGAAGTACTTACCCTTAGTAGAGTATGCTTACAATAACACTGTACATACTTCTACAGGAAAAGCACCTTTCGAGGTAATTGAGGGAAGATCAAAAAGTCCCTTGCTACTTAAGGTACATGGGAAGATCTTCGCTGCAGATGAGTATAGCCGAGACCTACAAGAATCTTTCCAAAAGATTAAGGATGCTATCTCTATCTCATAGCAAAGGCAAAAGGCTGCTGCTGACAAACATAGAAGAGCCCAAGCCTTTAAAGAAAACGATTGGGTCTTGTTAAAGTTTCCCAAGGCTCGATTAAGGCACACGACGGGCAAGAATCCTACGGGCCACCAAAAGTACTATGCTAAACTAGCAAAAAGGTACTATGGTCCCTTCCAGATTCTTAGGCCAATCAATGAGATGGCCTATCAACTTAAGTTGCCCAATCATTGGCTCATACACAATGCTTTTCATGTGAGCCTCTTAAAGCCTTACAAAGGAGAGCCACCTCAAGAACCAACTATTGAAGACCCACCGGAGATCGAGGACCACGAGGAGGTGCTGCAGCCCGAGTCCATTCTCCGACATGAAGACAAGGTATTAAGAGGCGGTAAGACTATCCGACGATATCTTATTAAGTTTAAGAATTATCCTTTTGAAGATGCTAGATGGATGCAAGGCATACAATTAAAGCATAACCTAAACCTTGTCAATGCTTACAATGCTTCCCAAGAGTAAGCAAATGTACAAAATGTTAAAAATGAACAAAAATTTTTGTCTTATAAGACTCTCTTTTTCTTTATTTGTGCACAAAAATGAAGTAGTATGCATGCTTAGATCAAGTTTGCGGAGACGACGTCTCCCGAACACCAAGCAGAGCTTGTCACTCTACTATGGAAGACTGATAGGACTAATGTGCAGACATGCTTGCGGCAGCCTCAGGCTCTCAAGCGCCAAATGGACTAGTCATCCATTATGGAATAATGTCGTAGGGTAACATAGGGATCCTCTACCCGCTAAGAAAAGGACTCATGCATATGCTTTATCTTCTCTACACCATAGTCGAGGACGACTATGATTTCAAGAGAGAGGTAATGCCATAATAATCAATATCTAATTCTCCTAAATGATTTTCTCATATTAAACTGATCATTTAATGTGGGGAAGTGCCAAGGGAGAAAAAGCTAGAATATTGGTTAAGTTAAGCAGACCGGCCACAGTAGGGATCCAAAGGAGGGAAAATAGGGATCCAAAGGGGGGGCCATCTGCAAAAGAGCCATGTGAAACAACGGGCTAAAAAGACCCTAAGGTTCAGCCCATTAAGACTTCCAAAATGCTAAGGTTCCAAAATTCAAAGGTTGTGTCCAAAGGTCAACCTTAGGGAAAATTGGATGCTTAGTGTGTGCCCAAAAAGTCTTTCTACATCCCTACATGGGAGGGGGCGAGCCCCAAAGCTAGGGGATGAGAGAGAAAGCCACACACACACACACAGGCTCCCTTTACACAAAGGGAATGAGGGACACATGTCAGCTCCCTAGGCCAGATGCCCACAAGGTATGCCCAATTCCTATTGGAAGACCCTTGAAGTGGACCAATGAGAATTAGACTAGAGTAAATCTAGTTTAATTAATTTAAAAACATCTAATAAAAGAAACCAATAAGAATTAAGTGTCCTAGAAGACTATTGGGCAGTCTCCCAAGGGGTCCAATGAGCATTCAGGAGCCCCATGGCTTGCCTGATTCCTATTGGCCAAGAGGCAAAGGGGTCCAATGAGAGTTTAGTTTAATTATTTAATTATCTAAAGCTCTCACAAAAGGGGAAAGGGGGACACATGTCAGAAGGCTATCACTTATGCTGCTTAATCCCTATTGGCTTGACCTGGGGAGGTCCAATGAGGCAAAAGCCAGACTAACTTAGCAGCTAGGGCTCGCCCAAGAGAGAGAGGGGGCTGATTTTTGCTTGGCATTGACACACACACTCTCACACTTGACCATGTGTGAAGGGAAAATACTCTATCTCCTCCCAAGCTTTAATGGAGAGCTCATCACCTACTCCAAGCTTGTGAGATAGAAGCCTACATCAACACTCTCTTGGCATGTGGATGCAAATCCAACCAAGAGCCAAGCTTCAATGCATGCTCATCTTCTCTACCAAGCTAATTACTAAGCTAAGCTATGCTAATATGAGTGATTATGTGAGGAGATGTACTTCTTTCTCGTAAGATACTTCTTTTTTCCTCTCAATCTACTCTCATACCCTGCTAGCTCTCACCATCTTCGAAGGTGTGTGAGGTCTTGGGTCTGAGAACGGGGATAATTCAAGTTGTGTTTGATTAAGTGTTTTGCTTGGTGTATGAAGCTTCCATCTTCATTGCACTAGCTCGTCTTGAAGGAACACAAAGAATTGTATTGTACAATGTCTCTCTTGATGGGAGAAACCATAATACAAAGCCTTTTGGAGGGGGGACCGGCTCCATGCAAATCCGGTCCTCAACTGTTGTCAATAGCTTAATTGCTCTCTCTTTTGAAAGTATTGTCGATGCTATCTAACTAGGTGTTATGCTTTTTGTTGCTCTCTCCACCCAAGCACTCTTGTAATTCTCATTAGGAATCAACTCTAATGAAATGCTCACTATGTTCATGCTAATTTCCGCTACACATGAGATTTTAGGCCATTACATGTTACAAACAATTTTTTTCTACACAATTGAAGAGCTACATAAGGATTATGGATTAAGCCTAGAGGGAAATCTCACATGATATATTATAAGGTATATCAAGTTGTCCCCTCCTGTTGCAAAACATCAAGCAAGTTACACAACTCTATACTTTTGAGAGATGCCATGCAGCCACAAAGGACCCTAGAGGCCATAAGGTGCTATGGGCTTGCTTTGATGAGGGAACGGTGAACCACTACAAGAGCAATCATGCAATGATGGAGAGAAAAATTGAAACCTAGAGGAGAATGAATGGTGCGTCCCATGGAGGTTAACAACTTTTTGACCAGAAGCCTCATGTGACACAAAGTGGAAGCAACATTTGCACTGAAACAAGGCATCTCTATTCAAAGACACTTGCAAATTACATTGCTAACTTGGGGGTAGTTTTTGAAAGGATTCCATAGATTAGGTTAGATGTAGTGGTGGCAGGAGAAGAAATATGCATTACTAGTGTATGGTGGTAAAGAGCGTGTGGCAAAAATAATAATGGAAGATATCGCCTCCTTGGAAGTGCGACATGAACATTTGCTATGGAGTTTCTATGAGAGGTTCCTGTGGCCTTGATGAGATACGAGAGGTGGAGGTTGAATTAATTGCAAGTAGGAAATTTCTACAGTGACATGGAGTTGCCGATGAGATGAAGAGGTTGACATTAGAGCTTCAACACCAAGAGGTATTCTACCCTTGTGGTTCTATACTGTTTGGACTCTATTGTTTTTTTCTATCTCAATGATCGTTTGGCCTTTATGTATGTTCACTCTTGCTTCTCATTGATCATTTGGTGATTGAGTTTGTGTAAGTTATGTCCAGTTCAGTACCTTATCAATCTCTTGGGTACTTCTTGGCACTTCTTTATTTTTTTGGTGTGTGGATCTATTTGATGGTGTTTAGTTATTTGGTACAGTATCAAGCACAAGGTTCTCACTAGTATCTTTGGTACTTCCAGGGGCACTACTTGAGATTTTTGGTTTCTTGGCTTTCATTGGTGCTGCTTGATAATAAGGTACTTTATGTGCACTTTTGGTGCTATTTAATATGTTGGAACTTCTAGAACTTCTTGAGCTTGTTTAGTTGTTTGAATCTCCTTGAAGTTATTTCATAATTTGATATTTTCTCTACTTCTTGTAACTTTTTTAATCGTTTGGTACTTTGTGGAACTTCTTGAGTGATTTAACTCCCTTCTTTGTCACTTTGGTAATTTTTAGTCGTTTGGTACTTTCGGGTGCTCTTTTTTTGTGCTTTGGCTTTCTTTGGTTCTTTTTGATAATTTGGTACTTTATCACCTTGGTAATTTTAAGTCATTTGGTACTTCTTGGTGTGTCTTGAGGCTTTTGGTTCTTTGGCTCTCTTTGGTGTTGTTTGATCAATTTGGCTATTTATCATCTTTGTACTTTTTGAGCATTTGGTACTTCTTGGCACTTCTTGAGGTTTGTTTCTTGTTTGGCTCTGTTTGGTTCTTTCTGTTAATTTATAACTTTTTGTACGCTTGGGTAATTTCTAATGGCTTTGTCATTCCCTTTATTTTGGGACGTCCTTGCATCTTCATGTCTAATCCTTTGAAACATTTTTCCCCAAAAGAGTATGAACAGCTGCAAAATGAGAGCATGGAAGGGAAAATACATTATGAGTTTGTGCAAAAAGTGATTGCTGATGTTAGAAATGGTAAGACATCTAGTTTCTTTCCAAGGATGCATAACCCTCGATGTAGAGAATACAATCCATGTGTTTGGCACCTATGTGGCTTATGGGTAGGCCTTGGAGGCTTTAGTTTTCATGGAGAGCTTTATGCTAGCATTTAGACACCTATACCATCCTATGTGCTTTAGTTATCAATTGCATTCAAATGCAGTCTATGCTAAACTTGGTTGTAATTTTTTTATTTGCATGGGAAAAAAGTCTTGGATTTTTGGATAGTCCATGAGATTATGTCGGTTGCTTTTGACATGAATTTATTTTGTGCTATTTGTGCATCTCAAGTGATCCCAACTTGTGTTTCCGCTTTTGGTGAATGTAGGTAGAGGAAGTGTTGTTGGGGTTTGCAAATGTGGAATGGGCTCTAAGTGCCCCAAAGAATCAAAATGTCATGAAAACTTTGCTGCTTCCAACATGTTCCAGCAAGATGATACATGGAAGAATGTAAATGAAGTGTTGGAGGACCAAAATGTTAGTACTATGAAGGGAAAATAATTTGAGGCATGGCCAAAGGACTTGGAAAGTGAGATGCACAATGAGGTTGCTATATATGTTGACAATATAGTGAACATTGAAGAAAGGAGGGGGAGGGGGGGGGGGCGTCTTGGGATAAGGAGAGAGGGTGACTAAGGTCAAATACCTAAAGGGAGGCAATGTGGATGTAGATGTGTTTCCTATGGTGAATGTGGTAGACCATAGCGCTTATCCCTTAGTTATCCTAGGGCACCATAGGTGGGGACTGCTAATGATAATGTTGCATATGGAAAGGCTTGCAAAGAAGGGTTGGTGATAAGAAGTCAATTTTCAATATTGAGTACACTAAAGATAAAGCTGGAGGTGAAAATTTTATCTATGAGTCTGATGGTGCTACAAGTCTAGTTGGTGATGAGAAGTTCTTTGAGGATGAAGAGAAGGTATGGTGATATGACAAGGTTGGTGGGAACAAGTGTGCTGCTGCAAAGGGGAAGGCTGACAACTTTGCTGGTGCCAAGGAGAAGGTTGTTGGGGTGACAAGTTAGCTAGTGATGAGGAGAAGGTTGTTGAATAGAAGGAGGGTGGTGCATGTAAGTCAAAGTATCGTGAGAAGGGGGATGTTAAATTCATGAAGGGGGTTGCTATTATGGAAGAGACCAATGATGAGGGTGCTAATGTGGAAGGTATAGTTGAGAGTGGAAGTGTTGGTGACATGTTAGCTACCAATGAGGAGAAGATTTCTAAAGAGAAGGTTGGTGGTTCACATAAGGCAAAGGCTAGCAAAAAGGGGGATGTTAAAGTCAACAAGGGGGGTGCTCTTGTGGAAGAGGCCAGTGATGAGGATGCTGATGTGGAAGGTAGAGTTGAGAGTGGAAGTGCAGAGCTATGGGTGATGCATCAAGTGGGGTAGAGAAAGACACAGGTGATTGCATTGACTCAACCACTTTGTAAGAACACTTTTGTGTCAAAGGAAAGAAGCCCCTTATTTGTCGTGATCAAAAGCCGCATGCTTGCAAGAATTAGCTGCTATGTAGCATTTCGTACTTTGAAATCTGCTTTTTATGAATCAAAAGCACTTTGTTTGGTTATATGTGATGGTCTTTTTGTATTTTCTTGCACATAAGGTTTAACTAAATGATTCTAATGTCATTGTATTCTAGTGTGTTATGTCAGGTTGACAATTTTCTAGTGAGCTATATATAGTCTGGCATCCCTGCTTATTGTAACCAGAGTTTAGTGCCCCTTTTTGTGATATACAACTTGATAAAAATACACCTTTTGTACAATTGCTAGTTTTCACTTTATTGATCAATGAAAAGTCCACCTTGATGTCCATCGTAACCTGTGCATTCTTTATTGATGAATTGTTTTCAATACACTAGTCTACTTTGGCAAATCTAGATTACATGTATATAAGCGGTAGTAAGTTTTGGTATGATATTTTTTGGTGCCAATTTTGGTACTATACAATATCAATTTGTTTTTGATATAGTCTCAATTTTGTGTAGGTTAGAACCAATTTGATGCTAGATCAAAACCAAGCTCTATGCGGAGCAGGTTGTGTAGATGGTAAATAAGTAGAAGGTACTTTGTAGATGGTAAGTAAATAGAAGGTTCTTTGTAACTATTAGTAAGTATTATTTTTGAATGTATAGTTTCAAAATTTGGTATTGGCTAAAGTTAAATAGATAGTCAAACAATGACTAACAAAGTGTAACAAACACTAAAAGTATCAAAATCAACTAGTCTGAGAAGTGACACTTTAATTTCAACAGTTATAGATGTTGTCATTTGTAAGCATGGTAAATGGAGGCAAGGTTGGAATGCTTACATTTTCCTCTGCATCATCATCTAATGGCATATTGTTGTAATTGTTCTCATACACCTTAGAGGATAATTTGAATGGACTACCACCGCATCAACCTACTTTGGCATCACAACACCTCGCAAACCTTGCCTAGATTTGTGCTTCTTGAGAATCTTCTTGGTCCACCCTTTCGCTAGAGCCACCGCTTCCTCGTATGACACTGGGCCATCAATCTCCACCTTGTCTCCTACTTCTTCATGCAGGCAATCCAAAAAGTTGCTTAATTTTGAAAACCGAACATTCTTAGCAGTAGTTACCTTTATTAGTTTTCCCCAAAGAACTTTGAACTCCCATAGGAACGCTTGAAAATCCGCTTCCAAGCCTTGCTTCAATTTGTTCAGCCTTCTCTTTACTTCATCCAGCTGCGCATCCACTACATATTTGCTTCAAAAAGCCGCTTCCATGGCTTCATAATCCACCTTTTCCTCATCACGCAGGTCATCCAACCATAGCCTCACTTTACAGGGGACCAGGAACGGGAACACCTGCACTGCGCCCTCTTCCCTGGATACACTATTCTCCAACAAAAACAAGCCGTAGTCCTGGAGCCATGTTTCCGCATCTTCAACACCTGTGAAAATTAGAAATCTTGTCCACACCATCTCTAGTAGTACCTGCTCTTCAAAGACCACACCTTTGGCATCACCAAAATCACCACTTTCTCTTCAAATAGGAGCATCAGTGCGCTCCTCACTGAGGGCACTAGAAGATGGAGAAGGGGAATGGGGAACACACCCGACACACAAAGAGCTGCCCCTATATAGCTCAGGGTATTCACAACACCAATATGCTCTCCAAAACACCTTTAAAAAAAACAATTTTCACTAGCAGGGCCTTGCCTGCACTCCACCCAAAGCACCTACCAACCCACATGCACACACCATTACGACTGATTTCGACTCTGTCAACACTCCAGACTCCTCTTAGTCACACACATACGTCTTCGTTTCAGGGGGCACACTCTTCCACACTACCGACACCGCATGACATGAACGAGAGCCAGCGAAAGAGAAAAGGGGAAGGGGAAATGAACACTCGACCGCGCGAAAGATGGGTGCAATCTTGATTCAAAAAAGACCACTTACAACCTTCAAATTGCCATGACAATGGCTATTCCCAGGGAAGAAAAAAACACTCTTTAACTACCCATCACAACCCTATGTGCATGAGGCTCCCACAATTTCTCGACTGCTTACACCCTTCCCATTCGCCCCTACGAGCAGGCACCCTAGCAATTCTTCTCGATCTCTCCCTTTTTGAGCCATTGCACGATGCTCTATAATCTAGTGCAACTTTGACAATTTCCTTTGTGCGGCCTCCACCATCACCAATTACACGGACCGCTTCTTCTTTTTCTCAATATACTTCTCAAGAAAAAAAAAACTATTTTCTCTTCCGAAAAATCTACATCTCTTCTTGTTTTTCAAGGCCAAGAAAAAAGTTCCTTTTTTGAGTAATAGCGTCGGGCGCTATTGCTTCCCTCCTCTGAGCCTTTCCTTTTTATCCCCCTTTGCTCTTTTTTGGAGCTTTCATTTAGCGTGTCAAAAAACTCTAGCTTACCCGTCCTTTTCACCCTTTCAATTTATAGCCAAGGAAAGGTTTTTTAACACCAGCTTCCCATGCTACCGATGCACTGTGTGCTCGAGTTGGCCGAATTCCCCTCTCGTCAAATCACACTGTTGTCAGCACCAAACCTTGAAGACTTTGCCACATTTCAATCATTTCACACCCTGAACGTCACGTCGCAAATATAGACAAAAAACCCAATTTACGTCCGTTGCAATCGTCTATCCACTTGAAATAGGTGTAACTCAATGCCCCTGACTCCGATCGGTGACCCACAAGTTTTGTCTGACTCCCCACGTTGCATGAAACTTTTCAAAACCTTGGTGGGCTTAAAAAGATGCCTGCACGCCTACCACGTGGCCTAGTGAGCACATACCTGACCCCCGATAAATGTTCCACAGGCCATAACTTGCTCGTCCAAGCTTTGAAAAGCAATCCAAAAAGATCGACATGCTCCACATCTTGTGCTTTACACATGTATCCACCGATCCCAATTTTGGCCACCTATCTGTACCTGCCCTGCGCGTCCGGGATCTACAAATCATTCCATCTGATAATCATAACTTTCACACATGGACTCCGTTTGAGGAGCCATCTAGACTACTTTGCAGAGCATCTCAAAGACCATATTCTAGAGCATCAAATCAGCATCTTGGGCACCTTTACCTATCACCCCAACTGGACCCGTCTAGGGCCTTTTTGGCCTAAAAAACCGCATCACTATACATATCTATTGTCACTGTCTTGGCAAGGACGTCCACAACTGCCTCGATACTTCACCATGCACCTGTCAACGTACACAAAATTGCATTGTACACTTCTTAGCATGGACCAACTTTGGTTGCACCAAGGTCCTCCACTCCCCCTTCAGACATGGGTAACAAAAACGTGAGAGCATTCAAAATTTCACAGCACATGGGATGCTTGTAGAGTATTCATCAACCCAATGGAAGGAGCAAGAGCATGTGATGCATTGAGAGTCCCACATTAGGCTACACTGTGCATCATCCTTTCACACAAGTCACAAAACTCTTTGAGTACTACACCTATGGGATTCTCCTATGGGCTGAAATTTTTCATTAAGAAAGCTCATTACATCAATTGTGCACCTCATAGGCCAACCATATGGTTTGAGATCCTTGTGAGTGAATGTTCTCTTCATCAAAGCACATGCACAATCATGCTCTCATTTTTCGTGTCCTAAGGTGAAGAAGTTATACATTATATGCAAGCCTATCAACTAATAGTACCTTTCCACAAAATAGTAAGGTATTTGTGCCTTGAGAAGCAGAACCATTTGATCATACCCAGTGAGAGCACAAACGATTCCCTTGCGGTTTAAGCCACCTGGTCTCATCAAGCATAAAATAATGTTGAACAAATAGTGTGTCATGGCGCTTGTCATGTGATATGTAAAAGTGTATCGTCTTCTCAGCAACACCTGCTGAGTTTCTCACATAAGAGATCTGTACGAATATGGTTACCTAGGTTGACCACCAATGTCATGCCAAGGGCATACCCAAGGGGGCTCACGTACCCGGGCCAGGTGGCCGGCTACCAATGTGGAATGGGAATTCAAGGGCCAAGGGCTATATATGGGGGGTTGGGCGATGAATTCCGACCAGGAAGTTCCTTGGGGTCTTTTAGTGGTATCATAGCACTTTATTCTTGGACCTCTCTTTTTGGTGGGAAGGGCATGCAAATCATGCAAAGGAAGGGGGGCGTGGAGTTGGGCAAGCAGAAGTTGAATCCCGTGTGTAGGGCATCTAAGACAAGGAGGGAGAAAGGGCTCAAACTCCACCAAATTGGGTGGGGTTGGGCTTGTTGGGGGCGACATCACTTGCACTGTAGAACTCATCATAGGACTGTCGCCCTTTGAGCAACACACGGTGTAACTCTATCATAGCTTGCCCATCAGTAGAAAAACCCCATCGCCATTTTCTTTCCTCAAGGTCACATTCAAGCACCCAAGGCCAAGGTCCTTAAGGCACTTAAAGAAATTTAAGAGATGGTACCCATAATCGGGTTCCCCCCCCCCCCTTTCTCTCAAGCTTGTAAGTCACCTTAAAGGTCATACAAACGTCACCAACAGCACCCCAAGCTTTGACCAAATCTTGGAAATCTTTGTATCAGAAAATTCTATGGAAAAATATCAATCTCCAAGTTCTCGGCAAACCTTGGATATCCGTAAAGCTTTTTGAAGCCCTTTTCTTTTGGCATGGGATTGGACTTCATCGAGATACACAATTCAAAGATACTTTCTTGAAGATGGTGGTTTTTGCACGGCTTGGTTTCTCAACAATCATACATCTTCAAATTGCGGTTGCAGACCTAATTAGCACGGCTAATTATTGACGTTTGCGGTGCACATTACGGTTACGAACCTTTTTGGAATCAAGATATTCTTCTTTTTTTCCTAGCACTGCATAGTGTCGCCATGGATTTGGATATCAACATGAATTTTGATTTCAAGCACCATATGCCCGATCGTCCTAGTGATGGCTTGCGATTGGATACTCTCATGGAGGGTATCTGCGAATCTATGGGAGGAGATGACACTTACGAATTTCTTGATATTCAAGAATTTCAAGCACTTCAAGCACGTATGTCAGTGATGGAAACAAATTTTGCATCACTAAATAAAAATGTCAGTAAATTATCCACTCTAGTGGTACAATTTATGCAACAGCCAGCCAAGGGTCCTGTTGTTGACACACACACATGCATGAGCACGTAGCCGATTAGGGGCCCCCTCTAGATTCTCTACACTCTCTCACTGCTAGAGGTGAACGAGTTGTTGGAAAATACAAAGCCACCAACTTCAAAGGGAGAGTACTGAGAGCGTAATAAGAATGCACTGAATATCTTTCTTAGCAAGTGGAATGGAATTCACGCCTTAAGGTGTACTCTGGATTCAGTCAGGGCACTGCAGACAAGTCTGACTCTCAAAGGCAAGGTCTATAAATGGTGGATGTCTCTTAAGGAGAAGAACATCATACCACAAAGCTGGAAGGTTTTTGAGGCTATGTTTAGAAAAGAGTTCTTGCCCACGAATGAGGAATATAGAAATTGGACCGCTTGGGACATGTGTCCCATGCGTCAACACCCATCATTGCTTGAATATATCTCGCACCATTGGGATATTATCCTCAAGTTGGAAGGGCTAGACACCTTTTAACAAGTACATGGGTTTATTCGTGGTCTGATGCTAGAACTTAAGAAGCACGTCAAGACTCCGGACCCTAAAACACTTGAGGAGGAGTCCATAGTGAAAGCTCACATTCATGATTATCCAGATGATAAGAAATCACATAGTACTCATGTTCCTGCTAGTACACATGGTAATACAGGCACACAACATGGGCACAATAAAAGAAAATTTATAGTATCCAACTCAGAAGCATCTAACAAACCAAAGGGGTCTCAAGGGCCTCTCTCTACTGAGGAATTTAAGAAGGCTAAAAAAGAGAAGTTATGTTTTCAATGCTTGGGAAGCGGCCATGGAAAAAAGGATTGTCCCAAAAGGAAATCTACTGCTCAAGGCAAGGAGAAATCAGTGCACACGGTGCAGCTATTGCCTCTTGAGTCTTCCTCACATTTCTCCAAGGTGGAGATTACACACACCAAGGTGGTGCATGAATGTTGTATCACAACTCTTCCATGTGGCAATAGATTTTTGGTCCACATGAGCTAGTGGGTATGCACGGATCTATTCAAGGGTACAAGGTTTGTATCTTGGTAGATGATAGTGCTACTGATAATTTCATTAACTACAAATTAGTGAAAAAAACTGCTACAAGGTAGCAATGACAAATGGCTACGATGCTGAAGTATGGGATACTCAAGTGAGCGCTGTACCGTTGGAAATTCAAGGCTATTTGAAATCCTTGGATTTCCAAGTTATGAACATGGAGAGGGCAGATGTGGTCCTTGGTAGAGAGTGGTTGCATAGCCTAGGACCCTCACTAAATCGTAGCTATGAGCACAATAATCTGATGTTTGAATCCCATGGTGCTTATGTGTTGTTGTTATTAGGAGAGAAGGATGTGCCTTCCTCACCATTGATATGTACAGCAGAGCTTATGAAGCTCACTTTTGATAAAATGAAATAGAAGAAGTTTTCTTTTGTTACTCATTGTGTCATTTTCTTTCAAATGTTGAATCTATTAAGCATTCCTCAATGCCACATGCTACTCTCTCTTCTCTTCCAGCAACGGCTACTACTCTCTCTTCTCAACAAGCAAACATTGCTAGTCAGTTAAAAGATTTACTAATGGAATTTCAAGATGTTTTTCCTAATGATTTACCATCAAGATTACGGCTGACACGATCTATGCAACTGAGTTCTTCATCAATGGGCTTCTCCTATCCTATTGGTGAAGAATAAGGATGGAAGTTCACACGTGCGTAGACTATCGTGGGTTAAATGTGGTCACTGTTAAGAACAATTACACATTACCACGAGTGGATGAGCCCACTTGCGGTCGGGCTATCACCAAGTACGTATTTGACTTACTGATATACCCAAAAATGCATTCAAAACAAGGTTTGGACATTACAAGTTTTTGTTTATGTCTTTTGGGTTAACCAATGTGCTCGCAACTTTCATGACACTCATGGATAGTGTCTTGAGACCCTACTTGGACAAGTTTGTTATCATTTTTTCTCAAAGACATTCTCATATATAGTGCTTTTGAGAAAGAGAAATTGCAACATCTGAGGCAGGTGTTTGAGTTTCTAAGAGAAAACAAGTTATATGCCAAAGAGTCAAAGTGTGATTTTTTCAAGGAGGAAATTCACTATCTAGGGCATGTTATCTTAGCTAATGGGTTGCACATGGATCAATCCAAAGTGGATGCCATTTGACGATGGAATTTCCCCAAAAATCTGAAAGAGTTACATACTTTCTTGGGATTTGAAGGTTTTTATCAAAGGTTTGTTAAAAACTATGCTCATATTGTTGTGCATTAGCTACAACTCCTATCCTAGCTATTGCGGATCCTTTGAAGCCTTTTTTTTAAAAAAAACGGATGCCAATAACCGTGTTACTAGAGCAGTACTTCTATAAGAGGGGAGGCCAATTTCATTTGAAATCAATAATCTTGATTTAGTGCAACAAAATTATTCTGCTTATGAACGCAAACTCTACACAATAGTGTCTGTCTTAAAGACATGGAGGCATTATTTATATGGAGCTCAGTTTGAGATTGTGTTTGACCATGAAAGCATAAAATGGTTTACACAACAAACTGACTTGAAGGGTCAAAAGGCCAGGTGGGCTGAGATTCTTTAGGAGTACGGCATAAAGTTGCGTTATCATAAAGGACAATACAATGTGGTGGTTGATGCTCTTAGTTGTATGCTTGAGATCAATTCTCTTTTGTTCACGGAACTTCGAAGTGATTTTTTTTATTCTTTGAAGGGAAAATATGAGCATGATGACACATACTCCAAAGTGTGGAGCCATGTGCAAATGAGGGATTCTTCTCACTTCAAATCATTAGGAAAAATATGAACCCTCTAGGGGCCCTTTGGGATTAAGGTTAATTAGAGGCCAGCCAATGAGAAGAGGGTGGTGGACACACTCTATGCCCTCAAAAATGTAGGGGGACAAAGTAGTCTTACACTTCTTAAATGGGCTCTTACCTAGTGAGAAGGTGGGGTGGGGTGGGGGGGGGGGGGGGGGGGGGGGGGGGGGGCATATGGAACCTCCAACTTCCCTCCTTTTTGATCCGGATTTGAAAAAATCCCAAAATTTAAAAATTTTCAAAATTTTCAAAACTCAAATTTCATCTTCTTAAAACCCCCCTAAAACTATTTTATGGTCAAAAAAGCATTTTTTGAACTCAAAAAGTCAAAACGTGCACCCAAAAACCCTAAAATTCAAATTTTTTTTTTAACTTTTGAAAAATATTTTTTTGCTATCCAGAGCTCCCCCAAAAGTAGTTCTTAGGCAAAAGGTGATTTTCTCTCTCTAGAACCCCTTTTCCAACCCCTCCTTGGTTGCAACCATCACACTCATCCTCTACTCCAACACACTCTCTCTCTACACCATCTTCATTGTTGCAGCAAGAAAGCTCCTCTCTCCTCCCCTACCACCTTCCATTGCCACACCAAGCAAAGGTTATCCACCTTCTCCTCCCATTGCCACACCAAGCAAGGGTTATGCACCTTCTCCTCCCATTGCCACAAGGGTTATCCACCTTCTCATATCACTTTATCCTCTGTACATTGTAGCAACAAGCAAGGTCCTTCTCCTCCTCCTAGTTTTCTTTGCTCAACCATGGCCAACTCTACTTCGCAAAGGCGGCCAAAGGATGAGGTCACAGCACTTGCATGCCACAACACTAGAGGTGTAGATGATGAGTGGGTGCCACAAGAGTTCACCAAAGGTGCTTGGGTATACATGCAACCATCTGCTATTGGCCCTCATCATGTGCGGAATCGTGTAAACTTGGATCTTCATTGGAAAGGAAAGCTCCTTGGCTTCAAGAACCGCAAAGACAAGGGGACCGTAGCCATTGTGCAACATGTTTTCTCAATGTCAACCATGCATTTGCAACAACCACCTCGATTTCCAACACATTGTAAGTACATGTTTTGAGAATACAAAGCTAGGTGTGAAATCACAGTGTAATGGTATTATGGATTCATACTTAAGATTTGTCATGCATTTATAGTCATATTTCCATCCAAGTTGGTGGAGGAGCAGCCACTACATAGTCTCTCCGGCACATTCAATGCTATACATGCGGATATTGGAGCAATAATGTTCCCACATCTTTGCCCAACCAAACTGGTTCAAAGAAGGATTTTCTTCTATTCTCACTCCTATATTGTCCCTACTTCTACACAAGCGTTTGGAATGCTTGAACCCATCAAAGTAACTTCCTTATTAAGTATGGAGTGGCCGGTGCCAGATTTGTGGTCGGTAGCATCTTTCAAGCAAAAGATGATAATGGATGTCCAAAACTCTTTGAAATACTCTAAAGCTTCTAGGTCTGTGGGCTTGAGTTGGTGTTTGCCTATTCATTGTTTTGTGCCCATTTTTAAAGAGTTTGGATTTGTGGAGACTACCACAATGCTTGTATGTAAAGATGCGCATTACGAGGAATTAGGAAGGCTTTTAGAAGAGGACTGGGGTTTTGTGGAGGGCATGCACATTACGAGGAATTAGGAAGGCTTTTAGAAGAGGACTGGGGTTTTGTGGAGGGTTTTGTGGAGGGCATGCACAAAGGGGACCGGTACCGTTGTAAGGTTGGAGCTTCAGGTATTGGAATGCGCTATTTGAAATCCCGCACCTCCTTGTACATACGATTTCACTATGATCGTTGGATGTGCAATCTTGGAGTGTGGACTCCCTTACAGAGTGTAGACGGCGCTATTGCAAGATTTGACATTGCAGTGAAGATGCCCAACGATGCTTTGGTGGCAGTCCAAGTGAAAAAGCATTGGACTCTCAATAATGTTCGAGAACATTTGGTTATTATGGGTTTTGAGGCCCTTCAACAAGCACAATTTCGTTTACAAGGTCACAAGGTGAGAATCCTTCCACCACATTTTCAATACATCATAGTTTGTCGATCATTGGATGCTTATTGTAATGAATGTCCGCAGATTGGGAAGAGAATGGAAGACAAACTGAAGGTCAAGGAGGACTGGGGGATGGATGAAACTATGCTATCGATCTTATAACTTTGTAACTCTTGCAATTTTCAAACTGATCCCCGCTGTAATCAACATGATTTGCTTTGGCAAATCATGCCTTTGAATATAATTTTTTTCATTGGGATGAGAAATCATTTTTTGGTGAAAGTGCCTTTTTTTTTAATGTCTTAAAAAAAGGGTCCTTTATAAAAGGGGGTCCACCTAACTCATTCACTATTTTCACTTTTACAACTCTTGAGCTCCTCCACTCTCTGTCTACACCCTAGGCTAGACATGGATGCTTCCACAGCCTCTGCATCTTCAGCCACATCCACCCCTTTGTCACGCTTCATCCTCTTCCTTGAGGACACAAAGGGAAGCTGGACCTCCACACCTTTTTTACTCGTCTCCCTGACCTTGATGCCACAGTTTCCCTTCACATGGATTCATTTGCCGATATTTTTGCGTTCATGGAGGAGCACATCATAAAATATTATGTATCTATCCCCCCACATGTAGGGATCTGGGTGCCTTGCAATCTTTTGCGCTATACACACAAAGGTGATCGCTTATTCTCCAAGCGGTTGCAATAATTCCAAGAAATTGCAACCGATGCAGGCCATTACTTGGACGAGCAAGCCCCAGGGGTTTCAGCGCTCAAGAAGCACAAGTTGGGGGTGGAGTACCTTTCTCGGCTCGCAACATTTATCTTCTTGGTGAGCGAGGAACCTGATTTGGAGGAGCTTCGCTTACCACACCTTCAGGTTGGGTCCTTTATCAAGGACACCAAGGAGCAGTAGGTTATCCCCATGAACCCTGCAGTGGAAGGAAAGGCACACCGGCTCGAGTACCCTAGGGGTCTTGAGGAAGTGGTTGAGAAATCCATAGTTGCGGCTGGCCCTAGTGACACTCCAGTGCCACTACCACTGACGGATGTGGCTATCCTAGAGGTAGAAATCATCCGCTTCTCCTCAGTGTTAGTGGATGGGGAGGAGTATGTGTTCCTGCATGATTTGGAGAAATCATTTGGCCCGCGCATGGATGAATGCTTGAACGTGCTATGCAACAGCACCAAATGTCCCTTAGACAATACGCCAGATGCCCTAGAAAGCAAGCTCTTGCCAGATGGGGACTCTGTTGCTGACACTATTGCAGTTGTATGTGCAGAGGTCCTCGCAGCAGAGCAGTTGCACGTGGCTGATGAAGAATTCCAAGCCACGCAAGCCAAGGTTGAGGCTGCTAGGATGCCTATGCCATTATGCAACCTCCCATCTGATGATCCAAAGGTCGTATCTGTGGTGCATGGGAGCATTGACTTAGATGCAAAGGGCAACAGGGAGGAGGACGACAAGGAGCAGGAGGTAAACTGTATCCTAAATTTCATGTTACTATTTTATCCTTCATTGTCTTTTTTCTCAACCTTCATCGGTTTATGACAGGATGTCGTGGAGGTTGATGATTTTGCTGCAAGGACGGGTGGCAAACGTGTAGAGTGCGCAGGTGATGGAGAAGGTAGGAAAGAAGACTACACACACACACCAACACACATCGAGACATACACACACAATCGTTACCCTGTAGCAGCCATTCAACGAGCTGCTCTTCTCTTCTTCTCTTTTGAACTATTATCCAAAGTATATTTACAACATAGTATAGTCAGTGTCCAGCCGCCCATAGCACAATGGACATATTCTTTAACATCATATTCTTTAACACTCCCCCTCAAGCTCAGAGTGAGCTTGCATATGATGGATTCCGAATGCTTCACGAAAGTAGCAAAACTTCTCCTTTCCAAGAGCTTTTGTGAATATATCCGCAACTTGATCATTTGTCTTCACATACACCAAATCAATCTCATTTGCCAAAACTTTTTCTCTAATGAAGTGATAATGTATCTCAATGTGTTTAGTGCGAGCATGGTAGACTGGATTCTTTGCCAACATGATGCTGCTAATATTGTCACAATATATAATGACACTATCAAGATAGTCAAAACCAAAGTCTACTATAAGTACTCTCAACCATGACTCTTCACATGCTGCCAAAGCTGCTGCACGATATTCAGCTTCTGTACTTGATAATGCTACAGTTGATTGCTTCTTGCTACTCCAACTTATCATACCATTGCCAATGGAAAATGCATAACCACTTGTAGATCTTCTATCCATAAAATCTCCTGCCTAATCTGCATCTGTGTAACCATGAAGACAAAGCTTCCCATTCTTTGCATAAAACATTCCATAACTGACAGTGGCTTTCACATATCTCATAATCCGTCTCACTGCATCAAGATGACTTTTACATGGATTTTTCATGAATTGACTCACAACACCCACTGCATAAGTCAAATCTGGCCTTGTTATTGACAAGTAAATAAGGCTTCCAACCATCTTGCGATACATAGTGACATCCTCAATGTAATGTCCATCATCAAACAACTTCACATTTTGATCAAGAGGTGTATCAACCGGTTTGCACGCTGTCATTCCATACTTCTCAAGCATATCCAACGTGTATTGTCTTTGTATCATCCAAATTCCTGATAAAGTATTGACAATTTCAATTCCCAAGAAATATCTCAACTCACCAAGGTCCTTCATGTTGAATTCTCTCAACAAACTCTTCTTGACATGCAAAATTTTCTCAGCATGACTTCCAGTGAGAATCAAGTCATCAACATAGATAACAATAACGACGATCTCTCCATCAACATGCTTCAAAAATAATGAGTGATCAGCAGTAGATTGTTTAAATCCAATCTTCTTCAAGAATCTGGTTATCTTTTCACACCAAGCTCTAGATGCTTGCTTCAAACCATACAATGCTTTCTTCAACTTACACACATAATATGGAAACTCTGGATGTTGATAACCCTCTGGCTGATCATATAAACTTCTTCTTCCAAGTCACCATTCAAGAATGCATTATCCACATCCATTTGCTGTAACTTCCAACCGAACATACTTGCCATTGCTATCACCAATCTGACTGTTGTCATCTTTGCAACTAGACTAAATGTCTCATCATAATCAAGACCTTTTGTTTGTGCATAACCTTTAGCAACAAGCCTCGCTTTGTATCTTTCCACACTGCCATCTGACTTGCACTTGACTTTGTATACCCATTTTGAACCAATTGCTTTCTTTCCACTTGGCAAGCGAACCAAATCCCAAGTGTCATTCTTCACAAGAGCATCCATCTCATCATCCATAGCTGACTCCCATTCTGATTTTCCAATTGCCTCTTGAAAACATGTAAGCTCTTTATGTTGCACACATGAAACCATGTATGCATAATGTGTACACATGTAACCGTTGTATGTCAATCTATCAACTGGATAACGCACCCTCTCTGATCTTCTCAACTGTGGTGCACTCTTCTCTTCAACTCTTGCATATGGGGGTACATATTTCTCAATATGCTTACTGTCAGGTGTCCTCAAATGTGGTAAACCATGCTCTTCATCGAGGCTTTCATCTCCAGAACTCTCTTCAACCACTTTCTTCTTGCCTTTCTCGTCTTGCTTCTTATCTCGCAAACAACCGCTCCATGGGTGGACACTTCCTGTACTCTCCTCTGCCATATGTGGTCTTGAAGTAGTTCTTGTTGATGATCCTGGCTTATCAACAACATGACGCACATTCTCTTGCTCTTCATACTCATCTTCTATCATCATTGGCTTTGGTTTATACCATGGTTCATGCTCACAAAATCTGACATCTCTACTGACATAAACTTGTCTTGTTGTAGGATCATAGCACTTGTAACCTTTCTTTTCAACTGGGTAGCCCAAGAATATACACTTCACTGCCTTTGGCTCCATCTTCTTTCTTGCTTCATTTGGCACATGAACATAGCAAACACATCCAAAAACTTTCATGTAGGAAACTGTTGGCTTGATCCCATAAAGTCTCTCATAAGGTGAAGTTTCATGAATGGCAGCTATTGGTGTTCGATTGATAATGTGTACTGCTGTATGAACTGCTTCCGCCCAATATGTTAATGGCATATTCATCTCATTCATCATGGCTCTTGCAATCTCTGCTATGACTCTATTCTTTCTCTCAGCAACTCCATTTTGTTGTGGTGTGTATCTGCAAGTAATCTGTCTTCTTATGCCTTGTTCACGTAAGTAATCATCCAAACTATGTGACATGTACTCTCCCCCTCCATCTGTACGTAGGCATTTAATTTGACAACCATTCTCTTTCTCAACCATAACTTTGAACTCCAAAAATACTTCAAATGCCTCTGACTTTGCCTTTAGAAAGTAAACCCATGTCATTCTACTGTAATCATCCGTAAATGTGATAAAATATCGACAACCATTTGGTGTAGCATGATCACAAGGTCCCCAAATATCTGAATGAACAATTTCCAAAGGACTTTGGCTAATTCTCCCCCTCTTTGGAAATGGTAAACGAGATTGCTTTCCAAATTGACAAGCTTCACAAACATGATCAAAATTCAATCTGCCAAACTTTGGTAATCCACGTACAATTTGATTTGATTGCATATGCTTTAATCTTCTAAAATTGACATGACCAATCCTCTTATGCCATAACTCTGCCCAATCATCTTGAGTGCTTGATTTGTTTGCATACATACCACTGTGTAAACATGGATCTCCAGCTTCCAATGAGAACAAACGACCTTTCTTTCTTCCACGTGCCAATATCTTGCCTGGTGTGCCTTTGTGAAACTCCTCTATGAAGCATCCATAACGATTAAAACGGACTTGCAACCCTTGATCTATCATTTGTCCAATTGATACTAAATTCTTTGTGATTGAAGGAACATATAGAACATCTCCCAATGTGTTGTATGTCCCGTCTTTTTCTAGCAATGGAACTGAACCAACATGTGTAATCCGATGCATAGTATCATCACCTGTAGCGACAAACTCATCCTCTTCTAATTTCTCTTTTCTGTCAAACCATTCACCATGATATGTCATATGATTTGTGGCACCACTATCTAAATACCAATCATCTGTATGATGTGGCTCCACCATGCTTCCAACAACATGCTCCATAGGAAATAAATGTCCACTCGACCTATTGACATATATATTTTGATCATGAGGATTGTATCCAACAAAGTTTCCTCCATGTCTGCCATAACCTTGGCCTCTTCCACCACGATCACGATTTTGATTTAGCCTTGTGTAACATTCTCTTTCAAAGTGACCATAAATGCCAAATTTGTTACAATATCCATCTCTTTGAGGATGTACAAATCGTCCACCTCCACGTCCACGAGTTCGGACTCTCCCCCTGCCTCTTTGGCTATAATCATTGTAACTTTGACTTTGTTGGTTTTGCCATTGACCTCTTCCAACATTGTTTCCACGACCATAGTTTCCTCTTCCACCTCTATTGTTTCCACGACCTCTAGAGTAAAAAATGTGATCTCTGGAATTGTTATTTGATGTAGAAGGACCTGACTTGCCTAACTTCACCTCTTCTTGCAAACAAAGGTTTACTAACTCTTCAAAATCAGGCATGTGTCCTCGAACAAATATAGATGTATCCAATGACTTGTATTCCGGTCCCAAACCATTCAATGTCACTGAAACTAAGTCATCATCTGGAACTTCAACATTAATGCTCGCAAGATCTTCCTGTATTTACTTTATCTCTGTCACATAATCTGATATGGATCTATTTCCTCGCCATACACAATGTAACCTTTGCTTCAAGTGAACTTTTCGTGGTTCTGTATTGGAGCTGTTCATTCTTGCTAGTATCTCCCATGCTTCCTTTGGAGATTGAGCCTTCTTCACATGTGGTATAAAGAAGTCACTAATGCATAGTGAAATCCAATGCATCACTTTCCTTGAATTCTCGATCCACTTCTTGTAAGCTTTTACTCCTGCTTGCCATGTTTTATGTGCTTCAACATTCTCTCTATTTGGTTCCAAACCAACCTCGGGACACTCTTGTTCACCTATAATATAATCCCATAAACCTTTGCCCATGGTAAAGTTCTCCATCCTGTAAGACCATATGCTGTAGTTCTCTCTGGTCAGCTTCTCTCCAACAATCTGTGTGACTTGAGTTGAACTTTCTGCCATCTTCACTCTCTCAATTTCTTTCAAAGGATTTTGATAAAATTTCGGTAGAGTTTCGTTTGTATTTGGACAATATCTCAAGTGAAAATCTTAACCAAAGTGCTCATAAACACTGACAGAAAATCTCTCACTGCCAAGGGAAAATCCATTGACTCACTTTGCCACAGACTGACTCAGTACTATGCATCAATACTCTAAAACAATGTCCACATGGACCTGTATGAAAATGCAATCCATACGCTGTCCTGTACCATATATCCATACATCCACCTTCTTCCCATAGTCGTAAACGACATATGAGGTCTTTCGCGGGGCCAGTCGGGGGTTCGCTCCAGTACCTAATCCACCTTGCCAAGGTACCAAAGCTCCTAAGGCAAGGCTTCAAAAAACCTCACTCGACCCTCACAAAGGCTGCAGTTTTCCAAAATACATTGACCGCATATCCATACATAACCACAAAGTACTCAATCTGACAATATAACCGCCTCAACTTCTTCCCACAACCTTTCTTACATAGGCGGCTGTCCATAACGGACCCACAACAACCAAACATAATCTTCGATAACACAATATCATGATGCAAAAGCTCTATGTTGCTCTCCAAAACCTGTGTAAATGCTGAATTCTTCACCTGTAACGTGTAAATCTACTGCCAAGTGCAAAATTGGACATCTCCTATGCTTGTGTGAACTGGCTGTTTGCTACAAAAAATTGCAAATTTTGGCAAATCTGAGTATGCCAATGCGACCAGAATGCCCAAAAACATAAAGATAGACTCGTGGATCACTGTATTCCGAGTTCGGGTGAGGGAGTTATGACCAAAAAACCTCTCTTTTTTGCTGTTTTCCAGAGCTGCGGAAACCTATGTATTGACTGTAGCTCCTTAAACTGAGCTCTGATACCACTTTGTAGAGTGCACAAGTGATGGAGAAGGTAGGAAAGAAGACTACACACACACACCAACACACATCGAGACACACATACACAATCGTTACCTTGCAGCAGCCATTCAACGAGCTGCTCTTCTCTTCTTCTCTTTTGAACTATTATCCAAAGTATATTTACAACATAGTATAGTCAGTGTCCAGCCGCCCATAGCACAATGGACATATTCTTTAACATCATATTCTTTAACAAAGCGGACGGGCTTTGGACCTCAAGCTCCCTTGAGCATTACCTAGGACAACTCCCCCCTGGCGATGTGGCCATTATCCATAATGAATTTACTCCCCAAGCCCATTTTATGACTTGGTCCTTAAAAGCTTTGAGCAAGTTTTTGTGTTTGAGCACCATTTCTCAAACTGCGCATCAAGTGTTCCTAGTGCGTAGATCCCTTGTATGCACAGCGTTTGGCACTGGCTTTCGTGGTAAAGTGCTTGCCCAGATAGGGATACATGCTTCCATTGGCTCAACTGACCCAAAGGCCATAGCACAGTCCCTCTTGACTGGGGAGTTGCCTTACACGCAAAATAGGTGCCAAGAAATGGTCAAAAAAATTATGAACTCCTCAGATACATGATGTAAAATCACCGTTTTGGAAGTAATAAAAAATATTTGAAATTGTCTCTCTATCTTTCAATTTCTTTTGAATGTGATTTGTCAATCTTGACAATTGTTTCAATTGGTGATATGAAAATTGTTTTGATAAGTGACTTTGTAATTTCAAGTTCTGTATGTAATTTCAGACAATTTCAGTAAATTTAGGTATTTTATGTTCCGTAGGGGGTAGATAAGCCTACCAAGGGCAAAAAAAAGCCTGGCCACAAGGGCGCGCAAATGGCCCATCTATCAGTTTTGGATGGGCCATTTGCACGCCCTTGTGGCCAGGCTTTATTTTGCCCCTGGTAGGCTTATCTACCCCCTAGGATACTTACAAAGCACAAATTTATTGAAAT
Organism: Adiantum capillus-veneris; assembly: GCF_014529385.1. Classification (NCBI taxonomy): domain Eukaryota; kingdom Viridiplantae; phylum Streptophyta; class Polypodiopsida; order Polypodiales; family Pteridaceae; genus Adiantum; species Adiantum capillus-veneris. Next base: position 83,814,898 of record NC_140931.1, on the reverse strand, counting down.
GAATTGGTTTTGCATCATTAATTTAGATGCACCCTTTCTATGGCAATTCCAGCATATGTTCACACTCAAGGACACTAGAAAAGGTGAAATCAATTATGAAATGAAGTTTCCAGCACACTATCACCTGCTTTAGCTCTACCTAGTACACCCCTGTACAAAAAAGTCCAATTACATTGGACATTTGAAAAATCCAAATTAATGTTGCATAGACACTTGGTTTCACAATATGTTATTTTTTTTTATATCCTATAGGGAATTCAAAGGTTGAAATGGCTAAAAAAGGGTGTCAACAAGGATCCATGTAAAATAATGTTGCAAAACCAATAGGTTTTAGTAAATTTGTTCTTTTTAAGTACCCTTGGGGGTAGATAAGCCTACAAGGGGCAAACAAAAGCCTGGCCACAAGGGCGCGCAAATGGCCTATCCAAAACTGATGGATGGGCGATTTGCGCACCCTTGTGGCCAGGCTTTTTTTTGCCCCTTGTAGGCTTATCTACCCCCAAGGGTACTTAAAAAGCACAAATTTACTGAAATTGACTGAAATTACATACAGAACTTGAAATTACAAAGTCATTTCATTACAAAGATAACAGACACAGTAGACACAACTGTTGATCATATTGTCATTGGAAAGTCAAATCATTACAAAGATAAGGATGTGCAATACAAAAAGAGGGGTAACTTTGGCTAATGCTCGAAGTCTCGTCGCAATCAATGTGCAAGCTGCATATTTTTTGGCTGTATTGTCACTCGCTTTGCATGTATGGCGCATAGGTTGGTATCTTCCAACACCGAAATGATGTGGGCCTCTACAGCTTCTTGAATAGCCTCTAGCCCTATTGCTTGCATTCTATACTGATTTCCATAGCTTTGAAGCACCTCCTTCACAGTGCGAGCAAAGGGGGCGCGTCGAATCAAAAGCTCTGTCGTCTTCTGGTAGTGGCGGACTTCTGCAAATGCCCTTGCTATTTTTCGGCGCCGCTGCGGTTGTCTTGGGGGCACTTGCACATTTGCTGGCGAGCGGCGTTTAGGCTTCTTGAAAAACTTAGACTTGCGTCTGTTTACATGCTTAGGGGCTGGTTCTGCAGCCTCTTCTGATTCTTCCTCTTCCCTTAGCTGTCGATCTTGTCGTATGGGGAGAGCTCCCTGGCCTCCAGGCAATGTCTTCTCCCCAACGGCCACCCGGTGTGTGCGAGGTATTTTTTCTCGCATCCATGGTGGCTCACTCTCTGATTCAGTGTCTATATGGACCACCCGAGTCCTGGATGGTCCTGCTTGTGATTGGTGGCGCGACGGCTGCTCCCTATCGGACTCTGTTGTTTGCTGGACCTCTTCTTCTCTCCAGCGCTGGGCACGTTGCTTCATTCTCCTTCTAGGTGTTATATCTTGAGGAGGTGGAGATTCAACAGTCCTCGATGACTCTCGTGCCCTACCACCATGCCCACTACCAAATGAGTTCCTGGAACGGCCAGGCGTTCGTGGCCGTTTTCTTGTGCCTTTTATCCATGACGGCTTCTCACATCCTTGGAGGATGTTTTTATTGGCAGGTGGATGCTCTTTCGCGGTTTGTTTGGTGCGCGCCAATTCGTTGGTAAGAGCTCACCTGTTCTTAAGAAATGAGTGGTTTATGAGAGCATGCAATATTTATAAGGGCCCATTTAAAAAGGGCCCCGTTCACACTAATTTTTTTAAAAAAGTATTATTTTTTAAATAAACATGTCGCTAAGAGTTGGACCCTGCGTTCACGTTTAGTGACTCACGCAGTATCCACTTTGATCCTAGTCGCACTCTGCATCGCCGCCATGCAACATGCTTGGTGGGACCTTGCGAAATTTGCCACTTGTTGCTATGCTCTTGACGACTCCATTTCCGCACTTCAATAGCAATCTTGGATTGTCGCGCACGCTCCATTGTGAGCTTACGAGCAAATGTTGTGCGAAAAAACCAATTGAACATCTCCTCCAAATAATTGGATTGCACCATTCCACCACCATGTCGAGTATTTTTGAAGTACACTCCCTTTGCTCGATAATGGGACTTCTCCATGCCTTGAGTGCTAAAAATTTCAAGTGATCCATACTTGTGCATAAAAAATGCACCATGCGCAAACAAGATATGCTGTTCACATGAGTAAACAACCCACATTATTAAATAAAAACAATTCCTTGTAATGAATACACCATGTAAAATGACTTACCATGTAATGTGTGATGTTATTTTCACCCCAAGAAAGGGTGAAGACCTTGGTAAAATCCGCCAAGGCTTCTTGAAATGATTGGCGTTGTTCTTTTGTTGTGCTGTTAAGGCCCATAAGCTTGACCATTTTATCAAAATGTGCCCAAACTTGCTTGCGCTTGTTTGCAAGCTCGCCATTTGAATCATTGTCGGTATTAGCTTTACATAACTCCTTCCAAAGCTCCCAAAGGTTACCTGCCTGCTGGTTGTAGCTGTTTTGAGCATCATATCGACCTAGCTTTCCTTGGGAAACTTTCTTCGAAAAGTGTCTAGCTTTTTGTCCACTCATGGACACTTGTTGAGCAATTTCATGGGCCTCCCCTGTGTTCTTTGCAGCAACGATAGACACATTTCCACCGTGACAGCCAATGGAATTCAAGAGTACCTCCACTCTTTCGATTGCTTCCTGGGACTTTTCCAACGGTTTCATTGTGAAAGCATAGTCAATGTGGAGCTTCAATAGCCTATCCAAAATGTGCATGAATGCGTGTAATGTACAAAAATGTACATTCGATAGAGGAAATCAAAAGATTGGATTCCAAGCGTGGTCCTTTTGATCACGGTCTAGGGCATTGAGCATGGGACATCTCAGAATAGACGCTTCCCATTCTCTACCTTCATCTCCGACATCACGACAATCTAACCCTTGTTCTCCATGCCCTTGCCATGGAAGCATGGAACTGGCCTTTGCAGTGCTCTTATGTGATTTTTTTCCATTAGGTTTGTACCCTCGAGTGAAAAATGGACAAGGCATGAGAGAAGAAGCCCCTTGTTTGTAGCCAAGCAAACACTTTATGGTCTTCAAATCCCTACCTAAGTGCCTCTCCACATCATAACTACCAAAACCCTCAATCTCCAGCTTGTGACCTGCAATTTGGGAGTGTATTACTTCTGTGATCCATGGAGTTCTCTCAAAAATCCATGAAAGTACTCCATTGGTCTCTTTGGGCACCTCAATAGCACCCAACCACCAAATGTCTTTCTCTGATTGCACGCTAAAAGATGGGGTGGGAGATGGCTCGACTGAATCCCTTCGCTTGGTTTGCAGAAGGGCCTCGTTCATTAGAGTGACACTTAGCCTCTCTAACCTTCGGCCTTTCACTATTTGACACTCATCGATTTTCAGCACAAAAGCGACTTTGATGCCAAACACTACAAAATAAATAGTGCTAAGACCTTAAACTTCAGAGTCTATGATAAGAATAATACCAAAGAAAAAAGTAAAGTGTGTCACCTTCTTCAGGTAACTCGTAAAATCTAAGCATGGATTCTTGAAGCCTTCTAAGATCCACGAAAATATTGTTCCACATTGTGTAAGTAAAGCCCTTCTCCGAAGGTCTTATGGATTGTTTCTTACCTTTTCCCCTTGTCTTTGTTGCGCACGAAGCATAAAGGGAAGTTGGCATTGTGTCCTCAATGTGTAGGTATGTCCCAATGCGGGAGAACACATCTTCTTTTGTGGCCTTCTTTGCGAGCTTGACCTTGTGAGGAACGGGAAATAGGTTTTCCACGATGCCATGTTCTTTGAGGGCATCCTTTAGGAGTTGGAAAATAGCCTGATAGGCTTTGGTGCTGATTCCAGCCTCATCACAAGCTTGTTGAACGTCATCATCACTAACCGCATTTCTTAATTTACGCATAAGGTCCTTGGTGACTGCATCCTTAATGTGCTTACCTCCAGGTGATTGTAAGATAGAAATCACGTCCTGGGTATTGAGACAACTAGTGAGAAGGTTGATTCGATCATCTTGGCTTGTTCCACCGCACGCCTCCTAGATGAAGTTTCTAGCAACACATAAACATAAATGTAAGAATGCATCATGCAAGTAAAGACCAAATCACCTTGTGGCTGTAACTCGTCGTTTGCGTGCTCCTCCCGAATGTAAAAGAGTTTCAATGGATGAATACGTGCGTTTACGTTCCCTTGCACCAAGGGGTGTTTCTTTCAAGTATGTGATGGTGTTGGTAAGCTTCTGGATGCGGAACTCGTTTTCTTGCATTTGTTGTTCAAGAGTTTTAACTACCCTCTCCGAAGAGGCAACACTCTCTTGTAATGTCGTCGTCTTGAGGTGAAGAGCTTGAAATTCGTGCATCCACATATGCAAAGAAGCACCTGCACCCATACACAACCGCTTGCAATAGCCTAACAAACTTGCTTCTCCCCTCCCAAGAAATTGAAGAAATATGGAAGGCTATTAAATGGTGGATGGAAGCGGCTTATAGGATCGTAAGGGTACAAATGGCCATCCACCCAAATGTCAACATTGGTCTCACAAGCGGTGCGACGTTCTTGTGATGACCTTTGATCACCTTCACTAGTGGTCTTCGGTGCAAATGCCGTGGGTAAGCGAATATGTATGCTTTTGGTGTGCGGAGTACGTGGTGGTGGAAGCAAACCATTTGTGATGTCCGTGATAACCATGGAAGCTGTTGCGTGAGGAAGCAAATGATGAAAAGATAGAGGGGGAAGGGTAGAGAGGTTGAGGAAGATGGGCGGAGAGAAGGAGGGAGGGGGGGGAGGGAGAGATTGGGGAGGAGGAGGAAGGTAGGGGCAGGGAGGGAGAGGAGAGGGAGAGAAAGAGAGAGAGAGAGAGAGGAGGGAGGAGGGAGGAGAGAACAAAATGTTTTACTTTTGGGGGGAAAAGAGTTTTGAAAAAATGGACTTTCTAAGCTTGTGGGTTAAAAAATGGGTCAAAAACTGATCTTTGGATATGTATATATGTTGGAAGGGAGTTTTAAGTTAGAAACAAGTAAAAATGATTTTTTTTTAAAAAAGTCAAATTTTGTCTCTTTGTGACCCACGTTTTTGCTGATGTGGACACACCCCTATGCTTTCTTCATTTTAAAAAAAGCTAGAAAGAAAAAGTAACCCTTTAGGTCCACATCCTACATTTGTCTAAAAAAAAGGTTAGAAAAGCCTACTCAAAACTACCTTCTTCAATGCCCTTGCTTCCTAAACTCCACACAACATTAGCCTTAATCCCTAAAAATTAGGATTCCTTACAAGGCCCATGCAAGGTTCATATTTCTCCTAATGTGTTGGTAGTGTTTTGTTAACCTCCACACACAGTTCTCCTCCGTCAAGTGATAAACTATAGAGATGGAAGAATTTCTCCATAGATAATGGGTACCTACTCCAAAAGGGAGATTTTGTGTACCGACGGACATGGACATTCGGTGCCAAATTCTTTATGAATGTCACAACAGCCCAAGTGCAGGGCACCCATGCATTAAAAAGACTTATGCTCTCATAAGATGATAGTTTCACTAACCAGGTTTACATGGATTTTTTCAAAACTATGCATGGATTGCCAAAAATGTCAAGTTAACAAAGTAGAGCGCCTGAAGGCAGGAGGACTCTTACATCCTTTCGAGATCCCCAATGGTAAATGGAAAAGTATCTCTATGGATTTTATTGTGGGTTTACCAACCACTATACGAGGTCATTACTGGGTATGGGTGGTTGTAGACCGGTTGACTAAACTAAGCAAGTTTATTCCAACCAAGTCAATCGTAAAGACTCTAAAATTAGCTAAGTTATTTGTGGACAATTTGTACAAGTTGTATGGACTGCCAAGTAACATTGTAAGTGATTGTGATCCCAAATTTAACAATCATTTTTGGAGGGTTGTTTTTAAACGATTGGGTATACAAGTGTAAGACCTTTCTTGTGATCACAATCACATGCATGATTATGTGAGTTGCGTTATATGTTATACAAAAAACGTATAATATGTCATATATAGGCGTATTTTACATCATCTCATATTATACGGGCATATTATATGGTGCCACATCAACAAAAACGGGCAACCAATCTTTTTCTTGGTTTTTCGATCAAAAGAAAATTTGATCAAAAAGAATTTTGATCCAAAACTACTTTGCACAAATTAATTTTTTAGCAAAGAATATATTGATCAAAAAATAAAGTATATACAGTGGCAGCACGCCTTGTTGAGACTACTATTCATCACAAACAATATTCCATGTCAATAGTAGAGAAAAATACTTTTTAATGATTAAAAATTATTGAAATTTGAAATAGTTTTGAAATATTTTGTTTGAAATTATTTTAATGTTTTCTAAAAGTTGATTGATTCTTTTTTTTAGGTTCAAATTATGTAAGCTTTGTATGTTGTGTAAAGCTCAAACTCTAACTCATACAAGGTGTTTATTTTTAAGGAGTCACTTACTATGTACTCAGTTTATTGACATGTGGAATTGAATTAGTGATATAATTTAGAAATTGCCATTGCGTGAAGAGTTTACTCTCACATGAGGTTATCAGTCTGCAAAATATAATAGAATAGAAGTTAGTTTTATTTAGGTAGGTTCAATTTTGATGTGCATATATTTTCTCACCTCAAAGTGAACATAGATAGGAATTTTTTTGTCCTGTGTAAAGCCATCACACTATGCTCTCACTGGAATTAAAATTTAAGAATCTCATGTCTAAATACATTGATATTAAACTATCTTTATTTGGATTGATACGTCTATCATAATGTGTGATTGTACACGTCAGTAATTGCAGATAGATAAGCTCTTAAAGATCTACCCGTGGAGTGTGAGAACTTCATGTTCACAATCAAAAGAGTAGAATGAATATTGAAAACTTTGATTTTTCACATGAAGATGCTACTGATGATACCCCAATGTTTGTGAATTACCTTGTTACTAGTTTGCAACAAGCTATGGGCAACCCTGCCTTGCAAGATGAAGTTACCCAACAACTTCGTGCTTATGGGATTTCCCTTCTTCTCCAAGAAGAGAGAGTGTTGGAATTAGGGTTGCAGAGAAACACACACAGCTGGAGAAGACGAAGGAAGCTCAAGGCACACAATAGAGAGTGTTACTTTGTGTGCAATGGAAAGATAGATAGCCCTAGAGTGATGGGCGTATATACAATACACGGGGGAAAAAACCTCCTAAAGAGGGAAAAAAATGCCCCGACGGTCCTAGTGTGTTCACACACATCACTACCACATGTATATGGTAACAAATCCCCCCTGGAGTGATGCGGTGAACGAGAGCTGGCACATGAGTAAAGGGAAGTGCCATGCCCTGAGGACAGGATCAGTCCACAAAGGGGAGTAAGCCCAAAGCTTTGTGGAAAGCTTCAAGCTTCTCACGAGACAATGCCTTTGTGAAAAGATCTGCAAGGTTGTCCTGTGTTGGCACATAAGCCAAGCTGATCTCTCCTGCTGAGAGCCTCTCCCTGACATAGTGGTAATGCACCTCAATGTGCTTTGTGCGAGCATGAAAAAATGGGTTCCTCGCAACTGCCAATGCGCTCTGACTGTCAGTGTAGATAGTGTTGGCAGTGTCCTGTCCAACACCCAAGTCAGCCATAAGGCGTCTGAGCCATACACACTCAACCGTAGCTGTGAAGACTGCCCTGTACTCAGCGTCACAACTCGAAGTGGCCACAGTAGGTTTCTTCTTGCTCAACCATGATATACATGAACTGCCAAGCATGAAACAAAAACCACTTGTGGACACTCGCGTGTCAAAACAACCAGCCCAATCTGAGTCCGAAAAAGCATGTAAGTCTGGCGGCAATGATCCCCCCTTGGGATAAAACAAGCCAAGATGTAAAGTGCCACTAAGGTAGCGGAAAATCCTCTTGACAGCCTGCCAATGCTTAGACCCTGGGCTATGCATAAATCTGCTGACCTGCGAGACTGCAAACTGAATATTTGGCCTCGTGTTGCATACATAAATGAGGCAGCCAACAGCAGTTTGGTAAAGAGTGACATCAGCAGGATCGCCAGCATCATGTAGACTCAACTTCAAACCTGTTTCCATGGGAGTGGCAATAGGTTTGCAATCCTCAAGTCCAAACTTACATAGCAATGTCTCTATGTAACTTTTCTGACACAAGGCAATACCACCATCACACTGCTTAAACTGTATACCCAAGTAATGATGCAACAGCCCCAAATCTTTCATCTTGAAAGTAGCATTCAAATCAGCCTTAAATTCAGCAATATGTCTCTCATTTGGTCCAGTGATCAGCAAATCATCAACATAAAGAACCACAATGAGAAATACATCATCCTCACGCTTTACATACAATGTGCTTTCTGTTGGACTGTTACGAAAGCCTCGTTTAACCAAATGAGTGTCAGCTTTCTCACACCAAGCACGAGGAGATTGTTTCAACCCATACAAAGCCTTCTTACATTTGCACGCTTTGTCCTCTTGTCCTTTTATGACAAAACCGCGAGGCTGCGTTACATAAACTTCCTCAAATATGTCACCATTCAAGAAAGCAGTAACAATGTCTGATTGATGTACATCCCAACCAAAATGAGCTGCCAATGCACATAGAAAACGCACAGTAGTCATACGACAAGTGGGAGCAAAAGTCTCTTCATAATCTATGCCTTTTTGTTGTGCATAACCCTTTGCAACAAGTCGAGCCTTATGGCGATCGATCTCACCATCCGGCTTGCGTTTCAACTTGTAAACCCACTTTGTACCAATGGCCTTTTTGCCAGGAGGCAAATCACATAAAGTCCATGTGTCATTCTCTATAAGTGCATCATATTCTGATTTCATGGCAGCAATCCAATTTTCTGAATTCTGTGCTTCATCAAAAGACAGAGGCTCCTCAACATCATGTAAACTAGACACAGCCAAAGCATAACAATCTGATGCATAAGATGCATGGCGAGAGCCTGAACGAGTACGACTAGATAAAGGTGCATCCAATTTACTGTCACGCAAAGTGTGCACCAGCCATTTTGGCATACCTCTAGCCTGCTCATTTTTAGCCCTTTCCTCATCAAGTACATCATGTACATCTGCATCAGTAATAGGCTGTTCTAAAACATTTTCAGAAACCCCCATAGGCTCTACATTTGCCTCATTGGAACTTACATTCGTATTTCCACCACTGAAAAGAGGCAACAAAGTGTCATAAATGTCCTGTGAGCTTACATTACTGTCTCTAGTACATGACAGCAAGGGCTGAACAGAGTCTTCCACAAACACTACATCCCGTGAAACCAGAATACGTTTTGTTTGCGGATGATACAACCTGTAACCTTTTCTTTCAACACTATAACCAACAAAAATACATTTGACAGCCTTATCATCCAATTCTCTGCGCTGCACTTGTGGCACCAAAGCATATGCCAAACAGCCAAAAACACGCATGTGCTCAATAGAAGGTTTTCTATCATGCCATGCTTCATATGGAGTAATAGACTGCAAAGCTTTCGTAGGACACCTGTTAAGTACATAAGTGGCACACATGATGGCCTCAAGCCAAAAAGAATGCGGCAAAGCTTGACTTTTGACCATACATCGTGCCATTTCCGTTAGTGACCTGTTTTTCCTCTCAGCAACACCATTTTGCTGAGGTGTATAAGGCACTGTACATTGGTGTTTTATCCCACGACTAGCCAGAAATGCATTAAATTCATGAGACATATACTCCCCCCCTCGATCGGAACGGAGGGTGCCCATAGTACATTTTGAGACATTTTCAGCCATAGCCAAAAATTGTTTGAAGCACATAAAAACTTCGGACTTCGCTTTAAGCGGAAATACCCATGCATGCCTGGAGTAATCATCAATGAAAGTCACGAAGTACAGGTAATTGCCCAAGGACGGAGTTTGCATGGGCCCACAAACATCACTATGCACAAGCTGCAACCTGCATGTGGCCCTAACCGAACCATCCTTTGGAAACTTAGAACGCTGCATTTTACCCAGAATACAGCCTTCACAAACATGTTTGACAGGTGCTTCAAGAGGCGGCAAAGAAGCAACCATATCAGATTTCTGCAAACGCAGCAAACTGGCAAAATTCAGATGACCAAAACGTGCATGCCAAAGTTTTGCATCTGAAATAGCCCTTGAATCTGCAACAGCATTTGCAAAATTTTGTCCACACTTGTCATACAAAGTGAGCTTATACAGCCCACGGCACAAAAGCCCAGATGCAACAATTTCATCACCAAAACTGAGATCATGAACTGTATATCTGTCATCCACAAATTTGACTACAAGTCCAAGTCTAGCAAGTGCGGATACAGACAAGAGATTCTTCTTGATCCCAGGTGTATAAAGTGCATCAACAAGTTTGAAGGAACTGCCATTAGCAGCAGTGAGCACAATCTTTCCAACTCCCTGAACTGGATAAGAGGCGTTGTTGGCACAAGTGACTGAATTCCCATGAGGGACAGACTTGAGAGAGGTAAACAATTCACGATGTGAGGTAATGTGCTTTGTAGCACCACTGTCGAAATACCACACATGTGAATCTGCAGCAACTGACAAGCATGCATCATGGACAGCAGGATTGTAAGTGCACTCTGCGCTAAAAGCCCATTCTGCATCAACATCAGCATCACAATCTCCTTTCACAGAAGACTCAACAATGGCTGCATTTGTAGTGGAACCAGTATTTGCAGTGGAACCACCCTCTTTCTTCTTAGCCTCTTTGGCCTTCAACTTAGGACACGACTTGATCAAGTGATCATTGGCTTTACAATAATGGCAACGCATCTTCTTTTTGCCCTTATCACCAGAATTGCCAGACGAAGTGCTGCTAGCAGAAGAATTAGGAACAGAATTTTTGCCACTCACAGCAGAACCATAAGAAGTGGCTGCATTACTGTTACCACCCTTTCTTTGAGAAGCAATAAAAGCCTGTTCAACTGCACGCTGCCTAGTCCTGTTTTTTCTAGAAAGTGACTCTTGCAACAGCAATGTGCATAATGCATCAAACTTGACAACTTCAGGATTTCCTTGGGTCATCAGTCTCCAAGTACTAGCAAAAGTCTGGTAGGAATCTGGTAAGGCATCAAGAACAGTCTGCACAAGGGAACTGTCCGAAATGACTTCACCTGCAGAAATGAGTTGCTCATTGATATCCTTGACACTAGCAAGGAAAGTGTCCATATCATCTTCCTCATGCATAATCTTTGACTCTAGCTCTTTACGCAGCAAAGCAATTTTAGCCTCATTGCGGCTTGCATAAAGACCTGCTAGAATATCCCAAGCTTGTTTTGCAGATTTTGCTGAACGGATGTGAGGAATAATGGTGCGCTTCACAGACAACGCAATCAATGCATGAGCCTGCGCATGCTTAACATCCCAACGAGCTTGTTCTGCCGTAGGCAAAACAACTCTAACAGCTGCAATCCTTGCAGCAAGACCTGCAACATCCTCAACATCGCCTACATCTTCAGAACCAGGACGTACATCAATGCCCTGCACAATGTTCAGACACCTTTTGACACAAGAACATGTTGCATCATATAAGCCCACATAGGGTAGTTTTCCCCATCCAACCTGTCCTCAGCAGCAAACATCTTGAACACATCTGTGTTGTTGTTGTCAGCCATGGTAAATGCTGCACCTGATGTGAAAACTGCCCGAAAATAGGAGAAATGGAGCGGGAACAACTTGTGCTATATAGCACAAACCGTAGAAGACTATAAGGCACCTGTTATGCAGAAAACGGCACTGACAGAAAATCTGCACAAAATGACGAAATAGCCTGTGCAGTACTGCCTGTAGTGGAAACGGAGGCCGAAATGAGCCCAAATCAAAATTCTGAGCAGACCTAGCTCTTCGAGCTATCCCAAAATATTTGTCGACCTGCGAACGCTCGCCAAAGCTCACTGAAATCGGAGAAAGTGAGCAGGCGTGTGCTGGAGCAGCTGGCGACTAAGCCAGGGAGGACGTGACCTGCTCTGATACCAATTGTTGGAATTAGGGTTACAGAGAAACACACACAGCTTGGAGAAGACGAAGGAAGCTCAAGGCACACAATAGAGAGTGTTACTTAGTGTGCAATGGAAAGATAGATAGCCCTAGAGTGATGGGCGTATATACAATGCACGGGGGAAAAAACCTCCTAAAGAGGGAAAAAAATGCCCCGGCGGTCCTAGTGTGTTCACACACATCACTACCACATGTATATGGTAACAGAGAGAGCTTAGGAAAACTCCTGTTGAGACTTTCAAAAGAAGACTCTCTCCGATAAGACAAAAGGAGGAATCTAATGAACAAGAAAGAAGTGAATCTTTGAATTCCTCTGAAGATGTGGCTCCATGAAGACAACGATCTCGATGATCCCCAACTCCTTCCAAGGGGAAAAGATCATCCTATAGTCGTTCTCCTTGTCACTCCCAAAAGGGAAGAGAGTAGCACTTCAAATAGATATGACAATTGTTAAGTTTTTCAATTAATCCTCCTGTTCCAGTGAGAATCAATTGCAACGTTTGATCAATATTCTCGATTATCGTAATGTGTTAAAGTCGTAAGCTTGCACTTTAGATAAATTGATATAGTGCAACGTGACGATGAGATTTTTTTGTATTGTTTTAAATAAGTGATTAAGATTATCGATTATTGTAATGTGTGAAAGTCAAAACCTTGCACTTTAGATGAATCAATATAGTGCAATGTGAGCATTGTAATAACACACACATTGTCTTAGGGTGTGGGAGACCTCTCACCACAATACCCTCTTACAATCGACACAAAATTGGCAATGAAAACACACTAAAACACTTTCTCAAACAAGATCAAATGATAGAAACTTAAAATACACAAGTCACCTTGAATTCACCAAATTGTATTGCACAATTGGAAGGACAAAGATTTGAACGTTGAATCACGCTTTGATACACCAAACCTCAATTTATTGATGATGGAGGAACATATACAATAGTGGTTTTGAGATTTTGAACTCACACTCTATCGTTTGCAATGTGTATCTTGAAAGCTTCTCTCACACCAAATGTGAAGCTCACAAAGTTTTTTCTACGCCTAAGTCTCTCCTCACGCATAGAGTGTTGTGGTGCTATGTGAGATATTGGGGACCATTTACAAGAAGGAGAGGGGCCTATTTATAGCTTTGAGACCTCATATTAAGGTTATTGATAGCCTTATTTACACACTAATCAAATCAAGAGTAGGATTTCTTTTGAATATCAAAGCATTGCAAGCCTTCTTTGTCTGCTTGAGTCATGGATGTGGGCTCAAAAGAGAGCATTATTGATGGTAGATAAGATGAAAGTTTTGTGAAATTAATATTTATCTATAAATATTGCAACTGATAGGTGGCAAAAGCATTAGCAGATAATGGATTATGCCGAAGGATATTATACTTTATGTATATTTGATTATTCAAGTGCTCTTTATGAGTTTTGGCCATTTAGATCCGATCGGCCAGTCTGTACTCATTTTGAGGATTCAAGAAATCTATAAATAAATATGTGCAAGAGATAAATGCTCACTCTTGCACGGGGGGAGATTGCACCCAGTGTCTTTGTATTCTTCTCTCCTCTCTCGTTGTGTTGGCATAGAACTCCACTCTAGGAGGTGCACCTACATGTGCTCTTTTGCTATGTCTTGCTCTCAGTCTCCCTCAGTTCACATACGTTGTGGTTTATGTGCTATGGGAACCGTCAGGTATGCAAAATTGTCAGCTTATGCTAGATATCGTGTTATCTTGGGTATTTTGTAGGGCAGCCATGTTTACATTTGTAGCAGTGGTATCAGAGCCCAACCTATGCTCCAAAGATTAAGGATATCGATAATCAAAATCTAGGTAGATCATTTTTTTAATTATGTCTTTATTCTACTTGAATATGATTTTAATTGATTGAACTATGATTGTACATGCTCACTACTATTAACTTTTTTTCTTTTTGATTGATTAGAACCAGTATGAAAATTAGAGTATCTATGTTAATCAAACATGTGATGCATCAGATGTTTAAAGTAGTTTGTGTTATGGATTCTAAGAATTATAGAGTAAATTAATTAGGTGATGATACAATATAGAAAGGAGGATGTATATATAGGCTTTGTTTGGGATTTGTAGAAGAAGAAGAAGGTTGAAGAGAGATTTTAGTAGAATAGAAGTAATCCGAAGAGATCTTAAAGGATTTGAGTTCAAGGGCTTGAGAAAGCTCGAGAGAGTGGATGAACACTTAGATTGGAAACTCTCAAACCGACTTCGGCATCAAGTCATAGTGGGAACCAACCCTACAATTCAAACGTGGAGAAGAAATAAATAAATATATATATATGTATATTTATCAATTAACTCTACTGCTCGAGACAACAGAAGATATCATGGCTTTGCTCGAAATCGACAGCATGCCCCAACCAGCTCACGTACGTGCACAAATAGCACTCACAACCAACCTCTCTCTCTCAGAGTGTTCAACTCTTTCTCTCCCACACCTTCCCTCGCTACTGAACCAGCACCCTCTCGCTCTATACACCTACCCATTGCCCTTTGCATGCCATAGCCGCCACCAAATGACAGTGACTTCTCAAGGATTGGTGATGCAAGCTGCAGTAATTGCTCATTTTTATTTTTATTTTATCTTTTTTCTCTCGCATGCGACGTCTCTCTCTCTCTTTTCTCTTACTTCTTTGCGGCTCCAAACACTACATCTGCCAATCACGCACACACACAAGTCGTCGGCTCCATGCACTAGCGGGAGTAGCACAGCCCGATAGCCACCATGTAGCGGTTCTCTCTCCCTCTGCCAACCACTGGCGCACACCAGCCTCGACCACTCTCTCTCTCTCTCTCTTTCTCTACCCTGCGATGTCACAACAGTTCACGGGCACCCAGTTATCTCTCTCTACTCTCTGCATGCAGCCCTTGGCCACCTACCAAATACCTACCCACTTCCCATGCTGAGATGCTCCCACTCGATCATTCTCGGATTTGACGTGCTTCATCCCACCCTCCCTCTATCTCTTGCATGGCACCAAGCAGTAGGAGCCCACACTTCAACCACGTCTCTCTCTCCCCGCTTATCGCCTTCTCAGGCTGATGTGAGTGCCGTTCATGAAGAAAGGGGGTATAGAACCATGTAGAGGTGGCATGCACGCTGCACAATAGTGTGGGGATGTCATTGTTCTAGACAGACATGACGACGCGAAGGCTGGTATTAGCGAGGGTGTTGATGACATCAGGGTCGTTGTCGAGGATGCGGATGTTGCCCACACCCAGCTACTGCATCAACTGGGCGGCGTGCTTGGATGACGACAAGTTGTCCGCCATCCTGCTGTACGTGATGCCCATCTTCCTCAACTGATCATGATATGGCAGTTGTGGAGGCTTCTTTTCCAGTACGGTACCTGCAGCATGATAGAAACGTTGTGTGCCTTCTATCAGCCCTATCGCTACTACTAATATTGCCCAAAATGCCAAGATGAATCTGCATCTCTCCATTTTGGTCAATTCCCTTGCATCCGTCTTTCGTTTTTGCCTTGATATATATATCTTTCCTATTGGGTAATTGCAATCAATTTCACGCATGCTTTGGAAAACAAAACAGCAATTGCGGCCAGCTGCTTGCTTTCTTTTATAACATTTCATTTCATTTCTTGTTCTCTCTTCACCCCCTATCTTTCTTGCTCTCTCTCCCCTGTGTTTGCTGCATTCGAGGCCCACACAATAGTGGAGTCTCCCCGACTACTTAGAGAGACGGACATTAACAAATTAAGCTCTTTTGGATTGATGCAATATTTTCTGCGACAATACCCAAAGCATCCATGGGAATTGTCAACGATGTTGATGAGTCTAATTTCCTTAGACTTTTAGTATTTTTACTTTATTTCATTACAATTTTGTACCCAAACATTGTATTAGATCCATAAAGATTGTATCAGTGAGGTCTCATGTAACATTTATTGGTCTAGTAACTTGTGTGTAATGAGAAATAGCATGAACATAGTGAGCATTTCATTAGAAAAGATTCCTAATGAGAATAACAAGAGTGCTTGGGTGGAGAGAGAAACAAAAAGTATAACACCTAGTTAGATAGCATGAACAATACTTCAAAAGAGAGAGAAATTAAGCAATTGACAACATTTGAGGACCGGATTTTCATGGAGCTGGTCCCCCCTCCAAAAAGCTTTGTATTATGGTTTCTCCCATCAAGAGAGACATTTTACAATACAGTTCTTTGTGTTCCTTCAATACTAGCTAGTGCAATGAAGATGGAAACTTTAAGCACTAAGAAAAACACTTATCAAACACAACATCAATTCCCTCACGGTCTTAGAGCCAAGACCTCACACACCTTCGAAGATGGTGAGAGCTATCCGGGTATGAGAGTAGATTGAGAGGAAGAAGGAGTAGTCTTACGAGAAATATGTAAATCTCCTCACATAATCACTCATATTAAGCCAAGAGTTGTTGGTGTAGGCCAATGATATATTTACAATGGGTAGAATGAGGTGGATGGTTGAATAAAGTGAGGAGATCCTTGTGATGGTGAAGCTTGAAGATGTTTTGGACTTACATGTGTAGGTTCTTAAAATGACTGTCGATCCTCTTCTTCTTCTTCTCTTCTCGCGTTGTCATCCAAGTTTGAATCACCATGATAAAATAGTTGATGAGAATTTTCACTTAGCAGAGATTAAAGCATGGTTTTACATGCTGAATTTTATGTATATACTAGGGAAGAGGTAAAAGAATTTGTGATTAGAGGTAATAGAGAGACGCATAGAGATGGTGTAAGTATATGTAAAGCTCATATGAGATCTATGGAAGTAAGAGGGGAGGTTAATGGTGAAGAGGGTGAGAGAAACCATGGAAGGTGTAGATTGGAGTGACGGATGGAGAGGAATGGGTGTGTGTGTGTGTGGAAGTAAATGGAAGTGAGAGAAGACTAGGATGACTTGTGAGAAAAAGTGTGTGTGTGGAAGTAAATGTGTGTGTGTGTGTGTGTGGAAGTAAATGGAAGTGAGAGAAGACTAGGATGACTTGTGAAAAAAAGTGAGCAGACTGGGATCAAAGACTGGGGTCCACCAAACAAATCATATCTCACCGGTGGCAGCTCCAAAAATTATGAAACATTTTTAGTTGATTATTCAGCTTGTGAGCTAAATTTTCTTTTTTGGTGATCACTTCCTCAAACTTGGAGTGGAAGTGGATGCCAAAGATCTCACCAAAATGCCTATTTTGTCTTCCTGCAAAAGTCTTCAATGGCCCCCTTTTGTTGAATTTGCATAATCCTCCAAGAGTGAACCCCTCCTTACATGAGAGTATGACCTAATAGATTCTTGAGGATGTGAAAATATTCATGGAGTAGGATTATTCACAAATATGATATATGGATATGATGGAAAAAAATAGGTTAGTATATAAACAATTCGTGGAATCTAGAATAGTGTCAGCTATATATAAATATAAAATGGAAAAAAGAAATATATGAAAATATGGGGAATCAAATGAGGGGGCCCTCATTTGTTTTTATTGATGTAAGACTATTTACAAGAAGTAAGAAAAAATGCATGTAGAAAAATGGTAATTTAGTAAAAGAGAATGACTGGGTGAAAGATATTTTTGGTGATTTTTTCTTGGAGTGGGTTCACACTAAGATTTGGAGAGTCTTTCATGAAAATATGTATTAATATAATAAAGAGTATTCACAATGGTTAGAGAATAGTGGTAATGGTGTACATAACATACTTATGTAAATAATGCCTACCTAGGTAAAAATAATTAAATAAATACCAAAATAATTATAATAAAAAGAGTATTCACAATGGTAAGAGAATTATGGTAATGGTGTACATAACATACTTATGTAAATAACGCCCACCTAGGTAAAAATAATTGAATAAATATCAAAATAATTATAATAAAAAATCCCTATATTTAATCCCTATATACAATTAAATATTTACACACAAATGGGCCATAATATTTTTTATTTTTTATTTTTTGGCTCAACTAACCCATTGATTAGCTAACTGAGTTTTCTAAGGAGATATGAAAAAAGTCCCCTGACTCACACATGCCTATGTACAATGAAAGGGTGAGGACAAACAAAATGTTTGAGTGATTTTGATAGGGTGAGGTAGCTCACTATGGCAATTACGAAGAGCCAAAAAACGACTATCAATGGTATAATTCCTTGTATCATACTGGTAGGTTACAAGTATCATAATGAAATATCATGGGTATCATACTGGAAGGTTACCAATAGGCTACCAATATTATAATTAAAGCATGAAAACATTATATTTCTAGCATTGCAGTGTAATCATACTTATACGATTCTTTTAGTTATTCCGCTATCGCTAATTTAGAGGCTCTAGGCACCACACGGATAGCCATTGGTATATGCTACCATAATGATGGTATGGTATGCTATTGTACCAATATTATACAACAATCAAACTTAACTAGTTACCTTGCATGACATAGGTAATGTTTTATTTTAATGATGTCATACTGGTATGATACTAGTATAATAGCCTAGAATACTTGTATAGAACTATTTCTTGTTACCATATTAGTATCACACACTCATGGATTTCACTCACGTGTTATGATACTGGTAATATATTGGTATGGCCAACAAATCATACCGATAATGAATTTTTTTAATACTAGTAAATTTGAATTCTAATGCTATAATATTGGTATGATACCCATTGTTGAGAAATTGGCGTGCTTGTCAAGAAGGTACCAAACCTCTGACTTTAAGAGCTTATGAGAATAGCAAAGGATTCACTCAATGAAGTGTGGTGTTTGGTGGTGAATACTTAAAGTGCATCCATAGAAGACTCTCTCTTACCCACTCGTGTGCACCTAAAGAACTCTCAAAATAAAACAAAAATGAAAACATCTAAGCTTTTATCATATCTAATCAATGGTAGGATGAGATGATTTACTAATGCATCTAGAACAGCTAACGTTTGTCTCGCAAACAAACCCTGAATGGTTCTTTGAAACTGTAATTTTGTGGTCACAATGATGTACATATTTTGTCTAGCAATTGGAATGAGTTTTGTATATATATCTTCTTGATTCAAAATCAAGCAAGACCTACCCTTTAGGGAAAAATAATTATGTGCACATTAAATGAGTTATAATTATCTAGGAGTGGTAGAATAATGGGGAGCAGAGAGAGAAGAATTTCTTGTAGTCTTTTAGATCCAAAAAGAAATATGATTCTTGTTGGGAATGACTTTTACGACTTAGACACACATTAGCCCTAAGATGTTGCACAAAATGAAAAGGGTGAAATCTGGCATTATGTGGGTTATTCATTTAAGGAAATATAAGCATAAAGAAAAGGATCTAGTTATAGTCGGTAGCTAGGATGTGAGGAAGATAGAGATAGCCCGATAGAGGCTTATGTAGAGATAGATATGTGATTAGAGAGGGAGATAGATGGAGAGATAGATATGGAGAGAGAGAATAGAAAATAATGTAAGGGAGAGAGGGGTATATTTGGTATGAGAGGGAGATAAATGGAGAGATAGAACAAGAAAAAATTTAAATAGAAGCACCTTACATGATACGCCCACATGTATGTTGTTCATTTGTCACAAAGAAGCAAATGATTAGTAGCCTTTGACACCATCTTAAGAAAATCAAAACCCTTTATTGATGAGTGAATATGTGTACACTAGATGATCCTAGACTTTCCAAAATATGTGTGTACTTGTCAATTTAGCCCAAGGCATACATAGAAGTTGGTGTTCTCTATCTCTCACTTCCTCCCACTAACAACACTCCATTCACTAACTCTTGATTGCTTTACAAGATACCCAAGAGGGTCCTTTATATAAATGTTGAGAACCCTCAAGAGTTCCATTGGATGCAATGTGAATAGCGGATGAGGAGTGTTGAAAAGGATTTGTACTTTTGTGGTGTGTATAGGTAGACTGGGGGTCCACCATTTTGATCATATCTCCTTGGCCATATCTCTACAAATTATGAAACAATTTGAGTATAATATTCAACTATGAGCTACAACTTTTTTGAAGAAAATTTTTTAAATTCAAATGGGAAGTGAATGCCAAAAATTCCACAAATACATGTCTTTTTTTTCTCTTTGCAAAAGTCTTCAAATGGGTCCCTTTGCATTGAACTTCCTTATGGATCCAAGAATACACACATCATGGTGTACGTAAGCACGATCATGATATTTGAAAAGAGTGTCCAATAGTTTGTATGCATCCCAATAGAAAATCAATATTAATTTAAAATAAAATATAAAATATGATAACAACAATAAAATAAAAAATAGAATAAATATAGTATAATCATGATAGCTATAGGATCTAGATAATCATGATAGCTATAAGATCTAGATATGAGATAAAAATAGAGAAATAAAACTCAGCGGGGTTAAGGATTTTTATCCACGTAAATCTCAAAAGTAAACTTTTAGAAAGCTACTCTGAAGGTCAATTAGGTAAATAACACACATATACTTATGTATATTATTAGAAGTTCTATAATGTGTATAAAAATGGAGTCATAGCATTTGTTCCCATGATGCCCGTGCCATGGCATGACACCATGTCATAGCATTAAAATACCTATTATTCGATATGAAATAGGATTCATGATTTTTAGGCACTGGTATCTTAACATTATAATACTAGTATGATACTAGTGTCATAGCAATATCATATCATTATTATAACGCTATCCCAATACTATAGTATGCGTATCATATCAATATCATACCAATATTATAACATTATCATATGGCTATGATACCGGTATGACATGCTTGTTAAATGTTGATATGGAAACAGACACAAAAAATAGTAGACCAATTGCCTACTGATACACTAACATGTGTGTGATGACAGTGGCTACATGATTATGTGGAATGATCCATGATGCTTTCTAGTGTTCCCGAATATTCAAATCCAGACTCCACAACACAATCATTCATCTTTGACAACTGCATGCATTGACTACCTGGCTAGATGACTATGCATTGAAGACAAATTAAAGTGAGATTTAAGTATAAAAAATCCATTGCTCTCCGCATTACAATACATAGTGAGAACATTTTTGTGTCAAAATATTGCAGCAGGCACCATAGGGTTAATTTTACTTAGAGTATTACCAATATCACCCAGTTATATAATTATAATCAGTTTTGAAATCCTATAACTTTACACAGTTATTGGATTTTTTTACAAAAAGAAGCTTCATTTGAATATCTCCTTTGTTTTAGTTCATTATAGCATTGTCCCTTAACCTTAAATTGATTGTCTAGTAGATTGATTAATTATTTCAAGAAGCAGATTGATTTCATATTGCTTACTTCTAGGTATCAAACTAGTTACTTTTGGTTATCACACAATAATAGAAAAAGAAAGAAAGGGAAAAAGACACAATTTTCATCCTTTTTAGTCTAGGAAAATGGACCAAGGAGGTGGACCTAGTGGATTGTCAAATAGCAATGTTGAACATGTGAAAGACATTAAGGTCTTTGATAGACTCGCAAAAGAACTTGAAGGGATAGATAAAACTTTGCAAGAAGTAACAATGCTATCCCTAGATCCTAAAACTAGCATGTCTTAGTTGTTGTTCATAGATATAGTGGCTGAAAGATAAGGATTAAATATCCCAATAATAGGTAAGACAATACACTTCCAAAATTGTGACATGGTAAGTTGTTTGATAGAGCATGTTAGGGTTCAAGACAACTGGCTGGACACCCATCATCACCGATCGTACTACTAGCTTTATGTGTATTCATTGGAAATATAGATCAATAAGGAGTGGCGAGGAATTCTAATACTCACTAAGAGCTCCACCATCACTCTTTGTTTGGGTTCTCCTTCCTTGCATAGCATGTCAAGCATGCCACACATGCACTCTTCACAAGTGGTATCAAAGTCGATTGGTTGTCGGCAAGAGAGTTTCATCATCTGAGTGCTTTATGCACTATTTGGGCATGATTTGCAGGGATTTAAAAGTTACGTGATTACGTCAAATTTTGTGTGATCACAAGGTCTTATTGACACATTTACATGATCACATCAAACATGATCACACAGAAACCAGTTTAGGGTGACTTGCAAACCCACAAAACTCCTGCCGGGTTAACCGATTAGCCCGGCGGGCCCGCCGGGTTTTATTATTTTCCATACGGGCCCGTAGAGAAAGTGAATAAGCCCGACAGGATATTTGCGTTATATATACGCGGGCCCGATCGGGCCTGCTGCGTCTATTATCGCTTTCGCCTTCTGAGAGAGAGAGAGAGAGAGAGAGAGAGAGAGAGAGAGAGAGAGAGAGAGAGAGAGAGAGAGAGAGAGAGAGAGCTTGCGCCACCTTTGCAAGTATGTGGAGAGGAGAGAGGAGAGTGGGTGAGAGGGGGTCGTGTGGGAGCGTGCTCTGCGTCGCAATGCGCCGCAGCAGTAGAGTACCTGACCACACGATCCGGGTATGTGTTGTGTGTGTGTATACGTTGTGTGGTAGCGTGACTTTTTTTGTAGTGCGCGGGAGTAATAAGGTACCTTACCACACAATGGGAGTGTGTGTAAGCTCTTCTCTGGAACAGTGCTTATCACGGGGGAATTACCTCGGTGACGCAGGGAAGATGGTGTCCTTGTGGTAAGTATTGGCTTACTGTCTGGGTACTACGTCAGTAACGCGGCGAATCTAGTATCCTTAGGGTAAGTCAACTTCCCTTCCCCTTTCCCAAAAAACATATGGGCATCAATTGGTAACGCGGCTAAGAGATGTTCGTATGTAGGCCATTGTTTTTTCTTAGATTCAGGTGCCACTCGATAGGTAACGCGGCTAATAGAGTGTCGTTTGTTAGAAGCATATGTTTTTGCATAAATGTGGCGTTCAGGTCGTTAACCCGGCCGTATGAACATCATATAATTTGTATGTGCATGTGCAGTTAATTTTTTAAGTATTAAGTATATGAAATACTTGGTTGGTAACGCGGCTGTGAAGAGCATTTCATATGCAAAATGTATGAATTGCTTGATTTTGTTGTTTTTAACTGTCTATTTGAAATTATATACTAGCCAATCATATTCAAAAGAATATTGTATTCATCAATCATAGTTATTTTAAATGTTCTATTTATATAGAATAGAGCTGGCATCAATCATCACTATTTTAAATGTTCCATTTATATAGAATACTTTATTCATCAATCATAGTTATTTTAAATGTGTCATTTATATAAAATACTTTATTTATCAATCATCGTTATTTTAAATGTTCCATTTATATAAATTACATGTAAAAAATTATTTGCACACAAATTGCATGGTTAATATTTGTTTTTAATCTTTTTAAAGGACTCTCAAGCATTATCAATTTATCGTTAGTTTTAATGCTTCATTTACATAAATTCTCTGCAAAAATCTAAATACATACAATTTGCATGTTAAATATTCTTTTACATCTTTTTAAAGAGCATCAATTATCATCGCTTTTTGATTGCTACATTTACATAAATGCTATGTAAAAAAGTGTGTGAACACAATTTGCTAGTCCAATTTGTATACTTCCAATGTTTTAAATGTTTTGAAGATTTTAAGTCGGTGTGTGCTTTGTTTGAATTAGTATGTGCGCACAGAGAAAAATATAAGTTACAAATACATATGTGCAATCACTTCTTCCAAAAAATTCCTCACATAATGTAACATTTAATGGCCTAAAATCTTATGTGTAGCGGAAATTAGCATGAACATAGTGGGCATTTCATTAGAATAGATTCCTAATGAGAATTACAAGAGTGCTTGGGTGGAGAGAGAGCAACAAAAAGCATAACACCTAGTTAGATAGCATCGACAATACTTTCAAAAGAGAGAGCAATTAAGCTATTGACAACAATTGAGGACCGGATTTACATGGAGCCGGTCCCCCCTCCAAAAGGCTTTGTATTATGGTTTCTCCCATCAAGAGAGACATTGTACAATACAATTCTTTGTGTTCCTTCAAGACTAGCTAGTGCAATGAAGATGGAAGCTTCATACACCAAGCAAAACACTTAATCAAACACAACTTGAATTATCCCCGTTCTCAGACCCAAGACCTCACACACCTTCGAAGATGGTGAGAGCTAGCAGGGTATGAGAGTAGATTGAGAGGAAAAAGAAGTATCTTACAAGAAAGATGTACATCTCCTCACATAATCACTCATATTAGCATAGCTTAGCTTAGTAATTAGCTTGGTAGAGAAGATGAGCATGCATTGAAGCTTGGCTCTTGGTTGGATTTGCATCCACATGCCAAGAGAGTGTTGATGTAGGCTTCTATCTCACAAGCTTCGAGTAGGTGATGAGCTCTCCATTAAAGCTTGGGAGGAGATAGAGTATTCTTCCTTCACACATGGTCAAGTGTGTGTGTGTGTGTGTGTGTCAATGCCAAGCAAAAATCAGCCCTCTCTCTCTCTTGGGCGAGCCCTAGCTGCTAATTAGGTCTGGCTTTTGCCTCATTGGACCTCCCCAAGTCAAGCCAATAGGAATTAAACAGCATAAGTGATAGCCTTCTGACATGTGTCCCCCTTTCCCCTTTTGTGAGAGCTTTAGGTAATTAAATAATTAAACTAAACTCTCATTGGACCCCTTTGCCTCCTGGCCAATAGGAATCAGGCAAGCCATGGGGCTCCTGAATGCTCATTGGACCCTTTGGGAGACTGCCCAATAGTCTTCTAGGAGACTTATTTCTCATTGGTTTCTTTTATTAAATGTTTTTAAATTAATTAAACTACATTTACTCTAGCTTAATTCTCATTGGTCCACTTCAAGGGTCTTCCAATAGGAATTGGGCACACCTTGTGGGCATCTGGCCTAGGGAGCTGACATGTGTCCCTCATTCCCTTTGTGTAAAGGGAGCCTGTGTGTGTGTGTGTGGCTTTCTCTCTCATCCCCTAGATTTGGGGCTCGCCCCCTCCCATGTAGGGATGTGCAAAGACTTTTAGGGCACACACAAAGCATCCAATTTTCCCTAGGGTTGACCTTTGGACTCAACCTTTGAATTTTGGAACCTTAGCATTTTGGAAGTCTTAATGGGCTGAACCTTAGGGTCTTTTTGGCCCATTGTTTCACATGGCTCTTTTGCAGATGGCCCCCCCTTTGGATCCCTATTTTCCCTCCTTTGGATCCCTACTGTGGCCGGTCTGCTAGCTTAACCAATATTCTAGCTTTTTTCTCCCTTGGCACTTCCCCACATTAAATGATCAGTTTAATATGAGAAAATCATTTAGGAGAATTAGATATTGATTATTATGACATTACCTCTCTCTTGAAATCATAGTCGTCCTCGACTATGGTGTAGAGAAGATAAAGCATATGCATGAGTCCTTTTCTTAGCGGGTAGAGGATCCCTATGTTACCCTATGACATCATTCCATAATGGATGACTAGTCCATTTGGCGCTTGAGAGCCTGAGGCTGCCGCAAGCATGTCTGCACATTAGTCCTATCAGTCTTCCATAGTAGAGTGACAAGCTCTACTTGGTGTTTGGGAGACGTTGTCTCCGCAAACTTGATCTAAGCATGCATACTACTTTATTTTTGTGCACAAATAAAGAAAAAGAGAGTCTTATAAGACAAAAATTTTGTTCATTTTTAACATTTTGTACATTTGCTTACTCTTGGGAAGCATTGTAAGCATTGACAAGGTTTAGGTTATCCTTTAATTGTATGCCTTGCATCCATCTAGCATCTTCAAAAGGATAATTCTTAAACTTAATAAGATATCGTCGGATAGTCTTACCGCCTCTTAATACCTTGTCTTCATGTCGGAGAATGGACTCGGGCTGCAGCACCTCCTCGTGGTCCTCGATCTCCGGTGGGTCTTCAATAGTTGGTTCTTGAGGTGGCTCTCCTTTGTAAGGCTTTAAGAGGCTCACATGAAAAGCATTGTGTATGAGCCAATGATTGGGCAACTTAAGTTGATAGGCCATCTCATTGATTGTCCTAAGAATCTGGAAGGGACCATAGTACCTTTTTGCTAGTTTAGCATAGTACTTTTGGTGGCCCGTAGGATTCTTGCCCGTCGTGTGCCTTAATCGAGCCTTGGGAAACTTTAACAAGACCCAATCGTTTTCTTTAAAGGCTTGGGCTCTTCTGTGCTTGTCAGCAGCAGCCTTTTGCCTTTGCTGTGAGATAGAGATAGCATCCTTAATCTTTTGGAAAGATTCTTGTAGGTCTCGGCTATACTCATCTGCAGCGAAGATCTTTCCATGTACCTTAAGTAGCAAGGGACTTTTTGATCTTCCCTCAATTACCTCGAAAGGTGCTTTTCCTGTGGAAGTATGTACAATGTTATTGTAAGCATACTCTACTAAAGGTAAGTACTTCTCCCATTGGGATCTTTGATCTACTTCCGTTACATAGGCTTTTAGTAGATCGAGAATGGTTAGGTTAGCTATTTCACTTTGGCCATCAGTTTGTGGATGATAGGCCGAAGAGAAGTTTAGCCTTGTTCCTAAATTCTCAAAGAGACCCTTCCAGAAATTACTGGTCATTCTAGGATCTCTATCCGACACTATGGACATTGCCAAGCCATGGTACTTGAAAATTTGTGAAATGAAGAGGGTTGCCATTTGATGGGCTTTGATAGTCTTTTTGACAGGTATAAAATGAGCTTGTTTACTGAACCTGTCTACTATCGTCCATATTCCCGTATTCCCATGGATAGACTTAGGCAATCCAAAGATAAAATCCATGGATATGCTCTCCCAAGGTGAATTAGGGATTGGCAAGGGTTGAAGCAATCCAAGTTGCTTCCCTCTATCAAATTTTGTCTTTTGACCTACCACACATTTGGAAACATACTCGTGTATGTTCACTTTCATGGTAGGCCAATAGAAATATGTTTCAATTCCCTTTAGGGTAGACTGAATCCCTCTATGCCCCACATATGGGGGAGCATGAGATTCATACATTACTTTCTCAAGTAGTGAGTTAGTAACGCATAGTCTATTGCCATAGAGAAGATAACCATCTTGTAAAGTAAATGGTTCTTCTTTCTTCCCTAATGCAAGGGCTGAAATCACATCTCTAAAATCGGGATCAATAGCATACTCATCTATCATTGAAGATAGATCATTGTGAGTTGCTATGGAAACCGCATTCACTCTCGGTCGTCTTGAGAGTGCATCGGCTACTTGATTATGCTTGCCAGCAATGTGAGCAATATGAAAATGAAATTGCGAAAGGAAATTTGCCCACCTCATTTGTTTGTCGGATAGCTTGGTCTGCGTCATGAAGTACTTAAGACTTTGGTGATCCGTTCGCAGAATGAAAGGAGTCCCCAATAAATAGTGCTTCCATGAGTCTAAGGCATGTAGAACTGCAAGGAGTTCTTTTTCGTATATGCCTAGAGCTTGCTCAACAGGGTCGAGCCTTCGACTCTCATAGCCTATGGCGTGCGCTTCTTGGAGCAGAACAGCCCCAAGGCAATCACCACAAGCATCACATTGGACCTCAAATGGTTTTGAGAGATCCGGTAGTGTAAGCACAGGTTGAGAGATAAGCTTTTCTTTAAGCTTTTCGAAAGCATTGTTCTCCTTAGCAGACCACGTATACCTAACATTTTTCTTTGTTAGGTCATGTAATGGTCCCGCAATTCGTGAGAACTTTTCTATGAAGCGTCTATAGTACGCACACATACCTATAAAGCTTCTTAGTTCATGAAGATTCCTTGGTTTAGGCCATCCTTTTATTACCTCTAACTTGGATGGATCCATTTGGATTCCATCTTGAGAGATAATGTGACCTAAATATTGAATCTCTTGTAAGAAAAATTCACTTTTCTTTCGATTAACATAAAGTTTATTCTCTCTTAAAACTTGAAATATTACTTGGAGGTGCTGCTTGTGTTCCTCCAATGAATTAGAGTAGATGATAATATCATCAAAGAACACTCCAGTGAAGGTTCGATGAGGCCTGAACAGCTTCTCCATCAAGCGGTTGAATGTGGCTGGTGCATTAGTCAAGCCAAAAGGCATGACAATGTATTCGTAAAGACCAAATGTAGTACGAAATGCGGTCTTTACAATGTCTTGATCAACTATCCTTATTTGATGATAGCCACTTTTTAGGTCAATCCTACTGAAGTAGGTCGATCCTTGTAGCTTATCAAATAGGTCTTCTACCCGTGGAACGGGAAACCTATTCTTGATAGTGATCCTATTTAGTGCTCTATAGTCGACACACATACGATATGTGCCGTCTTTCTTTTGCACTAATAGCACAGGTGAGCAAAATGGAGATGAGCTAGGCCTAACCATGCCCTTCTCAACTAACTCATGCACTTGCCGCATAATCTCCTCTTGTTGAGCTTGAGAAACTCTATAAGGAGGTTTGTTAGGCGGTGAACTTCCTAGAAGAAGTTCAATTGCATGGTCATCATTACCTCGTTTAGGAGGTAGCTCACAAGGGATGTCGTCAATAAAAACATCTTGAAACCCCTTGAGAAAATTGGATAACTCTAATTCCTTTTGGTTGCTTTTATTTTCTTTTGTTAAAGCATTAGGTTCATTTTGAGAATCTTTAACAAAAATCATGTACACGGAAATAGAGCTCTTTATTGACTTGTTGAAAGCTGGTGTATGTACAATGGGGATGGTGTTACCCATCTCCTTAGCATCTATATACATGTCCTTTTCCCTGAACTTAAAGGAGATTCTCCTTTCAGGAAATTTAACATCGGCAGCCAGGCGGTCAAACCATGGTGCCCCTAGGATTACATCCTCATGCTTGAGAGGAGAGATAAAGAAGTCCTCTTTGTCCACATAGCCTTGGACATGAAGCCTCAATTTCCCGATTAAGGGAGTGACTGAAGCTTCTTGCCCCTTGAAGGCACTGTCTGCGGGTAGGATATCTCCCATCTCGTAGGATTGTATGCCTAGCTTGGTGGCTAACTCCATAGATATGAAATTGTGAGTAGAACCAGGGTCAAAGAGAATAAAATCATCATGTTCTCTTACCTTTCCCCAAGCATGGCATAGAGGAGATCCTTTGTGGTGAGTTTGATGAATCTCCTCCTCTTGGATTTCAACCAAAGAAGCTCTAGGAGGATCTTGGAGGTTGTTCTTTTGGGGACAAGCGCGGTACGCATGCCCTTGTTCGCCGCACTTGAAACACCGGTTATCTTTACGATAACGCTCAAGCTCTTCAGGAGAGAGTTTATTCTTTCCTTTGTAAACTCCCTTCTCTTTAGCTTTGTTGGAATTGCCCTTAGGAGACTTTTGGACATTGTCCTTCCCCTTAGGCTCATTGGAACCCTTGTTTTCCGGGGGCTTATTATTTCTTTTACCCCCCGTTTGGAAATTGATTCGCGAGGCCACCATAGTATGGTGTATTACCGCCGATATGGTACGCAGCCTTTGGGAGTTGACATACTCCGCAATTTCTTCGTTTAAAGCCCGCACAAAATTGTTGCTTTTTCTCTCCAAAATCCAACTTTTTGAAGACAGTGGCTTTGAGTTGTAGGTCCCAAAACTTGTCTACATATTTGTGGATGGATTCATTGGGAGAGAGCTTTAAGCTTCGCCATTCGGTGAGTACTTTGTCTTTGGCATCGATGGCCAAAAACTGCTTCATAATGGAAGCTCTTAAAGCCTTCCATGTTCGTGGAGCTTCACCGTTGCTCGTAGGCTAGACCACCATTGTCTAGCGGACTTTTGAAAGTGCATAGCTACATGGCGTAGCTTAGAGGACTCCGTGAAGCCCTCATCTCCAAACGCCGCATCGAATTGCTGGATAAAGGCCAAAACTTTGTCTGTAGCACCGAAGGTGCCATCATAGGTAAGGAAAGAGATGCTCTTCCCTCCCTCTTTGAATTTCTTCAGCTTGGACGACCTCTTCCATGCGGCATAGGATTTCCTATGGCCTCTTCTTTTTGATGGTTCAAAAGTTGCACCATCACTTTCTTCAGAAGATGAAGAATTTGAAGAAGGTGGAGAAGAGGGTGACCTCTTTCTCGCCTTTTTCTTGTCTTGATCTTTGTCGTCTTCACCATAGCTTTCATAAGAGGAAGAGGATGAAGAAGATGGAGAAGAGGGTGTCCTCTTTCTCGCCTTTTTCTTCTCTTGCTTTTTATCATCCCTCTTTGAATTATGGCGTGGAGAAGAGTGTGATGGTCTTCTCCGCTTTGGTGGTGATGGAGAGCGTTTAGCCCGCCGTCTTCGTGGAGCCATCTCCGCTGAGGTGGCGGGAGACTCGCTTCTTTCTCGTTCCTTCGGTGGAGGCTCTTGAGTTCTCCTTTGGGAAGGAGATGCATCATCAAGAAGTAAGTTCTTGAGCCCTTCATATGGATTCTCTTCTTCTTCCCGAATCGGAGAGAGACCTCTTTTGGTAGTCTCACAAGGAGGCTTCCTAGGTGTTCTCTCGTCATGGTGATGAGCTTGGAGAATCCCGTGAGCACGGAGCTGCCGTTGCACTTCACTTTGGAGAGATGGATTGCCCATGGCTTCTTGAAGCCTAGAAACAAGATAGTTAACAAGCATTGAAGCATCATTAGTAGCTTGCTCATGAGCAAAATCAAAGTTATCAACATTAATTTCACTCTCTTTACTATTGTCAGCCATTCTAACAACTTTTAGGTGTAAACTTTTTAGGTGTACTTTGGCACTTCAAGCCCTAGTTGCTACTCCTCTTTACCCCTTTAGAAAAAGCACTCAAGCTACTGTACCCGCGGCTCGAATACCATTAATTGCAAGGAATAGAAGAGAGGGTCTTTCGACACCAAGACAGCACCGGCTCCTGTCAAGCTTCTAATAGCTCAATAGTGGTTAAGCCGTAGGCAAGCCCCGTAGGACTCCACTATTAAGACCATAGCTCTCGATGGTGATGCCCCGTTAACTACACAAAGGCAGGCGCACTGCAAGGCTGAAAAATCCCTATTCTACTTACTCACAAGCAATTAATAATACCAACCATTTGTAGCTATCTTGAGGACCTCCCTTCTTGAGCAAGAAAAGAGAAACCTTGAGCTCTGATACCAATGTAACATTTAATGGCCTAAAATCTTATGTGTAGCGGAAATTAGCATGAACATAGTGGGCATTTCATTAGAATAGATTCCTAATGAGAATTACAAGAGTGCTTGGGTGGAGAGAGAGCAACAAAAAGCATAACACCTAGTTAGATAGCATCGACAATACTTTCAAAAGAGAGAGCAATTAAGCTATTGACAACAATTGAGGACCGGATTTGCATGGAGCCGGTCCCCCCTCCAAAAGGCTTTGTATTATGGTTTCTCCCATCAAGAGAGACATTGTACAATACAATTCTTTGTGTTCCTTCAAGACTAGCTAGTGCAATGAAGATGGAAGCTTCATACACCAAGCAAAACACTTAATCAAACACAACTTGAATGATCCCCGTTCTCAGACCCAAGACCTCACACACCTTCGAAGATGGTGAGAGCTAGCAGGCTATGAGAGTAGATTGAGAGGAAAAAGAAGTATCTTACAAGAAAGATGTACATCTCCTCACATAATCACTCATATTAGCATAGCTTAGCTTAGTAATTAGCTTGGTAGAGAAGATGAGCATGCATTGAAGCTTGGCTCTTGGTTGGATTTGCATCCACATGCCAAGAGAGTGTTGATGTAGGCTTCTATCTCACAAGCTTCGAGTAGGTGATGAGCTCTCCATTAAAGCTTGGGAGGAGATAGAGTATTCTTCCTTCACACATGGTCAAGTGTGTGTGTGTGTGTGTGTCAATGCCAAGCAAAAATCAGCCCTCTCTCTCTCTTGGGCGAGCCCTAGCTGCTAATTAGGTCTGGCTTTTGCCTCATTGGACCTCCCCAAGTCAAGCCAATAGGAATTAAACAGCATAAGTGATAGCCTTCTGACATGTGTCCCCCTTTCCCCTTTTGTGAGAGCTTTAGGTAATTAAATAATTAAACTAAACTCTCATTGGACCCCTTTGCCTCCTGGCCAATAGGAATCAGGCAAGCCATGGGGCTCCTGAATGCTCATTGGACCCTTTGGGAGACTGCCCAATAGTCTTCTAGGAGACTTATTTCTCATTGGTTTCTTTTATTAAATGTTTTTAAATTAATTAAACTACATTTACTCTAGCTTAATTCTCATTGGTCCACTTCAAGGGTCTTCCAATAGGAATTGGGCACACCTTGTGGGCATCTGGCCTAGGGAGCTGACATGTGTCCCTCATTCCCTTTGTGTAAAGGGAGCCTGTGTGTGTGTGTGTGGCTTTCTCTCTCATCCCCTAGCTTTGGGGCTCGCCCCCTCCCATGTAGGGATGTGCAAAGACTTTTAGGGCACACACAAAGCATCCAATTTTCCCTAGGGTTGACCTTTGGACTCAACCTTTGAATTTTGGAACCTTAGCATTTTGGAAGTCTTAATGGGCTGAACCTTAGGGTCTTTTTGGCCCATTGTTTCACATGGCTCTTTTGCAGATGGCCCCCCCTTTGGATCCCTATTTTCCCTCCTTTGGATCCCTACTGTGGCCGGTCTGCTAGCTTAACCAATATTCTAGCTTTTTTCTCCCTTGGCACTTCCCCACATTCAATGATCAGTTTAATATGAGAAAATCATTTAGGAGAATTAGATATTGATTATTATGACACATAATTTACCCATCCCTTAGCCACATGGATCCCACACAAAAACACTTGGCATTCCCTACACTAAAAGCTTAATCAAGCTTCCACCTGGTTCCCAAGAAAAACCTGTAGAGATGCCTTATATCAACCTTGCATCAAGAAAACCATCAATTACTTTGGCATAGACTTGCATGTGCAAATATATCTCATTCTCCATAGCTGAGAGGTCTCCACTGATCATTTGTTTCATCAATTCCTGCTTCTTTGACAATTCAAACTTGGTTTGCATCAGCCCTTCAATCACTTCATAAGGCCCTTCACTTTCATATTCAATCTCATTTGCAACACCCAAACATTTTACTTTCTGATGGCTTGTCAATTTGATCCAAAATCCTGACACCTTAGTCACTATAAGACCCATCTTCTCAACGCATGAGTGTGTTATGACACATATTTGGGCTCCACCATCAACATAACCTTGTCCCATATTTTTTCTTTTCTGCCATACATCTATTATTGGTCAAATGTCTGGTAGCTCATCCATCACCAATACCTTCACTGAACCTCTCTCTGGTTCTTTCTCCATTGGTTTAACCATCCTCTTCCACTATCACTTTAGCTTAGGCACCATCTCTATAAGCTGCCCGAAAGTAACATCTGCTTTCCTGCTTGTCAAATCCTCCTTCAAGTCATAGCTTAATTGCCCATCTCCTAGTGGAAAATTTGAAACATGAAACTTGCAATGAACCTTTCTTTTCCTCTTGGCCTTGACATACTCACCTTCATGGCTCTTTCCCTTCTTCTTACTAGGACCTGCACCACTTCTTCCTTCCTTATCATGTGTGGTCCTCTTCCCAATAGGCATCACTAATGTATCCTCCAGCTTTGTTGCCTTCTCCAAGGTGACCACACTTATCATTTTTGTCTTTCCCTTTTCCTCTTGGGTTAATCCACTTGTTCCTTCTTCTCCCTTAATTTCAATGCCATAATCATTTGAACTAGTTAGCACCTATCTTGGCAACGGATACATGTCTCTCCCCATCCTTGGTGGCTAATCACATTGTGGGCTAATGTGTCCCAACTCTCCGCAATTATAACACGTGGGTGGCTGCCTTTAGGCTCTACCATTTCTTTTTCCAACACCATTCCTGGGTATTTCTTCACCTCCTGGCTGATTTGCAAACCTCCCCCGACCTCGATTATTTCCCACATTACCTAGCATGTTTAGGCTGAGATTCTTCATTAAATATACCACTTGCCTCATGTCTTGCCTTAGCCCATCATCTTGCATTGCTGTTGTGACCACTACTGGCATAACCTGAGGAGTAACATAAACCACTGGTTCATGATGAACCCTTGGCATGCAACCTTGCAAAGAATCCATAGGCTGAACTCAGACCTCCTGGGCAAAGACTCTACTCCTAGCTGACTCATTCTTCTCCGGTTCCACTGTTTTTCCCTCGCTACATCTAGTGCATCTTCACATGCCCTAGGCTTCTTTAGCTCCACTCTCCAACGTATATTCTCCCAAAGACCAGCCAAGAACCTGTCCTTCTTCATCATGTCAGGTGGAGGTACCTGTGGTGCTAAGGCTTTGCACATCCGCTCCCATGCCATTGAAAAATTATATATGTACACATATATTGGCTCACCTTCCCTTTGCACCAAACCCTGTACTTCTTGCCACACTTTTTCAGGATCTTCTGTCTTCACAAACTCCACTTCCAATCCATGCCTTAGATTGTCCTAACTTAATCTCATAGGTGGATCAACCACATGCAACTCCTCTTCAAATGATTTGGACCAAACTCGTGCATCACTCTTCAAACAAATCTGAAGAAGACGTAACATCTGCGCTGGATCATGAATCTGATTGCTAATGCAGACAAAGTGAGCTTATACATCCCATGACACAAAAGACTAGATTCAATAGTCTCATCACCAAAATTGAGATCAGAATTGTACATCTATCATCCACAAATTTGACTAGGAGATTAAGTGTAGCAAGTGTAAATACAGACAAAAGGTTTTTTTTAATCCCAGCTACATACAGTGCATCAACAAGTGTGAAATAATTGTCATTTGCAACAATAAGCACAATCTTTTCAACTCCTTGAATAGGATAAGAGGCATTGTTGGCACAAGTCACCGTATTCCCATGAGGGACATACTCAATAGAGGTAAACAAATCACAATGTGAGGTAATGTGCTTTGTAGCACCACAATCAAAATACCACACATGTGAATCTGCAGCAACTGAGATACATGCATCATGGACAATAGGATCATAAGTTCACTCTGCACTAAATGCCCATCTTGCATCAACATTAGCATCACAATCTCCTTTGACAGAAGACTCTACAATTGTTGCACTCGTATTGGACCCTGTAATGGATCCAACCTCTTTCTTCTAAGCCTCTTTTGTCTTCAATTTTGGGCATTTCTTGATCAAGTGATCATTATCTTTGCAATAATGACAACGCATCTTCTTTTTTCCCTTATCACCAGAATTGCCAGACAAAGTGCTCCCAACAAAAGCATTAGGAACATAAGTTTTTCCACTCATAACAGAACCATAAGAAGTGGTTACATTGTTGCTCTCACCTTTTCTTTGAGCTATAATAAAAGCCTGTTCAATTGCTCGCTGCCTAGTCCTTTTTTTTTTGGAAAGTGACTCTTGCAAAAACAATGTGCATAATTCATCAAACTTGACAACTTCAAGATTTCCTTGGGTCATAAGTATCCAAGTACTAGCAAAAGTTTGGTAAGAATCTAGCAAATTATCAAGAACATTTTGCATAAGTGAGCTATTAGAAATGACTGCTACTGCAAAAATTAGTTGCTCATTAACATCCTTGACACCAGCAAGGAAAGTGTCCATTTCATCTTCCTCATGCATAATCTTTTACTCCAGCTCTTTATGCAGCAATGCAATTTTTTCCTCATTGCACATTGCATGAAGACCAGCCAGAATATCCCAAGCCTAATTTGCAAATTTTGTTGAATGAATTTGATGAGTAATGGTGCACTTCATAGACAACGCAATCAACACATGAGCCTGTGCTGGCAAGGGGTAATGGTCCCTCCTAGTGGCGGCATTGACCTTCTTGAGATCCATGCACAATCTATGTTTCCCATTCTTTTTTGGCACAATCACTATTGGAGACACCCATTCTGAGTGCTCAATAGGGTATATGAATCCGCATTTGACAAGCTTTTCAATCTCTTCTTGAACAATCTTTGAATACTTAGGAATCATTGGGTAGGGTCGTTGCTGAACTGGTTTAGCCATGCTATTCATGGGGATTGTGTGTTGCACCACGGAAGGTGGAACACCTTTCATATCATGATATGTCCAAGCAAATATATCCATGAATTCCTTGAGAAGTTCTTTAAGTACATACTCCTAAGGTGGCAAGAACATAGTATGCAGTTGAAAACCTTGTCGCACAAAATATTTGTAAAGTTTTGTTGGGTGATTTTATTCAAAAAAGAGCATACAAAAATTGATGCTCTCTAATAAATTTCACCACATTATTTGCATCTAGTAGCGTTTGTTTTATGATGTCCATTTTACCAATGTCTTGTAATAGCAAATTAAGAGTGTGCATGGCACGTGGCACCCATAATCTCTGGGTACTTAACTTGGATAGCCCTCCTTGCAGCCTTGTAATTGGATGCATTATCTGTGAAAATTGTAGTCACATTCTTTGGCCCACTTGCCTTTGCTATAGAGCACTCATATATCCTTGCTAGATAATCATTGGTATTCTCTTTTAAATATGTGTCAATGGCTTCTATGAACATAGACCCTCTAGGGTTGATAAGCATCACATTGATGAGCGTCTTCTTCTAGCAATTGGTCCATCCATCCAACGCTATGGTGTAACCATATTCAGAAACAAAGTCCACTACCATGCTCTTGAGGATGGATTCAATATTGTCTTTCACTTTATCTAGATACTCTGTGTGCATCTTATTATAATCAGGAAGCACAAACAATTTTTTGGTTGTTCTCATTAAAGCATCTTGAAATATGGGGTTACGCGTAGCATTGAATGGTATACTGCAGGCCACAAAAGATTGCATCCATTTTGAGTGCAACTCAAGAAACCATTGCTTATCTAACAATTCATACAATATTTGGCCATTGGATGATTCTCTTCTAACTTTTAGTTGAGCTAGGATTTGATGTTGCTGACATTGAAGCATGTCCATGAAAAGGAGTTGAATGGGGAGTGTGATCATTTGTTTTTGTAGGCACATGTTCTATCCTCTCATTGACAACAGACATTTCAACATCCATTGCAACTTGTTTTGGATTAGCACTTTTCTTCTTAGCTGCAAGAATTTTTTTTGCTATGGGAGCATACTTTGGCAATCTAGCATGAATATCTATTGGCGGAGACGTACACTCGAACAGATTACCAGGGACTTTAAACAAATGCTCTTTGATTCTGGTCGCATTACCACTGAACTCGTGGCCGTGGGTCTTGCATTTCAATCGAGATGTATTCTTTTTGGCACGCAGCTTGTGGACCTAACTCCACTCATGTCCTTTCACCATGCTGATAGATAAATTTAAACTGCCAAATCATCAAATCCACTGTCAATTTTGAGGTCAAAATTAATTCAAAACAACAAACTACACAAGCAATGCTCTATCGATCAATATAGTGATCAAAATTTGTCCACATTATCAATTAGACTCGTGTTACATTATCAATTAACAATAAACATTGATAGCCTTATCATTCTTCAATAAACTCATGTCAATCAAATTATATTTTCATGCCCTAAATAACTTCATCACTTCAAACAAAAAATTTCAAGCATTGAGTTAGTTTTGTACAAGCTCTATGATAGCATCATAACAAACCATCTCCATTTGCAACTCACAAACAAGGTATTATGCAAGTTCCATTCATCTCTTTCTTCCCTTTTCTCTAGCTCTCTCTACTCCATTTGGTGTGTGTCTTGGTGTGAGATTTCTTGTGTGTGTTTTGTGGTGCATCTTCTTGGGTATGATAAAATCTCTCATGCATCCTAGTTTGCGTACCATAACTAGGTGGTGTCCCTTCACTTGTATGGCTGTGGGTTTGTTGTTGTTGTTCCTTGCTTGTGGTTTCCCTAGCCCCAATTGAGTAGCACAGGAGCCTTGAGGGGTGTTTAGTGGTCGCATCTCTTGTTGCCCGTCCCGAACCGCCTCAATTTTGGTGTCCCCACTGAGGAGGGCTTGTGTATGTTGTTGTGAATACTCAGCCTTTAAAATAATCAAGTAGGTTGCGTGAAGCATGAAAATTTTTATGACCCGTTTGTTCCCATTGCAAGGCAAAAGGTGCATATCATTGTAAGCACAAAAGTACAATTTCAATGAGTAATTTGTAGAATTTTGGGCCCTCTTAGGTTGGATGAGATAAACGCTTCAATAGATTATTTTATTATACCTCTCATTAGGTACGACCTTAGTTTGTACGTCTATATTTTTTTTTTGTTTTAAGCATTAGGTCATGCATAGACCATGGATAATGGCCCAGGAATAGATGTTTTTCTCTTACATTTCACTCCACACATTAGAATAACCGTTGTAATTAGTAGAAAGATCCATTTTCAACAACGTATCGTGTTCATGTTTAGTGCCCAAAGAGTAGAAGAAATTCTGGCATCACCAAACCTTGTCATCCTACCTCTTGTTGACTATCATATATCATTTTATGTGCATATTTTTATTTTGTTGTAGAATAGATTGCAATTTAGAAAACATTATTGTGTAATTTGTTTAAGAAAGAAAAAAACATGTTGTCACTTTGAATTCAATGGAGGCCCAACGCCAAATGTCAAGATATCCTCTCTTTTTTGGAGAGCCTGACAAGGATTCTGAGCTATTTCTAGCAAATGTCAAAATGGCTTGCCGCATAAAAAGAGAAATAGGAGATGAGGAACACTTAGAATGTTTAAGATAGTTCTGAGGAAGGATGCTAACACTTGGTTTGACTCTCTATCTCAAGAGGTTAAGGAAAACTATAACAAAGTCATTAATCATTTCAAGTGATACTTCTTTGACCCCCAAAACACTCAAAAGCTATGGCAAGACATCGTTTCTCACAAGCAAAAAGACTTAGATGACTACTACATGTATAAACAAGAGTTTCTACGTCTTTGGGCTGTATGGGTGAGAAATTTTTCTAGCCCTGGTGATGATGCAGAGTTCCTGAATAAGGAGAGGTTTATATCCGGTATCTTTTCCACACTCAAGATAAAAGTTGAGGTGGGTGCAGCTGCTACCTTTGATGCAGCTGAAACTAGGACTGTTGAGAAGTATAGAAAACTCAAGTGTCTAAGGGAAGAGGTTCCAATAGAGGGTCCTAGACCAAAGGGAAAATTGCAAGCATCAACATCTAGAGAGATTGCTAAGGTAATAGCTGAGGTGATTTAGAAGCTAAATGAGTCCTTGAGCAACTTGTCAATTCACCTTGCACAAGTTGTAGGTCCCAAGGGACAAACAAAGAAATCCGAGGTGTGAGAGCCAATACCTAGGAGACTTTTGCAATGCTGGAATTTTGGAGAGTCTGGACATGGGATGTATAATTTTCCTTAGCCCCGTAAGGAGCCAGGGAGACCTAGCTTGAATTACCCAGCGATGAATGCAAGTGAAGGAACTAGTCAACAACCATGGCTTCTACAAAGGCAAAATGGAGCAAGACCACCTTCACGAGGAGTAGAAGGAGTTCCACCTTTTCTAGATCCAAATGTGCATGTGGTAGAGGTGACAAGTTCAAATGAGATTGACATGGAAGCAAATGGCATCAAGCGTGGACATGGAAAAGTTAAGGAAAAAGGAGTCACATCACAAAGTGACCATGGACGAGAGAAGAAGACGAAGGAGACCAAGGAAGCCAAGGAGACTCGATGTCGTATAAACCTCCAAGACTTCCCCCTTGGACATGGTATGGCTCCATACAACTTGTTGGAAGACATGAGAGGTAAGGGTCCTGATATCTCACAGCCTCACTTTCTTGCATTATGTCCACAAGTTAGGAGGGATTTGACGAAGGCAGTTAACACTAGGAGAAAGGTAAAAGAGAGTTTGTCTATTGTAAAAATTGCACAAGCTAAAACAAATGAGGATATTACCCATGTACTAGATTGTTACATCAAAGGAAGATTGGTTAGGAAAGGTCTAGTGGATGAGGGTGTGCACAAATTTGCATCATGATAGAGGGACTCATGCAAAGACTAGGCATGCATATTCACGAGACACTTGAAATCAAACTAAAGATGGCAAACAATAGCAAGGCTAGGTGTGTAGGCATTTGTAAAAATGTTTTTTCGGAGGCCTTTGGCATTAAGAAGGTAGTGGATTTTTATGTTATTTCAACCAAGGGAAGTGGCTATCCGTTTATCCTAGGAAGACCATGGCTAATGAAAATAGGAGCTTTGCAGGATTGGGAAAGTGGAAAGTTGATCTGCAAGAATGACAATCATAAGAAGGTTGTATTTGACATGAAGGAGCAATGTCAACAGGAGCTCCATAAAGAATCGTCGCAAAGTAGGACGGAGGAATGCTGAACTGATAGCACTTCAGAAGAAGAAGGTAGTGGTAGCACTATGGAAGAGGAGTCCTCCATCAAAATCATGGGGGTAAGGTTTAAGGCAAGCAACCAAGTGACCTCTTGTCTAGGCCTAGAGGAGGTATGTCCTCAAGAGAACAAAGGTGTGCAAGACGAATGGATGCTAGAAGTTATATTGTCAACCACACTTACAAAGGAAGAAAGAGGGGAGTTCAAATGTGTGCTAAGGAAGTTTCTAAGCTTTTTGCTAAATACTACATCGACGTGCATGGAGTAGATGATGTTCATTACAAGATCAAGCTAAATCGAGAGGCCACACCTAAGGCTCAAAAGCTACAAAGGCTAGGAGTCATCAAGGAGGTAAGAAAGCTTCTAGCAGCAAGTTTCATTTATATCTAGTGGATAATTTAGAGTGGGTCTCTCTCATATGTTGTCACTCCCAAGAAGAACGGCAAGTGGAGGGTGTGTGTGGATTACCATCCCACTGAATGAGTCAACAAAAAGAGATCACTTTCCCCTCCCATTTCAAGGTGAGATACTAAATGAGGTAGTTGGTCATGAGAAATACACTATGTGTGATGGATACTCAGGTTACTTTCAAACAGGGATTGCATTCGAAGATCAATTGAAAACAACCTTCATCACTCCTTGGGGTTGTTATGCTTTCAGAGTCATGCCATTTGGCCTAACAAATGCTCATGCAACTTTTCAACACTTCATGAACATGGTGTTTCAAGAATTCTTTAGAAAGTCCATTAGGGTTTTTATTGATGATTTTTCATGTATAGCTCAAAATCATTGCACCTACAAAAGGTAGAAGAAGGTTTGAAAAAACTTTACAACATGGGAGGTCAGCTCAATCCCGACAAATGTCACATAGGTGAGGATGAAGTGATCTTGCTTGGTCACAAGGTTTCCTATAAAGGCATTAACATGAATCCTTCAAAGGCAAAGGCTCTTATTGAGCTCCCGTCACCCAAGAATCTCAAAGAGGTCATCTCATTCATTCAAAAGGTGAAGTATATGTCATGCTTCATTCACTTAGCCTCAGAGTTACTTCACCCTTTGCAAAAGTTGATACAACAAGTAGAATTTGCATGGCCTGATGAGCTTGAAGAGTACTTTTGTAACATTTAAGTCATTTTTTTAGAGCTACCAACACTTATGCCTCCTCGTTGGGAGTACACATTCTTTGTTATCTCTAGTGTTGAGAAAGAAACAGTTGATGTTGTTTTACTGCAATAAGATCCCCACACTACCAAGATGCAACCCATCTACTTTGCTAGTAGGGTCATGAATGATTTGGAGAGAGGCTACACAGAAGCAAAACTCATGATTCTTTCTCACATATTTTTGGTGAGAAATTTTAGATCCTACTTGCTACCAAAATCTTTTGTAATTCTCACTGTAGAAAATTTGCTCCCTTGGGTGTCATCTCAAATGAATCTTAGTACTAGGATCTCTAAGTGGATTATGGAGTTGCAAGAGTTCCAATACTCTTTCAAGGTAGAAGATAGTGTGCGTGCACAATTGGCAGGGATTCTCACTTATAGGGTGCATGAAAAGGAGATTAAGGTGCCTGAAGTAAAGACCCTACCACTGCCACCACCAAAAAAAATGCTTTTACATTAGGAAGAGGATGGGGTGTAAGAGGGCCTCTTTATTTTCCATGAGCTCCTCGAGGTGATTAACATTTTGAGGAATAGGTGTATGCCATGTGTGAAAGAATGGTGGGTGTGTAAGAGATGTGTAAGAGTGATCAAAGGATGCACTTTGCCCCCAAAAGGAGGTGGAAAATTTTTAAATTTTCCTCCTTCCATAACTCCCACATATGATCTCCAATTTGAGCGGAGATAATAGATCTGCAATCTACATGTTGAGCTCTTTCCATAGATATGCTACATGATATGGTTTTACCCGCTAGAGTTTAAATACCATTTTGGGGGGAAAATATGAATTCAAATAAACTATTCGTTTTGCCTATTTGAATTCAAAATCTGTCATTTGATTACTTTCTTAATACTAAAGGTTTGAATTCCTAAAACTGCCAAATAAACAGGCCCTCCTAGACCCCATTCTCTTCCTAATGACCCTGTTCTTTGATGGAGCTTTTTGACAAGCCACAAGAAAAGTAGGGGGGGGGGGGGGCTAGTGTTGCTCAACCCAAGTGGAGAGGTGGTCATGAAAGAGAAGGTCAATCTACCAGGCTCAACTAGCAACAATGAAGCAAAGTATGGCATACTACTTCATGGTTTGAAGATGTGCATTAGTCAAGGTATACAATGTCTCATGGTAAAGGGGGATGCACTTCTCATTGTGAAGAAAATCTTTGGCATTTGGGAATACAAGAATGAAAGCCTAAGGACAAAGGTTCTGTCATCTGTAGGTTGTTTAATCAATTTTAAGAAGTGAAAGTTTATCATATTCCTAGAAAACAGAATGAAGATGCTAATTTACTTGCACACCAAGCAGTTACATGTGTTGAGAAAGAAGTGCATGTCATCATGGTGACAGCAGTTGTCAAGCAACCAAGATACTAGAGATTGGAGTCATTGTCTCTCATTATTGGCTACATTTTGGAGGGTGAGTTTCCACAAGACTTCAGAAAAGCTCAGAAGAGGAGACTCATGAAGAAGGCAAGTTTCTATCTCTCCCTAGAAAGTTCCCTCTATCAAAGAGGGAAGGATCAAGTGTGCAGAAGAGTACCAAATATCGAGGAAATTCCAGCCATTCTAAAAGGTTTGCATGAAGAGGCATGTGGTGGTCATTTTTCCCAAGAAATAACCGTGAAGAAGATTTTTCTTGTGGGGTATGTTTGGCTAAGCTTGCATGTAGATGTCCAACATTGGTGTAAAAGCTATCACAATTTTCAAGTAAATGGAAATAGAAGGTTGGTGCATGGCTTGAGGAAAATAGTGCTTGCAAATGGACCCTATAAAAAATGGGGCATTGATTCTATGGGTCCTCTTCATAGAACAAAAAATGGTGAACTCTACATTTTGGTGGCAGTAGACTATATGACTAGGTAGCTAGAAGCACAAAGTGTGGCAAGGGTAGATGGGAAAACAATGAGCACACTATATGACTAGGTGGGTAGAAGCACAAAGTGTGGCAAGGGTAAATGGGAAAATAGTGAGCACGTTTGTCTACACTAATATTTGTTGTAGATTTGGAGAACCTTTGGAGATTGTTTTGGATAATGGTCCAGGGTTCAAGAAAGGTTTACTCACAGAAGTTTGTGAAGAGCTTCACATTGTACATCGTCATAGCACACCCTACTACCCACAGTCAAATGGTTTGGTGGAGAAGGCTAATGGTGTCATTGTGGGAATCATTAGGAAGACGGTGCAAAAAAAGACAAAGTTGTGGGATGACTTCTTGGATGGTGCCTTATGGGCATATCAAACCACATATAGGGAGGCAACAGAGTTCATGCCGTTTTACTTGGTGTATGGTCAAGAGGCTTTGCAGCCAATCCAGCTCAGCATTCCAACAATGAAGACCTATTTATGAATTTTGGGAATTATTCAAGTCCCATTTCTTATAACGCTATTAAAAAACTTAGTATTTTTGTGTAGTTTGAGCTATCATCTATTCACAGTTACACTCTATGTTTCATATACCCCTTGACACATATCTATAGGGATATGTGTATTTATATACATACT
The DNA here is from genome assembly GCF_014529385.1 of Adiantum capillus-veneris. Classification (NCBI taxonomy): domain Eukaryota; kingdom Viridiplantae; phylum Streptophyta; class Polypodiopsida; order Polypodiales; family Pteridaceae; genus Adiantum; species Adiantum capillus-veneris. Next base: position 83,771,105 of record NC_140931.1, on the reverse strand, counting down.
TATATGCATAAACTACAATGACATCAAAAGAATGAGGGAAGCATGGCACTAAACTCAATTTGCATTATACAACATTATTCATGTAGAAAAGTTCTTTGAATCAATAGCTCAGATTTGAGACATTAACGTTAAAAAATTGGCTATATCAACACTCATAAAAAGAATCTACAATAATCAAAAACAAATTTTAGAATTGAAGGGACCTCAAAATAGTGTGGTGTTTAGAAACACCAAGATAAAAAATAAATTCCAATTCACATATTTACATGGATCCAAGTATTGTACAACTCATCCGAGGAAATGATACTATGTCAAGAGGCTCAATGACTATAAATACATCATTAAACTTTGAGTTTTCTCATGTATTGCTCCAATACGTACAAGGTTTCTTTATCACAAGCTGCTTCATTTACCAACATATTGCAAGTATACTCTCGTTTTTCCCTTGCATAGATCCAACCAAGTAACCATGCAGTGATTGTTCTCTCCAAAAAACTTTCAAGCTCTTCTTTTGATTGATTCCACACTTTTGGAAAAATCAAGTAGGTTCTGGGCATATTCCACATTACACTGTAAAGGGCCTCGTCAAAAATTAAGGTATTATTCCCATCCAAATCATGAAAAATTCTCCATGCTACATCCAAGTTCTTGTGGTATACAAATTGATATCCAATTAGAAGATCTGTCATTTGGTATGCTGCCTATCCTGCTATGACATTAAATTTTTGATGGTGTTGTGGAAAGAATAACTCAAGAATACGAAGATTCCTTTGCAATCTATTAGTGCTCCAAATCCACACCGCAAACCATTGCATGCAAAAATCAAGGAAAGTGAATGCATCTTTGCGAATAAAATGCCACACATTTGTACTCTCTTCAACGAGATGCATATGTTTTTCCCAATCTGGGCATACATCACCATGTTGCATTTCAATGGTCTTAAGTAAAACACCATTGAGTTCAAGGATCAATACTCTTATTTGTTTCCGTATAGTATCTGAGGGTGGTGGAATCAATTTCCTTCTAGGCCTATGAGTCCTCAATGACATGTGCCACCTCCATAGTAAATGCTTTGTACATTTGAAATCAAATTTATATGCTTCAGAATCTCCTGTTCCAAAAAAAAGGCATGATGGTCAATGGAAGAGATATTAGTTTCAATTAACACATTGTGCACCAACATTATTTATTTTATCCATGACATATATAGACTTCAACCTTGAGAAGACAACAAAAGAAAATATTTTTCTTCAATACACAGAAGAAATCTTGTACAAAGAGCTCCAACCACAAAGATAAAAGAGAGACTTCTTTTCCAAGGTTGAATAACATCTAGTTGATGGAATATAAAAGTGTACATATTTGGTTCTTGTTCAAATAATTGGACCCAACACATTGTTTTGGCTGGACTCTACTAGAGCCCAACACATTGTTTTGGTCAAAATCTTCTTAACACATTTCCACCACTCTAGATGTCTGTGAACATTCCAGGTGATTGAGTCAACGCGCACGCCAAGCCCTTATTGGTTGTTTTCTTCCACTTGCAATAACAAATATGCTAGATTAGATAAAAATTTGATTTTATTTTTTATATTTTTTGATAAATCTAAAGTGAGTCCTACCCATAAGCTTAAGTAGGCCTTTTGTAGCTTTGATATGTATGCTTTTGTTGCAACTCCGCTAATGAAATGACCACGACCACACCCCAAGCTAGTAGCATAAGCAATAGCATGTTGATCACTCAAATGTTTTGTTTTGTGAGACAATTTTAACAAGTTTAGCTGGTTTGAAGATAATAGTCGCACACCAAACTTGGATGCCAACATAGCTGGGTCCTTGCTTAAGGAGTTTACTACTTTCTTGCCCCTACTTTCTTGAACATAGCTTAACTTGTTATTGCACAATGGTAGCTGTGAAGATGCACAAGATGAGCTTTCCACTTTGACTGAATTGTTGTCAAGTTCTTCCCTTAGAACTTGGACATTGAACATGCCCCATTCTTCCATAATGTCTTGAAACTTTGTAAATAGGTCATGAACCTCTGTGATCGGAGATTATCCTAGCCGATTGAGTGAAATAACAGATCGAATGTCATCTATATTATTTAGATTTAAAAGGTATGGTAGAAGCTCATTGCAAAGAATATAGTCAAGCCTCCCTTGAAAACTTTCAGGATATAAGCAGTTATCTTTTGGGTTAATACATCCCTTGAAAGGGCTATCATCAATGAGCAATGTATTCTTTGTACTGCATAAATTCCTGCACTGATACCAAACCCTCAACAAAGGCTTAAACATATCCTCAACATTAGGCTTATCCGGTCTATACACTTTTCAATATTTTCTGCATGCAATACAAAAGAATGATAACAATTCAAGTTTTTGCACTTATAAATCTCAAAACAAGGGACCATTTATTTGCAGCACACAATTGTAAATTGCACACGTTTATTTATGTCTCATACTCCCATACTCATCTATAATGATGTCTCCTAAAAGTGATTGCATTTCTCTATTGATGTGGAAAGATTGAAAGACTAGTTTATCTCCATCTCTCTCAAAAGAATATAAGCTTCCAAGTGGCCTACGTTTTCGTGCATCAGGACGTAGTTCCTCAACGTTGATGTCTACTTGTGGCACACTGGATCCTTGATTTTGAATGTCAATTTCACCTGCAAAGACAACATAATAGAATTTTTTATTATCTTCCAAAAAGGACCATATCTATACTAATCACATTGGACAAATAAGTACATTTGTTTTTCTCACCAACTTCAATCCCTTGCTCCCTTTGTTGAATGATTTGGACTTTGTTTGTATTTGGTGTCGGCACTTTTCCTGTCCCTTTGTCAGTTTTTTCTTGTATGTCCTTGGTTGCAAGAGTCGCTTGGAGCTCTTCATTGGCTTCACCCTTCTTCTCACTACCCTCTACATCCTCATCTCTTTGAGGCATGTTGTTAGTGTCGTGTGAAGGTTTTGGAGAATTTTGCACAACAAAATCACTTTGATGCTCTACCACCACCATCTCCTCTTCACTATTCCTAATGTCACTTTCATGAATTTGGGTCTCTCCAATTGTAGGTAGCATGTTCTCGCTCTCTTTAGTCATGTCATTTGAAGTTTTTTGAGAGGTTTGTTCTACAAGATCACTTTTGTGCTCTACAAGATCACCTTTTTGAAACTGGGTCTCTCCAACAATGGTGGGTAGCACTTGTGCTGCTTGAGATATGTTATCTCCGTCTTCTATTTTGTTGTCTTCATTTGAAATATGAAAAAAGCCAAATTTTACCTATTTAGAAAATAGTTTAGTGGATTTTCAATAACCATAGAGTCCATTTCATTTCCATCATCTAACCTAGACGTTTTATGCTAGAAAGGCTCCATTTAGCACATTAACACAAAAATGCTAACTTAGAATGATACCTAAAGCACATTTGAAAGTGAGGCTTAATCTTAAGCTCCAGCCTAAGGCTTGAATCTCAAAGTTTAGGCTTTTGTTTCAAGCCTAAAACTTAAGTTTCAAAATTTATGCTTATGTTTGAAGTTTAAAATGTAAGTCCTAAGCCCTTTTTAGTCTTCATCATCCACTATACATGTGAAAACCTTTTATAATATGTGCACTAAAGACCTATTTATAAAACCCCTTATCTATGAATTTTTCAAGGTATCATCCAATTTTCTTCATAATCTATAAGTATTTTGTTACTTATAACATTTTTTTGCTACAATGCTCATGAGACTAAACTCATATGGTAGTGCTACACTAACATACAAAGGCAAGGCTCGAACTTAAGTTCGATCCTACAAAATAAATTTCAGTTTCTTCTTATAGATTACGACTCTTTCTTAACATATGTAATCGCTACAATACGATATGAAATTGTGAGCTTCACTTGGAAGTACTGAGGTAGGATTCTATGACAAGGACTTTTTTTCATTGAAACTCATACACATGATCACGTGATGCTCACCTAACATGCTACCTATTTCACATTTGGAGATGAGGCCCAAACTTAAGTTCATGCCTAAGGCTTAAGTCTTAACCTTAAGCTTCTGTTTCAAGTGTAAGGCTTAAATCTCAAGCTATTTCTAGTCTCAACGCATTCACTATGTATAAAATTATTATATTGTGCACATCTAGGGCCTATTCAAAAAAACTCTTAACTATGAATTTTTCAATGTATGATCCTTTTTACTTCATGATCCGTAAGTATTGCTATTTGGAAGATTATATTACTATGATGCTCTTGAGATTGGCCTAAGATGGTAGTGCTCATGAGCTCGGCCTCACATGGTAGTGCTACACTAACATGTGGAGGCAAGGTTCAAACTTAAGTTCGAGCCTACAAACTAAATTTCAATGCCTTGTTAGGTACAAAGACATTATGATTTTCACGTAACATATGCAAGTTCTACACTAGAATATGGAATTTCAAGTCTCACTTAGAACAAATCAACCAGGACTTTTGTGATTGAAGTTCGTACACAAGTGCTTCACTATCTCTCCTTGTTAGGCTTGAGCTTAAGTTTGAGCCTCATTAGTGTTTGGTAATGCTTCATTATTGTCTCTCCAAAACCAAAATTTCTTACTCTTAATACACATTTGTATGTTAGCTATGCTTTGCGAATTGACACTTTAAATAAAGACATGTGCTTTGTGATGGCTCAAACTCAAGTTTGATCCCTCCCATCATTTTTTAAAACAAAAGCAATTAAATCTAATTAAAATGACATACTTTTAGATAAAGACACAAGATAGTATTAAGAAAATAGTGTTTGAAGGACCTAAAGTATCACAATTGATCAATTCAATACACTATCCTACCTTTTTACACTTTAGGAGTCTGTTGGTACATGATAATGGCATGCATCATTAAACCTAGTATAAAAACTGCTCTAAGAAGCATTCGCACCTTTTTCATCAGCTACTACAATGTCTTGGGCTCTATCATCCTCTTGTGCATCCTCATTGTCTGCATCATCATCCTCATTATCTTCATCATTTTCTTTTGCACACTCAACATCCACAACTGGACTCATTTCTCCAACATTGTCTCCCTCCCCTTGATGATCAAAATTCGTAGCTTCTTGAACTTCATTGTCATTTGTGTTGTCTATATTATCATTGTCTTCATTTCCATCAACATCCTGTCCACTGCTTTGTTGTTCATCGATGTCAAGATTGTTAAGGTCTTCTTTTTCTTTATCATCCAGCTCCACTATTTGTCTCGCAAGTGATTCTTGACTTACACCACACCACTCCTGCAAGGACGGATCGCTCTCCAAAAGACTAGATCATTGAGATTCTAGCTCCATTGCTTCAAAATCATCTTTACATAGAGCAATTTCCCTTCTCTTCTTTGACAAGCTTTGCTCCAACACAACTCCACCACAAAAAAATTCCAAAACATAGCTTTGCTCAGGAAAAAACCCTGTGATAAGGCCATCAATGAAGTTTCTATCAATAAATTCATGATCCTTGCCACAAGAGCCTGAGAAAAAGACTCTTTTTGTATGAGCTTTGTCAATAGCCTCAAATCTATCAACCTTGTTAACAAAAAGAGCAACCATTGTAGAGTCCACAGTTCCATCTATCCATGAGTCATCTCTTGTTTCTTGGATATTTCCATATTCAATATGGACCTTAGTTGACTGTCTAGAAACCCCTTCAACAAGCATTCTGATATTGATGAAATCGATGAAACACACTAGCACATATTCGTATTGTGCATTCAATGTGTTTAGATTGAGTGCCAAATTTGCAAAAAAATGTATAGAGAGCTTTTCTTTAGTACCATGAAGATCCAAGATGACCAATTGAAATGGTACGTGCTCTATATTACAAAAGTCTTTGATCTTTCCCATATCAAAGCCCATCCCCTTGATTCTCCATGGAATAGACTCATCTTGAGATATTATGCCCATATTAGCTCTATAAAGATGATCGAGGAGAGTTATTACACTTTTTGGAAGTGAGGGTGGAGTCTTCTTTGCTCTTTTGAGGGAGTCCTTGACATAGTACTAGCTATAGCTCCTCATTTGATTGTACTCATGCTCTCCTAACTTGTACTTCTCACAAAATTGCTCCCAAGATAAATTTTCCCTTGTCAAATCAAAGAAGAATGATATTATTGCTTCTTTCAACACTCGATCTGTTTTTAGCTTCCAAGCCATCTCATCTATGTCCATTCTATGAGGGGTATGCTTGCTCTTCTTTAGCAAGATGGTTTTGTCCAGGATTGCATTATTTAGTTCAAGAACTTCTTTATTCTCAAGGCCTAAAATGCACCTGAACAATGTAGGTGCTAGTGTTGATGTGGCAGGTGCTTGTCAAATCTGACCACCCTTCATAGTTAGAAATTTAGGATTTTCGTTGGAACCTTCGTCAATTGTTTCTCCCTTTGTATTTGGTATCAGGCCTCGAGCATATTGTCTCATGATCTTGACCCAATTCTTCCATATCTTCTCATCACATAGAAGCAAATGCAAGTTGGTCTTGACAAATCCCTTTTGAAGTGTGTGCTCTGTTGTCTCAACAAGGTCTGCAAAATTGAAAATTCCAACATCAATATTGACAAGGCTCTAACTTGTGGGATTGAGACGCATACTTAATAAGTTCAAGCCTAGCTAGATTGAATTGTTTCTTTATATGCTCACATACATCTATGCAAAGTCCAAAATACATGGGTATATGTAAGTGGGGCTCAAACTTAAGTTCGAGCCTCGCTTGTTTGTGCGCTATAGCCTCATATGCAAGTGACACTAAATCTTAAGTTAAAACCTCAGTTTAAGTTCTAAATGAGCACATGGAGGTCTTGCTTGAGCTTATGATAGACTCTAGTTTAAAAATAGATATTGATTAAAAAGACTCACATCCATGTTTTCAAAGAGTAAAACAAGTACCTTCCAAGCCTCAAAGTCCTTCTTGCTTTGGTTGACACTAGGTGGTGGCTTAGAAGGACAACCATTTGCATGCCATTGTGCTCGTGCTTGCATAAGTTGGTCAAGAAATGGCTCCTTTTGCATTGACATTGCAACAGATAGATTCGCATATTTGGAGATTTCATGAGAGATCTTTGGTGGGCAATCGAGAATAATCTTTGATCGTCTATATTTGAATTGTTGACGCAATTGAGGGGTAACCTTTGCAACGTTTGCACCCTGCAAACGTTTTGCAGCACTAATGGAGTGTTGTCAACATTGCGAACATCCTCTTTGTCAAGTTTGTCAAGAGGATGTTTTTTGGAAGGATTACAAGGCATCAAAATTGCTAGTATCTCCTCTTGCTTTGGTTCTTGAATGAAGTCTAAAGTCAAAATCCTGACCCAATCTAGATTTAATCTTCTGTACACATAGTTTGATGGAGCAGGAAAACACCTTGTCACGTCAATGCTAAAGACTTCATTAATCCCAAAAGGATAGAATCCCTTCTTGATTTATAAAGAGTTCAGTGCCTTGTTATCTTCGGATGGAGTTCAGTGCCTTCCATGCTACTGCTACACTCGAATATGCAAGTGGGGATCAAACTTAAGTTTGAGCCTCTTGTCATTAGTAACCAGAAGGATGCCATGAGGCTAGACTTAAGTTCAATCCTAAGTGTTTTTCTATTCTTGCATGAATCCTAAAAGGCTTAGTGAATCTAGATTTTCATGATAGTGCTATACTAACATATCTAGGTGAGGCTCGAACTTAAGCTCGAGCCTCTTGTCTCTTGTAGCCACAAGGATGTCCCTAGGCTAGCCTTACACCCTAGTGCTACAATAGCATATGCAAATAAGGCTAGCCACAAGGATGTCCTGAGTCAAGCCTTGCATCCTAGTGCTAAAGAATACTCACTTGAGGCTAGAGCTTAAGATCGAGCCTAAAGGTGTTCTTCTATGCCCTTGGTAGCAACAAGCCCTACATGTTGGTGCTACTCTAGTATATGCAAGTGAGGATTGAACTTAAGTTTGAGCCTACTGGCATTGGTAGCCACACAGATGTCATGAGGCTAACCTTACACCCTAGTGCTAAAGTAACATATACAGTTGATGCTCATACTTAAGTTCAAGGCAGAATTGCTATATTAGCATATGTAGGCAAGGTTCGAACTTAAGCTCGATCCTCTTTCCCTAAGTAGCCACAAGGATGTCATTAAGCCAGACCTGCTACAATATCATATGTAGGCAAGGTTCGAACTTAAATTTGAGCCTCTTTCCCTAAGTAGACACGAGGATGTCATTAAGTTAGACTTGCTATACTAGCATAAGTAGGCAAGGTTCAAACTTAAGTTTGAGCCTCTTTCCCTAAGTAGCCACAAGGATGTCATTAAGGTGGCCTACAATAGCATATGTAGGCAAGGTTCGAACGTAAATTTGAGCCGCTTTCCCTAAGTATCCACAAGGATGCCATTAGGTTAGACTTGCTATACTAGCATATGTAGGTGAGGTTCGAACTTAAGTTCGAGCCTCTTTCCCTAAGTAGCCACAAGGATATCCCTCGGCTAGCGTTACACACTGGTGCTACAATATCATATGCAATTGAGGCTTAAACTTAAGTTTGAACCTAAAGGTGTTATTCTGTTCCCTTGGTATCCACAAGGATGTCATGAAGCTAGACTTTCATGCTAGTGCTATACTAGCATATGTAGGCAAGGCTCAAACTTAAGTTCGAGCCTCGTGCCCTTAGTAGACACAAGGATGTCATGAGGAAAGCCTTGCATCCTAGTGCTACACTAGCATATGAAAATGAGGCTTGAACTTAAGGTGCTATTCTATACCCATGGTAGCCACAAGGATGGCATTAGGCTTGCATTCTAGTGTTGTACTAGCCTATGCAAGTGAAGATCAAACTTAAGTTCGAGTCTCTTGGAATTAGTATCTCTAAAGGATGAGTCTAGGCATACTCCCTAGTGCTACAATAGCTTATACAGTTGAGGCTCCAACTTAAGCTCGAGCCTCAAAGTGTTTTTCTTTTCCTTTGGTATCCACATGGATGTCATGAAGCTATATATGCATCATAGTGCTATAGTGACATTTGTAGGCAAAGTCTACACTTAAGTGCAAGCTTTTTCCCATTTTTTGCCACAAGGATGCTATTCTAAGACCTTAGTAGCTATAAGGATTTCACAAGGCTAACCTATCCCCCTAGTGCTACAGTACAGTATGAAATACTCAAACTTTAGCTTGAGTCTAAATATATTTTTCCATGTCCTTGATAGCCACAAGGATGTCATGAGGCTGTGCCCTCCCATAGTACGGCTACACTGCAAGCAAGGCTCTTTCCATTGGTAGCTACAAGGATGTTAGGAGGCAAGCCTTGCATCCTAGTTCTAAAGAATATACACTTGAGGCTCAAACTTAAGATTGAGTCTAAAGGTGTTCTTCTATGCCCTTGGTAGCAACAAGCCCTACATGATGGTGCTACTCTACTATATGCAAGTGAGGATCGAACTTAAGTTTGAGCCTACTGGCATTGGTAGACACATAGATGTCATGAGGCTAACCGTACACCCTAGTGCTAAAGTAACATATACATTTGAGGCTCAAACTTAAGTTCAAGGCAGACTTGCTATATTAGCATATGTAGGCAAGGTTCGAACTTAAGCTCGAGCCTCTTTCCCTAAGTAGCCACAAGGATGCCATTAAGCCAGACTTGCTACAATAGCATATGTAGGCGAGGTTCGAACTTAAATTTGAGCTGCTTTCCCTAGAGCTATTATGCTCCGGCCTTGGTTAAGTCTCAAGCACTTGCATGAGGCAACGCTATCATGCTAAAATATCCACAATAAGCTCATGAGGCCACACTAGAGTAGAATATGCTAGTGCTTTGAGAGCATTAGAAGGTGAGGTTTAAGCTACATCAGTTCATTGTTCTAGTTTCTCAACAAGGAAACAAGGCACCAAAAATGAGCTAAATATCAAAAGCAAAGAATCTACGTCAAGTGGAAATGTGACACTCAGTACCCAACCAAGTAAGTGTTGTTATCTATCTTTTTCTTTAAGTAGATTAATTACTTAATTACAGTTTTAAAAAAAGTTAATTAAAATACTTATTGATTAAGTACTCTAATTAGAGAATAGCCACTTACTTTCAATTTATGGAGCGTGATTTTAGACATAGTTGTAGTTTGATTAACTTAATGATAGAGTTTAAAAGGTGTATCAAGGAGACGGTAGCAAACAATAATGAGTATATGTAGTCATTAGAAGTAGATTAAATAGAGATTAGAAACTAATGGAATGAGATTGAAGACTGAATTTTGAGATGCAGGTTTAGGAGAGATTAAGAGGAAGGGAGGGAGTGATTAAGAGGAGGCAAGGGAGATTACACAGAGAGATTAGAAGAGATTAGGGAGTGATTAAGAGGAGACAAGGGAGATTACATAGAGAGATTAGGGAGTGATTAAGAGGAGCTGAGGGTAATTACACAGAAAGATTAGAAGAAGATATCACACACACACACACACACACACACACACACATGAGAGAGAGAGAGAGAGAGACAAAGAAGTGCACCTGGATAAGCCTTTCGAATTTGAAATTCAAATTTCAAATCTAAACTCCACTGCTATATCAGATCTTCACCTGCAATAAAAAAGAGAAAGACATGCACACACACACACACACACACACACACACACACACACACACACAGAGTTAATGTAGAGCATTTTGGGATTGCAAATAGATTCATAGAGGAGAGGGAGATGGGAAAGTAAAGAACCATACCTGTCACGTCGTCGTCGATTTTTTCACAGTCTACACAAAAATCCAAACCCTGTTTTAATGTAGAAGAGAGAGAGAGGGAGAGAGAGAGAGAGAGAGATAGAGAATTAATATAGAGTTGTGAAAAAGAGCCTTGTGGACCCACGAGCAAATTCGTAGAGGGTAAGGAGATGCGAGAGTAAAGAATCTCACCTGTCGTGCCGTCGTCGAATTCGTCACAGTCTGTAGAAAAATCCAAAGCTATTACAATATAGAAGGTTTCAAAAGCATTAAAAAGTCTTTAATAGCTTTTCCCACCAACCCTACCAAGGTTAGATTAGTAAACTCACATGCGTGGACCAAAACTAATGGTTTTCATGATGGTTAAAAGAAGTGGAAAAAAAACTTTTCACGAAAATTGACATAACTTTCACATACAGAGTTCGATTGCAAAACTTTTTTTATGAGCCTGTAGCTTGAGAGCAGCTCTACACTTTTCTAAACAAACCATGTTCAGAAAATTGTTGTTACACAACAGGTTTTATGAATTGTTTTCAAAAAAACGGCATTTAAGGGGTAAAAAAAATCGACGAAGTTAGGGTGTCTAGAACTAGTTTTTTGAGAGTTTTGGAAAATTAATACTCACAAGTTGGACATAGTTTTGACTTCCCTTGGCTAAAACATCTTAGTATCAATGAGTGAGGGACCCGCCTCCACCAACCCTCTTGCTTAAACGATTTCATGGCACCTTTTTGCATGTAAAATTGTCCTGCTACAACACGTAAAACACCAGGACTATAATCACCAAGAATCGATTTACACATAAACAACTCAGAAAAAAACCTCATTGTATTTTGAATGTCCATCAAGGCTCAATTGTCATAGCATAATCTCCAGGGCCACCTATACTCGAACTAATGTCCTATCCTAAAAGAAAACTATATGACTAACCAGGCTCGAACTTAAGTTTGAGCCACTCATGAAACTACTTTGAAGCCTCACCTTCTTGTAAGCTCCGACTCTTTTGATAGGTCATTCAAGGAAACTTAGGTTTGATGTAAAGCTCATCATTACCTTGGCTCCACCTTACAACTCTATAAATGTATAATGTAGCTCAAACATCAATTTGAGTCTCCTTCCAAATTCAAGGCTACTTCAACATAGCTTGGGTTTTTTCTCACACCTCTTGTTGCTCGTAGATTTCTAACACTTGAAGGTGCATCTATGCTCAAACTTGAGTTTGAGACTTCTACCAAATTCCATGGGTTCCTCCATGTAACTTGGGCTACATCTTGCAACCCGTGTGACAAGTATAGATTTCTAACACTTGGATGTACATTTCGGCTTCAAACTTGAGATCGAGCCACCTACAAAATTCCATGATTGCCTCTATGAAACTTTGGCTTTGTGAAAATCTTTGTATCTAGGTATTTATAGAACTTAGATGTACATCTAGGATCAAAATTGAGCTTGAGACTCCTACCGTCGTGCGTGGGTTGACTCAATATAGCTTGAGATCCATCTTGCAACTATTTTAAGCTAAAGATTTCTAGCACTTAGACCTACATTTAGGCTGCATCTATGCTCCTGCATTGTAACTTAGGCACCATCTTGGACCTATTTTCAGCTCAAGATTTCTAGCACTTAGATGTACATTTAGGCTCAAACTTGAGCTCAAGCCTCCTACCATCCCCAATGGGTTGATTCAATATAACTTGAGATCCATCTTGTAACTCTTGTGAGCTATATATTTCTAGAACTTGGATGTGCATAAAGGCTCCATCCTCCTATCACGTTCCATGGGTGCCTCTCCCATGTAACATAGTCCCTATATTGCAACTCTTGTCAGCTTTAGATTTCTAGCACTTGGTGTACATACAGGCTCAAACTTGAGCTCGAGCCTCCTACCATCCTCCATGGATTGACTCAGTGTAGATTTTCTTAATTGAATGGGATGCAAGCTTTTGCCAAAATTGTGAGTGTATCTTGGGAATGCATTAAATTTTGAGTTATATGTTCAGACATACAATTTTATTGATATCTCTTTATTTTTTCAAAAATTCCAAGGTCCAAAACAAGGTGATTCAGTGTTTCTTGTTGATGGTTCCACAAGGAAATCTCGTGGGGTTATTCATTCCACTGATGCATCTCAATGTTGTGGTTTTGAATTGATTGGCACAACATGTGTGGGGATACATGTACTAGAAAGTTTTGATGACACCTTCTTGATTCCATTCGTCACAATTGATGCAAGAACCATGTCTCAAGCAGTTGGAATCATCATCAAATGGCCATTGCATAATATTGTTATGGACAAAGGAAAATCTCACTCAATAGATGAGGATTTTCTTGTTGGTCAAGAAGATGGCTTGACAAACAGAGTGATTGTAAGGTGTCAACCTACCCTAGAAGAGGGTTACCTATGTAAAATTTTAAGCATAAACATCAGTTTGGCAAAAGATGCTATTTTTAGCAGGTTTCAATGATCAGATGTCATTTTCGTGTTGTGATCAGATGTCATTTCCATGTTGTGATCCTTGTAGAGCTTCTAATTTTGGTCAAATTCAATTTTTGTAAAAATTTTCCAAAAATAGAAAGTTTTTGATCCATTGAATGGTTTAGGATCGATCGGTTCGTCAAACTGTGCACCGATCCAAATTTTCTAAAAAATAGGGTTCGGACGTCAACGGCTGTTATTTATGGTAGGTAATCGTGTCTATCACCTGTAGGTCTGCCGTCTCAAGTTAGCAAGTTTCGAAATTTAAATTGGGTCACTATGGATCAAGTTAGCCTAAGGTATGTATATGACATGGATGTTGATGTGCATGTATGGGAATGCATGGTCATGGATGTGAATGCATGGTCATGTATCCCCATCATGTGTGACCATGGGTCATGCACATAGGTGGTCTTGTGCCAAGTGTTGGGTCAAGTGTGGGAATGTGGCATGGAGGCTAAGTATGGACTAGAGAGGTGAGCATGGGAGCACTACATAAGGTGTATCACCCAAAAGGGTAAAGAGGGGCACCTCTAATGGCTAAGTAGGAGCTTGTGACACCTCTACTCTTTATTTTAGCAAGAGGGGGCAAGCTAGGGAGGTATGGGGCTGAATTGGGCAACAAGGAACCTCCAAACCCTATATAAAGGGCATTCACACTAAATTTTAGACACACACACTACCCCAAGATCTCTACAACGAAGTGCTGCGACAGCTAGTCCTTGGAGGAGCATATCTACGTCACCTAGCACACACAAGGAGGCTTAATCAAAGGGTAATCAATTTCAAGTTATGCTAATCCTATTGATCCATAGCCTCTTTTCTCTAGAGGTCTTATGTCGAGCCTATCCTACTCCTACTTTATGCTAGCTGGCTACAACAATTTATATTCCATAGTGTCTCTCAATGTGTGTGTGAATGTCAATAGCCTTTCATCTATTGATCACACCCTCCCTTGTTGGACTAAGGAGCATTATGAAACCTTAATCTCTCAAGGAGATTCAATTCTCTTGATTTATGCATAATAATGCATAGTAAAGTTAAATTGCTATCTTGATTGATGCATAGAAATACATCTCGGTGATGAACTGTTTCTTTTTCACTCATGCATATTAGTGCATAGTAATGAAGGAATTGTTCTTTTCTCCTTTATGCACTTAATTACAGTAGCATAATCAAGGTGAAATTAACCCCTTGGTTTGCATAGAATTTAATGCATATCTTTGAGAAAGCGATCTAATTTTGTGCATTAATTTGATGCTCTTTTGCACTAAAATTGATGCACAATTGTAATCTTCTTTGTACATTAAAGTGATGCATGATTAGGGTCTCCTATTGCACTAATCAATTTGCACATAATCTTTGCATAGTAAAGTTGAATTTGATTCTCTTTTTGCCCTTTCTTTGTACATTAAATTGATGTACCTAATTGATGCAAGAATATGACCTCATAATGCATATGGTAGATGCTTGTTATGATAACCTTATGATGAGTTTACAAGAGGATTATGCATGCTTGATTATGGTAATCCTATAAAGTATTTATAAGGAGATTATAGTCTTTTCTTTCACTCATAATTAAGTGTCTAAATTACGAAGAATTAACCTTTCTTATGTATCATTAGATACATAAATAGGGAAAGGAATCTCCTTCTCTAATTCACTTAAGCTTAATTAGCATGATGATAGATCTTCTCTAACCATAATCCTCTCTTGAAACACTTAGTTATGTGAAGTTATTTTTACTCTTTTCAATGAAAGCTTTATGCAAGTGTGTGTGTGGTTATCCATAACCCAAGTCAAGTATCTACTTGAGGGAGGTTATTTCATGAATCAACATTTTAATTTCTTGAGAGTTTTGACTTCCCTAGATGTAGAAGCTGTCTCAAATAGCTGATCGTTATGTGTAAGATTAGGTTTACTCCTTCTCATAATACTTGTGAATGCTACTTATTATTGGTGTGGAAAATGGTTCATCACACATAGCCTTTCATTCTTTGGAGTTTTCTAACCCAAGTAGTGAGACATGGCCCCCAAGAGAACTCACTTTGGTGGGGCTAATGACCGCGAGGCGGTTACTAGCAACGCGGCTCCCAATGGCAAGGCACCCATGTGGGAGGAGGATCCGACCATCTCACGAAGCTAGGGAGCAAGGATTGATGAGGTAGGCTCAAAGTCATTTTGTCATAATAACTAACATCTAATTCTCTTAAATGATTTTCTCATGTTAAACTGATCATTTAATATGGGGAAGTGCCAAGGGAGAAAAAGCTAGAATATTGGTTCAGCTGGCAGACCGGGCACAGTAGGGATCCAAAGGAGGGAAATTAGGGATCGAAAGGGGGCGCCATCTGCAAAAGAGCAAGGTGCAACAATGGGCTTCGAAGACCCTAAGGTTCATCCCATTAAGACTTCCAAAATGCTAAGGTTCCAAATTTCAAAGGTTGTGTCGAAAGGTCAAAAACCTAGGAAAATTGGATGCTTTGTGTGTGCTCAAAAAGTCTTCATGCATCCCTACATAGGAGGGGGCGAGCCCTAGAAGTAGAAGATGAGAGAGAAACACTATCTCTCTCTCTCTCTCTCTCTCTCTCTCTCTCTCTCTCTCTCTCTCTCTCTCTCTCTCTCTCTCTCTCTCTCTCTCTCTCTCTCTCTCTCTCTCTCTCGTAACCCTAGCGCAGACCAACATCTTCTCCCTCAGCCCCCCCTGGGCGAAGGGCTGCCCTGGGGGAGGCGTTAAAGCTTTAGCCTAGCCCCTCCACAGCCAACGAAGATCTGTGCCAAGCTCTACGCCTGCCCTACGACGGCCTCAACCCTGTGAAGTACAGCAGGCCGTGGCGCCCATCGACAGGGAGAGACTCCAGCATTGCGCACCCTTGCAGGACCAAGATTCCACTCTACGCTGCTGCTGTTCGACAGGGGAAGCGTCTGCGTGTCATAATACACTCAATAGAAAACATTTTCAAAGGTTAGTTAAAGCCTTGAGCATTACAGAGGCCTTTTTCGGCACTAGTTTTTTTTTGCCTCGGCCATGCAAAGAGCAGGTCGTGATGCCCTCCACACAGTTAAATCTGCAGGTCACGACACAGTTAAAGCCTTCTCAAAGTTTTGAAGTTCATAACTTTTTCAAAGGTTGAAGCCTTGAACATCCTCAAAGGCTTTTCCCTCTGGAATTCCCAAGTCACTGGTTGGTTCCCTTTATTTCCTCAAGCACAAGGATGGCTACTCCAAAGACCCCCGCCAAAGCAAGACCGAGCTTTGCAACAGTGCTGGCAGCCCCTAACAAACTTGATCGCATCGCGCAGTTGCAATCAACTCTTGATAGAGTCTTGGAGGAAAACTTTGAACTCAAATCTCGCTTGAGCAAATTAGAAGAACAATTCAAGTCTATGGCTGACCGCACCACCGACAAAGTAAAGGAGGTTGAGGCAAAGGTTAGCCAAGTTCACTCAACAACTATCGCCCAAGTAAAGACGTGTGTAACAAAGGAAATCTCCGAACAAAAATCTCAAGAAGATAATGCCCTCAAGGTTCGCATCGGTGGGCTCCCTTTGCAGTGGTGCACTGTTGAGGACACCCTTGAAGAGGCAATCATCAAACTTAACAACATTATTGAGCCACTCAACATCAAGTCAGAGGATGTTGCTTGGATCAATGATACACATCGTCATGTGCATCCCGAGCATTGTGTCCTTACCTTCAATACCAAAGAGGAGCGGGTGAAGTTTCTAAGTCAATCCCGCCTTCTCAAAGAAACCAAGCTTTGGATTGCAGAAGAGTTGACTATGAATCAACTCAAGAGTAAAGCGAGCGAGCTTAAGAAGGTGCATGAAGCGCGTAAGCAAGGCAAATGGGCAGTCTATCGAGGTGGCAAAGCGATCATCCAGGAATTCCGAAATCCCAAACCAACTCTTCCCCCAACCGACCCTTAGGTTTTTGTTTGTTTTCTCCTTCCTCCTTTTTCCTACCCTACCCTCTTGATGGACCCTCAGTCCTTAACTGATATGTATCAACCCACACTGAGAATGAATCGTTGTAATGTTGTGTTTTTGGTCCCATAGGTCATATATGACCTCCGTGGACGATAATCTATCTATCTATCTATCTATCTATCTATCTCTCTCTCTCTCTCTCTCTCTCTCTCTCTCTCTCTCTCTCTCTCTCTCTCTCTCTCTCTCTCTCTCTCTCTCTCTCTCTCTCTCTCTCTCTCTCTCTCTCTCTCTCTCTCTCTCTCTGTCACAAGCTCCTTTACAGAAAGGGAAAGAGGGACACATGTCAGCTCCCTAGCCCAGATGCCCACAAGGTATACTCAACAAATGCTATTGGACGGCCATGAAGGTGGACTAATGAGAATTAGGCTAGAGTAAATCTAGTTTAATTAATTGAAACACACTTAATAAAAGAACCAATAAGAATTAATCTCTCTAGAAGACTATTGGACAGTCTCCCAAGGGGTCCAATGAGCATTCAACAGCTCAATGGCTTGCCTGATTCCTATGGGCCAGGAGACAAAGGGATCCGATGAGAGTTTAGTTGCATTAATCAATTACCTAAAGCTCTCACCAAAGGGAAAAGGGGGACACATGTTAGAAGGCTATCACTTATGTTGCTTAAATTTCATTGGCTAAGCGTGGCATGGGCCAATAGGGTGTGAGCATGGGCAAATAGCAAGAGGGGTCGACCAAGAGGGGTCGACCAAGAGAGAGAGGGGGATGATTTTTCAAAAGAATTTATTGCATACACACACTAGTCCATGTGTAGAGTAAGAAGACTCTCTCTCTCCTTCTCAAGCTTTAATGGAAAGCTTATCACCTACTCCAATCTTGTGAGAAGGGAGGCCTACACCAGCAACTCTTGGCTTTGTGATGCACATCCAACCAAGAGCCAAGCTTCAATGCATGCTCATCTCCTCTACCATACTAACTACTATGCTAAGCTATGCTAATATGAGTGATTATGTGAGGAGATGTACATCTTTATCGTAAGACTACTCCTTCCTCTCAATCTACTCTCATACCCCG
Organism: Adiantum capillus-veneris; assembly: GCF_014529385.1. Classification (NCBI taxonomy): domain Eukaryota; kingdom Viridiplantae; phylum Streptophyta; class Polypodiopsida; order Polypodiales; family Pteridaceae; genus Adiantum; species Adiantum capillus-veneris. Next base: position 83,752,906 of record NC_140931.1, on the reverse strand, counting down.
CTAGATCTCACCATCTTCGAAGGTGTGTGAGGTCTTGGGTCTGAGACCGTGAGGGACTTGATGTTGTGTTTAATAAGTGTTTTGCTTAGTTCTTGAAGTTTCCATCTTCATTGCACTAGCTAGTATTGAAGGAACACAGAGAATTGTATTGTAAAATGCGTGTCTTGATGGGAGAAACCATAATACAAAGCCTTTTGGAGGGGGGATGGGCTCCATGTAAATCCGGTCCTTAATTGTTGTCAATAGCTTAATTTCTCTCTCTTTTGAAGTATTGTTCATGCTATCTAACTAGGTGTTATACTTTTGTTGCTCTCTCCATCCAAGCACTCTTGTTATTCTCATTAGGAATCTATTCTAATGAAATGCTCACTATGTTCATGTTATTTTCCACTACACACAAGTTACTAGGCCATTAGATGTTACACATTTTATTCATTTAATTAAGCATTTCATTACGTTAGCTAGTGAATGATTGAACCTTTCCAAAATGTGTTTGAAAAACAAATCGAAACTACGGCATGAGCATCTTAATTGTCTTGTTAAATTTGAACCAAAAAAAGTAGGAAAGAAATGTTTGACAGTTAATTGATTGATCTAAGAAAGATTGTTTGCCTAGGGAAAATATTCCAAAATAACTTTATTCTATTCCAATATTGAAGTTAGTCAAGAACCCCCTCTTGATCACTGGGAAATAGCTTGCGAGGTTATCATAGGAGCTAGGGTATTTTGTTACACATAGCTGACCAGTTAGGGGCTCAAATGTACACAACTTGTGGGTTACGCAATGGATACATGATTTTACTCGGAGAGTTACTCTAGAATGGGTGGGTCATGGACTGGTTGTATGGGTGGACAGTTGACAATGCATGGAGTGAACATCCACTGGAGGAAGTTTCTACGACTCCAGAGTATTGGAATAGTCAATGAATTTATGTTGTCATGTATTTTTACTAGGAAAAGATTGTCTTGGTGCTGATTTGATATCGGTTGAAGGGCTTTCTCAACGAACTTGTGATGAAAATCATAAAAACAAACTTTGTGTATGAACAATCATGTTGTAGTAATTAGAAAACAAGCAAAAACAAAGTGTGAGTGTGGGGGTGGAAAGTGGGGACTGGCTTAGGTTGCCACTCAAGGATGGGTGGTCTCTATTAGTCAAAAAACTCTCTGCTCCTCATTGATAGAAAAATCAAAACTAGAGACTCATTGTGCCAAGAGTCCAAAAGTCCCAATTGTACGTGCCTCTCAAAATTATGGGGAAAAAGGAATTTGGGGTTTCTCTCTTTTGAAAGGTGAGAATTAGGAACGTCAAAACATTGTGTTAGTTCATGCTTTCCTTGCAAGACAGGGCTAGGACCCCTTTTCAATGGCTCGGACTCAAGTTACTTGGTGACAAGAGTCTGTCCATTAGAAATCTTGTCTATCTGACTATGCTTTTCTCAATTGATTAGGGCCTAGTGACCTGTCAGGTAACCTCCTTTTTCCAAATGGATATGGTAATGGGGTGGGGACCTCATAGTTCCTTTGAAGATGTGGCTCCTTGAAGACGACGGTTTAGACGATCGCCAACTCCTCTCACGAGGAAACGATCAACCCATAGTCCTTCTCCTCGTCACTCCGAAAGGGAAGAGAGGAAACAAAGGAAGAAAAAGGCTCTGTTATTTTCTTTTGGCAAAAGCAATAATTATTCTCCTAGAGAATACAAGAGGAGAGGACATTGTAAATCTTACCCTGCATGGCGAAGGTCCCAAAGGCTCAAGAAGTTCAAAGAGGGAGGAAAGAGTATCTCTTTTCTCACCTACGATGGCATCTTTGGTGCTCCTGACAAAGTATTGGCCTTCATCTAGCAATTTGATGCGGCCTTTGGAGACGAGGGCTTCACAGAGCCCTCTAAGCTACATCATGTAGCTATGCACTTCCAGAAGTCTTTTCATCAATGGTGGGCTAGCCTTCATGGCAACAACGAGGCCCAAAAGACATGGAAAACTCTATGAGTTTCCATCATGAAGCGATTCCTTGCAAGCGATGCAAAGGACAAAGTGCTTACCAAGTGGTGGAGCTTGAAGCTACTCTCCAACGAGTCTATCCACAAAAATGTGGAAAAGTTTTGGGATTTACATCTCAAGGCTACTATCTTTCAAAAGATAGAATTTGCCGAGCAAAGGAAACAATTCTATGTAGGATTACCTGAAGAGATGGCCAAGTACGTCAACTCCCACAACAGCCTGGTTCTATCATCGAAGTAATCCACCACACTATGGTTGCTTCGCGCATCAATTTCCAACAAGGGGCTAGAAGGAATATCAAGCCCATGTAAAGCAAAGACAAAAGTGATGCAAAAGAAAAAAAACAATGCCCAAAGTTCTTCCCAAGGCAATTCCAATAACAACAACAACATCAATCGGTCCAAGGAGAAGGCAGTTTACAAAGGTAAAAATAAACTCTCTCCTGAAGAGCTTGAAGCTTTTTGCAAGGACCACAAATGTTTTAAGTGTGGGGAGCAAGGACATGGCTATCATTCTTGCCCCAAGAGAAATGCCCGCAATGAGACTCCTAGAGCTTCCACTATCGAAGCTCCAAAAGAGGATGCTCATTGCAAAGGATCACCTCTCTCCTATGCTTGGGGAAAGGTAAGAGAGCATGATGCCTTCATCTTGTTTGACCCTGGCTCTACTCACAACTTCATATCAACGGAGTTGGCCACCAAGTTGGGCATTCAATCTTTTGAGATGGGAGGATAATGTAATTGCCGGTACAACTTTCAGGGACAGCAAGCCTCTGTTACTCCCTTGATTGGGAAGTTGAGGCTTCATGTCTAAAGCTATGTCGACAAAGAAGACTTTTTCAATTCTCCTCTTCAACATGAGGATGTTATCCTAGGGGCACCATGGTTTAACTGCATGGCTACCAACATGAAGTTCCCTGAAAGGAGAATCTACTTTACCTACAGGGAAAAGAGCATGTATATAGATGCTAGTGAGTCTGGTTGTACTATACCACTAATAAATCCTCCCGCTTTTGATAAATTAATGAAAAGCTCAGTTTTTCCGTACATGATTTTTATCAAAGAGTCCCTAAAACGTCCTAATGTTTCATCAAATGTAAATGGTAGGAATCAAGAAGAGTTAGACTTGTCTAATTTTCTAAAAGGATGATGACCATCAAATTGAGTTCCTACCAAGAAGCTCACTGCCTAACAAGCCTCCTTATCGAGTTTCCCAAGCTCAACAAATGGAGATCATGAGGCAAGTGCAAGAATTGGTAGACAAAGGGATGGTGAGGCCTAGTTCCTCTCCGTTTTGTCCTCCAGTCCTCTTAGTGCAAAAGAAAGATGGTCCATATGGGTCTAAGCATGTATTGGTGGTACCACTATTTCACTTTTTGGGGTACCACCAAGAGACTACTTTGGAAAGGAATTTGTGATAAATTCAAAAAAGAAAATAAGAAATTTAAAATGTTAATGTCCTTAGTAGTTGAAAGGGGCCATTGAATGTAGGGAGGGGCGGCTTAGTCATCATTTCAAGGTATGCATGATGTGACATGTCATAGGAAGACGTCGACGTCAACTTTTGATAGATTCTTCCCGCGTTCCAGGTGATCTCTTTGAGCTTCAAAACTTAAATTGGACTGAGAAGGTAGACCCTACTGGCATTTTGAATTGATGAGGTTTGTAGACATCTCATTCACTCTCGCCTCTGCTCTGTTGGATTGAGAAGGTAAACCCTACTGCCGTTTTGAACTGCTGAAATTTCCATGTATGCATATGCCGTTTTTCCAGCTACTTTTGAAGTGAAGCTTTGCATGCATCATGAATACTGTAGCACTTGGAGCTGTATACATGCAATAGTATTTCTCCTCGTGCTCATAAGACATGCATCCTTTCCGCAAACAGAGGTCGCCACTCATGCTCATAAACAGTTTTGAACTACTGAGGCTTACATGTCTGCATGTCCTGTTTTGTATGTCTTCTTTACCAAAGTGAAGCTTTGCATGCATCATACTGTAGCACTTGGAGCTGTAGACATTATTATTTCTCTACATGCTCATAAGATCATCCTCTTTACTATATAGTCAAGCTGTAGGCTACAAGATGAAGTCACTTGCACGCGGTTTACCAAGGCACAATACTGAGAAGGGCACAATGTATGAACCTGAACTTCAAGATCAAACCCCTCCAACCAATGAGATCGCGACGCGAAGCAGTCCATCAAAAGTGGAGGTAAAGGTTGTGCCTGGCACTCTGGAATGCATTGCATCCAACTCGAAGTTGTCAACAAAATCATCAAAATGTATGCATGTGTATGTTTTGCATTGCTTTTTTCCATTGCTTCAGTGTTTGCAAAGCCGGCCTTTCAAAACGCCATGTTTTTTGGTGCTTGCAGCATTGGAGTACCCATAGACATTACTCTTTCTCTGCATGCTCATAAGCTCATCCTCTTTACTATATAGTCAAGTTGTAGGCTGAAAGATGAAGTCACTTGCACGCGGTTTACCAAGGCACAAGACCGAGAAGGGCACAATGTCTAAACCTGAACTTCAAGATCAAACCCCTCCAACCAATGAGCTCGCGATGCGAAGCAGTCCATCAAAAGTGGAGGTAAAGACTATGCCTGGCACTCTAGAATGCATTGCATCCAACTCGAAGTTGTCAATAAAGTCATTGATAGGTATGCATGTGTATGTTTTGCATTGTTTTTTTCCATTGTTTCAGTGTTTGCAAAGCCGGCATTTCAAAAAGCTCTGTTTTTTGGTGCTTGCAGCATTGGATTACCCGCGGCTATCAAGATTTTTCTTCTTAGCCGAGGAACTGCCGAGAAACAAAGCCGAGATTTCAAAAAGCTCTGTTTTTTGGTGCTTGCAGCATTGGATTACCCGCGGCTATCAAGATTTTGCTTCTCGGCCGAGGAACTGCATGAGGTACGGGCTTGGCCTAGAGATGAAGCTGCCTAAAGAGCTCACAGATAAAGATATCCCCGATGAGGAGGGCTTGAGTGTCTTCAAGTGCCTGCACAAGAAAAGCACAAAACTATTTCTCAATCATGTGAGGGATGGGTTTGTTGCCAAGTGCCGGCTTTTGTACCAAAAGGTATATCAAGAAACCCCATCCAATGGTGAGCTCCTAGAAAAATTGCATGGGGTTTCATGTATGAGAGGTGTCTATCAACAGCAGCGAGTGATCCGACTCGACATCGGATTGCATGGGCAAGGTTTGGTGGCAGTGTCCTGGAAATCTGCAAGATGCAAAAAGGGGGTTTGAAGCAAAAGATCAACAAGTTCCACACTGATTATGGATTGACAAGTGTCATTCAAATAGAAGCATCTATTTGTGACAGTGCCTTATCATCAATACGAACAATGTCGGCAAGCAAGCTACAGCCATTTCAAGTAGTAGAGATGCCAATGCATATTCAGCTGGTGCTTAACATGGTGGAGGGACTTAGTGGCCAGGAAAATGTTGTTGGGCAAGGTGAAAGTGCATCTGCTAGAAAAGAGGGACCTGCGGCTAATTAGAAATGAAGGGCATTTTTTTTGCTTACTGTGACTTCTACAGGGAATTGGACCAACTAAACAAGGAGGTGGAGGTGCTCAAGACCTCACCCAATTTAGATCCACCGGAGGTAGACTGCAAAGAGGTAGAGGTCACAGCTATCACCAAGATGCTGTCTAAGGTAGGTGCCACTACTGATTTAGGGTAGCTTAAAGAATATTTGGACTCCTTGTAGGTCAGCTTGCTGCTTTGGTTCCTTGAAAGCACTTTGAAGTACTTTCTAAGCACCACTCAATATTGTGGGTCACTTTCTAACCACATGGTTACCACTTTATTTGCACCATAAAGCATTTCAAATCAAGTTTTTTGACCACCTATTAAGCAACATTGAGCACTTCAAAGCACTTTCTTACAACCTAGTCACCACTTTTACTCCTTGTGAGTAGTTAAAGTGCTTCAGATTACAGATTGGTTCCTTGAAAGCACTTTGAAGTAATTTCTTAGCACCACTCAGCATTGTGGAGCACTTCAAAGCAGTCTCTTCACTCAATCCTTACCACTTGGTCAAAACTTCATAACCACCTAGCAAGCAGTATAGAGCTATGTCAAAGCACTTCAAAGTACTTTGAAGGACCCTTTCAACACTTTGAAACACTTTCTTACCACCTATCAAGCATTTTCAAGCATATTGTAGGCACCATTGAGCACTTCAAAGTACTTTTAGGTGCTTTTAAGGCATTAATTAGCACTTTCTAGTCACCAAGTGAGCACTATGAAGCTTTTTCTAACCACTTGGTCAGCACTTTCTACTCCAAGTAAGAAGTTTAGACCTATCTCAAAGCACTTCATAACATGAAGCCTGAAGTCTAACCACTTGGTCAACACATTCTACTTATCTATTGAGCAATTTGAATTTATCACAAAGCACTTATTGGTACTATCTAAATCACTTTCACTACTCACAAGGAGTAAAAGTGGTGACTAGGTGGTAAGAAAGTGCTTTTAAGTGCTTAATATTGATCAATAGGGTCAGAAAGTGATCAATAGGGTCAGAAAGAGCTCAATGGTGCCTACAATATGCTTGAAAGGGCTTAATAGGCTGTCAAAAAGTGGTGAGAAAGTGTTGAAAGGGTCCTTGAAAGTACTTTGACATAGCTCCTAACTACTTATTAGGTGGTTATGAAGTTTAGATCAAGTGGTAAGGATTGAGTGAAGAGACTACTTTGAAGTGCTCCACAATGCTGAGTGGTGCTTAGAAAGTACTTCAAAGTGCTTTCAAGGAACCAATCTGCACTCTCAAGCACTTTCTCTGTTCACAAGGAGTACAAAGTGGTGACGTGGTAAGAAAGTTCTTTGAAGTGCTCAATGTTTCTAAATACGCTGCTAGAAAGTGATTTGAAATGCTTTATGTTGCTAAGAAAGTGGTTACTAGGTGCTTAGAAAGTGGTGACCAGGTGGTTAGAAAGTGCTCTGAAGTGCTCAATGGTGCTCAATAGGTGGTTAAAAAGTGCTAAACGAGTTGTTAGAAAGCTCTAAGAAATTCCTAGAAAGCGTCTTGATAAGATTTGTCAAGCATTTTTTAATTTTCTTTGAATTCTTTAGAAGAAGTTGAATAGAAGCATTCACGCTTGTGCACTTAAGTCCATCCAAGCATGAAATGATCTTACTCTCCGCTATTGTTTATGCTATGGTTGATAGCAAAGGAATATGGATTTGGAATTTGAATTAGAAGCCTTCCCACCTTGACTTTACGCCTTAATTGAGTTCACTTCCTAGTATCCACCAACTTGCTAAGTGCGACGGGGGAACCTATATGATCTTGCTCTAAGCCTAGACATCCTCTTACCATACGAATTCCAGTGCCGACCACTTCCCGTCTGCGGGTGAATCTACCATTCACATTGGCCATACAATGTCCGACCGTTTGCTACTTCAAAAAGAGAGTCTCAAAACAAATAAAATAAACCCCATTGGAAAGAAACCAACAACAATAACTGCCACGTCCTCGTGACACGCACTCTAACAGGAACATTCAAGGGTTAGTTGGCTAAGTATGAGCACCCAAGTGTGAATGGGGCGAGCTCATATAAAAGTCACCTAAACCTAAAAATCATTCATTGTCTCATTTGTGCAATTGAAGAAGGCTTTTGCTTCATCTCCATCTTCTTCTTCTTCTTCATCTCCTTGTGTGTGTGCGTGTATGCATGAGAGAGAGAGAGAGAGTGTGTGTGTGTGATCGAGCATTGCGAAGACGGCACGGTGGTAGTGAGGCGGTTGAGTGCGGCATAGCGGCGTCTCCCTCTTCTTCGCGGGGCGAGGAATTCTCCACGACAGCAAACGTAGAGCGGTGAGTGACACACCATCGTCATCTTTGAGCTTGCTAGATTAGTCTAGTTATGTGCTTGGAGCCATTTCTGGTTCGCAAACAGTGTATCGGCAAGTCTCTTGCATTGACACGTGCGACAGACACACACATTTTTGGCACCGTTGCCAGGTAATCGCCCGGCACTAAGCTCAAGAGGCACTCTATGCTGCATTGTGGCAATTTCAAATGTAGGAAAGGTAGAGAAGGAAGGTGTGTGTGTGTTGAGAAGGAGTTTTTTTTGCTGTTGTGTATTGTTTTGTTAATAAGGTATTGAAAGATACTGTGTTTTTTCTGTTCATAAGGTGTTTTCTCTGTGATAAGGTATTAGAATTAAGGTAGTAGATCCATAATGTTAGTTTTATGTAAAGTACAGTAAGTAGTTTTGTTAGCTTATGAGTTGCTATAGTAGTGTGTTAGTGTGTAACAGTACTTGTATTAGTTGTAAGTAGGTAGGTTAGGGGTGTGTATGCTTGCGTGCACAACGCGGTCGTGGCGACCTTACCCCAAAAAAATTTAAAAAATTAAAAAAAAAATAAAGGTAGGATCGGGATTGGGAATATCCCCTAGACCCAAGCCCAAGCTCACGCTCAGGCTCAAGCCTCAGTCCCCTTTAAAATTACATATTTTAGCCTCACACGTAGATAAAAATCGACCTTTTTTTAGGACCACTGGAGATTCGGGTAATCGAACATGGTGCTATAAAGCACACCACAATCCCCTGAGTGATACGCTCGTTTCGAGCTATCACATGCTCTAATCCAAAAACCGATCATTAAAAAACATCAAAAAACGAGTGAAAACAGACGCCTAAAAAAGTAAGTGGTTAATCTTCGAGGTTATTCGCCGACGCTTGTAGGGTGCCAAAGGCACATGCATCTGCACTCTGGTCGTGTTCTAGAGGCCAAGCAACTAGAGAGCATTTTGACTTATGCGAGTTCTCAATATCCACCTACCTTAGGTTCCAGGGCCCCGACGGGGACCCAAGGTAGTACAAACCAAGACCCAAACATAGCGGCTAGTGACTCTGCCTCTGACTACAAGGTCATGGAGGGTTTCTCAATGCCTAATCCCGATAGATCAAGCCAAGACATGCATGCCATGGGCCCACGGTCGAGGCCAAGCATGCTTAGACGCTTAAAGGAAACCTTTAGTAGAGCCAATCGTTTCGAACATGGAGCTTACGATGTAAATGAGGGGGGTGGGGAAATAAATTTTTCATTCATGACCAATGTGGACCCTATGCTCTTAGAGAGTGTGCACGTGAATACTCCATTCACTACACCTCATGACTCTTCAGAGCTATTCCCCTCCGAGGTTATATTACCTGATGGTAGAAGCCTTGCCGAAGTGCAAGAGGTTGAGCGATATATCATTGCGGCTAGGGAAAAGGAAATCGAGAGCTTACGTAAGGCAGAGCAATGAAGAGAGTTAAAAGCAAAAGCCCCTATGTCAATATCATTTCTAGGAGAGAAATCGAGTGCTCCTGAATTAGCAACCACTAAGGGTCAACCTATAAAGAGCAACATTGCGTTTAGCTCAAAGGACACCCATAGCACCTCAAGCCTAGATGGAGCGTTCTTAAATGAGAAATGGGAGTACGAACTACAAATGAAAACTCTAACCGACCTATACACAGGTCACACCTATCATGTGGGTTGGTTAGATTTCCTACAATCCACAATGGATGCTACTAGTGTGGAGGATCAACAGCAAAGAGTTTGTGAAGTCATCCATAGGGTTATTGAGCTAGAGAGATAGAACAAGGGGATCCACATGCCTTCAATGGGTCCCATGAGATTCTTGGATACAGGGAAGGCTAAACAACCAACCTTATCACAAATGGAGACTCCCTCGGTAAGTCCGATGGATCCTCCATATGTTGTTTTGCCAGGGGTCTCAATGCAATCTAAGCCCACAAGTGATAGCTTTACTTTTCCAAGTCTATCTCATCTTTCCCTTGATGACACCATGGATACCATGCCTACCCCAATGATGGGCATGCCAAGAAAATGCCATGGACCTCATTTGTTAGTAAAGCGCCACTACTACGTGGTAGCTCAATGCCTGCAACAGTACCTACAAGTGTGTACCAATCGTATACACCCATGGGTCCTCGTACTCATGTAACCCCTACCCCTCCCATTGTTTCAACAACCTATGCTCCACAACCACAATACCCAATATCTTATTTCCATGGGACCATACCGACTAGCATTAGCATGTCACATCGGATGTCTGCTATGCCTAGGGCCACACATATGAACTTTGGACTGCCACATGGTACAACACCATACCAAACGTGGAACCCAAGGGCTTCCTACGCGCCAAGACCAATGCCAATACCTACTCCACATGTAGTCTCTGGAGCGCCTTCACCCACGGTGCCTACTCACTTAAGTGACTTGGCAACATTTTCTCAAGCTATCGGTTGATCTATTGCTGAGAATATGCGTAACACGTCTGATAGAGAACCTAGAAGTAAGGCTTTACAAATAGCCAAGCTCACACAAAAATTTAGTGGAGATGGGGATGTGAGAAATAATATCGAAGTGTTTGAACAAATATGCGATTCTCTAGGAGAACACAATGACCTGCATAAGAGTAATGTTTTAAGCCTAACCTTAAGTGTGAGGGCTGGGGATTGGTATCGAACCCTAAGGGTGGAAGAAAAACCAATTTACCCTACTCTTAGGAGACTGTTCTTAAAAGAATACATACGAGAGAGATTGCTTTGGGGTGTAGCCTCTCAGCTCCAAAAATCCCAACGAGAGGAAGGAGAGTCAACGAGAGACTTTATTAGTCGCTTAAAGCATTTGAATTCTCCTTGTAATCCAAATGAGTGCTTCAATAATAATCAATTTCTTGATAGATTCATTAGGGGATTACAGCATGAGGATATTTACAATGGCCTAGTCATTAGAGGTATCACCACTTGGGAAGTAGTCACCACCAATGCGATCCAATTGGAGGATAATTTAATGATTCAAGGAGAAAGAGTGTCTGTTGAGCCTAGATCTATTAGCTCGCAAGTTTCGGGCATCATCCAATGACCCTAAAGCCTATTGCTAAGGAGCCAAAGATATATGAGATGAATTTAGCAGATCTCACGAAGGCTATTCAAGAGAGTCTTAGAGAGAATCGTGCTCCACAAAACAATCATATTTATCCAAGAAGGGAGCAACAATGGTGTTCAGTATGCTATGGACCGCATAGTACCAGTGAATGCTTTACTTTTAGAGTAAAATTCATTGGGAACTGCAATGCCAATGGGAGGTATGGTCATCAAGCTAAGGATTGCATAGTATTTAAGCGTGCGATGGCCAATAGACCAACCTTAGCATAGACACACACCTTGAGTGCCTACATTGATGTCGGCCCCACCTCTTGAACAAACTTCACAACACATGGTCCCTAGGGCCCCAAATGTTGTTCAAATAACACCCTTACCACCTCCAGTGCTAGGACCACAACCACCACATCCGAGAATCACTTCTATGAATCAAGTGGGTTGTGAGTCATCTATTGTTTGTTTGGAAGGCTGTAAGGAAGATATAGACCCTAATATTGCCTATGGGATGGATGCGCTTGAAGAAAGTCCACTATACTACATGGAGGATTATTGGGGACAAGTCAAACCTGTCTATCAAGTAGCTGCTCTTGCTGCAAGAGGCCAAAATATCAATTACACTGCTAAGAGACCACCTCTTCAATGCTATGAGTGTGGAGGTCCACATCATGTGGCCGAGTGTCCTATTAGGCTACAAAAGAACGCCACACTAATGCAAACCAATCAAGCAAGCACATCTACAATGCCGATACTCATGCGTAATCGATGTGGCATAGATCATTTGATTGCCCAATGTCCAAATAATCCAAATGCACCGAAGATCATGCCATTAAACTTGATTGAGGTTACCGAGGAGCCATCACAAAGTACACATGTGGTACCAGTAAACATACTCACACGATCAATACTCCAAAAAAATATATATATTCTTGAGGAAAGAGACATGGCATCAATTTCCAAATTTCAGAAAAAGAAGAAAACACGAAGGAAGAGATCACAAAAAGCAGCAAAGCATTAGGAGAAATATGGACCTTGCATGGGCCTTATAAGGAATCCTAATTTTTAGGAATTAAGGATAATGGTGTGTAGGGTTAAGGGGACAAGGGCATTCAAGAGGCTAGTTTTGAGTAGGCTTTTCTAGCCTTTTTTTAGACACATGTAGGATGTGGACCTAGGAGGTCACCTTCTCTCTCTACCTTTTTGAAAGTAAAGGGAGTAAAGAGGTGTGGCCACATCATCAAAAACGTGGATCACTAAGAGCCAAAATTTGACTTTTTTTAAAAAAAATTATTTTTACTTATTTTTGACTTAAAACTCCCCCCCAACATATATCCATATCAAAAAAGTATTTTTGTACCTTTTTTTAAACTTACAAGCACTAAAAGTCCAATTTTTCAAAAAAAAACTCCCTTCCATAAAAAAACCTTTGTTCTCTCTTCCTCCTCCCTCCTTTCTCCCTCTCCTCTCCCTCCCTGTCCCCTTCTCTCCTCCTCCTCCTCTCTCTCTCCCTTTCTCCCACTGTCCCCTTCTCTCCTCCCATGTTCCTCCCTCTCCCTCCCTACCCCCTTCTCTCCTCCTTCTCCACTCTCTCTCTCTCTCTCTCTCTCTCTCTCTCTCTCTCTCTCTCTCTCTCTCTCTCTCTCTCTCCCCCACTACCCCCTTGTCTCCTCCCATGTTCCTCTCTCTCCCTCCCCCCTCTCTCTTTTCATCCTTTGCTTCCTCACGCAACAGCTACCATGGTGCTCAAGGACATCACAAATCGTATGCATACATATTTTCTTGTTCGCAACGTTTGCACAGAAGGCCGCATGTGAGGGTGAGCAGAGGTCATCCCAGGAACATGGTACCATCAGTGAGATGAATGTTGATGGTTCTTCAATATCTTGCTAATACCATCACGTATTTGAATAAAACACCCCTTTATGCAAGGTAACAATATACTTCTTACTTTTGATTGTGTTCTTCTTATCATAGACTTTGAAGTCTAAGGTGTTGCCTCTACTTGTTTTGTAGTGCTTGGCACAAAGGTTGCTTTTATGCACAAATAGTGAAAGGCTGCAGGTTAGAGAGGCCAAGTGTCACCACTTTTCCTCTAAAACAATCTTCTTTGTTACATCTTGCAGTAGGTGCTTCAAATCCATGCTTATTAGGGATGGTAATCTCATCTTAATGTATATTTTAGGATTGTTTATTTCTAGTTAGATAGAAATACTTGAAAATTTGTACAACATATACTTAACACGTGTCTTTATTATACAGCTTTCAAATGTTGAATTCATACATGTTTTTGTTACAAGGTGACCTCTTGCTATGCTAGTTGAGTGGCGTTGTTTGCAAGAAGGGATCAAGGAACTGGCATAATATGAAGCTTTTACGGTGGCACAAAGCTCTCCTCGGCGGTAATGTGACTCCCACTACACCAAAAATCATTATGCTAACATGGAGAGATCTCTAGTAGGACAATGCAAAAACTTTTCATCAACAACAACACACCCTTTCCTAACATGAGGACACTCCTACCAAAGATATTTTTATGTGATAGGTCACCCCATGAGCATACCATGTCATGGAATGGATGTAAGAACTATGACCGCACTACTCCTTGGAAGTTGGAGTTCATTCTTATTGTTTTCCTTCAGTTTCAAATTTTGATCGAGGGCACTCCTTGGAAGCCACTTTTGAAGGTGTTAGGGTGAGATTTTGAGAAAGTTTTGTATGTAGGAAATACAGTCCTTAACACAATAAAAAACATTGGCTCTTTGAGTATTTTCAGATTCCATGGTTTTAATGCTCGTTCCAGCCCGTAGATTAAGAAAAACGTAAGAAATGTCTGTTTTACATCATTTTTAAAGAAATTGCCAACTTGCACGTTGATTTTTGGAGAATTCGAGTAGGATATGATTTTTTTTCATCACACGATGGTCGAAGAGCGCGACAAGATGAACAAATTTATGTGAGACAAGCCCAGACATATTCGGAGCCAATTGACCACTAGAAGCTCTTGAAAACAGCCTAAAAGTTCAACACTTAATTTTTTTTTTAAAAAAAAACTAACCACTTGAATTATGGCCATGCATCAAAAAAACTCTTGTACTTGTCATTTTAGGGCCCCAGGGACCTCAACATGAGGGGCCATAAGGGCGCGCAAATTGGCCATCCAAAAATTTTGGATGGCCAATTTGCGCGCCCTTATGGCTCCTCATGTTGAGGGTCCCTGGAGCCCTAAACAACCTAAAAGTTCAACACTTAAAATTTAAAGTTCAACACTTAAATTTTTGGATGGCCAATTTGCGCGCCCCTATGGCCCCTCATGTTGAGGGTCCCTAGAGCCCTAAAATGACAAGTATAGGCTTTTTTAAATGCATGGCCATGAGATATAATTGGGCAGTTTAATGTATTCATAGCAAACTACCCCCCCTCCCCTCCCCAATGGCAAATAGCTAAACCTTGTATCATGCCATGCATTAACAAAAAGCTTGTACTTGCAATTTTAAGGCCTCAGGGACCCTCACCAAGAGGGGCCACAAGGGCGCGCAAATTGGCCATCCAAAATTTTTGGATGGCCAGTTTACGCACCCTTGTGGCCCCTCTTGTTGAGGGTCCCTGGGGCCCTAAAATGACAAGTATATGCTTTTTTTAATGCATGGCCATGAGATAGAACTGGGCAGTTTAATGTGTTCATAGCAAGCCCCCCCCCCCCCCCCCCCCCAAATGGCAGATACCTAAATCTTGTATCATGCTTATCAACCATTTTTTACTTCCTTGTGTCCATCCCCTATTCTTGGAAATATCTTGGCCCCTATTTGTCCCTGGATGGCCATTCTGCGCGCCATTGTGGTCCCTCTTGTTGAGGGTCCCTGGGGCTTCAAAATGACAAATAGGGGCTTTGTTTTAATGTATGGCCATGAGATAGAGGTGTATTGTTTGATGTCCGGAGTATTCACTATATAAAATTTTCCTATATCATGTGCGTTGACCACAATGGATTGAAAGTAGCCCTTATAGGCCTTACCTACACATGTTTCTGTAACTCTACAAGAATATAAATTCCCTTCTATTGAACACATGTGTTATGTTACATATACTTTAGTGACTCCCAAGGTCAAAGGCCTCACAAATTTTGTGCACTCAGAACATTTAGCACTAGAAATCAACCAAACAAGGAGTCAATGTTTACTTCCTTGTGTTCACCTCGTGTTCTTGGGAATGTTTTGGTTAAGCCATTTCTTTGGTATTTGAAACCACATGTGACCCCTATTGTTATAGTATCCAACCAAAGGTTTCTTGATTAGAAATTATATAGGTTCGAGTGATACATATCTTCTATGTTAACAATGCATGTATCTATAATTTATGTTTACACTTTCTCTATCCAAATGAGATACATAGTAAAACTCAAATCCGCAATTCAACAATTAAGTTCACAAGGTGATAGCTATTGGTATGATCTTTAGCAATACCAAATAAATAGCTACCAATAGCGAATGAATAGGGATATTTAAGAAGGTTTGATACCAAAAACTTGTCAACACTACTCAAAAAGGTGGAAACTCAAAGGCTTTATAATATATATGATGAAACAAGAATCAATAATAAGTCACCCCTATATATCTACACCTCCATCTCAAGTTGTCATTTCTCTAAGCCAAGCTTGGCATAGGCGTAGTATGGAAACAATAACATTTTGGAAAGCAAGAATTTAGCTTTCTCAACTTTTGAAATGTTGCTATTGATATATATTCAACATCCCCAAACGAGGACATCTTGACAAAGGTTATGATCCACTTTAATAAGAATAACCATTAGTGATTAAACTTTCAAATAAAAATATTGCATGAATTTCTTCATGGTGGAATGATTAAGACTTGAGGCTTCAGACATCTTACAGGCAAATCAGAACATCCATAAAAATCAACAACATTTCTCAAATCTGTATGAAACTCCAGTAATCTAAATTAAATACTCTCACTCAGTGCGACACCATTTAACAAAAAGAAAAATTTATATTGCATTTATAGAGGAATCCAGCCTCATAAAAATAATTACAAACGGAGACAACGTTGTTGCTGTTAGGCTTCTCTTACAAGTATTTGTCTTTCTCATCTAGAGATTCATATACACGAGTATTTGTGTGTCTATGACACTAGGGAAGATAGTAGTACTATAGGGATGGCTTTTCTAAGAGCTCCTAGAGAGTACCTATTGGTTCAAGATTCTACAAAAATCCTACTATTCTTATCAAAATCTTTTAACATGGTAGTGAAAGGTTCCTCACGGAACAAAAATAGGGTGATTTCCATCTTTGCACATGGTTGCTTGCTCGTGTCCTCTCAAAAAAAGTTGACTCTGTAAGTAAACAACAGATTAAGTGAGCACAAAGTTATAAAGTACAAAATGATATCATTCTGATAATCTAATGACAACTATACAAAGAATAAATTATAAGAAAAATCTTTGATGACTCTCCATAGATAACACAACTTACTTACATTGTGAGACTCAATCACATGCTACAAAACTATAGATGGCGCACCAAATCCATCAACAAAATAGCACCACCCAATGTTATGAGGTGTGAAGCCTAAACATTGAAATCCATAAAGAGGTTAATTCCCTCCAGCATGATAAACTTAAAGATGGAGATGATCTTAAGCTCTGAATGTAAGCTACAAGGGTAGTTTTCTCACCATTCTATCTTTATGTTGTCCAGAGATGAATCCTTGCAATGCCCATGCACTATTCACACCTCCTGTTCTTGTGGTATGCAAGTCATGTGAGTTGATGTTTTTTCCACCTTCGGGAGTAGAGGTTTCCACGTAGTGCGAGTGAATGAAAGTAGAAGGAGTAGAATCTTGTTTCATGCTGTAATAGAGGTGAGAGAAGGGAGAGGAGCTAGCTTGGTGTGGAACTATGTGGTGGACAAGGGGAAGCTGAGATGGGGGAGAAGCTTGCTTGGTGCTACAATGGAGATGGGAGAAAGCTTGTAGAGAGATAATGCTGGACTATAGGGGATGCATGTGGTTGTTGCAGCCATGGAGAGCTTGGAAAAGGGTTTGTAGAGAGAGAAAATCACTTTTTAGCTATAGAATAGGTTTGGAAAGACTTTGGAGGGTGGAAAATGATGTTTTGAATTTTTTTGAAAAATTTTAATTTTTTGGAATTTTCTAGTGTACGTTTTTTACTTTTGGAATTTTTGACCATGAAATAGGTTAGGGGACCTTTTAAGGAGGGAAAACTTGAAATTTTATTTTTTTTGAAAATTTGAAATTTTTAGTGTATTTTTAAATCCGGGCCAAAAAGTGGGGGGAAAGAGGTCAAAGTGGTCCCCCCCCTCCCCCTTTCCCCTAGCCACCTCCTTTACCTTCTCACTAGGTAAGAGGCCATTAAGAGGTGTAAGGCTACCTTGTCCCCCTACTTTTTTGAGGGTATAGAGTGTGTCCACCACCCTCTTCCTATTGGCTAGCCTCTAATTAACCTTAATCCCAAAGGGCCCCTAGAGGGTTCATATTTTTCCTAATGGTCAGACCCCAGTTCAAAGACCAACATAGGGACTTGTGATGACCCCATATATATGAACGACGCTGAAGAGAATTTTGATTCAAGTGAAACCATGGAGATCAAAATGACCACTATGCTAGAAACCAACAAGGAAGATCTTCAGGAGCCACAATGGCCAAGATCAAGAAGAAGATACGAACTTATCCAAACCCTACAGAGGAGATTGAGCAAGTCAAGCAATTAAGGAGTTTGGTAGAAGATACCCAAAGGGATCTAGAACCAGCACCTAGGCAGATCCAGATTATAGACACCGTGTTCACTATGCAACAACAACCTCACCAAGTCCATAGACCCTTAGCCATACCTAGTGTCATCCAAGAAGAAAGTGACTTAAAGTCATGGAAAAGTCGACGTACTCACTTCTTGATGATGGAAAGAATGTTTACAGAGGGACTACTTGATCCTATCGAAGAAATGGAGATCCCATCTTCCCCACATCAAGGGACTGAAGCCCAAAAGGTGCCGTTAAACATTGCCAAATTGATGGATTTCATGTCTTCAGAAGTTAGAACCACCATCATGTCCAAACTATATAAAGACCCTGAGCTAGTCTAATCTCTTCGAGCTTTCCTCAATGGAGAACTGAAGTTTGGGCTACCACAATTTGCAGATATGGATAGAGTTGGGGAGATGCCAATAGAGGAGGACCACTTAGATCCACAACCCAACCTAGATGAGAACCTTGTGGTAGAAATACCTGTTAACAAGTTGGGACAATACTTTGAGGGTGATGAATCCAATGAGACCATAGCAATCACTACTAAGGGATTAACTGTGAAGGGAATCCTTGATGGTGGCGCTGGGGTTAGCATTGTGACTAAAAATTGCTGGGAAACTATGGGAAGACCTCACCTTGAGACCAAAACCATAGTAGTGAAGATGGCCAATGGGTCTATTGTTAAACCTATTGGGATGCTAGAAGATCTCAAGATCAAGGTCTTTGGACATAAAATAAGAGATACCTTCATTGCTATGGATTTCTCCAAGCACACTATGGCATCTGAGATGATCTTAGGACGTCCTTTCATGAAAGAAACAAAAATGGTACATGACTGGTCTAAAACCATGTCTACTTGAAGTTCCAAGATTCTGTCATTCGAGTGGATCTTATAACTGGTCGAGCACATCCTCTAGGAAATAGTTTTATAATTGATCATAGATCTGACACCACAGTTCACTCGGCCCCATTGCAGTATTGTTACACGTGTAAAGCGGACACTGACGTTGGGGAAGATTCTCTTTATAAGGACGTACTACCTGGGATGACTGAGTTGGACAATGTGGATTGGGTCCACCTAGCAGCAACCATAGACAATTGGGGAAACAGGGGGACGACCTGGGTAACACCTGAGGGGATGAAATGCCACCACTCGTACCCTTAAATATGCTAGAAGCAATGCATACAGCTTCTGTCAAGACTCATATAACAAAGAAAACATACAGCTTCTGTCAAGACTCATCCTCATATAACAAAGAAAACATACAAGTGGGTCCCTAAATCTTCCTTAGCTACCATGGTTGATGCTTAAAAGTATAAGCCTTGTAAGAAACGTCCCACTCGCTCCAAGAAATATAAGGAAATGTGGTGTTGGATTCCTAAATGACTATTCAAAGCCCAAGGCTACTATCAAGGAAATGATCAAATCTGGGTGCCAAAATGTAAATTCTGCTCCTACTTGTCACCTGACCCATGTGAGCCTAATCTTATAGGTCCAAAACGAATTAACGATCATGGAAAGAAAAAAATCATGGAATGCTACATACCTTCTCTAGAGCTAGTTTGGGTACCGAAGAAAGAATAATTTGTTCCACCTAGCTCAGGAAGGGGGGGAGTCCCATGAAGCTTCTAGCTCCTCATGTAATACATCCATAGAGGTAGAAGATTCTTCACTGCCTCCACCTACAATAGTGGATCTCCATAAAGTTACAAAGGAATCCACACCTCCCAGTGTTCAAGAATCACCTGATGAACCACTTCAAGTTCGATCTTGGGACAGTACCTTACCACCCTTGCAACTCGATGAGGCACCTAAGGTAATAGAAAACTACTGGAAAAAATCCTCACCTATTACCAACTGGAGCAATTGGTTTCAAAGGATGACGAGCACATTTCAAGCAGTATGACCTACCCAAGGAAGGGGGAAAGTCTTCATTCACGTCAAACTATTGAATTATTTCCCTCTCAACCTTCCTACCCGAGGTCTCAATCTCCCAATCTTATATAAAGCCTTATACTCACAAAAAAAGAAAAAAAGTAAAGAGCAAGAGCAATTAGTAAACGAGTATGCACAATAAAAGTCAAAACATTGACCAGACCTACACATTCACATCCGGTACACTGAAACAGAAACCTATGTCATCAAACACCTTTGATCCTCATCACTCGAGTGATGGAGGGTAGGTAAGACTAGTACGATAGGAGTGTTTCTATTTTCGAGTTTAGTGATTAGCAAAGTTCTTTCTTCCCACTGATGTGCCTCCTAGAGGTATTCTTTGTGTTTCCTCGTGTGTACAGGAACGTGTTGCTGTGGTTAGGATTTGGACCGTCATGGAATCTTTCTCTCGTTCACTCTTCAAACCAAGCATGATCATCAACACAAACAGGTTTTTTTGTCCATTAGCATTGTCCCTTATCTTTTTTGCATTTATGTTTGTCTGCTTTAATTGTGATTGGTAGCATGATATTCAGCGCATTTTCTTAGTACCAAACACTAAATTCAATGTAATTTTTTGTCATAATCACTTGTCTAGGTGTAAAAAAACAAGCAGTCCGACTAAGCTAGTTCGACCAAGCTAGGTGTTAGAGATCTTCTCTTAATACCATGGGGAATGCCTTCCTAATAATCAATGGTTACTTATGTTCTTAATCCGATTTAGGCAGCATCGTGTGCAATGTACTAGGGCTTTCTAGTGGGCTTAGTCCCTATTGAACTTTAGCTTAAGTATGATAAAGGGAGTTTACTAGTGTGATGAGCCTAGGGAGGGTAACAATGTTATATGACCCCCCAAAGTTACAAAATTAAAATTCTAAAAACGAACAAACAAAAAAATCAAAGTTCCACAATGTATCGCCTATGGTACTAGAGCCCTAGAGGTTCCCAGTGTGGGCGCTTTTCCTTGAAAAGCAAAAAACCCAAGGCATACAAAATAAGCACACACATCAAAATTGAATCAATGTGAAAAGACTTCGGGGAGTCGAAGAAAAGAAAATAAGTCAGGTAATGATTTCATGAGCAATTCCTTTTATCATAGCTTAACTACAAGGTCTTTTAGATATAGACTCTAGTCAGCCTTGGAACATGAAATACTTGGCTCTCGCGATTAAACAACTTAATTGACCAGATAAAATTGAGAAGCTTACCCATGGTATTAATAGTTGATCTTTAGTGCCTTTTGATCGTTAAATTAGCGACCCCGAACTTGTTTAGTTTTTACCTTTACAATTGTTTATGCATTTGATTATATCACAATTTAATTTTTATTGCTGACAAATGGCTTAAAATTCTGTTACCAATCAAATTGTTTGTCTATAACTGCATATGCTTTTTATTTTATATGAAAATGCAATTATTGTGCCAATGTTTTTTGATCTTGCAGTGGCTGAAGAAGGCTAAGGACACTCATCTCAAAGGCTCTTCCACCTCGATGAACGAGCTTCAACTCAATAGCTTTCGAGGATGGAATCTACATCAAGAAGGGGGGCAATCCTCATGCACATTCCTATCACCTACGATAGACATCATATTATTTATTTGGTAGAGTCAGGTATCGTGCTTGTTGGTCCAATAGGAAAAGGGTAAGAGTGATTGCCGATGAGAGGCGCACTCTAACAGGAACATTCAAGGGGTAGTTGGCTAAGTATGGGCACCCAAGTGTGAATGGGGCAAGCTCATATAAAAGTCACCTAAACCTAAAAATCATTCATTCTCTCATTTGTGCAATTGAAGAGTGCTCTTGCTCCATCTCCATCTTCTCTTCTTCATCTCCTTGTGTGTGTGTGTGTGTGTGTGTGTGTGTGTGTGTGTGTGTGTGTGTGTGTGTGTGTGTGTGTGTGTGTGTGTGTGTGTGTGTGTGTGTGTATGCGTGAGAGAGAGAGAGAGAAAGAGTGTGTACGATCGAGCATTGCAACAATGGCACGGCGGCGGCAAGGCGGTTGAGCCTAGCGTAGGGGCGTCTCTCTCTTCTTGGCGGCGAGGAATCCTTGTAGAGCGGTGAGTGACACACCATCGTCATATTTGAGCTTGCTAGATTAGTCTAGCTATGTGCTTGGAGCCATTTGTGGCTCGCACACAGTGTATCGACAAGTCCCTTGCATTGACGCGTGCAACAGACGCACACAGTTATCCACCATGACTCAGAAGGACGCATGGCACAATCAAATAAAGAAGAACTCCTTCTATGTTGAGGGGCACTTTTACAATAAAGTCAAGGGACGCTCTGATCGATATGTGTTATTAGATTATGGGCCTCCTACTTCCATGTACTCGCACCTAGTTTGATGCCTTAAGTTCCCCTTGTATCCTGAGAGAAATGAGCCTAATGTCTACACTTTGAGTGATACCGTGTATGAGCACATCTACAATAGCATGCCCTTTGATACCAAGCCTATTTAAAACACATTGACCTCATAAAGTATGATTGGGTACCGCTTTCTTATATCTGTTCCTCATAAAAACTTATGTTCCTCATCCAAAATCTGAAGCATTTTTTACATTTTTTTATTCTTTCGAGTAAATGCAGCTTACAACTTGCCATCCACTTGCAAGTGCTTTAAACTACCTTCAACCAGATTTTACACAAATATCAAGGCCTTTAAGCCACCCAAAAGTTGTCAAATGCCCTTATATACGTAGTTTTGATATCATTGACCACCTACAAGTGGTATCTAAACCACTAGCAAGTGGTTAAGAACCTTTTCCAAACCACTTGCAAGTGGAGGAGAAGATCTAGCAAGTGATCTAGAAGGCCTTTGCAAATGCTTTATAACCACTTTCTTGTATACATAGTGTCGATCTCATAGACCACCTGCAAGTGCTATCTAAACCACTAGCAAGTGGTTTGTTACCATATACATGTGGTAGTGATGTGTGTGAACACACTAGGACCATCGGGGCATTTTTTCCCTCTACAGGAGGTTTTTTCCCCCGAGCTTGTATATACGCCCATCACTCTAGGGCTATCTATCTTTCCATTGCATACTAAGTAACACACTCTCTATTGTGTGCCTTGAGCTTCCTTCGTCTTCTCCAAGCTGTGTGCATTTTTGTGCAACCCTAATTCCAACAATTGGTATCAGAGCAGGTTGCATCCTCCCTGGCTTATTCGCCAGCTGCTCCAGCACACGCCTGCTCACTTTCTCCGATTTTAGTGAGCTTTGGCGAGCAGGTCGACAAATATTTCGGGTGTGCTCGTAGAGCTCAGTCTGCTTAGATTTCTGATTCGGGCTCATTTCGGCCTCCATTTCCACTACAGGCAGTACTGCACATGCTATTTCGTCATTTTGTGCAAAATTTCTATCAATGCCGTCTTCTGCATAATAGGTGCCTTATAGTCTTCTACGGTTTGTGCTATATAGCATGTGTTGTTCTCGCTCCGTTTCTCCTATTTTCGGGTAGTTTTCACATCAGGTGCAACATTTACCATGGCTGACAACAACACAGATGTGTTCAAGATGTTTGCTGCTGAGGACAGGTTGGATGGGGACAACTACCCTATGTGGGCTTATATGATGCAACATGTTCTTTTGTCAAAGGGCGTCTGGAATATTATGCAGGGCATTGATGTACGTCCTGGTTCTGAGGATGTATGCGATGTTGAGGATGTTGTGCAGGTCTTGCTGCAAGGATTGTTGCTATTAGAGTTGTTTTTCCTATGACAGAACAAGCTCGTTAGGATGTAAAGGATGCGCAGGCTCATGCATTGATTGCGTTGTCTATGAAGCGCACCATTGTTCCTCACATCCGTTCAGCAAAATCTGCAAAACAGGCTTGGGATATTCTAGCAGGTCTTTATGCAAGCTGCAATGAGGCTAAAATTGCTTTGCTGCCTAAAGAGCTGGAGTCGAAGATTATGCATGAGGAAGATGATATGGACACTTTCCTTGCTAGTGTCAAGGATATCAATGAGCAACTTATTTCTGCATGTGAAGTCATTTCAGATAGTTCCCTTGTGCAAACTGTCCTTGATACCTTACCATATTCCTACCAAAATTTAGCTAGTACTTGGAGACTGATGACCCAAGGAAATCCTGAAGTTTTCAAGTTTGATTCATTATGCACATTGTTGTAGGCAGCGTGCAGTTGAATAGGCTTTTATTGCTTCTCAAAGAAAGGGCGGTAACAGCAATGCGACCACTTCTTATGGTTCTGCTACGATGGCAAAACTTCTGTTCCTAATGCTTCTGCTGGCAGCACTTCGTCTGGCAATTCTGGTGATAAGGGCAAAAAGAAGATGCATTGCCATTATTGTAAAGCTAATGATCACTTTATCAAGCAGTGTCCTAAATTGAAGGCCAAAGAGGCTAAGAAGAAAGAGGGTGGTTCCACTGCAAATGCTGGTTCCACTACAAATGCAGCCATTGTTGAGTCTTCTATGAAAGGAGACTATGATGCTGATGTCGATGCAGAATGGGATTTTAGCGCAAAGTGCATTTACAATCCTGATATCCATGATGTATATCATGGTTGAGCAAGAAGCAACCTACTGTGGCCACTTCGAGTTGTGAGGCTGAGTACAGGGCAGTCTTCACAACTACGGTTGAGTGTGTATTGCTCAGACGCCTTATGGCTGATTTGGGTGTTGGACAGGACACTGCCAACACTATCTATACTGACAGTCAAAGTGCATTGGTAGTTGCGAGGAACCCAATTTTTCATGCTCGTACAAAGCACAATGAGGTGCATTACCACTATGTCAGGGAGAGGCTCTCAACAGGAGAGATCGGCTTGGCTTATGTGCCAACACAGGACAACCTTGCAGATCTTTTCACAAAGGAATTGTCTCATGAGAATCTTGAAGCTTTCCACAAAGCTTTGGGCTTACTCCCCTTTGTGGATTGATCATGTCCTCAGGGCATGGCACTTCCCTTTACTCATGTGCCAGCTCTTGTTCACCGCATCACTCCAGGGGGGATTTGTTACCATATACATGTGGTAGTGATGTGTGTGAACACACTAGGACCACCGGGGCATTTTTTTCCTCTTTAGGAGGTTTTTTCCCCCGAGCATTGTATACATTGTATATATGCCCATCACTCTAGGGCTATCTATCTTTCCATTGCATACTAAGTAACACACTCTCTATTGTGTGCCTTGAGCTTCCTTCATCTTCTCCAAGTTGTGTGCGTTTCTCTGCAACCCTAATTCCAACATGGTTCTGAACCACTATCAAGTGCTATCTTAACCACTATCAAGTGTTATCTTAACCACTAGCAAGTGCTATCTAAACCACTGGCAAGTGCTATCTTAACCACTAGAAAAAGGCTATCTTAACCACTGTAAGTGGTTCTCAACCACTGTCAAGAGGTTCTCCACCACTGGGAAGTGGTTCAAAACCATTGGCACGTGCTATCTTAATCACTAGCAAAAGGTTCAAAACCACTACAAGTGGTTCAGAACCACTTTCAAAGTGCTTGCAAGTGGAATAGAAGACCTAGAAAGTGGTCTAGAAGGCCTTTGCAAGTGGTTCAAAACCTCTTTCAAGTGGTTAACCACTTGCTAGTGGCTACCAATTTACATAATGCAAATGGTTGTCAACCACTTGCATGTGGTCCACAGTTCACAAATGGTATAGCTTGCACTTCTGCCCACTAACCGCTGATTTTTATCTTCTAAAAAAACCCTAAGAAAAACTGCTAAAACAATGTAAAATCAACTTATAATAAGACATCTTGCAAGGTACACAACAAAATGGTCGATTGAAGAGAAAATCATGTTTCTACATTAGAAATCGGTATTGAATTCTGCAATACAATGTCGGTTTTTTCCCCATCTTACAAAACAAAAGAAATCCTCATCATGAGTTACACTATCAAACTCATCATGGGTATCTACATACATGATCATAGGAACACAACTCTTAATATTTTTGTTGAGACCAGAGATCAGAAGGCGGCCTTTTATAATGTGGTTGTGGAGGTGGTGGAGGTAGCACTTTGCCTTTGCCGCTTGATAATTTTTCTCTCACAGATTCAAATTTTCAAAAAGTCTTCAAACCTCTTCTTTTAGCATCCAGTTTACAAGCAGTGATCAGCTCCAATGGATTATCTATTTTCTTCCACTCATAGACAAATGGTAGAACTTCATGATGCATAAACCTCTCCCATTGGTCTTTTAGTCTGGTCCTCTAGAGAAGGCAAGACAACATAGGAGTCTTCGTCGTTCAAGCAACAACTGGGATATTTGTCATCTAGCAGGAGGGTGTTATCTTTGTTGAATTGTGGAAACTCTTTTCAAAAAATTCCCAAGACTAGAAAGAGCATTTGCTCCCCTTGCTCTTTAAGCCATGAGCTTCTATTGCATGCCTCCTTTGCAATCCATCCATTCAAGCACCTGCGGGCTTGAGGCAAGCACAATTCTAACCTCTTTTCTAGGTCTCGGTAAGGGCTTGTGTTCCATACGTACACTTCAACAATCTAGCTAGCCCCAAGAACAAACCACTCTGCAAAATGGTGTACATAGTGGTTCACATTGTTGTCCTGCTTCACCTTTCAAAGGTGCAGCATGTCCATGTTACGCGGGCTTGGTCCCTCTCTCTTGTCGTGAGTGACAATAAGTAGATCATTAATATCAATGATCAAGGTAGGCCTATTATCCTCTCAAAGGTGAGAGACACAAAACTGAGTTACTAGGGGTGTCTCTCGATCAAAGTGCCACAGGTCTTCTTGAGCACAATGCCTGTTCCCAACATTACCAATCACTTGTATTTTTACTACAGTGCCCCAAATACCACACCCAATAAATTGTAGTGAAAAAGCACATGGAACTTAAAGTTTCTGATGTGCGCGGGTTTTGGGGGGGGTCTTGATTAGTACTTTTCTTTGGATCTGTATGATGCACTCCTTCTTCCTGTTGTTGCTTGTGTTTCTTCCTCAGGGTATCTGAAAAAACTACAAATAATTTCTCCACATCCTCTGCGTCCTCCACTTTATCCTCTGGGGTCACAATAAGGTTTAGGATAAAAAACCAAAATCTGCTCGAACAAAAATGAAACACTACATACATGCACTTCATTACCTTCCTGGTTGTTGGTTGAGAGATTGCTAGAGTCATGTCCAACGGTTTTCTTTGCGATGGTTCTCAACCACGAAGGGTTCAGTCTCGGGGTCCTCCACTTTATCCCCACTTTTTACAAGAGCCTTGTCATGCTGAAAACCCTCAGATAGCTCTATGTTTTTCTCGTCATGTTCAGACAATTCTGTATTGTTCTCGTCAAGCTCAAGCAGACGAGAACTTTTGTCAGCATTGGTTTCTGTGAAGAAAAAAATGATGTTAAGGGACTTATCTTATGACAAGTGGATTTAAGCTGAGTATAGTGAACCCACCCTCCGGCTCCCCTACGTGCAGTTATGTGATGCCCCACAAGAGGGCTCCTCATTTGACTGATGTACAGCTGTGTGGGTTCATGCTTTTTTGCTGAGGCAAGAGCCTCCTTGAGCAGGAATAGGGGTAGCTAGCTGCTACTCCAAAGCAGGCACTGGTGAGGGTCATAACCTCACCATACAGTTGCAAAATCAATGTTGTGTATGCACTGTAATTTTACTGTTTTTCAGCCATACGGACACCAGAACCTTTGGGAATCGTTCCCCACTGGCAGAGGACAGTTAGGGGACTGTTTGGGGCTGAAAACAGGGAAAAAACCAGTAAATACAGCGTGCTGAATTTACTGTTTTTGGGCAGGAATCAGAGGGTATACGCCAGTAGAAGCGAGTCCCAGCAGGGGAATTGGTTTCGCGCAAGTTTTGGGGTTGTTATGCTGCCGAAATTTGGCCAAAACAGGCGGTATCTAGTGGGATACAGTCAAAGGATTCCCAGGACTCTTCTTTGTACTTTACCCTCCTAAGGAATAAAGAAATACCGAAAGGGGCGCCAATTTTGGGGCCTACAGGTTGTCGACGTCTGCTCAGAGCATTCTAGCTTCCGAGCCGTGTGTGTGATTAAATGTTAATTCCCTTTGCAAAGTGCTTTGTGTGTGTGTATAAAGTAGGTGAAAGCCAACGCCTACTGCCCTACGGGCCGGTTTCATGGTTCCGTTGCCGGGACATCAATCACTTTTTCCTTAAAGAGTGAGCATGGATTGTTTTGGGATAAAGACACAAGAGTGCAGGAACGCGGAGATTACACTATGGACGACAAGGGGAAGGGAATTATGGAAGAGGGTTCCTCTTCAAAGGACAGGCAGGAGATTCCTATGGTTTTTGAGATTGGCGAGAGCTCACGGCCACGTCAGTCTGTACCTCCTGTCAACGTGAATGTCCCTCCAGTAGTACAGGGCTTTATGACTGGGCAACTTGAGGATGATGCGTTCAAGACTCAGTTAGTTGCCGCGGTGAATGTCTTTTTGCAGCTGGTGTAGAATCCGAGGTTTATGGAATTCTTGCAAGCGCCACCAGTGCAACAACAAAATAGGCAACCTACGCCACATACAGAGCTTGTTGATGCTCAAGCCCAGGTACTTCATGTGGTGTAGGAGGAAAGGGAACACTCGCATATTGCGGAGTCAGGGGCTCCAAAGCAGGTTCCTCCCGTGCTTGAACAGGTGGCTAGAACGCCTATTCCACAGGTTATGCCAGTTCAGCCCGCCACCTTTCAGATCCAGCATGCTATCTTGAATGGACAAGGAGCTGGATACTAGGCTATGCACTCAATTTTTCCACCACCCACGGTACATCCTGGGTATTTCGAGGGTGGATCAGTGTTCCAAAGTATGGCTGGTTATGCGCCTGGAAGTCAGCCGTACATGCCAGGAACAGTGTTCGGGGGTATGCAAGGCATCATGCCAAACCCCATGTATGGTAGTATCGGCATGCAGCAAGGTTTCCACTGCAACCAGGGCCAGTTTGGGGTGCCACAGGGTCATTTTGGCATGGCTGGTTTTTCTGGACAGCAACGAGATATCACACCTCTGACGCAAAATGTGAATGGCCAACACGTGCCGATCATGCCTACTACAGTGCCCATGTTGCAGACCATTCCGTATGACAACTTGGGGGCACTAGAGAAGCCGAAGGCTTACAAAGAAGGTGGTGCAGCGGTAAAGTTCAGTACCTTCAGTGGTTACGAGGATAAGACAAAGGCCCTCACTTTCCTCCAGCAGTTTGATACAGCTTATGCGGGAGGGAATTTTACAGAGGCCTCGAAGGTCAGGAAAGCTGCCACTTTCCTAAAGGACAATGCGCTTACATGGTGGACGACATTGTTAATGCAAGGACAGGCACCCGCCACGTGGATTTACTTCAAGAAAAATTTTGCATCTGCTTGGCTGTCAAATGAATTTGAAGCCGACGTCATGACAGATTGGCACCAGCTTACTTCAGCTTCATGCAAGATCTTGCTGGAGTTTAATAGGAGGTTTTGTAAAGCGTTACTCTCAGTGACCTCCTACAGATTTGTGCCATTGACAGAGCAGATAGAGAAGTACTGTTGTGGGCTGCCTAAAGGGCTTCGCGATTACTGTACAAAGAACAGAGTGGCTACCCTTACTCAGCTTATGGAAGTTGCGAACACTGGTCTTGCCTTGTTGAAAGGAGAGGACAGTGGATTTCCGAGCAGTGACAAAGGAGGGCAGCAAAAGAAAAATTCAGCGAAGAAGCCCTTTGTGAAAATGGCTCCTGATGTGTCACAGGGGTCAGAAAAGGCCACCAAAGACAAGGATTCAGCTGGGACTTCTGGAGCGCAGACAAAGAAACGGAAAAGGAAGCCTTTTGTACGTAAGTCGCTCGAGGAAAAGAAGGTCCTAATGGCTGAGAACAAATGCTTTATATGCGAGCAGCCTGGTCACTTTTCTATCAATTGTCCACAAAGGAAAAGGCCAGCTGACTCAGAGGATAAAGAAGACCAGAAAGGCAAGAAGCCAAAACCCACGGCAGGTTTAGTGCCAGACATGGTGGGTGACAGGCCCAGCACAAATGCCAGTGAGTTATGCAGGGCATGGGGTAAAGTTAGGGATCAGACGACACTCATCTTCTTTGATCCAGGTGCCAAAGCCAACTTTATCTCACCAGAGTTAGCTATGAAGCTGGGCATCAGAGCTGAAGAGATGGGGTACACAGCAGAGGCAGGGTTGGCATGTCCTGGCCACTCAGAGTGTGCTACTCCCATCATTGGAAAATTGCGTCTGCATATTCAGTCGTATGTGGACACTGAAGAGTTTTACATCATGCCACTGGAAGGTTGTGACGCCTTGTTGGGGATCCCGTGGATGTTCCGAGTGCATGGAGTCTTGTATGCCTACAACAAAAAGATCATTGTACAGCATAGGGGCAAAACGCACATCTTGGATGTAAAGCTTAAAGGAGAGTCAGTCCCTATTGTATCTACTTCCTCTATCACTTCTGTAATAAAGAATCATCTTTCTGTGCACTTGATTTTTGCACGTGATGTCTCAGATAACGATCAGCCAATTTTATATGTGTTAGATAAAGAAAGGTCAACAATTTTGCAAAAGTTTAGTGACTGTTTTTCTGATTCATTACCGTCGCAATTGCCGCCAGAGAGACCTGAGGACCATCGGATAGATTTGGTGTCAGGGTGTAGCCCACCAAATAGACCTCCCTATAGGGTTAGTGCGGCGCAGCAGAAAGAGATTATGGGCCAGGTTGAGGAGTTATTAGAGAAGGGGCTGATTCAGCCTAGTTCTTCACCCTTTTGCTCCCCAGTGCTCCTAGTGCAGAAGAAGGATGGCTCATGGCGCATGTGTATTGATTACCGTGCGTTAAATAAGAATACCATCAAGAATAGGTTCCCTATTCCTAGAATTGATGATATTCTCAATCGTTTAGAGGGTACTGCAATTTTTAGCAGGATAGACCTTAAGAGTGGGTACCATCAGATTTGTATAAGGCCAGAGGATGTGCACAAGACTGTGTTTAGAACAACATTTGGTCTTTATGAGTTTCTAGTGATGCCGTTTGGGCTAACAAATGCTCCTGCCACGTTCAACAGAATGATGGACTGGATTTTTCGCTCGCATCAACAGTTTGTTGGAACGTTCTTCGATGACATGATAGTGTATTCGAAGAATGAAGAGAAGCATATGCGTCACTTGACCATTGTGTTCGAAGAGATGCGCAGTCACAGGTTACTTGTCAATCCTAAGAAAAGTGAATTCTTCCTCGAAGAGATCCACTTTCTGGGCCATATAGTCTCAAAGGATGGTGTTAGAATGGATCCCGCAAAGGTCGAAGCTATCAAGACATGGCCAGACTTGAAGACTGTGCACGATGTCAGAAGATTCTTGGGATTGTGTTCCTACTATAGAAGGTTTATCAGAAATTTTGCAGAGATAGCATCGCCTCTTCACGCATTACAAAAGAAAGAGGTCACTTTTAGATGGACCCAAAAAGAGATTTTATCTTTTAGTCTCTTAAAGTAAAAGTTGACTTCAGATCCAGTTATTGTTTTGCCAGACCTCAGGAAGTCATTTGTGGTCCAGTGTGACGCGTGTGGCAGTAGCATCGGAGCAGTGCTAATGCAAGATGCATGGGTAGTAGCTTATAAAAGACGAATTTTTCAAGGGCCAGAGAGGACTATGCAAGTCTATGAGAAAGAGCTCTTGGCCGTGATTCATGCGCTTTCTAGCTGGAAGCACTACCTCTTAGGTGCTGATTTTGTTGTCCAAACAGATCATCAGACCTTGCGATACTTCTTGACACAGTCAAAGTTATCCGAAAAGCATATGCGATGGGCAAACATTCTTTACATGTTCCATTTCCAGATTATGCATGTGGAAGGCAAGAAGAATGTTGTGGCTGATGCGTTATCAAGAAAGCCACAAATTTCAGCTGTGTCAATTCCTTATCATCATGAGTTAGATGACATGAAGGAACATTATACTGCTGATGAAGATTTTGCAAGGATCTTTGAATGATTACAAGAGGGGAAACATCACGAGCACTACCTCCTCAGAGTTGGTTTTATGATGATGCATGGCAGACTTTGTGTCACTAGGCCACTGCGACATAAGGTCATGGAAGAGAGTCATGTCCCACCATATGCAGGGCATCGTGGCATTGATGCAACAGTTAAAGCGGTAGAGACGTTCTTCTATTGGCCTACCTTGAGGAGAGATGTGGATGCCTTTGTGCGAGCATGCATAGTTTGCCAAAAGGTCAAGTTTGACAGGCAAAAGGCACCAGGGTTGTTACAACCACTACCGATTCCGGATAAGCCATGGGAAAGCATTGCTACGGACTTTATCTTTGATCTTCCAAGGATGCCAACAGGGAATGATGGTATATGGACCATTATCTGCAGGTTCAGCAAGCATGCCCATTTTATCCCTGTCAGGAAGAAGATAAAATCTGATCAGATGGCACACTTGTTCATGTACAATGTGTTTAAGTACCATGGTATGCCACAATCGATTATCAGTGATCGTGATCCTCGCATGACCAGTTTGTTCTGGAGAGGATTGTTTGAGAACATGGGCACTACGCTCAAGTTCTCGTCTTCGTTTCATCCACAAACTGATGGACAGTAAGAAGAGGCTAATTCTACTATTTAGATCTATTGAAATGCTATGTGTCAGATAATAAAGGCAAGTGGGAACAGTATTTGCCTATGCTTGAGTATGCGTACAATAATACGGTGCATTCGTCTACTGGCAAATCACCTTTTGAGATTGTTGAAGGCCGCAAAAAGGTTCCTCCCATTTTGCATACAAAGGACAAGATCTTTGAAGCAGATCGATATGTTGAGAACATGGATGAGATGTATAAGAAGATTAAAGTTGCCTTGGAGAAGACTCAGGAAAAGCAGAAAAAGGCTGTTAATCGTCACTGTCGTGAATTGCTACTATCACCTGGTGATTGGGTTCTGTTAAGGTTCGAAAAGGCAAGGTTAAAGAAGATGAAGGGCAAGGAACGATTGTTTTCTAAGCTCAGTATGCGTTACTATGGGCCTTTTCAAGTGCTTGACAAGATCAACGATGTGGCTTACAAGCTGAAATTGCCTGATGCGTGGAAGATTCATAATGTGTTTCACGAGAGTCTTCTAAGACCCTTCGTGGGTGATGTGCCAGAACATATGCCAGTTGAGGATCAGCCAGAAGTTGAGGAACTTGATGAGATCTTGGTACCTGAGCAAGTTTTGACACATAAGGACAGAAAAGTTAAAGGACAAGTTGCAAGAAGCTATTTGGTGAAGTTCAAGAACTATGTGCCTATGGATGCAAAGTGGATGGAAGAGCATGAACTGTCAGAGTCACCAAATGTATTGCAGCTTTACCTTGAAGCCTTTGGGTTACAGCCTACTTATGCCCCAACCCAACGTGTGCAAAGGAGGGGTAATGATAGAGCTAGTACATCAAATGTAATGAATTCAATGCCATAGATGAAATGGAAAAAGTATAGATGAAATGGAAAAAGTATGAAGGTCTCATTAAGTCATTTGTATCTATGTATGTTACGACCTTTCTTGCGGATACATGCGATGATAAAAGAGTGTTAATAGCACAAGATTATCAGTGGCGTGTATTTATGGTATGCAATCGAGGACGTTTGCGATTTCAAGAGGGGGGTATGTCACGAGGATGTGGCAGTTATTAACCATGTCACAAAGATGTGGCAACTGCTAACCTTGGTTGTTGGTTTCTTTCCAATGGGGTTTATTTTATTTGTTTTGAGACCCTCTTTTTGAAGTAGCAAACGATCGGACATTGTATGGACAATGTGAATGGTAGATTCACCCGCAGACGGGAAGTGGTCGGCACTGGAATTCGTATGGTAAGAGGATGTCTAGGCTCAGAGCAAGATCATATAGGTTCCCCCGTCACACTTAGCAAGTTGGTGGATACTAGGAAGTGAACTCAATTAAGGCGTAAAGTCAAGGTGGGACTACCAACAAAAAGTATCTGACAGTTGGGCACATTGCACTTTTGGATGCAGTCCCAATAAGGATAGATGGTCAGACGACCAGTGGGAGCTCAACGGAAGCATCTCCTAAAATTTAGGGAATTGCTATTTTGGGCCGTGAAATGTGTTCACGTCATTATCTCTGGTATGACTAGGGGAACATTTTACAACTCTGTCGTGAAGTCAATTGGGCAACCGGTCAGGATATTTTTAAGCGGCGAACCCGAAATGGGAAAATGCTTGTAAATGTGCCAAGTGTCACATTTTCATGGACTTTCCTCTTGCAGAAGAATTGGCGTTGAATTTAGAGCAGGGAGAGGCTTCATTTGCAATTTGTCACAGGTTAAGAGCTATGGAGTGCTTCCTTTCCCTCTCATGTACAGTGTGGTGCTAGGAGTGATGCCCTACACACTACACACTGCTCTCTCTCTCCCCTACGTGCAGTTATGTGATGCCCCACAAGAGGGCTCCTCATTTGATTGATGTACAACTGTGTGGGTTCATGCTTTTGTGCTGAGGCAAGAGCCTCCTTGAGCAGGAACAGGGGTAGCTAGCTGCTACTCCAAAGCAGGCACTGGTGAGGGTCATAACCTCACCATACAGGTGCAAAATCAACGTTGTGTATGCGCTGTAATTTTACTGTTTTTCAGCCTTACGGGCGCCATAACCTTTGGGAATCGTGCCCCACTGGCAGAGGACAGTTAGGGGACTGTTTGGGGCTGAAAACATGGCAAAAACCAGTAAATACATCGTGTTGAATTTACTGTTTTTGGGCAGGAATCAGAGGGTATACGCCAGTAGAAGCGAGTTCTAGCAGGGAATTGGTTTCGCGCAAGTTTTGGGGTTGTTATGCTGCCGAAATTTGGCCAAAACAGGCGGTATCTAGTGGGATACAGTCAAAGGATTCCTAGGACTCTTCTTTGTACTTTACCCTCCTAAGGAATAAAGAAATACCGAAAGGGGCGCCAATTTTGGGGCCTACAGGTTGTCGGCGTCTGCTCGGAGCATTCTAGCTTCCGAGCCATGTGTGCGATTAAGTGTTAATTCCCGTTACAGGTCTCCTTTGCAAAGTGCTCTGTGTGTGTGTCTAAAGTAAAGAATTTCGTGTGAAAGCCAACGCCTACCGCCCTACGGGCCGGTTTCACTGCGCCTCTCATCGGCGATCACTCTTACCCTTTTCCTATTGGACCGACAAGCGTGTACCTGACTCTACCAAATAAATATTACGACGTCTATCGTAGGTGATAGGAATGTGCGTGAGGGTTAACAATAACGTCTTCTCCGTGCAACACCTCAGTATATAAAAATCAGAGTCTTCCTCCTTAGCGTTGACTACAAAGTTATCTCCAACTAGTAAGGCATCGTTCAAATCATCGTGATGGCCAGCAAACATAGGTGCATCAATATGCTCGTCATTTGAAACATTGTCATCTATGTCAGCCTCTGTTGGTATAATCCTCAAGTACTGCCATGCTTCTACATGAGCTTTGTTTGCACATCTTCTCCATTGACAAATTTTTTCACCTTTATGCAGTCTTATTTGTTGAAGAGAAACCATTCACACAATGCATCGAACGTGATCCAGTGATTTTCTTGCAATCCCATTCTATATCTCTTAGTACATCACCCACCTTGGTTTCTCAGAAGACCCTATCGACCTTGTTGGCGTATGACCAAAAATCTTTCCTATTGTTCATTAGGGTGAGGTAATTGACCATTGTTGCTGCATTATACAAGGGGTGTCCATCCACCTTCAATTGCTCATGGGTTAATGCCCTCTTTATGACTGCACCAACACCATCATGCTCACCTTTTCCATGACCTGACCCAAAATAGTTGTGCATCATCTCAAGCCGAGTAAGCTGAGAAAACCTTGCAACAAAGAAGAAAGGCCATCGTGATTTGAATTGTGATGCTGCACCATCAGACCATACCCAGTGTCGCTTTAAACAAAAAGCCTGGTCCTTCAACCATTGGTCATGCAAAAGAAAGTAGTGTTGAACGAACAATGTGTTATGCACATTGTCATCGAATATATAGAAATGGAGAATTTTTATGATGTCGCCCATTGTCGAGCGCACATAGTAGATGTGGACCAAAATGCTCATCTGGCTAGAATACTAGTGCATGGATTGGATCTCATTCTGAATTTTAGAATTGTAATTTTCTGCAAAGTCCACAACAGAGACAAAGACATCACTTGGAAAACTCTGTAGACACTCTTTGAATTGGTTGGCCTACCATCTGTAGATGTAGTTATGTTTGATAAACTTGGTCAGCTTATCTTTCATGAATGAAATGAAAGTGGAGCACCCAATTTGCTGAATAACAAGATCTTTTCGTTTGTGGTGCTGTCCATCTTCATGTATCGATTGTATCTCCACAACACCAACAAAAACCTTTGCAGCCACCTGAAAGTTGTCGTTGTGTGCTTCAAGAGAACAACATCTAAGGTGTTTGGCACCGTGCTGATCGCATTTTTCCATCAAGAAGATGTGTAAATGAAACATGGAATTTTCTGGTTTAGGACACAAAAAGGACTCCCATAGTGTTGTGAGGCACTCAAATGTTGACTTTGCAGTCACACATATACTGCACTTATTGCAGGGTTAGTAAACATCACAAGCATACCGACAAGATTCTCCATGTACACTAAACCTACCTTGACGCATTTGGTTGAAAGCATCTTTCAAGTAGACAACTTGCACATGATATTCACAACAACAGGTATTGCGGCCCCGCAATTCTCAAACAAAAAAGGGCTTCAAATTCTTAAAGTATCTCAGTGAAATACGCACCGTTGGATGCATTTCCTGAAATCGCTTGTAAAATTCTACCTGCACAAAAAAGTATGCAATAAAGAGATAATGTGAGAACAAATAACCAAAATGGTTGGTACCAGCATCCACAAGTTATAACACCCACTCTCGTGTTTGTGAAAGCACATAAGAGGAACACTTACCACTTAGAAGTTATTTTGCATGTTTGAAAGGGGATTTAAACTTTTTGAAACCACCTAAAGCACTTTAAACCACCTATAGGTGATTGAAAAAGGTCATCAAACCACTTTCAATCACCTTTAGGTGGTTTGAAATCTTCCAAGTGCTTACATAAGTTCTCAATTAAGCAATTTAAACCATCTATAGGTGATTGAAAGTGGTCATTTAACCATTTTCAAGTGGTTTGTTTACCACTTTCAATCACCTTCAGCTGGATAACACCCAAATCTCAGGTTTGTAAAAGCACTCAAGAGGAACATTTACCACTTAGAAGTGGTTTTGCATGTTTGAAAGTGGCTTTGAACTACTTGAAGCCACTTGAAGCGCTTAAAACCACCTTAGGGTGATTTAAAAAGTTCATCAACCACTTTTAATCACCTTTTTAGGTGATTTGAAATCTTCCAAGTGCTTACATAGGTTCTCACTTGAGCACTTGGCATATTTCAAACCACCTGAAGCACTTAAAACCACCTAAAGGTGATTAAAAAGGTTCATCAAACCACTTTCAATCATCTTTAGGTGGTTTCAAATCTTGGAGGTTCTCACCCAAGCACTTGGCAGATTTCAAACCACCTGAAGCTCTTAAAACCACCTTAAAAGATTGAAAGTGGTCATTAAACCACTTTCAAGTGCTTTGTTTTTCACTTTCAATCACCTTCACGTGGTTTGAAAACTTCCAAGTGCTTACATAGGTGCTCACCTAAGCACTTGGCAGATTGAAAGTGGTTATTAAAATACTTTAAAGTGGGTGTCAACCTAATTTAGCACTTTGCAAAGTACAAGCTTCCACCCTAAAGGAGTTGAAAGCAGTATATTAGGTACTTTAAATCACTATCATCACTTTAACTACTTTGCAAAGTACTAGAAGGGGGATTAAAGCACTTTTTGATTGTTTTCTCAGTTCTCAAAGGTTTTTTACAATTTGATAGTGGTTGTGACAGCTTGAAAGTGGTGAATAGTGGTCACTATACTACTTGACAGTGGTTTTTTACAGTTTGATTGTGGTTGTGACATCTTGACAATGGTGAACATTGGTCAATATACTACTTGGAAGTGGTTGATAATACCTGAGGTTGATCCAACAAATGCAATGGATGCATAAGAAAAACATTTTTGCTGATATTCCTTTGGCATATGTCCTTCTTGTACGGAGAGACTCGGGTCTCTGCTGTCCAGAAACCAAACACAACCTCCTTAATGTCCTCTATGATATTTTTAGAACGATGAGCTTGCTGTTGACTTGCTAAGGCTGGAAAAGGAATGTTCTCATCCTCTAAATGGAGTTGTGCATTTGCAAAATCGATGTTTCTTCTGTGTATGCCCAATGAATTTGCAAGTGCTCTATCCATAAATGGATGTGCATCTACTTCGTCCCTTGAATTAATGCATGCCATAACTATTGCTCTCTTGAAAGGAATTTTTGTGGTTGAGTGCAGGACCTTGACTTCTGACAAGGTGTTGCGAATGTTGAAAAGCACTGCTCTCTGTATAGAATGTGCCGAGTTCTACAGATTGCAAAATACTGGTTGCTGGAGTAACTGTTCAAAAATCTCTCCTTGGAGTTTGGTTGTCAATCCTTGTTTTCTTCTCTTTCCAGCACCTTGACATGGCACGAAGAGTATTCTTTTTCTGCTTCTCATTGAGCTTGGCATCCTTCCTCTTTTCAGCACAAAAAGTCTGTTGCCTTTGCCTGTCTCTTTGTTCCCTTTTCTTTGCCGCCCAGTAATAGCCTTTGCCTCTCTCTTTTCTTTTCTTTTCTTGGGAAACTCTGCTCGACTGTGTACTAGTGGGCACGGAGCCGGATCAAGAAAACTTGAAGAAAAAGAGCTCAATGCATGAATATACATCATGAAGAGCCCAGGAATCAACAAGACCAAACATATCACAGACACTCACACACACCTAACTGGCGAGAAGGCTCCATCCTATTTGTAGAGAGAGAGAGAGAGAGAGAGAGAGAGAGATATGGAGAACTAAGCACACCCAACAGAGAATCGCACGCAGAGGAAAGAAAGGGCATGAGCTGCCAAAACACCGCACAGAGAAGGAGAGAAAGGCGCTCTGCTCTATGTAAAAACCGCGCATAGAGAATACCCTAAACCTATAGCTTTGTGCCCACGCAGAGAAGGAGACAAAGGGGTGCTTGTACATCCACCATGTCCAAGAACTACAGGAGGTGGTAAAAAAATGCATAACCCTCTTTTTCAAAAAATTCCCCCCATCTTCATTACTCATCATTGAGTTTCCTCTCCCAAAAATCAAATGTAGACTCAAAAGTTCCCAGAAACTACTTTAAAAAGGAGTGTCCAAGGCAACCCTTTTTGGACCACTTATACATGCTTCCACCCATACTGCATGTGTGTGGACTATTGAGCACTAAACCATATCACTATCAAAAAGAGATTTCCCGTATCTCGGGTAGAAGATCTATTTGATAAGCTATGAGGCTCTACCTAATTTAGTAGGATTGACCTTGAAAGTGGCTATCATCCAATAAGGATAGTGAATGAAGGTATCTTAAAGACC
The DNA here is from genome assembly GCF_014529385.1 of Adiantum capillus-veneris. Lineage (NCBI taxonomy): Eukaryota > Viridiplantae > Streptophyta > Polypodiopsida > Polypodiales > Pteridaceae > Adiantum > Adiantum capillus-veneris. The sequence continues at coordinate 83,713,834 of NC_140931.1, read as the reverse complement.
GTGTTTTGTACAATATTTGGTCTTTATGAATATCTACTCATGCCTTTTGGCTTGTCTGATGCACCAACCATGTTCAATTGTTTAATGGAGAAATTTTTTAGACCCTATCCCAAATTCACTGGAGTGTTCTTTGATGATATCATCATCTACTCCAAGTCCGTGGTGGAACACAGACAACATCTCCAAGAGTTTTTTCCAGCATTGAGGGAGAACAAGCATTTTATTCAAAAAAAAAAGTGAATTTTTTCTTCAAGAGATTCAATACTTATGTTATATTATCTCTCAAGATGGTATCCGTATGGATCCATCATAGTTGGAGGTAATAAAAGCATGGCCTAACCCAAGGAATCTACATGAGCTAAGAAAATTTAATAGTATGTGTGCATACTATAGATGCTTCATAGCATGTGATTGGCTAGGCTTGAGAAGGTCCAATCAAGTGCAAGTTAGTGCTAGAAGAGGGGTTCGACCAAAGCGAGGAGGGGGCTAGCTTGAGGGGTATACTCTTACCCCCCCCCCCCCCCCACACACACACACACACTCATTGTGTGAGGTGCAAAGTGAAAGAGATCCATCTACTTCTTCAAATCTTGTAGAAGAATTTGAGAGCCTACACCAACACTCTTGGCTATGGAATGCAAATCCAACCAAGAGCCATGTTTCAATGCTTAAGCTTTCCATCTTCTCCATCTTCATTACTATGCTATTATGTATGCTAATCAAGAAGAGTAATGGTAAGTGAGGAACGATTTCTTTCTCCTATAAATGCTTCTTCTTCCTCTTTCCTACCCTCATTCCCCCCTAGCTCTCTCCACCTTTGAAGGTGTTTGAAGCCTTGGGACCGAGGACGGGGATGGTTAATGCTTTCTACAAAGTATATGCTATGCTCACGATGCATGAAGCTTTCCATCTTCATTGCATCACCTAGGTCACAAGGAGCAAAAAGATTGTATTGTAGCAAGTCTCTCTTATGGGAGAATCTATAGTACAAAAGCCTATTGGAGGGGGGATTGGCTCCACATAAATCAGGTCCTCAACTGTTGTCAAGTTTGTTAAACTCTCTCTCTTGCAAAACTATTGTTCATGCCAAGTTAATTAAGTTCTATGGTTATGTTGCTACAGGCTAATTGAGTTCACCCTCTATGTTCTTAAAGTAGTCTAACAAAAATGCTTTCTCTAATTCTCCTAATTCCGCTCTTCTAAAAGTTCATAGGCCATTTCCATTACAACATTGCTTTTTTATCCCACGACTAGCCAGAAATGCATTAAATTCATGAGCCATATACTCCCCCCCTCGATCAGGATGGAGGGTATCCATAGTACATTCAAAGACATTTTCAACCATAACCAAAAAAAATTTGAAGCACATAAATACTTCAGACTTTGCTTTAAGCGGATATACCCATGCATGCGTGGAGTAATCATCAAAAAAAGTCACGAAGTAAGGTAATTCCCCAAGGATGGAATTTGCATTGCCCCACAAACATCACTATGCACACGCTGCAACCTACATGTGGTCCTAAGTGAACCATCCTTTAGAAACTTATAATGCCGCATCTTACCCAGAATAGAGCCTTCATAGACATGTTTGATATGTACTTCAAGAGGCGGCAAAGAAGTAACCACATCAGTTTTCTGCAAATGTAGCAAAGTAGTAAAATTTAGATGACCAAAACATGCATGCCAAATTTTTGCATCTAAAATAGCCTTTGAATCCACAAGTGCATTTGCAAAATTCTACCCACACTTGTCATACAAAGTGATTTATACAACCCATGACATAAAATGCTAGATGCAAAAATTTCATCACCAAAACTGAGATCATGTAATGTACATCTATCATCCACAAATTTGACTACAAGACCAAGTCTAGTAAGTGCAGATACACACAAAAGATTCTTCTTGATCCTAGGTACATAAAGTGCATCGACAAGTGTGAAAGAACTAACATTTGCAGTAGTAAGCACAATCTTTCTAACTCCCTGAAGCGGATAAGAGGCATTGTTGGCACAAGTAACAAAATTCCCATGAGGGACAGACTCAAGAGAGGTGAACAAATCACGATTTGAGGTAATGTGCTTTGTAGCACCACTCTCGAAATACCACACATATCAATTTGCAGCAACAATTGACATGCATGCATCAATGTGGACAACAGGATTATAAGTGCACTCTTAGACATATTTAAGAATTTTGGAAAAAATGCACAAATTTGGGACAAATCTTAGGTTTTAGCACCAAGCCAAAGTAAAAGGAGGCTTAAACCTGGTACACAGATAGGTATCCATGTTAGATATGAATTGGAATATCCGACATCAAGTACAGATGCCATATGCAAGTTTGGCCTATGATCCTATCTAATCTTGAGCTTTACCTCAATATGTTACTCAATAGCTTGGCTACATGCCCGCTACATGCCATTATGATGAAGATACCGAATTTGAGCACCAAGTGAAATTAACATGAAGCTTTAACATGATTTGTAGTTAGGTAGCATGTTAGAGAGGCCATGGAATGTCCAAGTTGAGGTTAGATGACATAGGCAAGTTTGGTCGATCTGTTCTCAAGCTTTACGTCAATGTGAAGACCACCCAACATGTTACTAAATAGTTTTAGTTATGTTCCATCAATATGAAGGCAACCAATCTTACATATTTTGAATGGAAAGTCCAATAAGTCAACTTGGGCCTTTGATTGAGGTGAAAACACTTGTATTTAGATTTGAACACTCCACAAGAATGACTTACAAAAGAAAAGTATGAATTGATTTTGACCTCAAGCATGCCTCAACAATTGTGGTGAAAACTTACATTCAAATTTGACTACTCCACAACAATGGCTTACAAAGGAAACCCTTAGATGACCTTGAGCTCAAGAAAACCTCAAGTCTTGCAACGTGAGCCACTCACTAAGACTAAAACTTCAAACTAGATCATAACACAACTAGATCCATAAGCTTTGAGGACTTCATACTGATAGGCCACAATACCAGAAATGAATATCTATCAGCCTCAACAAATTGTAGTTCCTATTTCAATGTGACTAGTACTAGAAACTTGACCTTGAGTGTAAGCTTTGCACACTTATAACACAATAACTGTCAATAGATTCTATTGTGAGCATGCTCCCATACATCATACATTTGTTAAGCTTGAGTTGCAAGTGAGAACGTGACCACAATGCAACAAAACAAAAGCTATTACATTCAATGCAAGCAATCCACATTCATACCAAGTCATTGAGAAACATACTATAAAATCAAACAGAACTCCTCATTCAAACCGTAACTCCATCCTTAGACTATAATGCTAGAACCAACGTTCGAGAAAAATGTGTCTCAACTTAATATCGTGTCGTTTTGAATTTAATAATGCCAATTGAGAGCATGGGGAAAAGGAGAAATTTTGCCCCACAACAAAACCCCCAAAAAAACAACCTCATTTTCTAAAATTTTACCTTGGCAAATTCAAGGAATTTAGCTTCAAACTCTTATTTGGGACCTGAATCAACAAGGGTTCAAGGCAAAGAACTCGTACGTGAGTTTGAGGCTGAGCCAAGCCAAGGTTCCCTTTGGTTAAGAAACGTAAGAGTGCTTCGACTAGTTTTACAGCTTTCAGAAAAAAGAAATATAAGAGTAACATAGCATCAAAGGACGATGTCCAACTGTAACTTAACTGTCAGCCAACTGAAGATTAAATTTGAAATTTGAAAGTCGCTATCAACCAGTTCAAGATCAAATTTGAAATTTGAAATTGACGGCCGTCAAGTTGGTCGCCAATCATACCGGCATGAAGCCTCCTTCCTACCTGTAGAAGCTCGCTTGTTGCCTGCAACCAAGTATTCTGTGTGAGTGACGACCATTGTTGAGAGCTTCCCTGAAGTACACTACAACAACAGATTCAACACACCCAACAAGGTGAACGACAGCAAGACGACACTGAAATTTTCTTTGACCTAGAGTTCGAGATGAGGAGGGGTGCTCAAAAAAAATCCGGAGGGCATGTTACTGAGAAGGTGAGTTACTGCTTCCAATGCAAAGAGAAACCTTGTCATCTACTGAACAACATAAGCAACACCTGATAAGGGGCACTGACAAGGAAATACATACCTTCTCACAAGTGAATATATTGTTGGTCACAGGGTTTCTACACAGAAAGCAGCGGAGGGGTCCGCTCCGGTAGAGATAGCAGCAACGCAGGTTTGGGCTACTGCATGCAAATACAATTGGCAAGTTCGATTTTCCTTGCCCTCTTGCTATGCTCGTTTTCCACTCACCATCTTGCTGTGTCGTCTCTACCTCCCTCTTCCCTCAACCTGCAGCACTCACCACCCCTCACTCGAACCTCCATCCTGCAGCTCCTCCTTGTTCTAAGATGTGTGAATTGTGAGTTTGGGGCTTTTCCTCTTCACGAGTGCACATTGCGCTTGAGGGCCGTTTCTGCTACAATAGTGGCACTGCTTGCAATAGTGGCCTTGTCTACAATACTACTATTGCTACCGTATCATTGCTGCCGTTTTTACTAATGTCAGTAATGTTGCTCTAACTTGAGTGTCGTGGGATTGTTGCAGGGCCGACTAGTGGGGTGTTGCCTCTCGACTTTGCATGCCACTTCGCATAACCATCTTTGAGCCTCTCATACCATTTGCCCTAAGTTAGAAAATGTTTACTCTTTATTGAATCTTTTTGGATTTGTATGTTTACTCTTTATTGAATCTTTTTTAATGGAATTTCTCATAAGGCCGCTTTATATATATATATATATATATATATATATATATATATATATATATAGAGAGAGAGAGAGAGAGAGAGAGAGAGAGAGAGAGAGAGAGAGAAAGAGAGAGATAATCTTGGACAAATATTTATGTCATAACCAGCAAAACCAGCTTTAGAGTGAAGGATTAAGCCAAGGTCATAGGCACACAAAGGCTTAAATTTAAGTTCAAGCCTTTGTGTACCTCCACCTAGTAAGGTAGGAATCACCATGAGGCTCGAACTTAAGTTCGAGCCTTGGTCATGATTTTGATCTACCTACTAAGACATGTAATCCAAGTTTGGACCTCTACATACCTATACCCACTCATATAGGAAACATCGTGAGGCTCGATCTCTTTTGTGTATCTCCACCCACTTAGGTAGAAATCACCATGAAATTTGAGCATTCGTGTACCTCTACTCACATATGTAGGAACCACCTTGAGGTTCAAACTACTAAGATTAAAGGGATCTTTGAGCCTCTATGTACCTCTATCCACTCATGTAGAAAACACGGTGAGACTCAAACTTAAGCTTCTGTGTACCTCTACCCACTCATGTAGACCGTGATAATTGAACTTATGCTTGAGCTTCTGTGTATCTTTGTCGAGTTCCCTAGGAATCACCATGAGGATCAAACTTGAGCTCAATCCTCCATGTGTTTTTTGCTTTGCCCATTAAGGTTAGAGGCTTGGTTTTAGACCCTACATGCCAAAGTGTATCGACCCTTGCCCTATCTTAACACAAGAAAACATTGCGATAAGGCTGTAATGGGGCCTTAAAACTTAGTTGTTAAACTCGGTCACAAACTCCAACAACTCGCTCAAACTTCTTTCTCCTTGAATTGAAAGGTGATAGATTATGCTAATGTCATTATAGTCTATGGAATTTTCTTAAGAATTTCTTCTCAAGTCCTTGTATTTTTCTCTTGAAAGCAGTCATTTAGGAGGATATACAACCAAATACTTTCTATATCCCAAGCATTATAGTCTTAGCCATGATGCTACAAGTAATAGATATGTAAAATACAACCTCAAATTGACATTAACCTACAGATAGCATGCTAATACAATTGCCGATCCAAAGTTGCAAAAATGACTAAGCAATTGCCAACATTTTTCAAAATTACCTAAGAACTTCATTTACAAATTTGAGATAAAAACTCTCACATGTCTCTCTTCCTTAGTGTGCCTCCTCTCAATCTTGTCCCCCCCCCCCCCCTCTCTCCCTCTCTCTCTCTCTCTCTCTCTCTCTCTCTCTCTCGTCGCTTGTTGAGTCACATGGCACAAGAGAGGGTTGGACCTCAATTTGGTTGATCTGGGAAATAATAGGGATCCATCTATCCCTCAAAGTATCTCCCTCGATCTTTCTCTCTCTGATGAGTCTCAATATCCCTCTCTCTCTCTCTCTCTCTCTCTCTCTCTCTCTCTCTCTCTCTCTCTCTCTCTCTCTCTCTCTCCACCCCCCCCCCCCCCCCCCCCCTTCAATAGTAGTCCTAATCACTTGATAAGTCAGATGGAGCAAGAGAGGATCAAAATTAAGCTTGGTAGCCCCAAGAAACAATAGGAACATGTATTTATGTGTCAAATAAAGTTAAAGATTTATACCATTTTATCACTAACTTGAGACAATTGAGAAATGATCTTCAATCCCATCCTCCTCTTTGTATACTGCTAAATAGTGATGAGCAAATGTAAGTTCATGCATCCAAGCCACATGCTAGCTCCTTATGCCTACATAGAATAAGCTTGTGAGATGGCCAAAAAAAAATGAGATTACGTGTGAGCCTTAGAAAGATGGGACTTGAATAAGTCCCAAATTTCCTAAATATGTCTAAAAGCCCATTATGCATCAACATCAACATCACACTCTCCTTGCACAGAAGACACAACAATAGCTGCATTTGTAGTGGAACTAGCATTAGTAGTGGAACCAACCTCTTTCTTCTTAGCTTATTTGGCCTTTAACTTAGGACTTTGCTTGATCAAGTGATCATTAGCTTTACAGTAATGGCAATGTATCTTCTTTTTTCCCTTATCACCAAAATTTCCAGACAAATTTTGCTAGCAGAAGCATTAGAAACAAGTGATTTTCCACTCCCATAAGAACCATGAGAAATGGATGCATTACTATTACCACCTTTTCTTTGAGCAGCAATAAAGGCCTATTCAACTGCACACTGTCTAGTCTTGCTTTTTCTGGAAAGTGACTCTTGCAACAACATTGTGCATAACTCATCAAAATTGACAACTTCAGGATTTCCTTGGGTCATAGGTCTCCAAGTACTAGTAAAAGTCTGGTAAGAATTTGGCAAGGCATCTGTGTGAAATGACTTCACCTGCAAAAATAAGTTTCTCATTGATATCCTTGACACCAGCAAGGAAAGTGTCCATAGCATCTTCCTCATGCATAATCTTTGACTCCCCGCTCTTTATGCAACAATGCAATTTTTGTCTCATTGCAACTTGCATAAAGACCACCCAAAATATCCCAAGCCAATTTTGCAAATTTTGTTGAACGAATGTGAAGAGTAATGGTGCGCTTCACAGACAACGCAATCAATGCATGAGCCTTCACATCTTTTACATCTTAACGAGCTTGTTATGTCATAGGAAAAACAACTCTAACAACAGCAATCCTTGCAATAAGACTTGCAACATCCTCAACATCGCCTACTTCCTCACAACTAGGACGTATATCAATGCCCTACACAATATTCTAGACACCCTTTGACACAAGAACATGTTGCATCATGTAAGTGCACATACGGTAATTGTCCCATGGATCCAATCTGTTCTCAGCAGCAAACATCTTGAACACATCTGTGTTGTTGTCGACCATGGCGAATGCCTGCACCTGATGTGAAAATTGCCCAAAAAGAGGAGAAACAAAGTGGGAACAACATGTGCTATATAGAACAACCGTAGAAGATTGTAAGGGACATGTTATGCAAAAATCGGCATTGACAAAAATTATGCACAAAATGACGAAATAGGATGCACAATACTGCCTATAGTGGAAACCGAGGCCAAAATAAGTTCGAATAAAAAATCTGAGCAGACTGAGCTCTTTGAGCACACTCAAAAAATTTGTCAACTTGCAAATGCTTGCCGAAGCTCACTCAAATTAGAGAAAGTGAGCAGTCCTATGCTGAAGCTGCTGATTACTAAGCCCAGGAGGATGTAACCTGCTTTGATACCAATTTTTGGAATTAGGGGTTGGAGGAAAACACGGACAACTTGGAGAAGATGAAGGAAGCTCAATGCACACAACACATAGTGTTTTACTTATTGTGCAATGGAAAGATGAATTAGCCCTAGAGTGATGGGCGTATATACAATGCACGGGGGAAAAAACCTCCTTGTGAGGGAAAAAATGCTCCGACGGTCCTAAGTGTGTTCACACACATCACTACCACATGTATATGGTAACAAGGACTGCCACAATGGGAAAAAAGCGAGTCACTACTTGCTACTTCAGTGATGAACCTTGCCTTTAGCATAGTATCTATTTCTCTATAGAATTCCCTTTTCTTGTGGTTGAATTAAATTTGAATCTTCATACGTCTTGATTGTGTACACTCAAGGCTTACAAAACATTGCCTATGGGATGCTAAAGGGTACAATATTATATTGTGTCTAGGAACCCATGGTGGACCATCTGTTTTATGAGTGACCCCATGTGAGTTGAACCTTCTTCTTGGTAGATACTATGATCCCCTCATGTGAAAGATTAAAATGACTACCAATTCTTGTACTTCAAGTTACAGTGTTGTGAAGCTCCGCTCCCATGCTAAGAAAGATACCAAAAAGATACTCATCAAGCTTATTTGAAGCTTGCCTGATTATCGATCAGTGTTCAGGGCTTCATAACAAGCTACTTTTATGAGTAATGTATGCTAGATGCGACTTTAAAGGGCCAACAGATGCCTTAATGATGCTAAAAATAGAGTATGATTGAAGTGAGCACACATGGGAGTTTATGATTTCAAACTGTAGTGCTTGAAGTGCTCTTTTGTCTTGTCTTTACAACTCATCAATTGGAGCTATGATGAAGAATTTATGGCAGTTTGAAGTTTAAGTTGATGCATATCCATACCGGATTTGGCAACTGCACCTGAGAGGTTTGAGATGAAGTGAATGCATGGGCTTGAAGTGATCACTTTGTGGAGAGCGTCAGTATTTTTAGATCAGGAATCGGTGTTCTAGTTGCCAAGTTATTACTAGTTTAAATTTCCTTGGGGGCCAGTTTTGTGCCAGGTCGGTCGCCTCGATCGGTGTGCCATCTGGGAATTTTTGACTGACCAAGTTCTGGAATGTCATCTTTTGCAATACATTGATAATTATATATATGAGAGGACTTGAACTCGACACTACTTTAGTCAATATCTATGTCATCATCGTGCATTGACAATGCTTTAATTGATATGTGTTCTCTTACGAAAGCACGAACAGTTTAAAGGGTTAACAACTCTTGGACATCATTGGTTGCGGGGAATGCCAGCTATGGTTGTGACAAAGAAACTCAGGAAAGTTTTAGCCAAATGCAATGGGAAGACCTTCTGCCAAATCCAGTCACCTATACTTGCGTGCGTCTCGCAAGCAAGTAACTTCACAATCATATTGTTGACTAGGAGTTACTGAAAAATAGTCATTGCTTTGGCCGATGTGCATACCTAATGTGGTGCCCATTATGAGGTGCCTTGATTAATATGACCACCAATGGCCATTAACCCAAAGGGTCACCTAAGGGAAGTGGAAATTTGGCCGCCCAAAGGAAGCCAGCTGCCCAAAGGGCAACCAAGGAAAATGGCCGCCCAAGGAGGGAATTAAGTGTGTAAAAGGAAAAACATGAAGGGAAGACAGCGTGTAGGTTGCGATCACAGCATAGGGGGGAGAGAAACAGAGTTGCACCGGCCTCTGGGATGCTCCAACTGCAACAAGCATGAACAAGTTTTACTCATTGGCCCCAATCTCGCCAAGTTTTGTGCAACTCCGTGACTGCTTGCCCCATCATCGATGGCTGTTTCCACAGCGATGGCATCATCGGTGCTAAAAAGGGGGTTATTGCTATACAAAGGGATTATGTACATGAAGAATATCAACAAGTTGAAGAAGGACGAACATGGTTGAGAAGAAAGGAAGGAGACGACGGTAAGCAAGAAGAGAGTTGAAGGAAACGAGGAGGCAAGAAGGGAGTCGAGATGGTGGTAAGAGAGAAAGAAGGTGTTGCGAGCTCGGATATATCCTCATCTCTTTCTTCCTCTCTCTTTGTCAAAAAGGAGTAAGAAAGAAATCTCAAAAGAGGAAGAACCTAAGGCTCTCGAAGCCAAGGTGCAAGATAGCTCGAAAGAGGAAGACTCAAGGGTCTCTCCCTCGTGGAGCAGCAAGCAGTAAGACTCTCTCTCACATGCATGAGAGAAGGGAACGATCTCTCTCAGAGCAAGCAGGAGGATCTCTCTCGTCCATGAGTAAGCAAGTCTCTCTCTCTCTCTCTCTCTCTCTCTCTCTCTCTCTCTCTCTCTCTCTCTCTCTCTCTCTCTCTCTCTCTCTCTCTCTCTCTCTCTCGGAAATCTTAAGCAAAAGGAATCCATCTTTCTCTCATCTCATAAGGAGCAAGTAAGCTCACTTTGTCGAGCTCAAAAAGATAAATCACCACATTAGGAAGAGAATGGGGTCTAGGAGGGCCTCTTTATTTGGCATTTTAAGGGAGCCAAACCTCTAGTATTAAGAAAGCAATCAAAGGACAACTTTTGAATTCAAACATACAAAACAACTAGTTTATTTGAATTCGAATTTTCCTTCCAAAATAAAATTCAAAATCTAATGGGGAAAACCATATCATGTAACATATCTACGGAAAGAGCCTGATGTGTAGATTACAGATCTATAATGTTTGCTCAAATTGGAGATCATATGTTGGAATTATGGAAGGATGAAAATCATAAAGTAATCCATCCCCTTTTTGGGGGGAAAAGTGCATCCTTTGACCACTCTTACACACCCACCATTCCTGCACACATGGCATGCATCTATTTGTCAAAATTTTAATCACCTCCATAATTTCATGGCAAATAAAGAGGCCCTCTTAGATCCCATCCTCTTCCTAATGAGGGCAAATAGAGCAGGAAGTTGCAGAACATTTGAGAAAACTTGAAGCATGATGATTGACATAGTGAACTTAAATGAAGTTTACAAAATCCTGAAGGTAGTTGAAGCAGGTCATTTTTGGAGCCTTTAACGGCCCAGCTAATCCTATAAAGGGAGATTAAACTCCTATTTACCATGTGATCCAAGTGTTGGTGCTACTAACATCCCGCCTTGGCTAATGATTAGATTGTACTCAAATATTTACTCGATTAATTGATGATTAGGATGATTACCAGAGATTTTAGTGTCTATTGTTCTCTCTCTTCCACAACTCTCACAGCCAGAGGCCCCATGCCTTCCCGGCTCTCGTTTCAAACATATATCCCCTGACACATTTGGTGAACCCAATGAAAAACCGAGCCAAGGTGGGAGGTAAAGATGGAGATGCTAGAACAATTGAAGCAGTTTATTGACGATTTCAATTCCAATGGATTTGATAAAAATCTAGCAATTGCAGAATTACCAAAAATGTTGGAATTAGTTCAAGGATGTCTACAGGAAGAAAAAGCCATGCAAAGAAAAAAGAAAATTGATGATACTGTAGAGATGGCACTTGATGCTATATGGGAGCAGTATCGTAATTTTTAGGGTTATGATCCAGAAGGTATTATTGCATGTTATGAAGCCGAGATGAAGAGTCGAAATGTTCCAGAAAATCGGATGATTGTAGCTTTTCAAGAGGTTGAAACTCATATTTTAAAAAGCAGGTTCAAGAATTGGCAAAAGCATATCCCACACGGTGGGACTATTTTGCAAAAGAATTTATTCCCAAAAGCTCAAGGATTCTAGATCCAAAAATAAAAGAGATTACTGAACGAAGCCAAAGTACTTTCACTATAGGTGAAGGGGATCAGATGCAGTTCCTTAATTACGATCAATTCTAGGAGCATATTTCTACAAGAAGCAAATGCAGAATTGAAAGTAGAAGATTCAATTTCAGAGGAGCGTATTTTGAGCAACGTAGAAAAGATAAACGATGAAATTAATGCTAAAACAAAATTATATGATTTTTTTTCAAAGATTGCTCGCATGGACGCTACCTCCAATAATGGTCCCACTCAAGACGTAGACTATACAGCAAGTGGTTCACAAGCTGCTGACCTTGAATGGGTTATTCTGAAGGAGTTCATCAAGCAGATGAGCCCTACAGGATACTAATAAAACTATCAGCACTATAGCCAAGTAGGACAACATGTTTGTTGTAAATGTTTGCATAAATAAAGCTATTATATACACATTAGCTAATGAAGTGACCAAGATTGTGGACCCTGCATAGGATGAACCTGAGAATGCAAATGAACTTATGATTGTTACTAACAATATGTTTGCAGATGCTGTTATCACAGAAGAAGATGCCATAATTGATGAATTCTTGACTATATTTAAAGGAGATGATTATAACAGTATAAAAGAGATTTTTGATGCATGTACCTCTTCAGAGGGGGTGCCAGATGAGCCTTCTATGATGGATAGCTAAGTAACACGGATGCAGATGAGGAAGCAAAGGATGATATTTATGAGTATGAAGATTGCCTACATCATGCTGATTGTGAACAAATTACTGACAAGGATTCTACATCTATACTTGTACATGGGCTGCATGAAAAGATAACTCCTACAGTTTTGATAAATGTTGAGACTTCCAAGGGTGATTTTCTTGAGGATGTTAAGGATGAATATCTACAGGATATATCTATTTTTCATGATCAAGCTGAAACCCCAATAGGTAAAAATTCCTCTGATGATACATGTCCAGAGACTCCCAAGATTTTTTGTGATGGCTATGAAGCTAGAGGGGGTGATGATGCTAAATCCTCATTGATACTGCAAAAAGTGCACAGGGTTTTTGATTTCCTTAGACAATGTGCCAAATGTGGTTGGATTTGGATGTTATCCCTATTGATGCTTATGTTAGTGATGTCCTGGTGGATGTCAGTAAAAGGGAGTGAGAATTATTTAATGCTTGCTAGTAACGACCTTAAGTTGCCAAAAGTTGATGAGATGTGGGTGCTACACTATGCTTCAGGTGAAGCTCTAGTATATTGTGGAGTCCATTAATGCTATGTGATCTCAATGGTGTTTGATCCAGGAGATTCTAAGGATATTCATAAGCAGATTCAATATGGATGGATATTGTTAAGTATGCATAGTTTTTTAGTGGTGAAAGTTCCAATGTAAATTCCAATGAGGCAAATGTACAGCCTATGGGGTTTTTTGAAAAAGTTACAGATTAGCCTATTACTTATGAAGATGTACATGATGTACTTGATGAGGAAAGGGATGAGAATGAGTAGGCTAGAGGTATGCCAAAATGGTTGGTGCATACTTTGTGTGACAGTAAATTGGATGCATCTTTGTCTAGTCATACTCATTTAGGTTCTCGCCATGCATCTTATGCATCAGATTGTTATGCTTTGGCTGTGTCTAGATTACATGATGTTGAGGAACCTCTATCTTTTGATGAAGCACAAAATTCAAAATATTGGATGGCCACCATGCAATTAGAATATGATGCACTTCTAGAAAATGACACATGGACTTTATGTGATTTGCCTCTTGGCAAATAGGCCATTGGTACAAAGTGGGTTTACAAGTTGAAATGCAAGACGGATGGTGAGGTTGATTGCTACTATAAGGCTCGATATGTTGCAAAAGGTTATGCACAATAAAAAGACATCAATTATGAAGAGACTTTTTCTCCCACTTGTCATATGACTACTGTGCATTTTCTATGTGCATTGGCAGCTCATTTTGGTTGGGATGTACATCAATAATACATTTTTACTAATTTCTTGAATGGTGACATATTTGAGGAAGTTCATGTAATGCAGCCTCGTGGTTTTTTCAAGAAAGGACAAGAGGATAAAGTGTGAAAGTGTAACAAAGCTTTGTGTGGATTGAAGCAATCTCCTCGTGCTTGGTATGAGAAGGCATACACTCATTTGGTCAAACGAGGCTTTCGTAGCAGTCCAACAGAAAGCACATTGTATGTAAAGCGTGAGGGTGATGTACTTCTCATTGTGGTTCTTTATCAGGATGATTTGATGATCACTCGACCAAATGACAGACATATTACTGAATTTAAGGCTGATTTGAATGTTACTTTCAAGATGAAATATTTGAAGTTGTTGCATCATTACTTGGGTATATAGTTCAAGCAATGTGATGGTTGTATTGCCTTGTGTCAGAAAAGTTACATAGAGACATTGCTATGTAAGTTTGGACTTGAGGATTGAAAACCTATTGCCACTCCCATGGAAATAGGGTTGAAATTGATTCTTCATGATGCTAGTGATCATGTAGATGTCACTCTTTACCAAGTTGCTCATGGATGACTCATTTATATATGCAACATGGCGCCGGATATTTAGTTTGGAAGCTCACATGTCATCAAATTTATGCATAGCCTAGGGTCTAAGCTTTGGGAGGCTATCAAGAGGATTTTCCACTACTTGAGTGGCACTTTACATCTTGGCTTGTTTTATCCCAAGGGGGGATCATTGCCGCCAGACTTATATGATTTTTCGGACTCAAATTGGACTGGTTGTTTTGACACGTGAGTGTCCACAAGTGGTTTTTGTTTCATGATTGACGGTTCATGTATATCATGGTTGAGCAAGAAGCAACCTACTATGGAAACTTCTAGTTGTGAGGCTGAGTACAAGGAAATCTTCAGAGCCACGGTTGAGTGTGTATGGCTCAGACGCCTTATGGCTGATTTGGGTGTTGGATAGGACAATGCCAACACTATCTACACTAATAGGCAGAGTGCGTTGGAAGTTGCAAGAAACCCAATTTTTCATGCTGGCACAAAGCACATTGAGGTGCATTACCACTATGTCAGGGAGAGGCTCTCACCAGGAGAGACCAGCTTGGCTTATGTGCCAACATAGGACAACCTTGAAGATCTTTTCACAAAGGCATTGTATTGTGAGAAGTTCAAAGCTTTTTGCAAAGCTTTGGGCTTACTCCCCTTTGTGGGCTGATCATGTCCTCAGAGCATGGCACTTCCCTTTACTCTATGTGCCAGCTCTTGTTCGCATCACTCCAGGGGGGATTTGCTACCATATACATGTGGTAGTGATGTGTGTGAACACACTTAGGACCGATGTGGCATTGTTTCCCTCACTAGGATTTTTTTCCCTCGTGCATTGTATATACATCCATCATTCTAGGGCTATATATCTTTCCATTGCACACTAAGTAAAATACTCTCTATTGTGTGCCTTGAGCTTCCTTTGTCTTCTCCAAGTTGTGTGTGTTTTCTTGAAACACTAATTCCAACAATAATCTCTATTTATCCTCTGCTTATGCTGTTTTGAGATTCCTGCTACCAAAATTCCTCCCTCATTCCCACCTTCTTTGGCACAGAGTACTCCTAGCAGCTATGGCATTAATAGATCTCGGCTAGAGCCCCAGGTAGAAAGCTAAAACAGCCAAGAAGATGGCCAAGAAGTAGGCCCCCACAATCACACGTTTTTCACACCCAAGGATTTTGATCATCTGCTAGAGGGCTGGTGTGAAACCAAAGAGGACTTCCATAAGGAATATGACCTACCCATTGAAGGCAAGGATGTGAGGAGGCTGACAAAAAGAGGTGTCCTTTTGGTTGATGATCTTCACTAAGCTTATTTTGTAGAACAAGGAGATGCCCTTCAAAATTGTGAAGCATGAGCTTGTTGTGTAGAACAGGAATATACCCTTCAAAATTGTGAAGTTAGAGCACTACACATCCAATTACTCGATATATAAGCAGGTTTATCAAGTTAGTCTTTCCAACTATCTAATGGGGGTGAAGTTTTCTCATGGCTATGTGTATTCAGTGCTGAAAGGGCTATGTAATTGGATTGAGTTTGCAGAGAGTGTGTTCAAGCATGTGCATTCAATGCTAAAAGGGCTAGTAAATTGGATTGAGTTCATAGAGAGTGTGGTCAAGCATGTGAGCATTGAATGTTGTCCAAACTGCAAGATAGAACAATGGAAGCACGAGAGTGGGCAAGCCTCAAAATGCAGACTGATAGCATCTACAATGTTACATGTTGACATCAAAGATAATGCTACTGTGCAGTTACCTATGGTATCAAGGTCATCCAGTTCCTCCAAGCCCTATTTCATACATGAGAAAAATGTCAATGAAAAAGCATCTCAAGAGTTTTGACTCGCCAAGGCTGTGATATTTAAAAAACAATGGCTATGCATCAGGAATAGGGTGTCCTTGATGCCATTCGTATAGATCTACATGTCATGCTTAATCCAGAGGCTTGCTTAAAAGACTCTAGGATAATATTGATAGGGCACAAGTGGCCTCACAGAGGGCACATGAAGACCACCTCGCCAGCCTTCAACCCGAAGACTACTTCAATCCATAAAGCTGTGTCAAGAGACAACACAGGCGAGGAGGGAGGGAATCTTAGCAGCAAGCTAACATGGATATTATTTTTTGGAGCTTCCATGTAAAAACACTTATTATCTTTGATAAATCGGGAATATTGTAACCTCTATTTTTTGGATAAACCTTGTAATTGATGAGCCAGAGCTACAAGCTTCCAGATTGTATCAACCTCTCATTGCCTATCTTTAGTTAGAGCTCCCAAGTTATTAGTTTTGACCACCAAAAACCTTGGCTAAGGCATAAAAGCCAATTTTTGTAAGTTATTTGAAAGTTTTGGATAATGAAATACATAGTGTGAGCTAATGGTGCTCACTTCTCTCCTTCGCATGCTTCCTACTCCCTCCCAAGTTGTCACATTGCAGTCGTGTTTGTTGCATTGCAACCGCAGGTAAGAGCTCTACGCATTGTGATGTAAACACATCACAATATTTCATAGCTTTTGGTGTCACTGACCCGCGGCCTAATTTCATCATAAGTAGGAATTTACGCTTCAAAATAAAAACCTAAGCATAGGCGGGATATTGGGGCGGCATTGATAAGGATTTAGATTCATTCTGGGCCCAAAACGACTAGGTCAAAAATCCACTGTTGTTAATAATCGCGCTTTTGGTACTTGACCTAGAGGGGGGTTTGAGACCATAAATATGTGTACTTATGTCTTATAAACATTTTCTAGAAGTTTTGTTACATTTGGATATCATTTGATGCTATAACGGATGTGATTTGTTTGTCGATGAGTGATTGGCTTTTGGTGATTTCAGTCACTTGAGTGTAGCTTGAGTTAGATGTGAGTTGTTAGTTGTTTTCTGAGAGATTTACAATCTCTTGTAGCCTCTATGCACTAGTCAAGTTAGCTTTGTCCTACGGATTGACAATTTGATTGTGGTTCTCGCTAAAAACTGCAATAAGATAGAATAGTGAGGGTAGATACGCATCCCACAACAAGCAAGGAACAACAACAACAAACCCATAGCCAAACAAGTGAAGGGGCACCATCTAGTTATGGTATGAAAACTATGACACAAGAGAGATTTTATCACAACCAAGAAGATGCACCACAAAACACACAAAAGCAATCTCACACCAAAACACGCACCAAATGGAGCAAAGAGAGCTAGAGAAAAGGGAAGAGAGAGAGAGAGAGAGAGAGAGAGAGAGAGAGGAATGTAGCTTGCGTAATACCTTGTTTGTGACTTGCAACAAATGGATATGGCTCGTTATGATGCTATTGTAGAGCTTCTATAAAACTAACTCAATGCTTAGTGAATGCTAAACATTGCCAACACACTCACACTGTCTTAGGGTGTGGAAGACCTCTGATCACCAAAATACCCTCTTACAATGGATACAAATTGGCAACACACTAAAACACTTTCTCAAACAAGATCAAATGATAGAAACTTAAAATACACAAGTCACTTTGAATTGAGAGCATTATTGATGGTAGATAAGATGAAAGTAGAGTTTTAAGGAAGGAGAGAGAGAGAGAGAGAGAGAATTTTTACTATGCACATGTCTTGAGGTGAGGTGTCTTTTATGGTTAGGTCAATGGCTATTTTTTCTAAGTAGGTTAGTGGTTAGTGTTAGCAGTCACTAAAAAGTTAATGATATATTTACAATGTGTAGAATGAGGTGGGTGGTTGAATGAGTAAGGAAATCCTTATGATGGTGAAGCTTGAAGAAGTTTTGGACTTACTTGTGTAGGTTCTCAAAATGACTATTGATCCTCTTCTTCTTCTTCTCTTCTTGCGTTGTCATCCAAGATTGAATCACCATGATGAAACAGTTGATGAGAATTTCCAATTAGCAGAGATTAAGCATGGCTTTACATGCTAAATTTTATTTATATAGGGAAGAGGTAAAAGGATTTGTGATTAGAGGTAGTACAGAGAGGCATAGAGATGGTGTAAGTGCATGTAGAGCTCATATGAGAGCTATGGAAGTAAGGAGTCTTATTAAACACCGAGCAAGATTTTTATCGAGCAAACCAAAAATCCAGCGAGATTTATAGATAAAAATAGATCATTGCTCAATATATTTCTTTGGAAAACACCTCTCTTACAAATGTGCGTGACCTCTATATTCCTTCCTCCTCTCACCCATAGAAAATTTTACACGGATTATTGTACCTCATTAGTACATACATATGCTAATATCCCTGCTATGTGTGACACATATGTTTGGATGGGTGTGATCTTGATACAAGGGCACCCTACCCATAGTATGCATGGTCAATCGACAACATTTCTTATGACAGACTTTGATTCTTCCAAATAAAACGTTTCTTGATGCTTTTTTGTCAATTGCATCCTCAAGGGGAGGACTTGTGTCTCTTGAAGCTTGTTTCTAGAAAAAACAAGGGTTATGAGTACTGTCCGACAAGAGATCAGTCTCAAAGCTTGTAGCAGATTGTTGGTCGAGAATTGTTGTCGTGAGCATGAGGCTTTGAGTTGGGGAGTGGCAGACTCCATCCCCTTTTGAGAGGTAGCTCCATGCCCACTCATGTGTTGTCTCTCCTCTTCCCCTTCTTGCTCGGGGCACACATGTTTCATGCACTTGACTTACCATTGATAATATTTCGAGGGGGAGTAGAGAGACGGAATCTTGACAAATTAACTTGTCAATATAAGTAAGCCCTTTCTTACCAATTTACAAAAGACAACAAATCAAAATGGTCAAAATTTAATACCTACAAATTTATCAAGATAATTTGTCATTGGAAAAAGCTCAAAAGCTTCTTGGAAATAAATGAAGAATTGATCGTTCTACCATCTAGTGGGACAATCTCAAACCCTAGGGATGTAAGTGATTAATTTGAATACATAAACAAATTCAAGATCTTAATGGCTATAGAGAGAGTGAGATAAAACCATATTTCTATATCTTAGTTGGTAGTGTGAATTTCCTTACTAAACCTAGAAATCCCAGTTGCAACTTCATCAAGCCTTGACTCATGAGGTCAAAAAGTGGCCATATGTTTGGGTAGAAATCTCATTAAATACCTTAGAATTTGTCTTCTCAGTAGGTGGGCCAAAGCATTTTGTTGAGTGGAATTTGTAGAGAAGCTCGTGACGGTGTCGATGGGGACAATGGGCCCCGCCCTTGTGGCAAGTATCTGGTTTACTATTCTATGCGGTTTATGTTTGTATCTTTTGATGGGTGGCTTGCATAATAGCTAGTGTGATGTCAGTTCAGTTTGAGATATCTCATATGGAAGGTGATTTTTTTGGGGGTGGCAGCCCTTGTAAAAAACGTGGTTGCCTGTATGGTGATTGTGGTTGGCTTCCATGACTTGTATTGATGAGCATGGATGTTCATGTAAAATTTTTGGTTGATCTAATCTATTCACCCATCTATTGTGAGTTTTCCCCCAAAAAAAAGTTTTAATGTGGTAGAAACCATCACAAGAAACCTCAAAACAAGTAGTGACCAATAGAGAGCACTAGGGTTAATTATTTAGGGGCTCTTGCCCTTCAGATTTGATAATTTTCTAGTCATAAGGAAGATCACATTTTCACCATTAAAAAAAGGGACAATACGGTTAAAATTCTTGTTAAAAAGAGTCTTTGGAGAGCACCATTAGAGAAGGTAAATCTCTGTGTAGACATCTGCGTCAATGCGGATCGCTATAGCGAGAAAGATGGCAGCAATAGAGAAGTCAAATCTATCTCTAGTCATGAGAGAGAGCACAAAGCAATAATGACATCTAACATTCTCTAGGGTGCAAGGCATGCTTGGATTAGTTGTACCATGCAAGGACGTAGTTACTGTGCCAAAACAAAAACTGGTGACAACCTCAGTAACACTTCTAATAATAGCAAAAAACATAAACAGGCTCAACCTGGCCACAAAATCTTGGGATGGTTTGTAAGCAAGCCTTAACCTCAACGCAGCAATAGGGAGACCATTTGACGAGGGCCGTACGAGTTTGTAGCAAATAGAGCGGAGTTGGACTGCATGGAAGCTAAGCCACAACAGTTGGTACAAGGCGCCCTTGCATTTAGAATCAATTTCGTATGCATGGGCTAACAGTTGAGCCATGAGGATGGTCCATGTCACCATGAGCAAATGATAGTTATGTTATGATTTGAGTTCTTTGAAGACATAGATTTCAAAGAGTTGTATAAGCGTTGTGTGAAAAGAAAAAACAATGAGAGAGAGAGAGAGAGAGAGAGGTCACTCATGTCAAAGGGCGACCCAACTCAGTTCGTGGTGCACTTGAGCGACAAAAATGGAGCATCTATACATTGTGGCTGTGACTTTCATGCCAAGCATTAGCAGGGAGGGAGAGAGCTTTGTCTTTGGTGAAATGTTTGAGCATATCATAGATCGGTCAAGGCTGTTAAGTCCAACATTAATATTATGGAAAAGTAGATAGCATCAATATTATGGAGAAGTCTCTTCCGCTAGACTTGATTTCTACAAAAGTCCTCTATTACGATCATTTTAGAAAGGCCTTTATTGATTATTTGATCGCCTTCATGACTAACGGCTTCATCTGGGCAATGTTTCTAGAGTAAGGCAATGTAGTTGCAAAATGACATAAGTTTATTGGACCCAATGATCCACAGACAACACAAATTGAGAAACCAAATAGCATTCATTAGGGCTATGCATGAATCTAGTACAACGCAAAATTGAATCCATGGATCAGATTCTATTGTAGCATGAAATATAAAACCTACAATTTTATTGGGAGATGTTCAAGCACATGATGGTGCAGAGATGAGGCACGAAGAGTTGTAGCAAGTAATTTGTGAAGCCAAATAATTAGGAAGTTTCTAGATGCCTTCATTCTCATTAGGTTGAAGGCTCCATGCTATTGGTGGACAAAATCAACTTTTACATATAATAGCTCAACCAATTATGCAAATGCTTTTAGTATCTATAAAATGATAGCATTGAGGGGTGTATCATGTGTCCATGGTGCTTCAATTTGGGGAAAAGGTTATTCCTTCAATCAATTGAAACATCTCTCTTGATCATGAGCATATGCTATTAGAAAACTATCATAAGAGTCACTCCATGCATAGTCTTCAATTATGATTCAATTAAATGATAGTCATACAATAGTATAGCCATGGGCATGGTAGAACTATGTAGGGGACAACTTGCTAGATGTCTTGGATTTCAATTAGCTCGAAAAGACTTGCTCGGAGTTTGGGCTTCCTCGGAAGTAAGAGGGGAGGTTAATGGTGAAGAGGGTGAGAGAAACCATGGAAGGTGCAGGTTTGAGTGAGGGATGGAGAGGAATGAGTGTGTGTATGAGAGTGTGGAAGTGAATGGAGGTGAGAGAAGACTAGGATGACTTGTGAGAAAAAGTGGGCAAACTTCAGTCCACAAAAAAAAATCATATCTCACTAGTGGAAGCTCCAAAAATTATGAAAAATTTTGAGTTGATTATTCAACTTGTGAGCTAAATTTTCCTTTTTGGTGACTTGCTCAAATTCAGAATGTAAGTGGACGCCAAAGATCTCACCAAATTGCCTTTTTTTCTTCCTACAAAATTCTTCAGTCGCCCCCCTTTTGTTGAATTTGCATAATCCTTTAAGAGTGAGTCCCTCCTTGCATGAGAGAATGACCTAATAGATTCTTGAGGGTTTGAAAATATTCATGGAGTAGAATTATTCACAAATATGATATATGGATATGATGAAAAAAATAGGTTAGTATATAAACGATTCGTGGAATCTAAAATAGTGTCAGCTATATATAAATATAAAATGGAAAAAAGAAATATATGAAAATATAGGGAATCACATGAGGGGGCCCTCATTTGTTTTTGTTGATGTAAGACTATTTACAAGAAGTAAGAAAAATTAGTGCATGTAGAAAAATGGTAATTTAGTAAAAGAGAATTACTAGGTGAAAGATATTTTTTTGTGATTTTTTCTCGGAGTGGGTTCACACTAAGATTTGGAGAAGCTTTGATGAAAATATGTATTAATATAATAAAGAGTATTCACAATGGTAAGAGAATTATGGTAATGGTGTACATAACATACTTATGTAAATAACGTCCACCTAGGTAAAAATAATTAAATAAATACAAAAATAATTATAATAAAAAATCCCTCGATTTAGGCCCTATATACAATGAAATATATACACACAAATGGGACATAATATATTTTTATTTTTTTTATTTTATTTATTTATTTGGCTCAACTACCCAATGACGTCTAGTTAGCTGAGTTTTAAAAGGAGATTTGGGAAAAGTCCCCTAACTCACATACGCCTATGTACAATGAAAGGGTGAGGATAACCACAATGTTTAAATGATTTTGATAGGGTGAGGTAGCTCACTTTGGCAATTACAGAGAGCCAAAACACGGCTATCATTAGCCCTTCCCTAGGATGATGGTATATTCACGTAACATAATAAAGCATCTTTTCCAAAGAAAGTGTCTCTGAGTCCTCTATGATATCTCGTCCCTTGATAAGATTTTCATTGTGTGGCTTCTTGTCACACTCATGTTTTATGTAGCAAAACTTACATGAGATAGTGGATCTTTGATAGTTCTTCGGTAGATTCTTTGGTAGAAGGAGACTCAAATAGGGCTTCAGGCGATACCCGTTTACCTTCTTTGAGTGCTCTTTACCATTCAAATCCATAAGCTGATAATAACTTGAATTGAGAGCCTTCTTGACTATGTATGGCTCCTGCCATCTAGTTTCAAACTTGGCATCAAAACAATTATCAAGTCGATTGTCATACCTTAGCACAAGATCTCCTTCCTTGATGCCTTTGTCCTTCAATTTCTTGTCGAGGTTTTCTTTCTCTTGTATAGCTTTCCTCTTGTAGCACTCGTAATGTGAGGTCCCCAACCCCGAGAAGAGTGGGGCGACTTGATAGATGGCCTTCCTTTATTCTCCTTTCACTGTTGACGACACCCTACTCCGTTTTCACAAAGTAGAGATATGGGCAATAGAAGAGAGGAAGTCCTCTATCCATCGTTTATGTGGTTATAAGGGTCATACGCCACAAGCTAGGTCGATAAATCTAGGGTTCTAATGAAGTTGTTTCCTAACATAAAGATGAAATCTCATTGGCATATTTAGAATCCATAAACAACGCCTTTTTCCCCACGTTTAAGAGGCACGACCGCCATCCATAAACCATAAGTATGATATGAGACTTAGCCTAAACTAAATAGTAATCTTGTGTCATGTAGATTTGGGTCATTTTGAATCTTGGCACAATGAGTCACTAATTTCACTTCTCTTAATAAGAGGGAGTGGAGAGTTTCTCGACTAATCGATACCACCCATCCTTGACTGGTAACCTGAGCCAGTCTCCATTTTCCACCCCATACTCACACTTTTTACCACAATGTTTTACATATACAAACAGTGTTCCTTAATTAATTCCAACACAGGTTCTTTCATACAGCACTTCAAACAATACCAAAACAATTCAAACAAGCCCTAATGAAGACAACCCTATTATTCAACAAAAATAACTTTTCCAATTTCTCATGAGTTGCCGCTACCTGTGAACTTTCTCTGTCTAACCAATAGAGCCTTTGTAAAGGATTTATTTGATAACCGCGAATTGCGCAACCTTTCCATCTCGCTAACCGCGAGGCATCTTGCTAACCGCCAAGCATCCCGCTACCTGCGAGGCATCTCGCTACCAGCGAGGCATCGTGCTACCCATGAGGCATCTTGCTAACCGCCAGGCATCCCACTACCCGCGAGGCATCTTGCTAACCGCTTGGCATCCTACTACCCGCGAGGAACAGAAGATATTCTTTCAACAATGCTTCTCTTTAAATGATTCTTCAAACATAATCAATCAATTCTTCATATCAATCAGAATCCACTTATCAAACAATAACAATTTATTAAGCAATAACAATTCAACAAACAATGATAATTTATCAAACAGTTCTTTTAATAATTTATGAAAACATATGTTTATTTCTTGTGATAAATCACGTTTCTTTGACAGTTTAAGGGGTTCCCTATGCTTAGCTTCCCAAGTCAAATATGAATAGCAATGTTGAATTATAAGTTTGTCTTACCGGATTTGGAGCGCGTGCGGCTAACTCCTGTGCTGGAGGTTGGACGGCTTCGACTTCTTCTGTGGTTGATGCTTCCGCATGAGATACGTTTGGAGAAGACACCTTCCTTGGTGGTGCAACGGCGTGGGCATTCTTAGAACTTCGCATTACACGCTTCAAAGCCATAGCTTCAGAATAGGGAAAAGAAAAGTGCATTGTTGGAGAGGGAGAGAGAGTGTGTGTTCATAAACCGGGAGATGGCACGTCGAGGATTGGAGATGGAGATGGCTTGAAGGTGAGAGGTTTTGGGAGAGAGGCTTCCTCCGGCGCGTTGTTGTAAGAGAGCTTCCACTTCTATAGATGTGTGTGTTCAAAGTGAGAGGAGAAGGGTCCTTTATATAGGCCCTAGGGGGGTGCTAAGAATACTAAGAGGGTTTTAAGAATAGGAGAAGGAAAAGCTCGCGCATCATCGTGGCACTAATTTTTTTAATTTTTTTAAAATAAAAAGTTTGCAAATCCTATGCTCAATTTTTTAAAAGCTCTATACTTACAAGTTACCATTCTATCTTGAGAGAGAGAAAGAAAGAAGTATCCTAATTTTGACTCACCTCTTTTTCTTTACTAAAAATACTATCTCTAAGATTTTTCCTCACACATAGATTAGGTTCCCACATAAACCTATTATTCCACATAAAGAAAGATCATAAATAAATAGATTCTGAATCCGATTTCAATCTGATTGCTCTGATAAACTCAAGATGACTCACAAAACTAAGCATCTCAATTACTTTGCAAAATAACTAACATGACTTATATGGATAAATGTTGGGTACATGATAATCTCCCCAACTTAAGGATTCGAGATGTCCTCATCTCAAGAAAAGTGAGAAGACTCCTAAGTGTACATTAATGTTTATGATAAGTCAAATCAATAGGGTACTTTCTAAGCTTAGACTTATCCAGTCCACTAAAAGCTCAATCGTATGATTTAATCAATCCTTACCTTTCCGTTTCATTAAAACCCAATCACATGACCTAAACAATCTTGACTTAACCAGTCCATCAAAGCTTAATCATATGACTTAACCAGTCATGACTTATCCAATCTGTCAAAACTCAATCTTATGACTTAACCATTCATGATTATCTCTATCACATGACTTAACCATTCATGGCTCATTCAATCCACACAAAAAAAACTCACTTACATGACTTAACCAGTCAAACAATTTCTTTGTAGAAAACAACTCAATCTTCTAATCATAAAGTCATCAAAATGTCATATAGGGGTCTACAAAAGATCTCTTCATGAAAAACAAATATAGTAAAGGTTTCAACCATAACTATGGTACACGTCAATCGACATAGCGTAATATCTCTACGAGTCCGGTAATGGGTATAGTAACCATACACATGAGGAAGCTTGAAGTATCCAACAAAATATTTTCAACCTAAGCTCTAATACCAATTGTGAGGTCCCCAACCCCGAAAATATTGGGGTGACTTGATAGATGGCCTTCCTTTATTCTCCTTTCATTGTTGACGACACCCTACTCCGTTTCCACAAAGTAGAGATACGAGCAACACAAGAGAGGAAGTCCTCTATCCATCGTTTACGTGGTTATAAGGGTCATACGCCACAAGCCAAGTCGATAAATTTAGGATTCTAATGAAGTTGTTTCCTAACATAAAGATGAAATCTCATTGACATATTTAGAATCCATAAACAACGCCTTTTTCCCCACGTTTAAGAGGCGTGGCCGCCATCCATAAACCATAAGTATGATATGAGACTTAGCCTAAACTAGGTAGTAATCTTGTGTCACGTAGATTTGGGTCATCTCAACTCTTGCACAATGAGTCACTAATTTCACTTCTCTCAATAAGAGGGAGTGAAGAGTTTCTCGACTAATCGATACCACCCATCCTTGACTGGCAACCTGAGCCAGCCCCCACTTTCCACCCCATACTCACACTTTTTACCACATTATTTTACATATACAAACAATGTTCCTTAATTAATTCCAACACATGTTCTTTTATACAGCCCGTCAAACAATACCAAAACAATTTAAACAAGGCCTAATGAAGACAACTCTATTTTTCAACAAAAAAAACTTTTTCAATTTCTCATGAGTTGCCGCTACCCGCGGACTTTCTCTGTCTAACCAACAGAGCCTTTGCAAAGGATTTATTCGCTAACCGTGAATTGTGCAACCTTCCCATCTCGCTAACCGCGAGACATCTTACTAACCAGCAGGCATCCTGCTACCCGCGAGGCATCTTGCTAACCGCGAGGCATCCCGCTACTCGCAAGGCATCTCGCTAACCGCGAGGCATCTTGCTAACCGCCAGGCATCCTGCTACCTGCGAGGAACAAAAGATATTCTTTTAACAATTCTTCTCTTTAAACGATTCTTTAAACATAATCAATCAATTCTTCATATCAATCAGAATCCACTTGTCAAACAATAACAATTTATGAAGCAATAACAATTTATGAAGCAATAACAATTCAACAAACAATGACAATTTATCAAACAGTTCTTTTACTAATTTATGAAAACATATGCTTGTTTCTTGTGATAAGGGGTTCCCTATGCTTAGCTTCCCAAGTCAAACATGAATAGAAATGCAGAATTATAATTTTGTCTTACTGAATTTGGAGCACGTGCGGCTAACTTCTGTGCTGGAGGTTGGACGGCTTCAATTTCTTCTTTGGTTGATGCTTCCGCATGAGATACGTTTGCAGTAGACACCTTCCTTGGTGGTGCAACGGCACGGGCGTTCTTAGAACTTCACGTTACACGCTTCGGAGCCATAGCTTCGGAATAGGGAAAAGAAAAGCGCGTTGTTGGAGAGAGAGAGAGAGAGAGAGAGAGAGAGAGAGAGTGTGTGTTCATAAACCGGGAGACGGCACGTCAACGATTGGAGATGGAGATGGCTTGAAGGTGAGAGGTTTAGGGAGAGAGACTTCGTTCGGTGCGTCGTTACAGGAGAGCTTCCGCTTCTGTAGATGTGTATGTTCAAATTGAGAGGAGAAGGGTCCTTTATATAGGCCCTAGGGGGGTGCTAATAATACTGAGAGGGTTTTAAGAATAGGAGAAGGAAAAGCTTGCACGTCGTCATGGCTCTAAGATTTTTTTAATTATTTATAAACGTTCACGAATCCTATGCGCGATTATTACAAAGCTCTATACTCCCACTCTATCTTGAGAGAGAGAAAGAAAGAAGTATCCTAATTTTGACTCACCTCTCTTTCTTTCCTAAAAATACTATCTCTAAGCTTTTTCTTCACACATAGATTAGGTTCCCACATAAACCTATTGTTCCACATAAAGAAAGATCATAAATAAATATATTCTGAACCCGATTTCCATCCGATTGCTTTGATAAAGATCATAAATAAATAGATTCTGAACCCGATTTCCAACCGATTGATTTGATAAACTTTTGGAACACCTTCAGGAAGCTTGGCTCCTCCTTGGTCATTTCTCTTCCATAACTCTATTCCATTTTCGGGTAACCAATCCACATTTTTAGAGTGTACTTTGTACTGCATCAAAGGTATTCCATCACTCATATAGAACCTGAATTGCAATGTCTTTGAATGACCCACTAAGCTATCTGCTCCATCATGTAAGAACCCCTTTACAAATCCTTTAAAGTCTGCCACCTTTTGTAGGAGAAAAGGTGTTGGTTGCATGCTAACACACTCACTGAAGATCTTCATCAAATGTGGAAATGTAAAAATGGCTTGTTTTCTAAGCAAAAAATCGATTGAACAATGCATCAATGTCTTCATGAGTGTGACCAACATAAGAAATCCAAGTTGCATAGTGTCAAATACTCCTCGTGCAACCAACAATGATAGGTATGAAAACACATATCGATTCTTATTTTCTGAACCACAATTATCAAGTTGTAACAACAATGTTCTTGGCAACCCAAATACATTGCCATCCTCCTGTACATGTGCATTAGTAGCAAAGAATGATTGCATCCTTGGACAGTCATTTCCCTGTCTAGAAGCAAAATTCTCAGTTTCCACATTCACATTTGTGATTAGATCAGTCTCTGCCTCTTCATTCTGGGCACTTTGTTCCTTGCAGTACTAATTTTTCTCCTTAAGCACTTTCATATGGTGATACAGAGAAGCTGTAGAAAAAACACAATAAAAAAGATTTGTTCGTGGTTCTACACTTGAGTTTTCTAAGCTCAAGTCACCAAACATATGTTTATCTCTTCTTTCTAAGTTTCTTAGACATTTTGAGAGAGATGCAATTGTGAAGTTGGGATCACTCGGCCATAATCCCAATGCAAAGTGACCATAAGTTGTTTTTCCATGTCCATGAGTGAGCATTCATGTCAAGGATACTGGAAGCCTCTCAACTCCATTGAGAGATTTTGGAACTGGTTTGATTTGTGGTATAGCAGTCTTACTCTAGTCCATCTTGTCATGTATAATGCACAAGAACTTAGTTGGATTCATTTCTGAAGAGCTCCTCCAAGCATAGTACGGATTTCTACAGCTCATTTGTTGCAACATGTGTGCTCTCCTCTATGCCATGTATCTAGCACGCTCCAACTGATTTTTGGTAGACTCTACCTTGACCTTTATTGATGTGCAAATGTTACATTTAGAGAATGTGCTTGATATTGATAAAGTGGTTGTCTTGAAGACTGTGTTCCACAACCTTGAGAATGTTGGCTGTGACAACGTTTTGTATTCCATTGTGACAAGTGTGTCGTTTACTTCCCGCAAAATGTCCACTTATTTGTACATCGTTGGTAGAACACGTTGAGTTTCCCGAGTGCCATGCATGGTTGTCCTTGACTTATGTGGCATTTGATCTGCATTATTATCTATGAAGCTTTGTATGAGTGCTTTTGCCATCTCAACATGTGTCAAGCTCTTCCTTATTATTCCAATGTTTCCATGATTGCCATTGCATGCTCCATCCAAGAAATTTTTACGCAGCCTATAAAATGTTGACTTTCCTATTCCATGCATTACATACCATGCTTTACTACATACCTTCTTTCCATCAAAAGTAAACTCAAAGCATTCCTCTTCTTGATCTTTTCTATGAGCCATGCTCATACAATCCAATACAAATGTGCATCGGCTAGTGTAGCTTTGTCCCCAAAAGTCTTCCCTCGCTTGCATGATTTTGGATATGTTTCCAATATGGCAACATCGCATCTCACAACAATCAATTGTTGCAACTTTGTGAATGTTTGCAGCATCACATTGTTTGTTGAAAGCATGAGCATTACCTTTTTTTTTTCCTAGGCCTAACTCTATGTACATAACTCCTTTTCTTACCTGTCCCATCTCTTATATCATAGTCACCGGCAATGGCATCCTGCTCTCTATCGTTTTGAGTATGAAGAAGAAGACCTAGTTGTGTACTGGTGATACCTTCTTCAAAACTAGTTTCAGTGTTGTTATCTATGCCATCATCCTCATAGTCATCCCTGGAAGCATATAAGCTATCAAGGGAATCTCCCGTTTCTTCCATGAGGAAATCTTGAATACCCTCAATGGCAAAAGAAGATCCAGTGTCTTTGATCAAGGGCTCACCATTCTCAAATGTGAGCTGCCTAATAGGCGAGCTTACCAAATTCAAACTTGAAATATCACTTTGATCTGGATGCATCGACCCTTTCACAATGACACCCAAGCTACTCTCACCTAGTTCAATACAATTTATAGCCTCATATGGGTAGACCAACAATACCACTCCATTACCAAGTTTTGTAGATCTATTGTCAGCCCAAAGGATGACTCTTTTTTCTTTCCAAAGAACTTGGGGATTTGCTTCTTACTCGTTATTTGGATTCCTCCTCTCTTATGGGAGAGAGTCTTCTTTTGGGAGTCTCATCAAGAGGCCTCGTAAGCTATCTCTCCTCTTGGAGAGGAAGGGAAATCCCATAAGCACGAAGGTGTTGGGTAACTTCAGCTTGCAAAGCAGGGTTGCCCATAGCTTGATGCAACCTAGTAACAAGATAATTTCCCTTCCTCAAATTCCATAAGCCGAAGTTGTCGGTAACTTCGGCTTGCAAAGTAGGGTTGCCCATAGCTTGATGCAACTTAGTAACAAGATAATTAACAAACATGGGGGCATTATCATTAGTACCTTCGTGTGCAAAATCAAAGTTATCAATTTTCATTATACTCTCTTGGTTATTATCATCCATGCTAATTAAACTTATGTATAGAATTACTTAGTGCTTTGGTACCCTCAAAAACCTTAGTCGCTACTCTTCTTTACCTTTGAAAATTAGTTCTCAAGCAACCACACCCGTGGTTTAGACACTATTGATTGCAAAGACTAGTGGAGAGGGTCTAATATTTCTCGGTTGATTATGGTTCCTGTTGAGATTGCTTGTAGCTCAATAATGGTTAAGCCAAAGGCAAGCCCCAAGAGACTTCATTATTAAGACTATAGTTCCCAACGGTGTACCTCGAACTAAGTCCTTCTCAACCAAGATAATAGATCCATGTTTCACTTACCCTATTGAAATAAACAGGCCCAACCTTTCATATACAACTTAAGGATCTCTCTTCTTAAGCAAGAAATGAGAAACCAATAGCTCTGATACCAATGTAATGGAAATGGCCTATGAACTTTGAGAATAGCAAAATTAGGAGAATTAAAGCATTTTTGTGAGACTACTTTGAGAACATAGAGGGTAAACTCAATTAGTGGTAGCAACATAACCATAGTACTTAATTAACTTGGCATGAACAATACTTTTGGCAAGAGAGAGTGTTTAGAGAACATGACAACAGTTGAGGACCCGATTTATGTGGAGCCGGTCCCCCCTGCAATAGGCTTTTGTATTATAGATTCTCCCATCAAGAGAGACTTGGTATGATAAAATCTTTGTGTTCCTTGTGACCTAGGTGATGCAATGAATATGGAAAGCTTCATGCATCACGAGCATAACATAGACTTCGTAGAAAGAATTAACCATCCCCATCCTCAGTCCCAACGCCTCAAACACCTTCAAAGGTGGAGAGAGATAGTAGGGAATGAGGGTAGAGAAGAGGGAGAAGAAACATTCATAGGAGAAAGAAATAGTTCCTCACTTATCATCACTCTTCTTGCTTAGCATACATAATAGCATAGTGATGAAGATGGAGAAGATGGAAAGCTTAAGCATTGAAGTATGGCTCTTGGTTGGATTTGCATTCCATAGACAAGAGTGTTGGTGTAGGCTCTCAAGCCATCCCTTTTTTTGGGGGGGATACTAAAAGTGACGAAAGAGAAGGAGGGAAAAACGACAAGATTTGGAGAAGGAGATAGAGCTCTTGCACTTTGCACCCCACACAATGAGAGAGAGAGAGAGAGAGAGAGAGAGAGAGAGAGAGTAAGAGTGTGTGTGTGTGTGTGTGTGGGAGAGTATACCCCCCAAGCTAGTCCCCCTCCTTGCTTTGGTTGACCCCTCTTCTAGCACTAATTTGCACTTGATTGGACCTCCTCAAGCCTGGCCAATCACATGCTTAGTGCATATCAAGCAACAAGGGTAGCCTTGGGACAAGTGTCCCCCTTTCCCCTTTGAGAGAGAGGACTTGATAAATGCATAAAAAATTAATTAAATTAACTAAATTATCATTGGACCCCTTGGAACACCAACCAATAGGCTTTAGGCACAATATGAGGGCAACATGAAGAGGAGCTTGACAAGTGCCCTATTTGCTTTCTTTGTACCAAGCTTGTCTTGTGTGAGGGTATGTGTGTTCTCTCTCTAGCCCCTACAATGAGGGCTCGCCCCCCCTTGAGTAGGGATCATATTGACTTTGTGGAGCACCTCAAGCCCCTCAAGCACCTTAGTCATGGAGCACCTTAGTATCTTAGTCATTAACCACCTCAAGCACCTTAGTCAGCTGAAAATGAGTAGGCTAGAGGTATGCCAAAATGGCTGGTGCATACATTGCGTGACAGTAAATTGGATGCACCTTTTTCAAGTTGTACTCATTCAGGCTCTCGCCATGCAACTTATGCATCAGATTGTTATGTTTGGTAGTGTCTAGCTTACATGATGTTGAGGAACCTATGTTTTCTGATGAAGCATAGAATTCAAAAAATTGGATGGCTGCCACGCAATCAAAATATAATGCACTCATAGAAAATGACACATGGACTTTATGTGATTGCATCCAGGCAAAAAGGCCATTGGTACATAGTGGGTTTATAAGTTGAAACGCAAGCCGGATGGTGAGATTGATCGCTATAAGGCTTGACTTGTTGCAAAGGGTTATGCACAGCAAAAAAAGCATAGATTATGAGAAGACTTTTGCTCCCACTTGTTGTATGACTACTGTGCATTTTCTATGTGCATTGGCAGCTCATTTTTGTTGGGATGTACATCAATCAGACATTGTTACTGCTTTCTTGAATGGTGACATATTTGAGGAAGTTTATGTAATGCAGCCTCACGGTTTTGTCAAGAAAGGACAAGAGGATAAAGTGTGCAAATGTAACAAAGCTTTGTATAGGTTGAAGCAATATCCTCGTGCTTGGTGAAGGCGGACACTCATTTGGTCAAACTAGTCTTGCTTGGTGGGCCTTGCTATATAACATCTATAGAAATAACATGACATATGAAAATTGACATTTAGTATCTAGCATCAAAGGGAACAAGAGCATGACTAATTTGGCAAGGGCGGCATTCCATGAAAGGGATAGACGGGGGATGGACATTTGAAAAATGCTATAATTATTATGGGAGGAAACGAAGTTAAGTGTATCAATTATTAGAGATTATAGGGATGGTTACAATTGAGATTGTATCCAAGCAAGTTTGCCTACGGATGAATGTTTTTTCTAGTATACGTGCTATGTGTAAATTCTGACAAACGGAAAGTATTTTTTTATATAAAAAAAAGTTCATCGAATGGCTAGTAGCGTAGAATGTCGGCTCGTATTTTTGAAGGTGGATGTTGAGTGTGTTTTGCCTTTCTTCTTTTGTAGTTATTTGTGTTTTGCCTTTATTCTTTTGTAGTTATTCCTGGTTTGATGAATAGGGACAATGATACATGTCACTTCACCCTCTATGTTTTGTGTTATGGCATGACAATGCATGTTGCACCGTTTTCCACACCGATTGTCAAGTCGATGTTTTCAGTGATCATGCAGTGCAAGCCAATAGCAATTGAATCTAGCTTGTTGAACTTAGGGTCTAGGAGCCACTACTGAAGGACATTTATGTTACCCATGTTCATCTAGTATACATGCTATATAACATCTATAGAATACGTGCTATTTATGTGAGGTATGCTGCAGTGCAGGAGGGGCATATTTCTAGATTGTGAGCAAATATGTCACATTGCATG
Source organism: Adiantum capillus-veneris (assembly GCF_014529385.1). NCBI lineage: Eukaryota > Viridiplantae > Streptophyta > Polypodiopsida > Polypodiales > Pteridaceae > Adiantum > Adiantum capillus-veneris. The sequence goes on along the minus strand of NC_140931.1, from coordinate 83,680,185 downwards.
CTCCATATTTATACAATGCAATAATTTTAAACCATGATCAAGCATGTGGACAGTAAGCTTGTTTCAAGTTGGCTACAGTTTGCTCCCTAGCTTATTGACGCTTGGACTGTAATCTTTTAGGTCTTGAGAACTTCATACTAACACCTAGTACGAGAGAAACAAGGACATATATAGTATGGCATCAATTATTTAGACACCTAGTATGGTATCAATTATTTAGAGCACAAAGTGAATTTACTATTGTGATACACCACATTCATTCACTACTTGTTTATTCAATATTGTAATACATCACATGCATCGGCTAGCAACCGTATACAAAGAGTTGCATGTGCAACTAACATGTGCAGATGTTGATCGACATCGAGTGTATAGTTCTGAGAACGAGATCCAAATAAATTGAATCAAAGAAAGTAATGTGAAAATTTTTTAACAAGCAAAAAGATAAAGCATGAATGAGCTGCAACAATAAATGAGGTGCTTTACTGAACTTCAATGTGGTACTGCTGCTTTTCAATTGTCCAATCTACAGGCCGATATTTGAGTCAAGCTACAGAAAAGCAATGTGAAATGAAACGCCAAAGACTGAAAGTGCAAAGTATACAGTGCATGTCATACAGAGGTGCCATACAAAAGCATGGTGGAGAGTTGGCACTATGGTCTCTCCAAACAACTATAAGAAACGAAAGTCGTGCCCTGCCCCATAGCGTTACGTGTTGTTCCAAGAAAATGCATGAGCATGGAAGATTGGATGTAGATGACGAACCTTGCAGTGTTGTCAAGAGCTGGAGTCGTGCTTGTACAATTGGAACGTGTAGTGTTGTGAATATATGTCCTCCCTACACAAAACACGCATAAGTAATTTTATATTCTATGTATGAACCTCAACCCCAACCCTCAAGCAGGTCAGCATACCCCCACCTCTCTCTCTCTCTCTCTCTCTCTCTCTCTCTCTCTCTCTCTCTCTCTCTCTCTATGGCATAGACGCAATAGGACATAGACACTTACTTGAGGAGCATGTGGACTGTCACAACGCGTTGAAGAAGAGGTTGATGAGTCAAGCAACCAACAATGAGATGACACCTCTGAGGAGGAGCGCTTATGTTTGCAACAAATGCCAGTACTTTCGAAGCACTTGACTCGCTCTTGTTTGCAACAAGCAATACGAAGGGGAAGTGAGTTGGAATAAGAATCACCATCTATATTCTTCCTCTCCTTGATGATCTCTTTGTCTTTCATACCTTCTCTTAAATATACGATTGTTTCATCAACGTATCGATTATGTCTACTGTAATCTCATCATGATCTCTTATGACTTCTTCCATCATGTCGATTATGGCGTTCTATTTTGCTATCATGGCTACCATCACCACAACTTTTGTGTTGTTTCTCTTCTTTCAACTTAGCCTTGTGCTAAAGCTCTTTTTTCAGATCTTTAAAATTTCTGTCTATCATCAACAACAGAAAGCGAGAATCAGAATTCGTTTCTACTTGTTCCTTTTTTGCAGTCTTGCTTTTAGCAGAAAGAACAACAAACGTTTCCTACTTCTCAGTGTTCTGGGTGAGGTCGAGGATGAACTTTTGTGAGAACATCCAATGCAGGCTTTCAGCTCTGTGCAGACCTTTGAAATGAGGGACACTACTCTAAAGCGTTCAGCGCATCATCAGAACTTGACTGCCGAGCGTAGAGACTAGTTGCGTTATCATTAAGTATCTCTTGGAGATGCACTCGACAACGCAGACGATAGAAACACAATACAACGGATTAGTCGATTAACGTTGGATCAACACTCTGATTGGACGATTGAGATTGAGCCAAGTGGCTCGATGCCTTGGCCTTATTTTCAAAAAAGGTCTTAGGCTCACCAAGTAACGAGGCTTTCGTAACAGTCCTACAGAAATCACATTGTATACAAAGCGTGACGGTGATGTACTTCTCGTTGTGGTTCTCTACGTGGATGATTTGCTGACCACTGGAACAAATGAGCGACATATTGCTAAATTTAAGTATGATTTGAATGCTACTTTCAAGATGAAAGATTTGGGATTGTTGCATCATTACTTGGGTATACAGTTTAAGCAGTGTGATGGTGGTATTTCCTTGTGTCAGAAAAGTTACATAGAGACATTGTTGTGTAAGTTTGGACTTAAGGATTGCAAACCTATTGCCACTCTCACGAAAACAAGTTTGAAATTGAGTCTTCATGATGTTGGTGATCGTGCAGATGTCACTCTTTACCAATGGGTGCCTCATTTATGCCGCAAACTTCAAGAAAGGGGAGGAGGATGTAGGTAGTGGGAACCTGACCCTGGGAATGGATTCTACATAGGATAGCGGAGTTACGAGTAGTTACCCATATTTATTAGTTGATAATTATTGTTAGTCAGTCAAAACCCAGTACGAGCACCTTTAAATAGGATCCATTACTTTGATTTTGGGTTAGTAATCTATATGTCGATCTATGTATTGTTCGATAAGTCTTTCATAGAGCCTTATTATATCAATCATGAGTCTTTGAAACTCATGTACTATCCTTTAACTAAGCACTCAATGCAACATTGATTGTACTTCCAGAATTATACTCATAAACTCATAAATTTGAATATTTACTTTCCACTTGTTTCAATCCCTATCATCTAAATCTATTATTTTAGTTTAGTTCGGTCTATCTATGTGATTTTTCTATCGGGTCATCTGAAGTTTGATTATGTTCATTCCATCTTATCTAATAATGGACATCTCTGAAGTTTTAAAACTGGAATGGAAACTTGTTCCTCTCTCCGGAAAAAGTTTTTGTTTAAATATCCTTTTGATTGTTGCATACAAAATCCCAATAAGGTTTAAATAAATTCACATAACCATTTGTAAAATGTGCCTTACTCAAAGCTTCTAGGGAGGAGGCAAATTTTTTTATGGAGTTATTTAAAATTTCTATGATATTAAATTGTTCATACATAAAAGGTAAAAGGGTCATGTTAATACTACGGAGATCGTATGTACCGATTACCTTAGTGCTTCAATCTTCGTAAAAAGGGAGTTGAGCTAACACATAAGAGATCATATGTGTGTGTGTGTGTGTTGGGGGGGGGGGGGGGGGGGGGGGGGGGGTCACGAGATGCATGGAGGAGACATCCCCTCCCCAATTTTTGTGAATCCCCATGCTCGATGCACTTCTCCTCAAGCACCCCACAAGTGAAGTAGTGAGGGTTGAAGATTAAAAAGAAGCCCTCCAAAAAGCTTAAACCCGAAAGCAAAGGTTATTGACGAACTCCATAAACGTTTGGACTTTTTTTTCGCTTACATTATGGGTTTTTTTTTTTACTTAATGAAAGCGTGCCATCATGATCGAGTTTGTGTCACACCCCCCCAAAAAAAAGCTACTCTAACTTAGTAGGCCTAGTTAATGTGTGAGTTGGTGTAATGTGTGAATAATAGTCGTAGTTAATGTGTAAATAGGTACTATTGGCAAATTGCTTGATAAGTTTTCTCAGAAGAAAAAAGACAACTCTAAATAAACATAGAAGATTGTGTGAAATACAAAATCTTGCTTAATTGGTTAAGTCGAAGCAATTTATTTTTTCAAAATATTGTAGGATTACTCTTAAATAAATTTTTGAAGCAAATAAAGCATAAACGATTTTATGAAACGTATAAATTGTTATATTTAAATCAAGTAGTCAATTTTGTGTAAAGCACTACTGAGATGTATACATCAAGATAGAGCACTCACCAGTTTATTTGTATCGTATTCAATTGAACAAGTCTGCACTTCAAAAAGCTTACCTTTGACGAACCACGAATAAAAGTAGAACACTACTTAAACTTTTCATACCATGAATTATTTTTAATGACATAAATTAAATGAGTATGGCATAGAATTATGATGGAGAGTTGGCATTGTGTCTCTAACCTTTATAAGCAACGAAAGATGTGCCATGTCCCATAGTCCAATTCTAATACATAGGCATGCTATTCAAGGACAAGATAGCAAACTTGAATTTATCTTTGATAATTTAGTATTTAAGTTCTTGCCACGACCATGTGAATTTCTCTTGTAAGTTTGTATCAAGTCCTTGCCACAACCATGTCGAGCATATGATGCAAGCAATATGTTCCAAGCGACTGCGTTTTAACTAAAAGATTGTTGTGAGCTTTATGTGCTTTTGTAAGGCCACTAAAGTTGGCATACATTTCAAACAAAGCATTGCAAGCACAACATGTTTCTCCAACAGCACTTGACTTACAAGGCTATCAAACAAAAGCACATGTTTCTCCAACAACCCTAGACTTACAATGCTATCGAGAATTCTCTCACCATCACAGGCTTCAAGGTAATGGGTAGTCAAAGAGACAACATTTTGAAAAGAAAGCTCATTAAGAACTTGATGTGCTTTCATAAGGGCACCACATTTGGCGTACAAGGCTGGTTCATCCTCATTCAAATCCCTTCTACATTCATCTTCTCTGTCATGGTCTCTTTGTCGTTCATACTCATGTCGATCATGTCTACCGCGATCTCCATCATCGTGTTGCTCTTATCTAGGGCCATCTCCATCATCATCTCTTCTGCGACTTAGCGAAATAACGAACTAGATGCGCTGGCTGCCAACCTACACAGGTCTGCCAATCTTGCCGAGAGATGACTTCCTTGTGTACGTATGACTGCTCCTCAACCAACCACTTTCATCTAAGATTAGCAAGCATGCCCTACGTCGCATTGCAACCGCTAAGGGATCAGGTATGCTGGCATGGGCTTAACAACGATTGATGAGGCAAGACACTTGCAAGTGTGGGGACTTGAATCCCTCCAAATTGTTGGCCATGAGCCTGGCCATCAAATTGTGCAAATCAGAGTCTCAGAGAGAGAGAGAGAGAGAGAGAGAGAGAGAGGAGAGTTAGTTACCTACGGAAGGCCATGTTGAGAGTACTGTGAATGCACCATAGGCAACGGCCTGCACAGCCTACTAAATAAAGCATGGAGCATTATTTTCTCTGCTGATGTATCTTAGACATGACGATGTGCGGCTCTGAAACGCCAGAGTGGATGCTCTTTCATCCGATCTCCGCTGTTGTCTATTATAAGTGCCTCTACTTTCCATGACTTCATTCATCGACCTAGTGTTGCCATATGACATTACATGGCCTATGGAGAAGCAACCTGGCTTGGAGGCCACACAACCATGTAGTCTTCAAAAAAATTAAAAGGTGCTCCTAATTCAAAGATTCCACTTTCTTCAAATTTGGACTCACATGAAGCACATGTTATCCTTTGGCAAATTATGTCGGACCAAATGTTAATGGGCATCACAAGGGCCACAATATGCTGTGGCTTAACACCTATATTATGGGTCTCTCTTAATGAGGGCATCACAGGGGCCACAATATGCTGTGGCTTAACACCTGTATTCAATTGGAGAACATCCAATGTCCTTTACACCTAGACATGTGCGCTACAACCAAAGAACATTCCTAAGCCGGCGATCTGCACGTGCTGGCAGCCTGGCCCGCCCGCTCTGTAAGATCCAAAAATCAAAGAAGTAATAAGGCCCCTTGAAAAATGGAGCATGGTCAAAATCATTACTTTTCCTGTTAGAAGAAGCCTTTCAAGGAGATCTATATATTTAGGAAAATGATTTTTTTGAAACACCAAAAAAAAAAAAGAGCATTTGACCTCTCTGAGTACAAGGAATTGGTACTCTCTATACCAAGCACAGCAGAGAGGAATCGAAGATTGCTCAAACCCACAACTTTCTTATACAAGAAATAGAGCTACCAACAATTCAGTTAATCTCTGGTAGAAAAGTTCTGCTCACTGCCGGCAAGTCACAATCAGCTTTCACAGGGGGCCCCAAAAGAACAAAATAATTGTTCTTTCACTTTCAAGGCCATTCATCTTTCTGTTTCTTAAGAGAGCAATTACACCTGCATTTAGCGCTATGATCAAAGTATCTCGAGGCGAGTCCGGTGCCGCCTTCTTTATTATCCTTCAAAAAGTGTTACAAAAAAATTCTATTTAGATCAGAATAAGCATGGATATTAGTCAGAATAAATACAAGCAGAAAGGCGTACTTTCAATGAAAGGAGGGGCAACATAAAACACTTCTAAAAGTTTAATCTTTGACAGTTTAAGCATAAATTCCCAAACCAAGCCGCTTGGGATCTTGCTCAATCATCCACGGGGACCTGTTACAGAATACGAAGATGGGTCCGACATGTCAGTATTTGTACTCGTAATACCACAAGACAACACTAGAGGATAAAGACACATACTTGTTCATGACAAAATTTAATGTGCCCTCGGCTGCACGCTCCAAAAGTATCTCCCTTGCTTCTATGGCAATGCCCTCGGGCTATGGCAAAATAAACGTAGTCAAAACAATTGATAAAATTTAACTCTCGTTAGTCAGAAGCACAGCTGTCCTCGGTCACTGTGGCATTTGGATTTACCTCTTCAGGATACCAGACGCCTGGCTGCGTGCTTCCTTCAAGCATCGCTCTCACGAAGGCAGAAACCGCAACTCCTACACACCTGGAGATGACACATATTCTATCAGTTACCCAGATCATCTTTACCTAGATTACTCAACTATGGAACTAAAATTTGCTTCTTTACCTAAAACTACAAGCTAAACCGCTTATGTCGTAAGGCATCAATAAATACAATAAGAGAGACATATTTTATTTCTGTAGCTTCTAGTAATCAACAAAATGCTTGACAAACATTACTATCCTGTAGTAAGCAATACATCCACTAGGTCGCCCGGGATTCGTTATCTAGCCATTTGTTTCTCCTCTCTCTGAGTCAAAGGTCTTTTGAGGTGATCTAAATATGTAGTAGATAACAACAAAACCCATTTTAAATATTGCTTGTATGAGGTCAGCTCCTCCACAGCAAGATAACTTTCTCAAAACGGCAATCTTGTGAATGCTATTGGTCAGTCTTTAGAGCAATAACAATTCTTAGACTGCCTGCACATAATCCTGACTCCTTTCCTTTTACTACTGCCTTTGCATGGCCAGTAGGACATGCTCGCTTATTGCTTCCATTCACAAAGAGCCCATCATTGGCTTGACAATTGTCAAGAAGTTCTTTTGAAGAAGTGTTTGAATTACAATTTCTGAATTCGCTCCTCTTGTTCTCTTTCCTCAAAGGAGCGTGCTTAAGAATTGCATGAGCCATCTCTCTGTTGAATTTGGTGGTCATTCATGTTGAAAACTCAATGGCATATACGTTTCCCCGAGATTCACTGAGGAGTACAAGTACTCCACTCCCAAGACTAGCATTTTAGGTCTGGCAAAGTACATTGTCTGCAATGGCTCTCTTTTCCAAAGCTTTGCATTTTCTTGCAAAGAGCATCACTGTGGTATACTTCTATGTCAGTTTAATCAGTCTTAAGAATGAGGACTATCATTGCATTTCCATGTTCATAGTGATCTCTGTACTCTTTTATCTCTGCATTCTTGCCCTTGTGCAGGTCGATTCTCCCCAAAGAAAGAAGTGTAGCAGCACTACATCTAATTTTGAAAGTACCTCCATCATATTAACCTTCTTTTCTTTCGCAACGATGCCCGTATGCTACCTTTGAGCAATGAAGCTTTGACTTGAGCGACTATAGTTGAAAAATGTACTTGTGTCACTCTCATCTGGCTCTATAACACACACAACTGGAAGATAAGGTGGTAAGGTTGCTCCAGTCTTTTATAAAAAGAAAAATTAAAATGTTTATTTACAAAAGACCTAAAAGATCTGTGAGACCAGAAAACCATCCTCATATGATCCAAAGGTCCAGTATAGAAAATATGAAAGACTAAGGTGAACCAGTAGCACCAGCTGCTGGCCTATCCACAAAGGTACCATCACATGAACTCTCTGATGGGCCCTGTGGAAGAAATCTGTCACCTGCCTCTGCATGGGTCTTGTGCTAGAGCGTGAAGGACTCCGTAATAAAGCATGTCTGTACCTGCATAGCTCTAGCATGAATAGCCCAAGGCGTCTCTGATTAGCGTAATCCATCAGGTGGGACAAAGGACCAAATCCGTCTCCCGAAGAGACAATGAAATCATCCCCATATCTCATAATATACTGGGGACTGACACATGTGTCATGTATAATGCTCTTCTGTCTCTGGCTCTAAGCCGCATAGCTGGCAAATCTGCTGTACCCAAGTGTATCTACCTATCTCCATCTGCACCTAATGGGAGGAGGTCCGCAGCTGTCCAATGACACATAGAAGCCCGTGCAAGAGGAGGGAATCCATGTATCTCAGCCGTCGAGTAAATCTGTCCTCACTAATGTGAAAAAAATGCTTTTGTAAAACGCCATTTTCTTCCCCAATTCTCAAGGAGTCGTCACCCATGTCCTCTCTATATCAATCTGCATGAGATCCAGTCTCATAATCCTAATGGTCTTTGAACATGTGAATCAAGTGATGGTGTGTGCTTTGCACTTTTACTTCAAATCATAACCTAGGAACTATTTATGCTCCATGAATTGTCTGTATTTACATCTCTCATCTAAACTTGTCAGTTTGACAAGTTTTATCTTCAGTAATATTTTCTCCGTTAGATGGTCTCCACAAGAAAATGAACCTCATTCCAGCACCCTCATAGTGGCATCGCGATATCGGACAAACAAACATCCCGCTCACAAGATGTTCTCGGGCACATGTGCACACAAAATCTCATTAGCATTAAGATCTTCAGCACATAGTAGCAAGAAATACCATTTTGGGACGGCCACACATTCCTTTTCTCAACTGTTTCGGAAGAGCCGAAACAGTGCTAGAAAACTTTCTTTTTTTGTGAAAACAAAATCGTGCACCACTCTTATAATGTGAAGATGCATTTTTTTTCCTCAGGCGTGCGTGTTTTTTTGAATCTGTGTTTCTATGCCTGCGTTCTCTATCTTAAGTTCACAACATGCACCCGAAGTGTGCTGCAATAACTTCTTGTGGCTTCTGAAGGCCTTTGTGTAGCTTTCGTGCATTTTGTGTAGCTCTACATGTGTGGGTCATGTGGTCAAATTGTTTGTACATTATATTGAACTTTTACCTATTAAGAAAACACTGTTTCTTGACTGTTTCAATCTCGGACGAAACTTTGAAACACCAATTTTCCCATTTCCATTTCTGCTGTTTACGTTTCAGGCAGTGACTATGCTTAAGTCTCATGAAAGTATTTGTGACACACAATCAGCTCACGAACCTATTCAGTGCAGCCCTGGTCATATCTGCAGCGGTATAATTTTATCCAGCTAAATTTTTCAAAGGAATCTCTTCTGACATTTCAGCACCTACAATTATTCAAGAACGGTGAAACTATTTATTATTTATACAGTAATAGATGAAATGTTAGGAAGGTAGCACCTGATTGCATAAGACGACCAAACTTCCAAGAAATGCAAGCACAAAGGAACTAAAATAGCCCATAAATGGTCTAAACATCTGATGTTCTTAAATACAGCCAACTTTTTATGATCAAGGACAGCTCTCACTCACACAGAAAGTTTCTTGTGTGTAAACAACCCAACAGATTTCTTTCCGGTAGTGGTTTCAAAATCAACCTGCCAGATATAGATAAAGTCTAAATGACAAGATAAATCGCACCTTCAATCTGAAAATAATTACATTTATAAACGGGCAACAGAGAAGCACACACCCTCATAGACACATGTTCACCAACAAATCCGTCTACAGCTCGAACCAAAGGGTTGGCAAATCCAACAAGCTTCTCCACCTTAGCCCTATCCTTTAAGAAACCCTGAAAGCTTTGCAAAAAGTTAATGTTTCTTTATGATGTTGAAAGCCTGGAAAAAAACACATTGAGGGAGGCAGTTACCGGAGGTGCTAGGCTGGCAACTGCACCCATTGCCCAATTCCAGAACATTGGTTCAGTTCCAAATCGAGCACTAACACTAGGCACACCCAGTACTTCATGGGCACTTGCAACCTCTGGAAGGTTTCTATTTTGATGACAAGAAAGCGTAGTTACAGAATGCCATAGCAACAAAATCCCCTGCTCTCAAATACTAGTTTTCAAAACATACAAGAGATAAACGCTCCTTCTACCAACACCTTTGCCAAAGTCAATCTCAAGACGACCACTGTAGGGCTTAAGTAGCAGCTTCTCCCCTAGCCACAGTAAATTTGAGTTCACCAAACAAACCCAGGTCAGCAGCATGTCGCATTGTGCTTTAAGATCCCATACCTCTACGATAAGCGATCGCCTCCTCACCTAGCAGTAAGAAACTGGTAGAAAGAATTGTAGGACCTGCTCCACCAGATCCTGCAGTGAAATAGGAAAATCTAAAATGTATGATGTTAGGAGGCCAAGGATAATTGTCGATTCAACTCTCTACAGCTCTCTCTTGACGTACACAGGCTCAATGGAACTTTAAATACTCCCAGACACGTCTAGAAACCTATAGCACTGTACAACCCAGGCACAAATTCCTTTGCAGATGCTATCTGCCCAACCTGTACAGGACCCCTTCCCCTACCCTACATGCACCACTGTAGCAGCACATACACACTCTGCATGGGGGTGCTCCCACCACTCACTGCCTTTCTTTCTTGTGGCCAACAGCCTTAAAAAGTCAATTGCAACAGTCCCTAGCCACTAATTCTGTCCATTCTTTTGCCCCGGCCTCTAAGCTCTGAGTAACGCGCATATTATTGATGTAGTGAAATTTCAACCTCCATATTTTCCATTCATTCCCCATATTTGCAGTAGTGATTCCCTTCAATCAATGAAGATCAAGCAGGGTATGGGTACCATGTTGGTTCAGAAAAGACGGTAGGAGGATGTGAAATGGTGGTAAAACATTCAGGGCTAGCACACCCAAATTGCAAACTCGGGATGCTTCCTCAAGGCACATGTGCCTCCCCACGTGACAGGAATTGGAGCACATTTTCTCTCCTTCATAACAAGAGAAGGAATAGACTCATCTCCAAGATCAAAGAGAGAGGATAGGAAAGAATGTAGGTCACATTGGAGATGATTAGCAATAACTCTTGCCTTGCAAGAGTTGCAAGATACTACTGCACAGATAGATACGCTTTAAATCCTGTTGAATGTTGCTATAAGCGCACCTCTGCACCTACTAGAGATGGCCAGCCATCATCAAGCCGTGTGGGGGCATTGTACTGAGGCTTACGAGTTTGAGGATGACGATGCGGAGGAGGAGGAGGAGTTTGCAGAAGAGGTGAGCAACCCTCTGATCATGCTGAGAACTCGGAGGACGAGAGCTGTGAAGACAGTTAAGAGCTCCAAAGTCCATATGGTTTCCTGTAACTGGGAGTTGTTGACTCTGTAGAATCTAGAACAATGAATCTAAACTCTACTCATGTTTATTTCCTCATAGTGCACAGATTAGTGGCTTGCTCACTCATCTCACAAAGTGACCAGTTTGATCTTTGCCACCTCAATCACATTTGGACTTGCTTTTCTTCATCATATTATGGATATCTAAATTTTAATCACATCCTTTTACATGTGAGGCATGAGTCATAAGTATGACATGTTTTAGCATTTGTCTATGGCCTTCTTTACTCTCAAGTCCCTTATGAAGAGTTTTGCCTTCAGATTCGCGACTAAGGTCTAGAATTTGAATTCTTTTGAATTTTTTGAACTCCACACTCGGCAAATTGTGATATAGTTTTTAAATTCCAAGGTCTTGTATGGAATAATGGAATATAAAGTATACCTTCCATGTATTTTAGCATAGTATGTTCAATCAAACGATGCTGCGTATCTTTTGTCAACTTGGTGGATAATTGTGTTTTAATAATTCTTGATGACATTCTCACTTTTGCTGGTCCTTGGAAGAAGCATGCCATAGATGTAGAATAGATTTTTTGGATGCTAACAGCCTTATGCAGTAAAGAAGTCCGAATTTTTTCTGATTTCAGTCTTTATCGTTCTTCCAATGGTCTTGACCCTTCATCTTTTCTTTACCTTTGTTGTTGTTAAGTTCCTCGGCTTTGTTTTTAATTTCGGTAACCACCTTCTTAAGGAGATACGTTTCACAAAACATTTGTCTTCAGGATGACCATTCTTTATGGAAAGTATGCACTAATGAGGTTCTTTGGAAACTTTGTTAGATGTAGAGGCTTTGTTGGTTTTGAGTTTATTGGAGAACTTACCCTTTCCTTCAAGGAAAGGAGGGCTTGGTAACCTTTGTATTACGTAATCAAATTACACGCCTAAAGGCATTAATTACATCAGCCCATACGCATAACAAAATGAACGGAGTTGAAAAGACACATAGGGCCCCTGCAGCCCTCATAGCAGCTTCTGTCATGACACATACTTGAGCACCACTGTTTACGTAAGCCTAAAATCTTCTTTTCAATGAGGGCATCAATGAGAGGAAGCACATCAATGGGATTTCCTAACCTTGATGCTATATGCACCGCATGCACAGCTTCCTTAGCACGTGGAAGCATGGTACTAACCTTGATAGACCACTGGCTCCTCAACGTGGGATTTAGTGCCAATAATTGACCGAATGTAATATTGGCTTTCTGACCCTTGACATCACTCACCATATCATATTCAGGATGGCCACATCCAAGCTAGAAATCCATTTGCTTTATCCTGTATCTCCTTCTCCTCTTGCTAGTCTTTGCCTGCATCAACCTTCTATTTACGTTTGCAGCTTCTGGTCTCCCGCTCCATTTCTGTCTCTCTTTCTCCACAAGCCCTTTAATTGGCCGACATGTCAACGTCTGCTTGTCAACTCCAATGATATTAACCTAGGAATTTCCTCACTACCTCACGGGAGAGGCGGTTCCGGATTGTCAATTGGCTGCTCTTTCGAACCATTGTGTGGCCCCTGCCCTCTACCTCTGTCAAATAGTGGATGCACACCTCCTCTTTCCCTAGGTAGATGTGGGCAATCAGGAGCATAGTGTCCCTCTTCTCAGCAATAGTAGCATCGACCAGGCAAACGCCTAGCTCTATCTCTCCCTCATCTTGGTTGACCTCTGTCCATCACACTTGAAAATTCCTGCATCTGCTCTGGTAAGTCATGAACGTATCCATTGTTGCAAAACAGCTGTCATTCCTCAGTTGCTTGATTCTCCATCTAACCTTCATCTCGTAAACTTTGTGGTGAAACCGAAATCACCGCTTCATAGCTTAGCACTCCTTGCTCGATCTTTTCTATTTTCCTGCTCTTTGACCAGGCAATCGCCAATGTGCCATTGTAGTTTTTTGGGCTTTCAAATCTACTTTCTCCCGCACCTTGGGATGCAAATATGCCATAAATTTGTCCAGCTTGAAATATTCACCATTGGCTAATTGCATAGCCGTCGCCAACTCTGTCCAACACTCTTCAAAATGATCAAGAAATGTAGTTTTTATCTTCACTTACATTCTATTTAAGGGCCTTCAATTTCGCATCCATGTTTACTAGAGACACCTCTTTGCGGAAATCCTGCAAGAATCCCACTAGAGCCCACCATGCTTGCCTCGGTTTGCCTTCCAACGCATCGAACCATGCATTGACCTTGCCGCGCATCACCAACGGGATGGTCTTCATTTGGCACACGCAGCGGCAGCGTATACAACTCGAAATCTGCACTCCACTCATCTCGATTTCTTTGCCCGTAAAAGTCAATCCATAGCTTCGTGCCGCTATCTTCACCAGCCTGCTTTTCTCTTCAACAAAGAAGCAATCAGATACTCCTCAGTGGGGACACCAAAAGATGGAAGGGGGGAAAGGAAAAATACACCAGACACCACATCGTATGCCTCTCTATAGCTCAACGTAAGCATGGCACCCCAATCCTCTCGAAAACACAACCAATATCAAAAATTTCATTGCAATTACTCTTCTACACACTTGTGCACACAACCACTCGTAAAAACATCACTTGCCACACCAATCAGCACAATCACTTTCCAGCTCTCTCTCTCTCTGGCAGATCTCATGGGAGACGGATCTATTGTAGCTTTGTGGACTTCCGCAAAGCTTTCGACACGGTACCCAGAGCTAGACAGATGCGTAGATTACAGGAAATGGGAGTACCCACAGAACTCAATTGGGGGATCATGGCATTGTATAGATCAATAGTAGGGCATGTACGCACCCCGGAGGGACTTTCTACACCGGTTCACTCCACTGTTGGGGTGAAGCAGGGCTGCCCGCTCTCTCCCACTCTTTTCGGTATGTATGTGGATGAGATTTCTGACTACATTGACAGCAATGGGGATAAAGGTGCTCCATTGGCAGGGACATGGATGCCACTTTTGTTATATGCTGATGACATAGTGTTGATCTCCGAATCCCCAAAGGGAATGCAACGTCAATTGGATGCTCTGCATACGTTTGCCCACGAAAGTGGTTTGTCTGTCAACCTGGGTAAAACCAAGGTTATGGTGTTTAATACCACCCCACAGTGGATCAGGAGGTCAGCACCTACACTCACATACGGCCAGGAGACTGTGGAATACACAGACCCTTACACTTACCTTGGAGTGATTTTTAGCGGACCTACATTCTCACTCAGAAGAGCAGCAGAAACCAGACTTACTAGAGCCCACGCAGCATTGGGTAGATTGGAGAGGATGTGTTCGCAGGTTCAGTTTCACGAGCCCCGGACGAAGATCTGGCTCTTTGACACCTTGGTGGCTTCAGCATTGCTCTATGGAACCGAGATATGGGGACCTTCACTGGATCACCACGGGAGGACGGGTCGCTCAGACGGATGGGGGAACATGGAGAAACCTCTCGTATCTATGATCTCGCGGCTCAATAGAGCCAAGGCATCAGTACCACGGGCCATTATCCGAGCAGAGCTAGCGGCCCCCCCACTTGTGGTGGAGGCGGTCACCAGATCAGTCTCCTTTATAAACCGCACATGGGCACTTCCTAGAGAGATATATGCTCACATAGCACTTGAATCCTCTCGACAGTTAGCCATACAAGGAGATACAACATGCTGGTATGGGGAGACGTGGTGGTGGCCACAATCCCCTTGGCTCGAGATTCCTAGCTAGGTGGTGAATTGCCCCTCTGCCACTCACGTGCCTCTCTCTGGTTGAAGCATGTCAGCAACCGAGCTCCCAAACACTTGATTTGGACCTGTGTGTCGGAGTTCACTTCATCTGTGTTTGAACTGGGTCGAATTTTAAGGCACGTTGCATTTCAAGGCACATTACATTTGGCACATGGTTTGAACTGGGTCAAATTTCAAGGCACATTGCATTTGGCAAGGAGCCAACATGATGTTGGTGCAGCCAAAATGTGTTGATGCCAAAAATGTTGGAAACCACGGTCAAAGATGTACACAGACGTGTGCGAGAGTGTGAGAGCACGTGTGAGGACCCGGTGCAGGCAAGGGCTCCAGGAAATGTATGTTTTATGCGGTTATACAAGGCAAAAGGTCTTGTTTTGGGGCTCATGAGGAGGGATTGTAAACCTGGAAAAAGTGCAGGTTTGAAGGGATATATGGTGCTCTTCCAAGTGCTCTCCGTGCTTGCCCAAACGGCTCGTCTAATAGAGCTATAATATGCAGGGTATTGCAGTTTGAAGGTCAAAGTGGTAGTGCATGTATGGTGATGTCCCAAGGGATATGCAAAGATATATGGTTGAAGTGTTCAATTTTCTGATCTTGCCGGTCATTTCAAATCCTTGATCGGAGTTCAAATGGGCGATCAAATCCCTGAGCATCAAGTTAGAGCGAGTCAAAGTCGGCGATGTATAAGGGTTATAGGGGAATTGTAACAAAGTGATGATGTGGCGTGTTGCATGCCCAATTTGAAAAAACTGGCAGAGAGGACAAGAAGAGAGTGAAACCAGAAGAACTGAAGAAGTTGTGGCCGAGGGGCCTAAAAATGGGATTAGGATTTTAAAATCCTAACCCTCCAACTTGAAGAAACTAATGGAGCATCAGCCGAGGCCTAAAATTCAAAAGCTTGAACTCTGGTCTGAATCTCTATAAATCGTGCTGGCTGATGATGTGGCAGGTTTTACAGAATCCCGCGTTTTGTGCTGGCTGTTTTCAGCAGATTTTGTGTGAGCTTTTGGAGAGCAGATGCTTTTGGGAGTTTGTGCTTTTAGAGTTGATGCTTTTGGGGTTTTCTTTTGGGCATCCCTTGTAAGTTTGTATGGACCCTTGGGGCCACTTTTCTACAGGACATGTGGACATTGAGTCTCGATGAGAGTTGGACCCTTGGGTGTTGTACCTTTGCGAAGCAAAAATAAAGAAATACCGAAAGGGGTGCCAATCTTTGGGGCGAGTGCATCTGGGGATAGAACTCCGTCATCCCGTGTCAACTCTCCTCTTTTCTCTCTCCTCAAGTTCAATGATTTTGCAGTTTTTGTTTGTGTATTGCTATTGATTTCTTGCTTGGAGTGTCCAAGCCTGTAACAATGCTATCAGAGATCAGAACGATTCTTTTTCTACAGAAGATGTGATCCTTTCTGCAACACACTTGGGTTTTCTTGGAGAATCTGACAGAGACGACAGCCATCCGACCTTTGGTCTATGCGGAGATGACGAACAGATCAGCCTTGGCGTGGAAACAGAAGAAACCAAAGGAGATTTTGACAAATTTTCGGCGGGGGATCTCCAGAGAGCAGAGTACAAATGTCAATTGCAGGTTGATACGTGTGTGGCAAGATTGATCAAGTACTCCAAAGATTCGAATATGTGAAGCACCTCAAGAATTACCTGCATGATGAGATTCACTCGAGATGGTGAGAGGCTGTCGATTCTCCTCTCAAGACGACAATGAAATAAAAAGCAAAGCCGAGTGCAGAAAAGTAGAAATTGTACTCACAGAAAGAGTTTGACAAAGCCCTTGAAAAGAAAACAAACGAGTTGATGAAAAGCTTAAAGCACTCACGGAAGAAGAACTCAACAGATTTTCCTGGTTATTAGGGCCGGAAGTCGACTTTCGAGGTGGTAACAAATCCAAGAAGCGTGCTTGTTTTGAACATCTTCAAAGAGTTCCCGCAGTGAGTTGTCCGCTGGTTCCAAAGAGAATGAGAAAAAGCAAATTTTTGAAAAAGTGTAAAAGGCACAGAGAGCCATCTAGCAATTCAAAGGAGGAGATGTCATCCTCTACTGAAAGTGAGCAAAAGGACAAGAGGACCAAGGAGTTCAAGGATGAGGTCAAGCAGTTAATTTTAGCACGCTTCCAGGCTACCAAGACACCCATCGAGCTCTTGAATTCATAGAGCAATTTGACATCGCCTTCTCAAGTGGTCGTTTCTTGGAATGCTCCAAGGTGCGAAGGGCAGCATCTTACTTGAAAGGAAATGCACAACATAGTTATCCGGAATGGGAAATCGAAACCGAGAAGGAGGAACGACAACATGCATGAAATGCCATTCCTTGTTTTGGATACTCATGTCTGAAACACGGAATGGGAAATTAGGATGGGAACGGGGACCTGAAATGGCCATTCCCTGTAACTATGATGCAAAGACATGGTGGCCTACTTTGCTGTTGTGCAAAGCAGCACTTGAGAAGTGGGTTATTTCACTTCTGCCTGGATAACGGAAGAATATGATGAAGATGTCATCACGGCTTGGCATCATCTGAGAATGACTAAGAAAGACACTTTGGATGACTACTGCGAGAAATTTTGGGATACCTATTTGCTTATAGCCTTGTTTCGGAGGATCACTTTGAAGGACCTGATTGAGCGGTTTTGCTGTGGATTGCCAAAAGAGATTCGATGGTATTGTCTGCAAAAGAAGTCTAACTTCATTCAGAGACTTATGGGACATGCCAAGAAAGGTTTTGGTATGCATGTAGGTTTATTGACCCGTCCTACGGACAAGCCAGTGTCCACCTCAACCGGGCAAGAATCTTCCAAGAAAGAGAAGGAACTAAGAGAACGGATGAAAGTTCATCAAAGGATTCTCAAGAAGTAAGGGAATCAACTGAAAGTGCATGTGAGGATCCCAACAAAGCAATGGAATCAGATGATGGTTCATCAGAGACTTCCGACAATTCAGATTGAGGTGCTAGTCTATAGGGGAGGCCAGTGGGGCTACCAACAAGTCACAGGGCACAAGAAAAGAACAGAAAGGTAAGCTAGATCCAGTGGATAATCTCGTCAAGAAGACTTTTTACTCTCAATGCAAAGAGGATGGAGGAGGAGAATTCTCTGCAATTTGAGCTGTACCTTGAAGCTTTTGGATTATTAGCAGTGTTTATGCCAAAAGTTACCTATGAATAAGCAGGTTGAATTTGGTGCGGTGCCGACTGCACAAGAGCGGAGCCACTCCAATCCTTTGTCACAGATTGCCTAGATTGAATAAAGTAACTAATTTCTCTTTGAGATTTTAAGGATATCGACAGGCCGACAATATATGACTTTATGAAAATATGTACATTGAATTGAAAATTTCCTTGATTAAATTGAAGACATGTGCTCTTTCATGTGTGAATTGTTATAGACATGTAGAGAAAGATGAAATGTCTGCAGCATTTTGTCTGATGAATGATTTGAACTTAGTGCATCTGGACATCTGTTAGAGTTTAGCAATGATGTACATCAAGAGTTTTGAATGGAATGAGATGGCTAGATTGAATGATTGAAACACATTGTTCAGTGTGAACTAAGTGTGTGATTTGTGAATTGCATGTTCTGTGAATGTGTAGTCTTGTGGGGATAGTCATGGGCATGGTTTGCTTGATTGAAATGTGAAAAGAAATGATATGAATCTGTTAGTAACAAGATTTCATAGATTAAGACATCCGTGAAAAGATCAAGGCGGTCTGGATGTGATTGCTCAATAGGTTACAATGATCATAATTTGTATATGAGACCCTCAACAAAAATGTGATTGATGGCTTTGTGAAAGTGTCGGAATTGTGGAGTCTGGTGCCTGAGCACATAGTGTTAGTGTCTACTGGAAAAAGTTTCAATCCTTTGGTTGTTTTGCAGGCATAATCGAGGGCGATTATAATTCTTTCAAGAGGGCGCAATGTTACAAAGTGATGATCAGTTTCTGTCCTTTGGCTGTTTTGTAGGCATAATCAAGGGCGATTATAATTCTTTCAAGAGGGGGAAATGACACAAAGTGATGACGTGGCATGCGCAACTAGAAAGAACTTGCTGAGAGGGCAAGAAGAAATTGAAACCAAAAGAATTGAAGAAGTTGTGGCCAAGGGGCCTTAAAAGGGGAATAGGATTTCAAAATCCTAACCCACCAACTTGAAAGAACTTATGGAGCATTGGCCGAGGGGCCTAAAACCTAAAATTCAAAGGCTTGAACTCTAGGCTGAATTTTAGTAAATTGCGCTGACTGATGATGTGGTAGGCTGTACAAAATTCCGCATTTTGTGCTGGCTGTTTTCAGCAGATTTGGCATGAGCTTTTGGAGAGCAGACGCTTTTGGGAGTTGTGCTTTTAGAGCTGATGCTTTTGGGCATCCCTTGTAACTTAGCTTTTAACAGGAACATATATTTTTAATCCATTTTGGGATTGTTAGTTTGGGGCTTTCGGAATATCGGAACACGGAGCAGAGCATTGAAGTCGAAGGCCAGAACACAGGGATTAGGGTGGTCTTTATTGCTTGCTCATTGAACTAGGGAGCAACAAGTTATTGAGGGGCATGCAAATCAATTTTTCAAAAGTCACTTAGTGCTATTTTTTCTTTTTTTGGAGCTCCTAGGGAGGCAAGCATGAGCGGCCGCCATGTGGCAGGCAAGGAGGTAAAACCTAAATACACAATGGAGTGCAAAGTTTTCAGTGCATATATAAAGTAAGTGGCTCACTTATGCGGTATCACAAGGTGGAGGGCTCCCTGGGGAGCTCCACGAGTTGGGCCATGGTGTTTGGCTCGCTCCCTCCACGCGGGAGGCTCTCGGCATTGCTGCAGCCGAACGCTGGCGGTTGGTAGCTCTGTTGGGCGGTGCCAGGCGGCGATGGTGACTGGTTTCGCATTTGGGCGTTAAAAAGGGCACTTCGCTCTTTATAGGGGGTATGCTCCCACCCATTAGCGCTATCGCTATTGAAAGGAGGCTTCGTGTGTGTCGTAAGGGGAGCTCCAAAAGAGGCGGCCCAGCATAAGTCAAAAGCTTCACAAGGGGTAGTTCAAGTGGTTGTTTTCATGCATAACCATGCGGAAAGTTGCTAAAAGAAGTCGGATAAGTATGTGGCAAAGGAAAAGTTGCTGAAAATTGAAAACAATCCCCTTTTAATACATGTTTTTGTAAGGGAGGGGGATCAAAGAAAGACGAAGCCATTGTTTGAAGGACAGATCATTGTGAAGATTTTTTTTTGAAAGAGACGAGTAGCCATAGCCCTTACTATGCATCATTCTTGAGTGTTTTCTTCCCTATCCCATTTTCTTTTGCATCTTCTACTATGCGGTGGTGCTGGTTGTGTGCGCGAGCTCCCGAGGCTATTTGTGGAGAGAGAGAGAGAGAGAGAGAGAGAGAGAGAGATGAAATGAAATGAAATGTTATATTAACGTCCTCAAAAGAGCAAAATGACCTATGAGACCAAACGGTTACAAAATTGTGAATCTGATACCATGTCTGGGTACAAAAAGACTAGAAGAAAAATACTACTACTACTAGAATCCATCTTCATCTGCACTCTGGATGTCGAGAGAGTATGGCTCGAATCCTCTGCTCTAGTCTCCGTCGATGTTGTGTAGCGCCTCTCCTCAATCGTGGCAGTCTGGATCTCCGTAGCTCCAGTGCTCGGTCGATGAGAGTACCAGTAGTGGTCGAATGAGCGTGGGCCGAGCTCTTCAGTGATGGTTGCTCCTCTGGCTATCCCATATCTAGTGAAAAGAAATCTGTAATTCATCTCTGGGACTGTCTCTCTCTAGCTCTCCCCAGTAAAGTGTCTCTATATCTGTGTAACTCAAGTAGATATAGCCCAAGACATCTCTGATCCTCATAACTTATGACCCTAGAGAAAGGATCGAAACCCTCTCTGAATAAGTAGTGAAAACGGCCCCGAATCTCATAGTACACTGTGCAATGACATATGTAATGTAGCTCTGTCTCTGGCTCTAGCTGGCATAAGCAGCATATCCTGTTGTCTGCTGGTATCTGATGCGTGTTTTTTATGACCCCTCTTAAAACCACAATTTTGGCATTGCTAGCAACCTAAAGACCAAGAAGGCTCGAGTGCATGTATAACAATGTTGGGTCTTGCCACAAAGTCATCTTGGTAATGATCATAATTAGCAAGGTAAAAGTGTTTCCCAGATGCGACCACCTAAGCTTGCACCGCTAAGGATTACAATAGCGAGTAGAATGATCACAGCAAGAAGTATGAAGCAATGGAGCACCAAGAGTGAACCTTGCTCACTAGAAGGGTTTTTTGGCACTTAAGGTTTGGCTAAACCTTGTACAAACTCAAGAAATAAAAATAAAATAAGTTTTGACAGTGGATCTGTTACTAGGAAAATGTCCATTTTTGGCAAGGGATTTCGGCATGGTTTTGGCACACGGATGAGCTTCATATGGGAAGGAGTCCTAAACAAAGTTGAAACCCATTGAAAAAGGGAACTTGGAGTTAGTTTAACCTATGGTATAAGTGAAACTTGAAGGGCCAAGTGGTGGGATCCAAAATCTAAGTATTTCCTATATGTAATTGCCATGTGTACATAATATCTACTAGTCTTACAAATAAGATGCCTTAGTGACATCATGGGCCCATGGGCCTCTTCAGGTGTCATCACATATGTGATGTATAATGAAGAAGTCCAAAAGAAGCATCATGCATGGTGGGTCACCTCACTTTTGGCTTATAAGAAAAGAGGGAAATGCCAAGCCAATTTTCTTCATTATTCTCCATTTTCTTGAGGAAAATGATTCCCCCACCCCCCAAAGGTCACCCTAGACCCCCCTCCACGCCCTCCCCTTGTCCTCTATCAATAAAATTGGGGCAAAGAAAGTGGGGCCCCATATTGGAGCCATTTGTGGTGCAAAAAGTCTTTTTTCTGGTCATATTCATCACCTAGTCTTTCCCCTTTCACCTTTTTGCTCACACTCACACTTAACATTATTCAAAATTCTATCATTTTCCACTCGTAATCAGCCCTCTCAAGCTTTCATGGCTGCACTTCATCTTCCTCCTCTTACTAGTGTGTGTATGCACTAGTTAATTACACACACTATCACTAAAATCCTACACATATTGAGGATCCATAATGGATTTCTATTCTCTATTATAACCTCTACTTAATTCCATCAAAATCAACCACAAAAAACTCTAAAACAACTCCATAGCTTCACACCTCTCCACCCAATTCTCATTTATCCTCACACACATGTATCTATCTCTCTAGGTATGGCCCATTCCTCTCTCCTTTTCACCACAATTTGTGAGATAGGTGCAAGTCATTCCACAACCTCCAAAGAAGAAGGTGAATTGCTGCAAATAATGACCAAGAATCAACCTCTCAAGTGGCAAGGTGAAGGCATCAAGAAGGTCAAGGTTGCGGCTCCCAAGGCATCCCAATTTGTCCCCCAATTCCAGCCCTTAATTGTAATTGTCACTCATTGTAATGGGATGGAGAGGCTATATAAAGAGCTCCCCATCTCAGCCCAGAGGGACTTGAGCCCCTCTCCATTGTAGCATGCCTTAATTAGGCTCTTTGTGCACCTCTAGGCTACCATCGTTTTGGCAGGGTGATAGTGTTTACATTCCCACGGTTGTAGCTAGCATGCTTGATTTGTGTGGATGGTTTGTGTGTGTAATCACTCCCTTGGTGGAGGTGTGAAGGTTTTTCATTGGATTTCCCCTTAATGGATGATTAATGCTCAAGTTTTTATTTTGTTGTGATGAATGCATTTACATTGGCGTGGGTGCGTGTAGCAAGTTTTGTTAAGGCTTGATAAAGGCAATTCTAGTTGTATGTGTTTCATCCTTCTCCCACATCCATTATCAAGCACATTTATTCCCCACTTTCTCTTCTCTTTCCTTTCTCCCTTTTCCTTCCTCTCTCCGTCACCCTCTTACGTATATTTGCTCCGCATGCATAATTGCAACCATTCGTACGGTTAACCAAGAGAGGTTTTGGAAATAAGCATTCCTTCCAATCTCTCACTCCAATAATTCATTCCTTGGATCCTTGGTGGTGGCTCTCTCTCTCTCTCTCTCTCTCTCTCTCTCTCTCTCTCTCTCTCTCTCTCTCTCTCCATTAAGGCTGGTTGAAGGTGTGTGTGAGCACAACTCCTTCCATATGCTCAAGGTGATTCTCTTCCATAAAGATGTCATTCTCAACAATAGAGCGTCAACTCTACTACCTCTTGGTCGCGTCCTTGTCGCATAAAACGCTAGGTGGTGCCCCTTCAATACCCCCTCACCGTGAGACATCCAAGTAGTACCTTGGTGTAGAGGCCACCAAGTGCGCTTTGTCTGCTTTATTTTGGTGCCCCCACGGAGGAGGGCTACATAGACCTTCAGTTCACAAACAATGAAGGTGTGCAATTTTCAACATGGACAAGTGGCGTGAGGAGTTTGCAAATTGGAGGACAGAGGAGGAGGAGGCGCTAGAGGCCTTGAAAGCTTTCATCGAGATCTTGTTGCTTGGCTGTAGCGTCATCGACATTCAAGAAGTAAGTCCCTCTGCTTGCCTCTTTCGTGATCGTCGCCAAGGAAGAAGAATGAGAAGAGGAGCTTGATTTATCTCTCCTCTTAACCTATGAATGCTCCAATAACCGTCGATGCAGACACAGTTGAAATTCTCTACATCAATACACACGAAAGTACCGTAACGCACATTAAAGGAAAAGAGAGTACTACTAGACCTCTCTTTCCTAAAAAGGTTATTAAGAAAAGGAATATCACATCCACACCTAAGTGGCCTAAAGCTGTAGCACGTGCTCAAGCGTGAAGGTGACGTTTGGTCCCATCTCATTTAGCGGGAGTTACATGACCACTTTTAGCAAGAAAAAGGCTAGTGAGCAACCAGCTTGAACATCAAACCTACAACCACGAATTTCACCCCTAAACCCTCATGAAGCAAAGAGACGGAGGCTTGCCTATAAGATTTCCGCTCGTATGCGTGTTCTCCCAGTGCACTTTGTGAATCAAGCGGCCACCAGTCCTAAGCCAACCTCCTGTCTGCGCGAAGATTTCTTTGGATATTGTCCAAAGTGCTTTGGTGATCGGGTGAAGAGCCTTCCCGCTTTACCTTTGTTGCTAATTTTCAAGAAGTTATCTCAATCTAAAGAGACTGTCCTTGTTGATGATGGTTTGCACATTAATGGTGTAGCTTTTCTTCGTCATGCTGATTATGGCAATAGCATCCAACTACTACTTGCAAAAAGGCTTCGCATAGTAAGAAGTGGTGCCATCACCCCCTACATCTTCACAGACGCGTCAAGAAGAGTAGAAGTGATCCGAGGTGCCAACCTTCTGTGGCTGATCAGGCTTCTTGGTCCAAAGATGGTGCAACTAAGCTAGTCTATTTGTGTAGGTAGGTATGGATACCAATAATGAGAATAATGATCCACGGATGTTTCCTTTGCATTTTGGGCGTCACATGCGTGTAAATATATGTATTGATAGAAAATTATTCTATCAGCAAAGAATAGCCTTGTTGTTTGGAGCTGAAAGACTTGGGGAAATCTTACGCTCTACTCACCCTGTCATTCTACCCTTAGTAGATTATTACCATTCCTTTTATGTATCAATATTCATCCTATTTTGAGCTAGCTATGCTTAAGCTCCAAATTGTACTTATCATACTCTACTTTCAATAAGTTAGAGCTGTTTGTGTAATTATGTACTCTCTCAGTTATATATGGCATTCCCTAATTTTTATGGTAAGCCTGGGGAGGTTGCTTCAGACTTTTTGGATACTTTGGAAATGGCATTTTTAGTGTGAGGAAGGGATGATGAGGCCACTAAGCTATAAGGGCCTTTCCACTAGTCTTAAGAGAAGGTGCTAAAGTATGGTATCAAACTTTGATACCCGAAGAAAGAAGAGACTGACCCTCGAGAGGAGATATGGAGACAACTCTTAGAGCTACGCCAAACATCACCCAATGACTATAGAAGCTATGAAGGGAAGTTTTCCAACTTGTGGGAGAAGTTGTGTGCATCACTAGGCGAAGGGAAAACGGCGCCAGAGTGCCTAAAGGACCGTTTCCTAGCAGGAATTTACCCCCTCCCCCTCCTTCGAGAAAAGGTAAAAGGTAAATTCCCAGACACCTTTGAGAAAGCTATGAATTATGCAAAGGAGAAGGTTAGGAAATTAAAGTTCGAAGCTCAGCTACAAGGAGGAATGGAGTCTCCACCGCTAGCTCAACCTACGGAAAGGGTAGTAGCAGGGACATGAGCAACAGACCATCAACAAGAGTTGCTTCAACAAATCACCAATCACCTAGAGAGCCTGTCCATCAATTTGGTTCAAGGTTTAAGGGATCCCCAACTAGGAAATGAACGAAATACACAAGAAGGACAAAGGCAAACCCGTGAGTGTATTTGCTACAATTGTGGAGAGGTAGGTCACGGGATGTATTATTGCCCTCACCCACGACGCTATCAAGGAAATGATAATCAAAGACGGCCTCCCCGCCAACAAGTCACCCCTCCTCGAGCAAGGCAAGAATCCCTCCACCACACCAAACATCACCCAATGACTATAGAAGCTATGAAGGGAAGTTTTCCAACCTGTGGGAGAAGTGGTGTGCATCACAAGGCGAAGGGAAAAGGGCGCAAGAGTGCCTAAATCAGGACTGTTTCTTAGCAGGGCTTTACCCCATCCTTCGAGAAAAGGTAAAAGGTAAATTCCCAGACAACTTTGAGAAAGCTATGAATTATGCAAGGGAGAAGGATAAGAAATTAAAGTTCCAAGCTCAGCTACAAGGAGGAATGGAGCCTATACCGCTAGCTCAACCTACGGCAAGGGTAGTAGCAGGGACAGGAGAAATAGACCAAGAGTCCTCTCAACAAGAGCTGCTTCAACAAATTACCAATCAGCTACAGAGCCTGTCCATCAATTTGGTTCAAGGTGTAAGGGCTCCCCAGCCAGGAAATGAACGAAATGGACAAGAAGAACAAAGACAAACCCGTGAGTACGTTTGCTACAATTGTAGAGAGGTAGGTCACGACATGTATTATTGCCCTCACCCACGACGCTATCAAGGAAATGGTAATCAAAGACGACCTCCCCGCCAACAAGTCACCCCTCCTCGAGCAAGGCCGCCAAATGGACAAAATGCACATGTGGCTACACCAATTGAAATATTGAGACCCCCTCCTCCACCACCACAAGCACCAGCAGAGATCCCTCCACTACTATCAAGTGGGGAGGATAGGGTTGTCTCTGTCATAAGTCTTGACAATGGTAAGGATAAAGGGAAAGCATAAATGGAGGAAGTTGTTGCCATGCCAGTAAAGAGTTAGGAGACAAAAAACTGATGAAATGGAAGCTTCAGAGCCGGATAAAGGGAATGAGGGTTCCTCCCAAGTGATAGGAAACAAGAAAAGGAAGAGTAGGTCAAAGACACATAGGAGTAGAAGACTTTCCACTTGGGGTGCGATCCATACCCTATGACCTCATAGCAGATGTGAGTAAGCAAGGACCAAAGATCCCATGGCAGCAACTCCTCCACCTTTCCCCAAAGATGCGTAGAACCTTGTCTAAGATGGTTAGCACTAGGAGGGCTAAGGCAAAGTCGGTTGGGTCCATTAGTGCAAGAGACATGAAGGATATTGTGCCAATCATTGATGTAGAGATTAAGAGTCAGCGAGTCTCCAATGTGTATGTGGATGGTGGAGCCGAGATTTGTGTTATGACAGAGAAATTGATGCACAGGTTGGGTTTGGAAGTAAACGAGCAGACTTCCTTACAAGCTAAGATGGAAAATAATGTAAGGGTGGCTTGTGTGGGAAAGGTTAATGGAGTAAAGGTTTTAGCTTTTGGTGTGGCAGTCTTAATTGATGCTTATGTGATCGCAACTAAGGGGTAGGGCTACCCATTAATTCTTGGAAGACCTTGGCTTATGGCTATGAAGGCCAGGCATGATTGGAAGACATGTTCCCTTGAGTTGCGCCCAAGTCATAAGGCCGGTGGCAAGCAACAAAAAATTGTGTATGACATGAAGCAGGGTAGACAACAAGACCTGGATATGGAGACTTCGGTGGACGAATGGAGCACAAGCAACTACTCTTCGTCTGAGAGTGAGTCATTTGAGGAGGATGCTAGTTCTTTGAAGGTAATGGGTATAGTACTACGAGACCCTGAAGGAGAGGGTAGTCAAGACTCTCTAAACAAGGAGGAAGTGATAGGCCTAGACGAGTTGTTAGCTAAAGACCTACCAGAAGAAGAAAAAGGTAGTCTAAAGGTACTAAAGAACCATGCTAGTCTCTTCATAAGTGATTATGAACACATTAAGGGAGTAGCAGTGACTCAACACCATATCTAATTGAAAGAAGGTGCCAAGCAAGTGGTGCAAAGACTTAGGAGATTAGGGCTAGTGCAACAAGATGCGCTCTTAAAGGAAGTGAAAAGATTACTCAATGCAGGATTTATCTACCCAGTGGAAGATTCCGAGTGGGTGTTCCCGGTTGTGGTAACACCAAAGAAAAATGGGAAGTGGAGGGTGTGTGTTGATTACAAGCCTCTAAATGCAGCCACAAAAAGGGACCATTTTCCTTTGCTTTTCCAAGATGAGATACTAAATGAAGTGGCTGGTCATGAAAGGTACACAGTGTGTGATGGGTGCTCAGGCTATTGCCAGATCAGAATTGCAGATGAAGATCAAAGAAAGACTACCTTCATAACGCCCTGGGAGTGTTTTGCTTACAAAGTTATGCCTTTTGGCTTAACCAGAGTTACCAGGGAACAACTGTTTGAGGCCTTGGAACGCCGGAATGGCGTTCCGGCCGGCTAGGGATTTTCGGAACGCGTCGGAACAGACAGGCGTTCCGGCTGGAAACTGTCACCGGAACGAAATGGCCGGAACGGGTCGGAACGGTCAGAACGTCCCCAACGGCCATAAACGACAGTTTTTGAAATTGAAAAAAATGGCAGTTAGCCAGGCAACAGCCATTTTCAGCAGTCAAAAACATATATAATGCGCCCCTCCTCCCCCATTCTTCACACATTCATCAAGCCTCAAGGCCCATTCTCCCTTGCTTGAACCTTGCTCTCAACTCTCAAGCCAAGCTCATTCTCCCTTGCTTGCTCTCAACTCTCAAGCCATAGTGTGGCGCCACGGCATGCCTCAAGGCTCAAGCTCTCAACCTCTCTCTCTCACTTGGGTAACTTCTAAGTTCTAACCCTCAAGGCTCAAGGCTCAAGCTCTCTTTCAAGCTCTCACGGAATCAAGCGGCAAGCCTCTCTCTCTCTCTCTCTCTCTCTCTCTCTCTCTCTCTCTCTCTCTCTCTCTCTCTCTCTCTCTCTCTCTCTCTCTCTCTCTCTCTCTCTCTCTTTAAAGTTCAAGATCAAGCTCTCTCTCTTTCACGGATAATCCATCATCCATGACTTCTTCTTCTCGTACAACCCCCTCCGTTCATGCAGGCAACACTCAAAAGGCGAAGGAATGGTCGTGGTGGGATGAAGTGACCTCGGTGGGCACCTTGTCGGCGGCGGGAGGTTCTCGTGCATGGGCATGCAAGCTATGCTCTTACACGCGAAAAGGGGGGCATGACAAAGTGAGGGCACACTTTCTTCGAGTGCCGGGACATGAGGTGAGATTTTTTGTGTGCCAACGTAACCATCAAGAAGAGGAAGGAGCTCGAGGAAAAGGATCAGCAATTCAACCATAAAGCCAAGCCCGCACGCAAAGGTATTGATCCAAAGACCCTCATTTTCCCTTCTTCTTCTCTACCCGGTGTAGGTGTTGGTGCATCTTCACAAGGTCCAATTCGTCGCCAAAAGACCCTTGCCACCTCTTGGGACCCAAAGAAGAAGGAAGAGGTGGATGCGGCCGTGGCCTGATTCTTCTATCACGACCATATACCATTTGTCGCAGCGAGGTATGTTCATTGTTTTATGATTTATCAATCTTCTCTCTCATTTCGTCCATTATCGTCTTTTCCACCTTTTTGATACTAACCTCTTCTATGTTTGATCGAAATAGGTCGGAGTATTGGAAAGTCATGGTGCAACGGATAGGAGAGTATGGCACCGGCTATGTGCCGCCATCTTCAGAGGCTCTCCGAACCACTTTGCTCGATCGAGAGAAGGCTATCGTGGAGCAAGCAACCCTCAATATTCAACGTCTTTGGGCAAAACATGGCGTTTCCCTCATTCCCGACGGGTGGAGCAATACAAGGAAGAGATCTATCCATGGTCTCGTCGCATACTCGAGTGGAGAGATGTACTTTGTGCACTCTCATGATGACACTGAGAGTGGCAAGTCCGCCGATGTCCTCTCTGCAGAGTGACAGCGGCCATAGAAACCATCGGTGAGCAACACGTGGTGGCCTGTCACAGATGAGGAGGCATCAAACAGGGCAGCAACAGCTATTATAGAGGGCCACTATCCTCATGTGACAGTGTGCTTTTGCATGGCACACTGCTTGAACAACCTTCTAAAAGACATCGGCAAGCTAGATTGGATTGTAGTGAAGATTGTTACTTTCATCAACAATCACAACTTGGTTCGGAGTGAGTACCTCAAGAGGTCGGGGGGCAAAGTGCTTCTAAAGTATTCAGACACCCGCTTCGCATTCAACTTTCTTCTTGTGTGTAGGCTGTCTGAATGTCAAAATGCGGTCCGACAGGTCTTCATCAGTGATGAGTTCACCACCTCTCCCTATGCAAAGACAATTGCAGGGATTTTGTGCAAGGATAAGGCAGAGGATCTTGAGTTCTGGAAGGAGCTCAAGAGTCTACACGCACAGGTAAAACCGGTGGTTCATTTGCTTCGAGTTCTGGATGGCATGGATCCTTGCATTGGCAAGATTTATGAGGCGATGGACCGCATGATTGAGCAGCTTGCACAGCTTGAGCCGAACGCAGAGCGATATGAGGAGATCCATGCGCTTTGCAGCTCGAGGTGGAATTCATATGCCTCTCCTTTACACGGGGCAGCGTACATGGTGGATCCAGAGTTCCAAGGTGCAGGGCAAGAGACAGATAGGGAAGTCATGAACCAATTTACAGAGATCTTAAACAAGATGGTTCTAGACAGAGATGGGCGACGCATTGTCAGAGATCAGTTGAGACAGTACAGAGAGATGCGGAGGTCATTTGGCAGTCCAGATGCTCAGATTGATCGCAGGAAGATAGGTTCAGTGCTATGGTGGGAGGTTTATGGCTATGATGGCCCTGAGCTTCAGAGATTGGCGATCCGTATTCTCAGCCAGTCAGTTAGTACCTCATGCTTGGAGCAATTGTGGAGTACCTTTAGCCACATTGCTCCCAAGAAGAGGAATCGGCTTGGAGTGGAGAAGGCTAATGATCTTGTCTTCGTTAGCACAAATTTGAAAATGCTTTGCAAGAGTACAGACAAACAGACAGATCTTTTTACACAATGGGAGATGGAGCAAGAGGCTTCTCAGGTAGGTGGAGATGCACATCCACCAACACCAGGTACTTCATCTGTGGCTGAGATCGAGCCAGACCTAGACCTCGATGATGAGGAATGGGAGGATGTGCATGATTTACTTTCCGGCTACTACGGATTGGGAGGCCTCTCAGGCTAGTGGCTCTTGAGTCTTGAGTCTTTGCCATTTATCCTTACCTTTTTGTATGGCTGCTTGAGCCTTGCCCTCTTTGCCATTTGTAGCTACTAGTATCTTTATGGTATTTGTCACCTTTAGTCTTTTGGTATTGTGGTCACTGGAGTCTGGTTTGTCCCTCTTTGGTTTTTTTGTAGCACCTTGGCCGTTGGCGGCCCTTGAGGCTTGTTACTATGTTAGCCATAATTAATTCCAAAGTGTTATCTCTGACTACTACTCTTGCAATTATTTGAGAGCATTGTGTATGGGCATTGTGTTTGCTCATTGTTGTATATGTGCTATGTACTCTGGGTGCCGCACATCCCAATCAAGTCATAATAAGGTTAAATGGTCTTCGAATCGTGTTTTTTGTGGGTATTAGAGTCAAAGTACTCTAGTACTACTTGTATTCAAACACATAACGCTAAAAAAAAAAATATTTGGGTGTTTTTTTAGCCTCCCTTTCCGCGCCGTTCCCATTCCGGGTCCATTCCCGTTCCCCCGTTCCGCAGGGAGGCCCGTCGCCGTTCCCGTTCCGCGTTCCAGGTAACTCTGGGCTTAACTAATTCCCCAGCTACTTTCCAAAGGTTTATGAACTTGGTGTTTCAACCCTACTTTAGTAAATCCATACGAGTCTTCATTGATGATTTTTGCATTTACAGCTCTAGGGAAGTGCATCTTTCCAAGGTTGATAAAGGCTTCACTCGTCTGGCCCAATTGGGTGGGCAGTTAAATAAAGACAAGTGCCATATAGGTGAGAGTAAGGTCACTCTACTAGGCCATGTTGTGTCTCAAGATGGTATTGAGGCTGACCCTGAAAAGGTAAAGACATTGTTAGCCTTACCTACTCCTTCAGACGTGAAGCAGCTAGTCTCCTTCATTCAAAAGGTTCGCTACATGGGACGATTCATACATCTCCTTTCTCAGGAAATCTATCCTTTGCAGCAGCTCACTAAACACACTACATTGGCATGGAGTGAGGAGGGTGAAAGGTGCTTTCAAGAAGTTAAAACCATTTTGAGCTCATTGCCTGTCGTCTTGCAGCCCACATGGGGTAAATTATTCTATGTGAATCCTAGTGTAGGCCAGAAGCTCTAAGAGCTCTCTTGATGCAAAAAGACCCAGAGACGTCTCTCATGAGACCGGTTTACTTCTCTAGTAGAGTGATGATAGCTGTTGAAAAGGGTTTCAGCGCAACTGAGCAATTGGTGCTAGCTCTTAAGTTTGCAGTGGAAAAGTTTCGGGCTTACTTGCTTCCGAGACAGTTTGTGGTGATCACAACTGAGGAAGTCTTTCCATATGCCCTACAACACATGGAAGTGTCTCAAAGAATAGCAAAGTGGGTGGTGCTTTTTCAATTGAACTTCCTTCGCTTCTTCTCTGCCTGAGCCGCATAGTATTTCACTGCTGACTCTCGATCTAGCCCTACCCTCTCCAAATCAATGATTCTTCTCTCCACGTGCTTCTCTCGACTATCTTCTTCTTATGCCTTTAGAACTCGGAGGCTTGCTAGCTCCACTTCTATAGGTAGTAGTGCCTCTTGCCCGTAAACCAAGTGAAAGGGTGTATACCCCAAGGATGTTTTAAAGGATGTTCTATAAGCCCAAAGTGCTGCATCTAAGTGTTTGACCTATGCCTTGGGATGTAAATGCACTTGCTTAGTGATGATTTTACATGTAAGACCATTTACCTTCTCCACAAGACCATTGCATTGAGGATAGTATGGCGTTGAGTGCCTGCGCTTGATTTTCAACTTGCTCATCAATTGCCCGACTAAATCAGCTCGAAATCCCCGTCCCCTATCGAAGAGAATCTCCAAAGGTGTGCCGAAACGGCAACAAATGCATTCAAAGATGAAATCACTCACGTCCTTGACTGTGATGCGCTTTGTGGGTCGAGCTTTTGCTCATCTGGTTATATACTCCACCCCCATAATGATGTACTCCTTTCCTGATTGAGTGCAAGGTAGTGGCCCTATTGCATTTATTCCCCATTTTTCAAAAGGCCCGTAGGTTTTAATTGGGTGCTGATTTTCATGAGCAAGACGCCTTGGTGCGGCTTTTTGGCAAACCTTGCATGTGCGGCACCAGTGCTGTACATCTCGATGGAGGCTAGGCCATATAAACCTTGCTTGTAAGATCTTCCTGCTAGTGATCTCTTGTGCAAAGTGGCAACCACACACACCTTCATGACAGCTAAACAAAATATCCTTGATCTCTTGGGATGTGGGAACTCTCCTCATGACAGCATCTTTCCCCTTACAATACAAGTCCTCACTTACCAAAGTGTATCTGGTAGCCTTTTTTGCCAGCCACATGCGTTCACTTTTACTCATACGAGAGGGCGCTCACAATGCTCAAGAAAGTAAAGTAAATCATGTAGCTCCTCCTTTCCCTGGTATAAAGGACTTTTCACAAGGACAGCACCTACCATGAGAGTTTGTAGTTCTTCAGCTGCTAAGGCATCTGCTTCTCGATTTTGATCTCGAGGTACAAAGTGAACTCGAAATTCTTTAAAACCCTTCAACAAGGCCTTTGTTTCCCTCATCTTAATAGACAATTTGTCATTTTTACAGGCCCATACGCCAACCATTTGCTTAACAATCAACATAGAGTCACCAAAAACGTTTAGCTTTGTGATGCCTTGAGAAAGACAACATTGTAACCCTAAAACAAGGGCATGGTACTCTGCCTTATTCTTAGAATGAACCTGTTCTAGGTGAAACCCTTTTGCAAAAATCCTCTCCTTTTCTGGACCTAGTATCACTATACCTGGTGATGCCTTGTCTTTTGTTCTCTTGTAAGCTCCATCAAAATATAGACTGTGTGTCCCTAATAGAATTCCAGGCTCTGGGATAGGTGGTACCTTACTAGGTACCTCTTTCTTGATCTTCTCATAACACCTTTGTGTGCGGACGTCTGCCAAACAAGCACGGGTGGAATCCTCTACCTGTAGTGTGTAGTCAAACTCTTAAAGCTGCACCACCCACTTTGCTATTCTTTGAGACAGTTTCATGTGTTGTAGGGCATATGGAAAAACTCCCTCCGTTGTGATCACCACAAACTGTCTCGGAAGCAAGTAAGCCCGAAACTTTTCCACTGCAAACTTAAGAGCTAGCACCAACTGCTCAGTTGCGCTGAAACCCTTTTCAGCAGCTGTCATCACTCTACTAGAGAAGGAAACTGGTCTCATGAGAGACGTCTTTGGGTCTTTTTGCATCAAGACAACTCCTAGCGCTTTTGGGCCTACACTAGGATTCACATAGAATAATTCACCCCATGTGGCTATAGGACGACAGGCAATGAGCTCAAAATGGTTTTAACTTCTTGAAAGCACGTTTCCCCCTACTCACTCCATGCCAATGTAGTGTGTTTAGTGAGCTGCTGCAAAGGATAGATTTCCTGAGAAAGGAGATGTATGAATCGTCCCATGTAGCAAACCTTTTGAATGAAGGAGACTAGCTGCTTCACGTTTGAAGGAGTAGGTAAGGCTAACAATGTCTTTACCTTTTCAGGGTCAGCCTCAATACCATCTTGAGACACAACATGGCCTAGTAGAGTGACCTTACTCTCACCTATATGGCACTTGTCTTTATTTAACTGCCCACCCAATTGGGCCAGACGGGTGAAGCCTTCATCAACCTTGGAAAGATGCACTTCCCTAGAGCTGTAAATGCAAAAATCATCAATGAAGACTCGTATGGATTTACCAAAGTAGGGTTGAAACACCAAGTTCATAAACCTTTGGAAAGTAGCTAGGGCATTAGTTAAGCCAAAAGGCATAACTCTGTAAGCAAAACACTCCTAGGGTGTTATGAAGGTAGTCTTTCTTTGATCTTCATCTGCAATTCTGATCTGGAAGTAGCCTGAGCACCCGTCACACACTGTGTACCTTTCATGACCAGCCACTTCATTTAGTATCTCATCTTGGAAAAGCAAAGGAAAATGGTCCCTTTTTGTGGCTGCATTTAGAGGCTTGTAATCAACACACACCCTCCACTTCCCATTTTTCTTTGGTGTTACCACAACCGGGGACACCTACTCGGAATCTTCCACTGGGTAGATAAATCTTGCATTGAGGAATCTTTTCACTTGCTTTAAGAGCGCATCTTGTTGCACTAGCCCTAATCTCCTGAGTCTTTGCACCACTGGCTTGGCACCTTCTTTCAATTGGATATGGTGTAGTCATTGTTACTCCCTTAATGTGTTCATAATCAGTTATGAAGAGACTAGCATGCTTCTTTAGTACCTGCAAATAGGGTCCTTTTTCTTCTTCTGGTAGGTCTTTAGCTAACATCTCTGCTAGGCCTGTGACTTCCTCCTTGTTTAGAGAGTCTTGACTACCCTCTCCTTCAGGGTCTCGTAGTACTATACCCATTACCTCCAAAGAACTAGCATCCTGCTCAGATGACTCACCCTTAGACGAAGAGTAGTTCCTTGTGCTCCATTCGTCCACCGAAGTCTCCATATCCAGGTCTTGTTGTCTACCCTGCTTCATGTCATACACAATTTTTTGTTGCTTGCCACCGGCCTTATGACTTGGGCGCAACTCAAGGGAACCTGTCTTCCAATCATGCCTGGCCTTCACAGCCATAAGCCAAGGTCTTCCAAGAATTAATGGGTAGCCCTACCCCTTAGTTGCGATCACATAAGCATCAATTAAGACTGCCACACCAAAAGCTAAAACCTTTACTCCATTAACCTTTCCCACACAAGCCACCCTTACATTATTTTCCATCTTAGCTTGTAAGGAAGTCTGCTCGTTTACTTCCAAACCCAACCTGTGCATCAATTTCTCTGTCATAACACAAATCTCGGCTCCACCATCCACATACACATTGGAGACTCGCTGACTCTTAATCAAGTGGGGCCCCATATTGGAGCCATTTGTGGTGAAAAAAGTCTTTTTTTTTATCGTATTCATCACCTAATCTTTCCTCTTTCACCCTAGCCACCTTCTTGCTATCACACACACTTAACATTATTCAAAATTCTATCATTTTCCACTCGTAATCAGTCCTCTCAAGCTTCCATGGCTGCACTTCATCTTCCTCCTCTTACTAGTATGTGTATGCACTAGTTAATTACACACACTATCACTAAAATCCTACACATATTGAGGATCCATAATGGATTTCTATTCTCTATTATAACCTCTACCTAATTCCATCAAAATCAGCCACAAAAAACCTTAGAACAACTCCATCGCTTCACCCCTCTCCACCCAATTCTCATTGATCCTCACACACATGTATCTATCTCTCTAAGTATGGTCCATTCCTCTCTCTTTTTCACCACAATTTGTGAGAATGGTACTAGTCATTCCACAACTTCCAAAGAAAAAGGTGAATTGCTGCAAATAATGACCAAGAATCAACCTCTCAAGTGGCAAGGTGAAGCTTCAAGGTGAAGGCATCAAGAAGGTCAAGGTGGCGGCTCCTAGGGCATCCCAATTTGTCCCCCAATTCAAGTCCTTAATTGTAATTGTCACTAATTCTAATGGGGTGGGAGAGGCTATATAAAGAGCCCCCCATCTTAGCCCAGAGGGACTTGAGCCCATCTCCATTGTAGCATGCCCTAATTAGGCTCTTTGTGCACCTCTAGGCTACCATCGTTTTGGCAGGGTGATAGTGTTTACATTCCCATGATTGTAGCTAACATGCTTGATTTGTGTGGATGCTTTGTGTGTGTAATCACTCCCTTGGTGGAGGTATGAAGGTTTTCTATTTGATTTCCCCTTAATGAATGATTAATGCTCAAGTTTTTATTTTGTTGTGATGAATACAGTTACATTGGCGTGGGTGCGTGTAACAAATTTTGTAAAGGCTTGATCAAGGCAATTCTAGTTATATGTGTTGCATCCTTCTCCCATATCCATTGTCAAGCACATTTATTCCTTAATTTCTCTTCTCTTTCCTTTCTCCCTTCTCCTTTCTCTCTCCAAGAGAGGTTTTGGAAATAGGCATCCCTTCAAACCTCTCACTCCAGTAATTCATTCCTTGGATCCTTGTTGGTGGCTCTCTCTCTCTCTCTCTCTCTCTCTCTCTCTCTCTCTCTCTCTATTAAGGTTGGTTGAAGGTGTGTGTTAGCACAACTCCTTCCATATGCTCAAGGTGATTCTCTCCGATAAATATGTCATTCTCAACAATAGAGCGTCAACTCTACTAGCTCTTGGTCTCGTCCTAGTCGCATAAAACGCTAGGTGGTGCCCCTTCAATACCCCCTCACTGTGAGGCATCCAAGTAGTACCTTGGTGTAGAGGCCACCAGGTGCGCGTTGTGTTCTTCAGTATCCCTCTGAATCTACCAGTCTCATCTCCAGCTGATGTGAGGATGTGCGTATCTGACCAATGGCACACCGCAAACCATGAGACATATGTGTATCCATGTAGCTGGGTCGAATTACAAATCCATCTCCTGTGAGGTGGAGAAGATGCTCTTTATAGAGAGCCATCTTCGTGCCCAACACCGTGGCGGCTCTATCCATGTCCTCGTGGTATCCAGCTGAATCAAGTCCTGACGAATGAGTCTAGTAATCTCCACCCGTGTAAGAGACATCGAGGGTGCCTGAAGAGAGTACCGGAAAGGGGGCAGCCTATCCATGGTGAAGCCATGCATCTGAAACCATGATGTCATCTGTGCATACCAGCATGAAGTGTCCCCCTGAAGAGCTAACTGTTTGGAAGACTCAAGGGCTAGTCTAGCATATCTGTCTCTAGTAGTATCGCACAAGTTGTGCACAAAGGAGACTGATCTGGTAAGCGCCTCAATCTCCATAGGAGGGGCAACTAGCTCTGCTCGAATGATAGCGTGGGGTATGGAGGCCTTGGCTCTGATCAGTCGAGAGATCATAGATACCATGGGCCTCTCCATACGTCTCCAACCATATTGGCCTACAGAAGGTCCCCATATCTGCACCGCATACAACATAGAGAAGGCTACTAAAGTATCAAAGAGCCATAACTTTGTCCGAGGTTCCTCGAACTGAACCTTCGAACACATCCTCTCCAAGCCTCCCAAGGCCGCATAAGCTCTAGTCAGTCTAGTCTCTGCTACTCTCCCCAAAGAAAACCTCGGCCTAGTGAAGAAAACCCCAAGGTAATAGTATGCATCTGCATACTCTACAATCTCCTGACCATATGTGAAAGTCGGTGCTGATCTCATGATACACTTTGGTGTGGTGTTAAAAACCATAACCTTGGTTTTACCAAGGTTTACAGACAATCCACTATCCTCTGCAAAACTGTGTAATGCATCCAACTGTCGCTGCATACCCTCTGGTGAGTCAGAGATCAACACAATATCATCAGCATATAACAACAATGGGATCCACATCCCGGCCAATTGGGCACCTCTATCACCTTCTCTGTCAATCCAATCAGACACCTCATCAACATACATACCAAATAGAGTAGGAGACAATGGGCAACCCTATTTCACCCCAATGGTGGAGTGAACTAAATCAGATATCCCCTCCGGGGTGCGTACATGTCCCATCATTGATCTGTATAGAGCCATAATCCCCCAAATCAACATTATGGGCACCCCCATCTCCTGCAGTCTGCGCATCAATCGACCTCTCAGTACCATGTCAGATGCTTTGCGGAAATCCACAAAGCTACAATAAATGCATCTCCCATGGGACCTTCCCTCCTCAATGATGGCTCTAAGTGTCAGAATATGATCAGGAGTGGAGAAACCCCTCCTAAAACCGGCCTGGACCTTTGCTCGTACACCCTCACCCTTTGCCCAATTACTCAACTATAGCTCAAGAATGGATGCATACAACCATGCCAATGTGTGCTCTCCACTGAGAGACCAGGACTAGCTAGGCATAGACGGCTATAGATCTCCTCTGTATAAACCGAGTCAGTCTCTGGTGTATATATATAATGTGTATGTGACCTGTCTTCTGATGTCTGGGATGTACTATACTGAAATGAAATGGACAATGTCAAAAGAGCATGATCCACTGCTACACCCACTGGTCTGGCTTCGACTGTGAAATCCTGAATACAAGGAATAAATTTGGGCTGTGCCATAACATAGTCCACTATACTGGCCCGGTGTCTGTGTGGAAAGCATGTGAAACCGGTTGCTCCAGGAAATCGCTGTAAGCCATTAAGTATGTCTAACCCATGTGTGGTCGTCATCTCCGTGAGGTATCTCCCATACTTCGTCTGCTCTTTGTCATGTGAGCATCTGTCAAGCCCCGAGTCACTCCTCCCTAAATAGCACTGCTACTCCTCCTGAACCTCTACTCTTATGCTCAGATCTCGCGACTATCTTGTGGGCTGTCTCCCATCTGTATCCCACCACATGTGGCATAAGCTGTCCAGGGGCCTGATGAGTCTCTGAGAAGAAAACAATGTACCTCTCTCTGAAGCTGTCCTCAAAGGCACCAACGTCCAACCTCATAGATCCATTACAATTCCAAGTAGCCATCTTCAGTGTGGTCCCATAGGTCTCATACTGTCATGTGGAGTGCCACTCTAAAATCACCACCCGACCATCTCTGTAAAATGTCGTCTTTCCCTTCTGCCTTGCAGCTGTACTCTTTGGCATTACCTGTCCCATATGCGCAAGCTCTGAGAGAGTGAGATCATCACTAAGGAAAATACTGTCTTCTTGAGAGTAGATCTCTTTTTCAGGAATTTCTTCTTCTCTTCTAAGGAGGGAAACCATAGTATGAGAGCTCTTTCTTTTGAAGATTCTCCAGGGCCACCATGCCCACTCTCCATGTCTATGTGTGTGAAGGCTTGTCCACCCCCATCACGGATGTGAGGATTGTGACCTCTTTTTCCACATTGTTATTGTCCTTGAGGCCGGTTACCCTCACATGTAGAGTCCGCATCCTCCTCCTTTGTTCCTCTTCGAGGGTCATGTTAATAAGAGTGGGTGTACAAGAGGCTTCCTTACCTTTCCCTTTCTTGGTGACCTCAATCCATTTTTCGGCCTCTTCTACTTTCTTTTGTGTTGCGGACATGACCGCGGCCCATGACTTCTTCTCCTCATCTTCCTTGATAACCCGTATTTCTTCTCTCATGGTATTCAATTCTTCCATCATGGATGGTTGAATTTCGCGTTCTTTGAGCTGTCCACTTTTTGCTGCAAGAAGTTCACCTTGGAGAGTTTGGATTGTGGCTTCTTGTGAAGCCGCTTGCTCTTCGACGCAAGAAATCCTTTCGCATAGGTTCTTCTTCTCCTCTTTCCATTCCTCCATCTTTTGAAGAAAGGTTGCTTCCATCTCTTTCTTCCACTCCTTCACTTCAACTTCAAGTGTTGATATCTGCTTGTTGGTAATCGAGAACTTCATGGTGGGCTATAGCCACTGGAGAGGCCATGTGAAAGAGGGAGATCATGAGAGAGAGAAAGACTAAAATAACCAAAAAATGCAAGAAACTCTAAAAAATAGCAAGAAACATTTGTGAAACCCTTAAAAACAGAGAAAATCAGCTTCGAAACTGTGAAAAACAGCAGAGCACATATTTGAAACCCTAAAAAACAGCAAAAAACAGTGATGAAACACTAACAAACGGCAAAAAACAGTTTCGAAACCCTCAAAACAGTGAAAAACAGTAATTAAACAGTGAAGAAACCCTAAAAAACAGCCAAAAAACAGTTTTGAAACCCTTAAAACAGCAGAAAAACAATGACGAAACCCTAAAAACAGAAAAAAAAGGTGACGAAACCCTAAAAACAGAGAGAGAGAGAGAGAGAGAGAGAGAGATGGATGAAATGAAACGAAATGTTATATTAACGTCTTCAAAAGGCCAAAGTGACCTATGAGACCAGAAAGTTACAATGTGGTTGATCTGATACAAAGTCAGAGTAACAAAAATAACACTAATAACAACATAACATACCAAAATAAATATACCATGGAATCCTAAGCCGCTCGATGTGAACTAAGTAGCTGGGTGGGATAGCTAAATAGCTAAATCACAGGAGATCCAACATCGGTCATTGGCGGATCTCATCAATATCTTCCTTGGTCAGTAGTCTGACCGGGCGGCGTGCATGTCTTGCCAAAGTGACTCGAATCTTCTGATGCAGCCTTCGTTGATGGTGTCTAGTCCTCCATGGTCGTGGGCATCTGGATCTCCGTTGCTCAATCGCTCGGTCGATCAGTATGCCTCTGGTGTGAGACAAATGTGAGCTCTGTTGTGGTAGTAACTCCTCTGGCTGTCCAGTGTCTGTTCTAAAGAAATCTGTGAGCCGTCTCTGAGACTGGCTAGCTCTTCTCTCATCAGGCTCTTCGTGTGTCTGTGCAGCTCGAGCAAAAACATACCCAGGCATTTCTGATCTTCGTATCCCATGACTCTAGAGAGTGGTCCAAAACCCTCTCTGAACAAGCGATGGAAGCGGCCTCGTATCTCGTAGTAGACGGGGCAGCGGCATGTGTAGTGCAACTCTGTCTCAGGCTCCATGTCACACAAGGGGCATGTCCTGGCCTCTAGGGGTACTCTGCTGTATCTCCCAGTCTCAATCCGTAGCTGGTATGAAGACGTGCGCATCTGGCCAATAGCACATCGTATTCCATGAGCCAGGTGGGTGTCCATGTATCTGGGTCTCGTCACAAAACCGTCCTA
Source organism: Adiantum capillus-veneris (assembly GCF_014529385.1). Taxonomy (NCBI): domain Eukaryota; kingdom Viridiplantae; phylum Streptophyta; class Polypodiopsida; order Polypodiales; family Pteridaceae; genus Adiantum; species Adiantum capillus-veneris. The sequence continues at coordinate 83,638,982 of NC_140931.1, read as the reverse complement.
CGTAAGGTGGAGAAGGTATTCTTTGTAGAAAGCCATCTTCGTGCCTAGCTCATGTGCTGGCTGTATCCATGTCATAGAAACAGGGGACCCAAGGACGTGGCCCTTTTCGGTAGGGACGCAACGGGGGACGCGGGACGGGACGGAGGGATGCGACGGGGACGGGTCCCTCACATGGGACGCAGAGGGGACGCGGGTCCCCGGTGACACTTGTAAGCGGGACGCGGACAGGGGACCCCACACCCTTTTTTTAGGCTTTTCAGAGTCTTGAGCTATATGCCAATGTTTCCCACCAGACTCTTCTAACCCACTCTTCACTTGTACATCATTACTTTTTCCCCTTTGAGTATGATGATTGATCATCACATCAACATGTGCGGCGCGTGCTGCCGCGTTCTTACCGCTTGTTATACTTTGGTATTTATAAGTGCAAACCCCACTTTTTCTTTGCAACCTTGTGCTCCTAGTGTTGTCTAGTATAGAACAAGTGTTTTTTAACACGCCTCCCCTGATCCTTCCCCCGTCCCTTGTTTTGCCACGTCCCTGTCCCCAGGACCCGTCACATCCCCGAGACTCGTCCCTGTCCTCATTTGACTATGATCCATGTCCTCTTGGTGTCTAGTTGAGTCAAGTCCTGGCGGATGAGCCCGGTGATCTCGGAGTGTGTAGGAGTGAGAGATGGTGCATCCAGTGAGTACCGGAAGGGTGGCAGTCATTCTATGCTCTACCCATGCGCTTGAAACCATGATGTTATCTCCCCATAGTAGTATGCGGTATCTCCTTGCATGGCTAACTATCGAGAGGACTCAAGTGCAAGGCGGGCATATCTGTCTTTGGGAAGTTCCCACATGCGGTGTATGAAGGAGACTGATCTGGTGAGCGCCTCAACCATTAGTGGGGGGCCCGCTATCTCTCCTCGGATAATGGCAGGTGGTATTGAAGCCTTGGCTCTAATGAGCCACGAGATCATAGAGACTAGAGGTTTCTCCATGTCCCCCCATCCATCAGTGCGACCCGACCTCCCGTGATGATCCAATGAAGGTCCCCATATCTCAGCTCCATAGAGCAATGCAGAAGCCACTAAAGTGTCAAAGAGCCAGAGCCTCGTCCGAGGCTCCTGAAACTGAATCTGCGAACACATCCTCTCCAATCTACCCAATGCTGCACGGGCTCTAGTCAATCTCGTCTCTGCTGCCCTCCTTAATGAAAATGCTGGTCCGCTAAAAACTACTCCAAGGTAAGTGTAAGCATCTGTATACTCCACTGTCTCCTGTCTGTATGTGAATGTAGGTGCTGATCTCCTGATCCACTGTGGGGTGGTATTAAACACCATAACCTTGGTTTTACCAAGGTTGAGAGACAAACCACTTTTGTGGGCAAACCTATGCAAAACATCCAAATGACGTTGCATCCCCTCCGGGGAGTCAGAGATCAACGCAATATCATCAGCATATAACAATAGTGGAATCCATGTCCCTGCCAGCTGTGCACCTCTATCACCATCGCTCTCAATGTAGTCAGCAACCTCATCCACATACATACTGAATAGAGTAGGAGAGAGAGGGCAGCCCTTCTTCACCCCAATAGTGGAGTGAACCGGTGTAGATAAATCTTCTGAGGTGTGTACATGCCCCACTACTGACCTGTATAATGCCATGATCCCCCAAATGAGCTCTGTGGGTACTCCCATCTCCTGTAGTCTGCGTATCAATCTAGCTCTGGTTACTGTGTCAAATGCTTTGCGGAAGTCCACAAAGCTACAATAGATCCGTCTCCCATGTGATCTGCCCTCCTCAATGATGGATCTGAGTGTCAAGATATGGTCAAGAGAAGCAAAGCCTCTCCTGAACCCGGCCTGCTCGGCTGCGCGCATCCTCTTTCTCTCTGCCCATCTACTGAGCTACTGCTCAAGAATGGATGCGTCCAACCGTGCCAGTGTGTGTCCAATCACGATAGTGCGATAATTCCCAGGCTTCATAGGGTCTCCTGACTTGTAGATAGGCTCCAAGTATCAGGCAAGCCTTCACGCATGGCACGGTTAAACATAACTGCTAGAAGCTCTGCTAGTATATCTCTGGCATGCATGAAATGCTTAGCCACTAAGCCATCATGATCATATGCTCTCCCAGTCCTCATCCTGTCAATGGCCTTCTTCACCATCTCAGTGGTGAAAAAAGGACATGCTTTTGGGCATGGATCGGGGGGGTTAAGAAGGGGCGGCTGTCCAGGAACTATGTACAAAGATGAGGCGTACTGGCCCCAGGCCTCTGTAGAGGTAATGGCCGGGGGGGAGTGCTCATGAAAGAGTCGCTATGCCTGTCGTGAGTTTTGACTCAAGAATAGCTAGTATAGATCCTATTCTAGTTGCGCCAAAAATGCCCTCTTCTGCCGCCGCACTAGGCCTCGGAAGTCAATCTGTGACTGTCTGTAAGTGATGTCCCCCAAAAGCACCTCCCTCTGAAGTCTGGCTCTAGTCTTACGGCATTCCGCATCATACCAACTGGTCTGTGGCATGCTCCCAGAACATCGTTGCTGCTCAGGCTGAGTGTGTGGGTATGCCTCTGTTGCTGCCTCATGTAATGTATGTGTCAGTATAGTAGTAAGCTCCTCCAAAGGTTGCCCTGGCTCCTCAATGCATAGCCGTCTGTAGATCCCATCTTTATATACAGAGTCCGTCTCCCGCATGAAGGTGTAGCGAGTAGGTGCTGCTGCCTGTGCATTGTGTGCTACATAAAACTGAAAAGAGATTGTCATCGACAAAAGGGCATGATCCACTGCCACCTCAATAGGTCTGGGTCTATTCGTGAGATCCTGGATACTAGAGACGATGGTCGGGTGTGCCATGACATAATCCACTGTGCTGGCTCCATGTCTGTGAGGAAAGCATGTAAAACTTCCCGCAGCGGGAAATCTCTGTAGGCCATTCAAGATGGCTAGTCCATGTGCAGTTCCCATGTCTATCAAGTGTCGTCCATACTCAGTATGTCCCACATCCTATGACAGTCTGGACAGGCCCGTCTCTACAACATCGAGCTCTCTTAGCATCTCCTTTGAAGTATCATAGAAGACTGTCTGGTGATGGGCAGTCCTAGCATTGAAGTCCCCTAGAATGATAACGTCACCATCTCTAGAGAACTCCCATATGTCATCATCCAAAATAGAAAAGGGGGATTGGCCTCTGGGTGATGCATAGATTGACGTGCTCAGGGGAAAGTAGCAAATAGCGATGTAAAGATATCTGCTTGTCTCTGCTCTCAATCTCACCCACATGTACGTAGCCTCCTCATCCCTGCGTGCTATATGTATCAATGGTTGCAACTCCTCTCTGAATAACTCTTCCACTCCCCTTGATCCCTACCCTTAGTGCTCTGATTGTGTCTCGTGTCTGCAAGCTGTCTCCCTTTTGTATCCACTGATGTGAGGCATAGATTGCCCAGGGGCCTGATCATTGATGTGTCTCAGAGTAGAAGATGATGTCCCTTCCAGTAAAACTATCCTCAAAAGCACCCACATCAAGGTGCATGGATCCATTACGGTTCCATGTGGAAACTTTGAGTGTGGTCCCATGGGTCTTGCACCGTCATGTGGAGCGTCGCTCCAATATTACCACTCTGCCATCTCGGTAAAAGGCAATCTTGCCTTTTTCCCTTACCGCTCTAATCTCTGGCATTACTTCTTGCATATGAGCGATCTACGAGAGGGTGAGATCATCTCCGAGAAAGATGTCCGTCTTTTTTTTTTTTTTGGAGAAAAAGATCCTTCTGTTAGTTAATGAAAGTGTCCATATGGCTACAACCTCCTCTACAAGAGAGGACTACAACAATCATGATGCGGAGACTCTCCTAATGAAAAAACAACATATGTACAATGAGGCTAAATCAGGGGATGGGAGGAGGGAAGAGCCACACAGGTGGACGGTAGTGCCATCGGAGCACACCCTGAATCATGGTGAAGAATGGCCCAAGATGCCAAAGTCGAAGGAAAGCCTCTCTGCGCTCCCGCATGCGGGCAGAACTGCCCTGGAGTCTCTCGAACTGTCCTCTGAGAGTATGAACTAGCTCAAGCCAAAGATCCCGAACAGTCTCTGCTGGTGGTACAGGGGGAGCCTCGAAGATGCGGAAGCAATGGACCCGTCAGATGAACCAGAGTGTCAGGCCTCTGATGAGCTCCCAACACACCTCTCTCTCACTGCACCACTCCTGCGGAGTAAGCTCTGTGGCAGGCTGGAGTGTAGGTCGCCCCCCCTGCATCACTATCATCCCGCTGGTGGATGATAGCTCAAACTGAAGTGCCGGGCCCGTGAGAGTGGACCAAGCAGCTTCCCCCCAAGTGTATTGTCGAGCCGTGGAAAGAGCAAGCATCAACCGAAGAACACGAAGCCACACCTGCTGTGCCAAGGGACAGTCCCAAAGACAGTGACGCTGACTCTCCACAAGATGGTCACAAGCTGTGCATGTGGAGGAGAGGCCACTATGCACCAGCCAACTCCCAACTGTTGTAGCTCTGCGTGCGACCAGCCACTGAAACCAGTGACTCGCCTCGGCAGTCTGGAGTCCCACAACCTCTCCCAAAAAGCTGCCAAAAACTCAGCTGTGAGACCCTCCTCCTGCCAATGAGGTGCTACAGTAGGGGGAGCCTCTCTCTATGCTGCCAGTAGGTGACGTCCCAGTCGAACAGTGTACTGAAAGAAAGGGACACCTGGGTGGTCTGCAGAAGAGAAGGGGTCCCTCCAAAGCCACTCTCCAGGATCCCACTATACTCGTGCCAGTGGACAACACTCCCAAGCCCACAGTCTCTAGTGTCCAGTCGCAAGAGCAGCTAGGTCAGGATCGATGACACAAGTCCTTCCACAGATGCCCACCACTCGGATCCTCTGAAAACAACAACTGCCACCTGCGGGGCCTTTACTGCAACTTGCTGTAAGCATCCCTCACCCTGTAGCTCGAAAAACAGGGAGGGAACAGTCTCTGAGCAAGCCCGAATAGAGATGAACTCCAGTCGCGTGAAGGCTCCCATCCATCTGGGCGCTGTTGACTCGAGAGGCGCGAGCCACTCAGGTGGTACTGCCTCTCAGATGTCCTGGCACATGCTCTGCACCCCTCTCATGCCCTATAGCTGAAAGCCTTGTAGCTCCTCTGTCAAGCCTGAAAACTGTAACCAGTCACCTAAAGAGCGTGCTGGACCCGCTGCCATGGAACCCCAAGAAACATGAGACCGACTACCAGCCAAGTGACCTCTTTGAGTGCTAACTATGGGGTTCCAAACAAGGGGCTGTCGCAGGCGGTTCTCCGTGCAAGTAGGCTGACGCTACTCCAGGCCTCGCCGCAAGTGCTCCCAACATCGTAGCAACCCCACAGCGAAGCGATCCTCCAGTCTCTTGCTCAAACCAACTCTACGCATCTCTGTGAAGATCCATTTGGTCGAAGGTTGCCAGGGGCCTCCTGCCTGAGGCACCCTAGCACGAAGCCGCTATAACAAGAACTCCTTCCAGGGCTCCTCACCTGGAAGAAGACCTCGGACGATGAACTTCCCAAGAAGGGCTCTGCTCTGCTGTGTTGGGTCTATGATCCCAAGCCCTCCCTGGGAACAAGGAAGAATGATGACCTGCCAAGCCACTCTGGCCCGGGCTGTTAGAGTGTCTCGCCCTGACCAAAGGAAATTCCTTATCAGCCGCTCTACCTGGCTGATACAAGAACTTGAGAAGATCCAGCAAGAAGTGATGTACCACATAGTAGCCAACAACACCTGGTTGGCCACTACAGCTCTGCCAGCCAAAGAAAGTCGTGTGGAGCTCCAATGTAACAACTTCCTCAGGAGGAGGGGAGCAATCTGCTGCTCGGGAGACAAGTTCAAAACAACCTGACAGCCCAAGTACCGAATTGCAATCCCAGGGGGAATCCACCTGAAACCCTCGCCTGGTATCCAGTCGGGGAGAAGAGCACTACCAACCGAGAAAGCCACTGTCTTTCTCCAGTTGATCAGTGCGCCAGATGCACAACAGAAGGTCTCAAGAGCCTGCTCACACCTGTGAAGGTTGGCCTCTTGGCCATCCAAGTACAAGGCTGAGTCATCAACAAACTCAACGTCCAGTAGCTCATCTCCCCGAATAGGGAGTGCTAAGCCCCGTAAACCAACCTACTGCGACACCAAAAACCTTCTCATGGCCTCAGCATAGAAGAGAGAGAGGAAGGGGGCAAGAGGACAGCCCTGTTTGACCAAATGTGTGAGCATGAAACGATCACCTCTACCTCCTGACAAAAGTACCTGACTGTGTGCCCGTCTGTACAAAGCTGACACCCCTCTGATCCAAGCATCTGAGAAGCCTACCCTGTGTAGAGTGCCCTCTAGAAAGTCCCAGTCAACTCTGTCGTAGGCCTTCTCAAAATTGAGAAGGAGAATCACCAGATCCCCACCACGGAGCCGCGCAAGGACAAAAGCCTCCTAAAAAGTAAAGATGTCAAGGATACTGCGCTCCTTGACAAAACCTGTCTTAGTCCCATGTATAAGGCTCTCTAGAAGTGGCTAGATCCTCAAACTCAGAGCCTTGGCAAGAATTTTGTAGGCTGAGTTGAGGATGGTGATGGGGCGCCACTGTCGAATCTCATCCAAGGAGCCACCCTCCTTGGGAATGAGGTAGATCAGACCCTCACTCATGCTGTCAGGCATCTCTCCTGGGTGCAAGATGTACTGAAAAGCATCATAGAGATCTGGGCCAAGCAAGTCCCAGTACTCCAAGAAAAAATTGGGAGTCAAGCCATCCTCACCTGGACAGCTACCACGGGGGAGTTGACTAAGAGCTGTGTGCAACTCCTTAAGCTGAAGTGGCAACTCAAGCCTCTGACGCATCTCCTCAGTCACTAGGCAAGGCATCTGTGCCCACACCTACTCCCTGCATGCATCCTGACGCTCTGACTTAGGCTTTGCAGACAGTAACTCACGGTAAAAGTCAGTAGTAACTGCACGCATGTCCTGTGGCTCTGAAGCAACTGACCCGTCGGGCCTCCTCAACTGACTCACCTTGGCATGCGTATGCCGAGGTCCCACTGCCTTGAAGAAAGCACCAGTCACTCTATCACCCACCTGTGTCCACTGAGATGCATGTCGATGAAAAGCAAACTCATGGCTCCGCTCCTTTGTGCTAACAAGCTCCTGGCGAGCCTACTGTAGCTGCTCCTCCAACCAAGGACTGTCTGGATGCTGCTCCTGATCCTCTGCAAGGAAGCAACGCCCTCTTTGAGACGCTGCTCCTCCTCTCTCGCTGCAGCCAGGCGAGCCAAAGACTCCTGGAGAAAGAAACGACTAATCTGAGCTACTCCTGAGGCCACTCTGTCAGAAGGAGAATCCTGCATGTCCAAGCTCTCTGTCCATAGAGCCTCTACTCGCTCCCTGAGTGCAGAGTCCATCAAGACCCTCTCAGGGATGCGAAGCATCTTGCTCCCCCTCCTCTGTCTGTCTGCCACTGTGAGGATCACTGGTGCATGGTCCGAGAAGGAAGGCCCTGCTAGAATGCCAACTGTCCCACCCAAGTCACTGAAATGGTCACCAGTGTAGAAGCGATCTATCCGCGATAGATTCACTCCTCCCACCCTGCAGTCGAACGAGAGAAGGCCATGCTGTCTGGGGGCCTTACAAAACTAGAGTGCTGCCATACATCCGAGACCTTCAGAGTCATACAAAACCTCTCCCAAGCTGCCAGCTCAACTCCCTGCACAGTAGCATGGCTACCACCAATCTTGTCAGAAGGGTCCTCCAACATGTTGAATTCACCCCCTATGCACCAATGTTCTGCATGCGGCAGAGATTCAACAATCTGTGACCAAAACTCTGTTCGTGCATTCACCACATTGGGCGCATATATGTTCAGGAAGCCCACACGGCAACCCTGAACCTGCATAGTGATCCACTGAGCCCTGCCTGGCACAATAATCCCTCTGCCCACAATGGCCTGCTGCAAAGAATCCGCAATAGTCATACATACCCCACCTTGGATGCCTCCAGGTCCAAAAGCAGCTGACCAAAAAGTATCATATCGTCCACGCAAGAGCTGACCACAACGTCTAATGCGGCTTTCACACAAATGATACTCTTGTAGCATAATCTCTCCTCCCACAAGGCAGCGTTGAAGCTCCTAACGCAGTCGGCCCCGTTGATGCTGAAACTGGGGCTCACCAAGTCCCTGCACGTTCCATGAGAGGATCCCCATCGGGAACGGGGCCGGAATGGTCCACTAAACTAAGGCTTGAATTACCTCCATTCAGCTTAGTCCCAAATAAACTCCTAAACAACCCCAAATCTGCCCCCTAACCTCCCCTCAAAGTGCACCAAATATAATCCCCAAATAGCCCCAAATCTGCCCCCAAATGCATACTTTTTTCCGTTCCGCCCCGCGTTTTGCCGTTCCACCTCATGTTCCGCCTCGTTCCCTCCATTCCGGAACACCGTTCCGGTTATACCCCGTTCTGGAACGGCGTTCCGTTCCCATCTCCATTTCGGGAACGGGACTCGTGCGGAACGCCGTTTCGGAATGTTTGGGATGTGTTCCCCCCGTTCCCTGTTACACTGGTCTGTCTCCTCTACGAGAACATGTGAAGCAGGGTCAAAACCATGTCTCCACTGTCGAAAGTGGGCTCGAGCTGCTCGGATGGTCAATGGACTCATGGCGATGACCTTGGACGCCATCTCGGGGGTCTCGAACTCGATCTGGTAGTAGCCTCGTCCAAGGATCTGAACGTCCAAGATCTTGCCTGCCTCTACGAGAAGGCGGGCCTGGAAAAGATTACGCAGATCTCCTCTGCTGGGTCTGGTACCGAGAATCTTGCAGATGACAAAAGTCGCCTGCAAGCGCTCTACCTCTGCGGCTAGGCTCGCTTGCTCTGTCGGTGATAGAGCAAGTCGAATGGTGGTCTTAGCGGGGTCGGGCAAAGGGGCTTCAGTGGAGTTCTTCTGTGGTGGAGCTTGAGCCTCCATCTGTATCTACTACTGTGGCGGAGATAGAGTGGGTAAAGCAATTTTTCTGCAAAGGGACCCCGACAAGCACTGTCGGAGAACCAGCACTGCCAAAGCCAATTGACAGAAGAACCACGGCGTGAGAAAAGGGAGAACGAAAAGAGCCACGAGCAGGGGGGTTGGGGGGGGGGGGGGGGGGGGGGGGGGGGGTTCAGTGAGTGAAGAGAGGTGGGGGAGGCCCGGACAGGGAGCGCAGCGTGGCGAGGGAGAGGGCAGCGAAAAGGGGGGCAGCGGGCAGTGCAGTGAAGGGCAACGGGGGACTGAGGGCAGGCGGGCAGGGACAGGGGCAGCGGGGGTTGAGGGCGGGCGGGCAGGGGTAGGGCAAGGCAGAGCAGTAGGCAGCGGGGGCTGAGGGTGGGCGCAAGCAGGGAGCAGGTTAACGGGGGGGGGGGGGGGTAGCGCTAGGGGAGTGCAATTGCGAGGGGGGGAGCGGTAGCAGCAACGACCAAGGGGTACCTACGGTTTGTTGTTTTTATTGCATAACCAAAGATCTGTGATTGATGCGCAAGCAGGGAGCAGGTTACCGGGGGGGGGGTAGCGCTAGGGGAGTGCAATCGCGAGGGGGGGAGCGGTAGCAGCAACGACCAAGGGGTACCTACGGTTTGTTGTTTTTATTGCATAACCAAAGATCTGTGATTGATGCCAGATGCCCGTCTTCTTAAGAGTTGGCCTTTTCTTCAAAAAGTCCTTCGCTTCCATGGAGGGAAAACGAAGGATGAGTGCCCTTTCTTTCGAGGTTTTCCCATTGCTTCCATTTTTCTTGTTGCCCACCCTCCAAGCTCTTGTGTGCATCAGCTCATGAACCCCCATTAAAGCCATGAGTTCTTTTACCTCTTCGTTCACATTATCTTTGTCTTTAAGGCCGCAAATTCTTACATGTAAAGCGTGCGCACGTCTTCTTTGCTCCTCCTCTAATGTCAGATTAATAATAGTGGGTGTGGCAGTGGACGTTATTTTCTTGCCTTTTCCTTTCTTGGCAACCTCGATCCATTTCTCGGCTTCATCCACCTTCTGCTGAGTCTTCGTAATAACATCCACTCAAAAAGTCGTCATTTCTTTGTGTTGCTCTTCTCCTTCTTTGATGGCCCGTACTTGCTCCTTGATTGTGTTGAGTTCTTTTATTATTGAGGGTTGCAATTCTCTCTCTTCAAGTGTGTTTCTTGATCGTGCTGCAGCGAGATCCTTCTTGAGTGACGCAATATCTTCATCCTGAGCCGTCACACGCTCTTCCAGTGCATTTATCTTGCTTTCTTGGATCAACACGCATCCTTCGAGCATTTTTATTGTGCCCATTACGTTGCGGTTCATCTTGCTAATGGTTTCCGGCATTTCTTCTTTGCATTTTTGGATAGCATCCTCTAAGGGGTCAATCTTATCGTTCTGCTTTCTCATGCTTAATCGCCGCTAAAACGAGAGCCTATGCGCACATGTGTTTCCACACTATGCATACATTTTCTCCCGCATCAAGTACGCATTTTGTGTACCCCAACAATTTCAGCAAAATCTGCAGTCCGAGTTTTTTTTTTTTTTTGCCCCCCCCCCCCCCCCCCCCCCCCCCCTTCTCTCTCTCTCTACGTGCCCAGGTTTTCTCTCTCTACGCTCTTTTTTTCCCTCTCTCTCTCTCACTCTCTGCGCTTTCTTTCCCTCCACTTTCTCGCTCTATGCTTTTACTTCTCTCTCTCTCTACGCCTTCTTTCCCTCCACTTTCTCTCTCTACGCACTGGCGGGGGAGGGGAGAGCGTATCACTTTCTCTCTCTACGCAAGGGCAACAAGTGGCAAAGGGGAGCTTTTTCTCTCTATGCACGGGCAACAAGGGGGGGAAAAGTGCGATGGAGCAGGGGCGTAGGGGGGGGGGGGGGGGGGGGGAAAGCGAGGCAGCAGGGAGGGGGGGGGGGGGGGGGGGGGGGGGGGGGGGGGGGGGGGGGGCAAGGGGCACAGGGAGGGGTGTGCGAGGGAGCTGGGGCTACAGGGAGCGCGCGGGAGCAGGGGCTGCGGGAGTGCGAGGGAGTAGGGGCTCGGGCTGCAGAAAGAGTGAGGGAGCTGGGGCAGGGGTTGCGTGAGCGCGAGGGAGCAGGATTGGGGCGTAGAGGGCGCGAGGGAGCAAGGGTTGGAGAGAGAGAGAGAGAGAGAGAGAGAGAGAGAGAGAGAGAGAAATGAAATGTTATATTAACGTCTTCAAAAGGCCATAATGACCTATGAGACCCGAAAGTTACAAAGTGGTGGATCTGATACAAAGTCAGAGTAACAAAATAACAAATAACCTAACAACAGTACAAAACAAAGATATATACTATGGGGTCTTAAGTCGATCGATGTGAACCAAGCAAAAGACTAAGCAAAAAATCGGCGGCTTGTTGGGATAGTTGAATCACAAGAGATCTAGCATCGGTCGTTGGCGAATCTCATCAATTTCCTCCATGGTTAGTAGTCTGACCGGGCGTCGTGCATGCCTGGCCAACGTGCTCCGAATTTTCTGTCGTAGCCTCCGTCGATGCTGTGTAGTTCTTCGCTGTCGCGGGCGTCTGGATTTCCCCAGTTCAATCGCTCGGTCAATCAGTGTGCCTCTGGTGTGAGACGAGGGGGAGCTCTGCTCTGGGAGTGGCTCTTGCGGCTGTCCAGTGTCTGCTCTGAAGAAGTCTGTGATCCGTCTTTGAGATTGGCTAGCCTCGCCATTCATCACGCTATCTCTGTGTCTGCGCAGCTCAAGCAAGAACAAACCTAAACATCTCTGATCTTCGTATCCCATGACTCTTGAGACTGGTCCAAAACCTTTTCTGAACAAGCAATGGAAGCGGCCTCGTATCTCGTAGTAGACGGGCAGCGACATGTATAGTGTAGCTCTGTCTCAGGTTCCATGTTACACAAGGGGCATGTCCTGTCCTCTGCTGTATCTCCCTGTCTCAATCCGCAACTGGTGAGAAGATGTGCGTAATTGGCCAATAGCACATCGTATCCCATGAGACAAGTGGGTATCCATATATCTGGGTCTCGCCACAGAACCATCTTCCGTAAGCTGGAGAAGATGGTCTTTGTAAAAAGCCATCTTCGTGCCCAATTCCTGTGCTGGTTGTATCCATGCCCTTCTGGTGTCTAGCTGGGTCAGGTATGAGCTTGGTGATCTGTGACTGTGTAAGGGTGAGAGATGGTGCATCCATGCACTAGATGTATCATCTGTGTCCCAAAGTACTGTGGGTATTGTTCCAAAAGCATAAACCTAAAACAAGGCTCAAAGCAGGCAACCTCATAGAATCCACAAGCAACATAATAGACACCATCAATCCCACATGCTCCCGGTTGACAATTAAGACACTGACCCACATTTGGCATTTGACTAAGAAGGAACAAAACAGCAGCAGCCTTCTCTGTAAATCGTTGCACCGGATACACAATATTGGGCAGTGCAAGAGGGACTACATTCTCTGAAGGATCTTGATGGAGTACATTCTCTACAGGACCTTGATGGATAAGATTAGGGTCTAAAGTTAATACAAGAATCATCTTCATAGCTCAAAAACTCCAGAAAAGTCTACCTCAAAAATTCAGGCTCTCCTTCATCAGCTTTTGCCAAGCGCACAAGTTCAGCAGCCATGACTGCAGTTTCCCAAAAGATAAAGTGAATGGTTTCAGTATTTTCAACCACCATTTAGACCTGAGATTAGGCGTGAATTCTTATTAAATGTTGGTACCATTGCTAACTCCTGGATAGATTCCCGCAGTTGTTATAGCCGGTACATTTGCAGCTTTAGCTTTGTCATGTAAGCCCTTCGTCCGTTGAGAATATTCCTGGTCATCACAGACATCCACATATGCAACCTGCAAGACACAAACATCTTCACCAAATCAAGCTTCCCATGACCGATAAAAAATGGTGTGAATGCCTGCTTGTATTTCAACATACAAATTTCCCTTCGCAAGTATCAGGCCAAATGACTCGTGTTTATGCATGGATGCAACATCTGATCAGACTAATCTACAGAGAATAAATTGCGGAAGAAACTTTTGAGAACACAGAAGTACCAGACCTTCCTTTATTACAATATAAAGTATTATTGACAGACAAAGATAATTTATCTTGCTGCCTCGCAGTTTCAGAGTATGAGTCAAGATTCTTCCTCAAATCTTCCTTCACAACTTCACAAACATAAAAGCCACTTGTTTTTGTTTTGACATCTTGCACGATAGGGCCAGACAAAGTAAAGACCTTGCTTGAAATAGCCGACTCCAAAACATTGCAGTGCTCTTTGCGCTGGAATGGTCCAGCTGCATGAACCACAATATCTTTGCCTAAAAGAACAGGACAGCATAGTAAAGTACAAAAGTAGTAAAATTTAAATTGAGAACATACCAATTCATTAATCTTAGAGAGAGGGCAGCATGATTATAATAAAAGCAAAGGATACCATCAATAGCCTTTTCCAAGGATGTCATGTTGTCTATATCAACATGTATAAATTCTGCATTTTCATTGATCTGTCTTAGCAACTGTTCTCCTCTTGTTCTGCACGGTACAAACCCTGAACAGATAAGCACTTTCACTATCCTTATGGAAACCTGAATTACGGCTCAAAGCCATAACTTCATATAGGCCACATACACTTACCTGCTGTGCACATTTTTATGAGAATAATCATGGAACTTCACAACTCTCCCTTGTAACACAAAGCAAGGACTGCAACAAATAAAGAGCCGTTTATCTACCCCAAACAATCACAGGAGGAGTAGAAGACTCATACATGTGGAATGAGACTGTTACATTGCAAATGTTCAATAGGCTAATGGGGTTAGTAATTCCTCTTCAAGATTCCACTAAGACAAGATAGAGATTAAGAGGTATCAGCCAGCATCCTTCCTTCCCCCTTGGTGGTGAAACCATTGATTGAGTGTCAGCATTTAGGTCTTCACATGTCTGAAGTGCTACCAAGATAAAGAGCCCATAAAATGAACCAGCTTGAGTTAGTCTCCTTGTACACACTTTTTTCCAGTAAATCTTGTTGATGGAATTTACGAGTGGGAAACCTCAAAGCAAGGAAAACCCACGAAAAATAAGAGATACGAAAAGTGGAGCACCATGAGGCTCCGAGGGCTAGAAACAGTCAAAATAAATCCTATAGACATCAAGAGTGCTGTCCCCATCATAGGCGAAATGCAGCGCTTGACCAAGCGACAATTTGAAATAAGGATACCGGTCAATATCGATGCCTTGATGCCAAATGGCCCACAGAACCCAAAATCTGACCCAATTAAAAAACACCGTAAATTGAGACTGCGGAGACTGGAGCATCCCAAAAAGCCAAAATCGTATGTGAAAAATGCCAGAGGGAAAATGCAGCCAAAGAGCAGTCGATAACTTGGCAAATGAAGGATCTGAAGCAGCGACAACCCCACAACAAGTGTGTGGCATAGTCTCCTCACCTTCATGGCATCTGAGACAATGAGAAGGCGCAATATGCCGTGCATGCAATAAGCTGCCAACACATAGAGCTTCCACTAAGTAGCGCCACAAGAAAATACATTCCTTCAGAGGTAGATGACTCTACCAAATGCTAGACAATGTTCGTTGCCAATACAAGGATGATTTCAAGAGTGACCACACTTGATTACCATGTTGCACAATCCACGCATCAAACTGCAAGAGTGCATAAACATAGCCGGTTGAAATACATTCCAGTCTGGTAGTAGCAAGATCCAATCAAAAAAGCGGGAGTCCACAACCAAAGGAGGGATGGGTGCGTGTGTAGCATTTAATGGCCTAGTAACTTGTGTGTAGCGGAAAATAACATGAACATAGTGAGCATTTCATTAGAATAGATTCCTAATGAGCATAGCAAGAGTGTTTGGATGGAGAGAGCAACAAAAGCATAACACCTAGTTAGATAGGCATGAACAATACTTCAAAAGAGAGAGAAATTAAGCTATTGACAACAGTTGAGGACCGGATTTACATGGAGCCGGTTCCCCCTCCAAAAGGCTTTGTATTATAGGTTTCCCCCATCAAGGGAGACATTTTACAATACAATACTTTGTGTTCCTTCAATAACTTGTTGGTGCAATGAAGATGGAAGATTCAAGCACCATGCACACACTTATGAAACACAACATCAATTCCCTCACGGTCTCAGACCCAAGACCTCACCTTTGAAGATGGTGAGAGCTAGCGAGGTATGAGAGTAGATTGAGAGGAAGGAGTAGTCTTACGAGAAAGAAGTATATCTCCTCACATATTCACTCATAATAGTTGGTGTAGGCCTCCCTTCTCACCAGCTAGGAGTAGATGATGAACTTTCCATCAAAGCTTGAGAGGAGAGAGAGAGAGAGAGAGAGAGAGAGAGAGAGAGAGAGAGAGAGAGAGTCTTCTTGCTTCACACATGAAATTGTGTGAGTGTGTGTGAGATAATGCCTTGC
The DNA here is from genome assembly GCF_014529385.1 of Adiantum capillus-veneris. Taxonomy (NCBI): domain Eukaryota; kingdom Viridiplantae; phylum Streptophyta; class Polypodiopsida; order Polypodiales; family Pteridaceae; genus Adiantum; species Adiantum capillus-veneris. The sequence continues at coordinate 83,623,576 of NC_140931.1, read as the reverse complement.
CAAAATCAGTCCCCCTCTCTCTCTTGGTCGACCCCTCTTGCAATTTACTCTTGCTGGCACCCCATTGGACCCTGCAAAGCTTAGCCAATCATAATTGAGAAGCATAAGTGATAGCTTTGTGACCTGTGTCCCCCTTTCCCCTTTTGTGAGAGCTTTAGGTAATTAAATAATGCAACTAAACTCTAATTGGACTCCTTTGTCTTCTGGCCAATAGGAATCAAGCAAGCCATTGGGCTGCTGAATGCTCATTGGACCCCTTGGGAGACTGTCCAATAGTCTTCTAGAGAGCTTAATTCTTATTGGTTCTTTTATCATGTGTTTTTTAGTAATTAAACTAGATTTACTCTAGCCTAATTCTCATTGGTCCACCGCTATGGCCATCCAATAGGATTTGAGTGCACCTTGTGGGCAATTGGGCTAGGGAGCTGACATGTGTCCCCTATTCCCTTTGTGTAAAGGGAGCCTGTGAGTGAGTGTGTGTGTGTGTGTGTGTGTGTGTGTGTGTGTGTGTGTGTGTCTCTCATCCCCTACTTACAGGGCTCGCCCCCTTCTATGTAGGAGTCTTGAAGAATTTTGTGCACACTCACAAAGCATCCAATTTCCCTAAGATTTGACCATTGGACACAACCTTTGAATTTTGGAACCTTGGCATTTTAGAAGTCTTAATGGGCTGAACCTTAGGGTCTTTAAAGCCCATTGTTGCACATTGCTCTTTTGCAGATGGCCCCCCCTTTGGATCCCTATTTTCCCTCCTTTGGATCCCTACTGTGGCCAGTCTGCCAGCTTAACCAATATTCTAGCTTTTTCTCCCCTGGTACTTCCCCATATTAAATGATCCGTTTAACATGAGAAAATCATTTAGGAGAATTAGATATTAGTTATTATGACAGCGTGATCAGCAAGCATCCTTTGAATTTCCTGCCAAAGAGGAGAACAGTGGAGTTCTAATCGAAAACAGGGCGTTGTATCAGCGAATGAAAGAACATGACCCATGTCATCCACCACCTGATGTACCTGGCATATTCCTTATTGAGAAAGAAAATACATCTGGCAAGGAGACCGATGGACCAAAGTTGAAGAGAATGCCCTGATCCACTGCAGACTCCAATCGAAGGGAATTTCCTAGAGAGGATTGTCGAGCATATGCCATACCAAATGCCAAGTAACATCCTTCCAATCAACAATGAGAGAAGAAATAAAAGGACATCCTGGAATGTGTCCCTTAAGCTTCCCAAAAATGACGTCCCAATATGTCGGTTGCCAATGACCAAAGGATGGCGTGATGATATGCGCTCACAAATGTGATACCATGAGTGCCCAAGGAGGTTGTTGCTTCGCCAAGACTAGCAATAGCATAGCTTTCCGAGCCAGAACATGACTTCGCAAATCCAAAATATTCCACAGAACTTGTCCATAGATAAAAGCCGAAGAGTCTTCCTGCTAGACGAGCTGCGCCAAAAATGCTCCAAAATACTAGACATAAGGGACTGCAAGCGTAACTGAGACCACGATAGCAAAGGTAAATAAAACTGCACATAAGCCATGAGAATGCAGTCGACAACCCTGAGACGCACATGTAGTGGCCAAGTGGACAATTTCCAATAATTTAACTTGGAATGTAGATGTTGAAGTATCCAATCCAGTTTCTGGCAGCTGATAATCCCAAGCCAGCGAATAACCAAAATGGCAAACTATGGTGTGCGGAAGAACAATCTCCCCTGGCCACAATATCTTATGCCGGTTACACTCAGTCAAAGGAAATACCTTGGATTTACGCAAACTAACCTTAAAGCCTACCGCCAATCCAAACAAGTGATGAGTATGCATAATTTTCTCCACATCATCATATTGATTGCGAGGCATAAATAAAGAGTCATCCGCATAGGCCTGTCCCATAAAGTGTTGCCCATATTGTAATGTCAGGCCATGCAATCTATCAGTGGAGGTCAAGGAATCCAAATACATAAGGAAGGGGTGAGTAGCGATTGCATAAAGCAAAGAACTGAGAGGAGATCCCTACCTTATTGAACGTCCCGGAGGCAAAGAATCTGTGAGAAATCCATCCAACACACTACAAAAGTGTTGTGTGCATACAAGAAAAAAAACCACGCGTGATAGCTTAGGCCCAAATCCCAATTTTTGCATGGTATCTGCAATGTAGTCCCAAAGAACAATATCAAAGGTCTTTTCAATGTCGATTTGCATGACCAAGACATCTTGTCGAGTGTACTTTGCATATTCCATTCCAATGATGACATTTGCGACGTTATTAGTAATTTGACGTTGTGGAATGAAGCCATATTGAGATTGATGCAAGCCTTCATGCACAAAGCACTTGAGTCAATTAACAAGCATTTTGGCCATCAATTATAAACTGCAAACATGAGAACTACTGCACACCGGATAAACAGGAGTCAACTAAAGCCAAAACTATAACTTCCATCCTAAGATGGGCAATGAAAAATCAAAGAGCATCCTCTGCTTCAAGAAGGAAAGAGATCCCCCTCTATCATCCATGATCCATAATCTGGTACAAAAGTGCAACCAAATCATCAACCTGCTACCCATCAGATAGGTAGCTCCGTCGACAATTCCAAGAAAGACGTGCATTTGCAAAAGGCATACCAAATCTACCAATCCATCTCCTTGAAGAAAACAAAGCCATAGAAACCTCCTCCAAAAGTGTTGAAGATCCTGCTGTTGTCCAAACACTTCTCTCATGGAGAAGCTGGAAATGAATAGCTCCCCTCTAGATCCAATAGCCGCATGTTTGCTCTCCTTGCGGGGAGGCACAACAACATGACTATCTGGGAAAACCAAAGCAATCCAACACTGCTCACATCCGTGACCTCCATCAGGTTCCCTTCGGTGAAGAGAGGTCGGAGTAAACAAGGGTAAAGATGGGGAAGTCGCAGACGAGGATCCATAGCCTCCACATACCGAAATATGTCCCAAACTTGGAGAAAAACACGAAAAAACAGCAAGCTTCTTCTCTCTCAATCATGTCCAAAACCACACCGTATCGCTTCTGCATATGAGACCACTCACATGGTCTCTACATAGACTCCCAACCCTAAAGTGCTCCTCCTGACACCAACCTAGAACTAGAGAGAGAGATCGGCATCCCTCAAGGCTGGCCATTACACAGAATCCTCTAGATGTTAGACGATCTCTGCTCTCCTAGAGCCTACACCGTCCTGGAGATGTTCTGGCTAAGCCTGAGATTGAACACGCGAGGATAGCCCTAGGAGGAAACGCAAGGCTGGGTCTGCTACCCACGCTCGCGCATGCTGCCCTCTGCATGGGCTAGAAAATGCTAGGGCTGCCAGCCAAAAACATTGGCATGGCTGGCTGTCGGCTGCCCAGAAAACCCTGAGGAGAGGGCTGCCCAAAAACGTTGGGCTGCCCCCCTCCTACCCACTGGCAATCCGCAAAGGAACTGCCCCCTAGGGCCCTTTAGGGAGGGTGATGTCACAAACTGCTGACGTGTCAAAGCCCTAAAGAAGGGAGCCAACTTGTAGATGTCGGCCGAGGGGCCTAAACCCTAAGAAGAACAAGTAACAGAAGAAGAAGTCCTACCACATTATGGGGACCCCATCCAATGGGGCCTCAAGCGACATAAAGGATTAAAATAAAGCAGGACCCACACACACACTGAAAGTCTTGCGTGGCAATTGTACGGAAATTCCGAAAATTGCGCTAACATGATGACGTGGCAAATTGTATGGATTTTTGCGTTTTGCGTTGACTATTGTACGGAATTTCATGATTTACGCTAGCAGCTTTTTGGCATTACTTTTGGACCAGAAGCTTTTGAGTTTGAAGGCTTTTCATGTAAACTCCTTTTCGTAGGCCAGGGGCCTTAAATATGTGTTAAGGGCTCCTTCTTTGGCATGCTTCCCAGAGAAGGTGCAGAGTCTCGAGTACCGGCTTGTACAGTGTTGATGCAATATAAAGAAATACCGAAAGGGGCGCCAAGGTTTGGGGCCAATACTCTCTGGGGTGAAATTCCGCCACTCCGTGTCGCGTGCTCTCTCTCTCTCTCTCTCTCTCTCTCTCTCTCTCTCTCTCTCTCTCTCTCTCTCTCTCTCTCTCTCTCTCTCTCTCTCTCTCTCTCTCTCAATTGTTATTGAAGTGCTAAAAGTCTGTTCAGATTGTTCTTTTCTATTGGCACGTGGTGCCCATCTTGTGACACTGGTATCAGAGCATCAGGCGTATACTTTTCTGAAAGCATATCGGTCCCACCAAAGAGCAGACAGAGCAAGTTCGCACTTCCAAAGTTCATTGGAAATTTTAGCTTCGTGTTGTGACCCCAGACTTATTAGTCACTCCTACCCTTACTTCATCGCGCATCGGGCGCGCTCCCGTTGTCGTGCCGCTCCGCTTCCATGATGGAAAAAAGAGTAAAGAGAAGCAGAAAAAGTCTATTTGAAGCTCACACATTTATTGAGCAATGACCAGGGCTCGAAAACAAGCAAGGAGATCCAGAAAGTGTATGCTTTATGTGGTTATGAAGGCCTAAGCGTAGAGATTTTACGTTTGAAGAAAAGGTTTTACATGTGAAAAGGCTCTTAGGACATATAAGGCAACTTGACTAGAGGAAGACATGTGGTCAATGGTAAAAAGGAAAGTGTGTGAGAGACTTCACATCTCTGCATGAGGGAGGCCGAAAAAGTCCTATTCTGGAAATTTTTTTGTAAAACAGGTTTCTGGACAAAACGGACCGCATTAGCAGAAGGAAAAGGGCGTTTTGAGCATTTTTGCATCTCACGCACAGAGGCTAATTCTGCACCGATTGAGAGATATTCAAGTTTTCGTGCTCTGCTGTATTAGCGGGGAGGAAGCCAAAAGCTTTGAGCACTCTAATCACAAGCCAAGCTTCCATAGCTCACTCTCATCCAATCTTCCATAGCCAATCTAATCAAAGACACCATAAGCCACTCTAATCCAAGCTTTCAAGCCACTCTAATCATGGAAGGAGTTTTAAATCATGTAAGCAGCGGTACTGTTAATCAAGCTTCAGGATCTTGTTCAAGCTGTTAATTTCAAGCTTTGTCTACATTCATTGTGTCTGCTGCAACTGTCTTCCTCACACCTCTCACAGCCGGAGGCCCCGCAGCTGCTCTTTTTCTCAGAGGCAGTGCCATGCAGATGCCGATAGCTACCAAGCAGCATACTCCAAGTACTTGGCAAGCTTTCAGGAAAATTTTTGCCCGAAGTTATATGGTTTCTGACATCTTCCTTCGGAGTGCAACTTCTGGAAGAGGGGGGTATCCTAAAATGCTTGCCATGGAAATCCTAGCAGATTATAACTTGCAATTTCTTTACATCTCTCAGCAGGTGCCTCTTGTTGATAACCTCGGAGGTCCGGTGTGACTGCTATGACTTGGGACTACCATCACCGCCACAGGAACACTGTCTGTCCAAGAGCTGATGGACCATGTTGTGGTCAGCTACGACCTTATGAAAGGAATCTAACCCTAATTTTTGGTGCAGGTTTCAAGATGGAAAGTCAGTCGACTTTTCGAGCTCGATTGATGTCGAGATTTCTTTTTAAGTTTAAAATCTGTTTGAGAACTTGTTTGGTGATCCTATTGGAATTTGTTTGAAATGGATGGTATCTGTTTTGAACATGTTTTGGTGCCGACTTGAAATGTCTGACTCTGGTTTTAATACTGGTTTCAATGATTGGTGATTTTATTCCCGGGTGGAGGGTGAGAAATGATGTTTGGTAATGCTTGTTCATACTCATGGCCCGGACCCTTGTGGTTATTTACGGGGGGGAGTATTGAATGATTGAAAAGTGTTGTTTTTACTCATGGCCCGGACCTGCATGGTTTTTTACGGGGGGACCATTAAGAAGTCTGAGCAGAGGTTACTCTCAGCACCTCCATACGACGCAGGTCGCGGTTTGGGGGGCGTTTGGTTGTAAAAGGCCTCTATATGTCATGGCCCGAACCTTTTTAGGTTATTTGCGGGAGGAGTGATGAGGGAGTCGTTAAACCGGCTCATGGCCCGAGCGTGTCAGCTGTACGGAAATTCCGAAAATTACGCTAACATGACGATGTGGCAGATTGTACAAATTTCCGCGTTTTGCATTGACTGCTGTACGGAATTCCATGATTTATGCTGGCAACTTTTTGCCATTGCTTTTGGACCAGAAGCTTTTGAGTTTGAAGGCTTTTCATGTAAACCGCTTTTCATAGGCCAAGGGCCTTTAAATATGTACTAAGGGCTTATTCTCTGGCATGCTTCCCGGAGAAGGTGCAGAGTCTCGAGTACCGGCTTGTACTGTGTCGATGCAATATAAAGAAATACCGAAAGGAGCGCCATGTTTGGGGCCAATACTCTCTGGGGTGGAATTCCACCACTCCATGTCGCATGTCGTCTCTCTCTCGCAGTTCAGTTGTTATTGAAGTGCTAAAAGTCTGTTCAGTCTGTTCTTTTCTATTGGCACGTGGTGTCCGTCTTGTGACAGGTGCCCCACACTGGGGTTGATCTACGCACCTGGAAGTGAAACCCCCACCACTCCCCCCCCCAATAGGCCGCACCCAACCCACATGTTCAACCCCATGACCCTGCATAAATCCCATTAGTGAGAAAGAATAGTAGTAAGGGGCTTACTAGCTACTAGGGCTTTGGGAGGGCACTACAATCCAAGGCAGAGAGGTACCCTATGGCAAAAGGAGCCTACATGGCTATGGAACTGAGCCAAAACCCTGAGCTAAACATAGCTAAGCACAGCCCGATATGAGAAACCTACCTCGCACTAGCCGAGCACAGCCACAAAACAGCCTCATTCCCTAACACCTACCCTTGGGAGAAACTGGGACCGACTATATGAATCCAGAGAGGTCTTAACTTTAAGAAGGCCCACATAGATCACTATTAACCAAATCTAGAGGATTTCATAATTTCCTATCCAATGGCAAAGTGGTAAGTAGTCTGTTTCCCCTATATGCAATGCTCATACAAACTAAAATCATAATAGTTTAACACAAGGATATAGCTAAAATGCTATAACTACTTCATTCCTTTCTGACTCATATGACCAAGCCGGCTATGCCACAACTCAGTAAAAGGCATCTTGGCTACATAGATAGACTCTAGAGTTCTGTTTCGTAGAAGAGACATATAAGGAATATAATGAGCCAGACTTTTGGTCTTTGAGCATGAACAAGTTACCTTTTCTGATTATCCAGGAACCATTGCCAAACATTGTAGTATCCAAGATCATAAAGTTGTCCTGCTGAAACCAAGCTCTTAGTTAGCTTTGGCACATCACAGCATGAACTCCGTACCATTACGCATACGCAAATTCACGTCTCCAATGCCATATATCTCAAGCTGATGAGAATTATCGAACTTAACTGAATCGTGTGTAGAAGCCTAACTAGAGAACCACTCCTTGTGAGGAATAACATGAAAACTGCCACCTGAGTCAATGACCAACTCTGCGCATAGCATTCATCAAGAGCTAACAATGCCTCGTCCCTCTGGACTCAAACCGGAAGTGACACGAACAAAATCAACATGTGGAGACTTAACGACATTGAGCTCCTCTATCTTCACACTACTCTTAGGAGGTGCAAGACTTACGACAATGGCTTTACCCTCTTTACCCTTTTCTCTTTATAGCAGTCTCTTTAATCGTAAAGAAAATGAACTCACCAAGGTGTAGGCGAATGGTCACCATAGCACGAGCATCAAGGTCCTGCCACTCATCATCAGTGTAAACACTCTTTACGGTCTTTCAATGGTGTTGCAAGGTCCTTATTGACCAAGACATAAGTTTGTGCCATCAAACTTCTTGATATAATACTCTTCTTTCTCAGAAGTTCAAGCCATGACTGACAAGTAAATGCAAGGGAATGAGATTGGAATTTATGGAGAAATTTCTGCAGAAATTTCGGCAGTCTCCTTTGTACAGAGATTAAAATCTCAACCCGAAACTCCGCAAAATGACTGCAATGTCAATGCAAAAGAGTACTAATGGCAAACTAGAGGACTCGCCGGAAAAATTTGGCAGAGTCTCCTTTGTATGGAGGTGAAAAATCTCGAGCAAAACTCAAGATAAAATCAACGTAGAAAATATTAATTATGGTCTCTGGGCATCAACTGCTTAAAAGAACTCTGGAACGACTGCCAACTTTGCGTCAAAGCACATATATCCGTCTTTACATATCTTATGGTGAGGCCACGAATGGGGTGAAAGCACGAAGCAGAGGGTACCGGTAGGTACGCGTCGCGATGTAGTGCAGGATTGGGGCAAGAAGCAGGAGGTGTAGTGCAGCAGAGAGGAAGCGCTAGGGATCGAAGCAGAGAGAGATGGCACGCTCGTTTTTGGAGAAAACTCAATAAGTGAGTTTTGGGTTTTCCCACTTTTATTATAAGTGACTTTAAAAAAATGTGTCCAGGTCCAATATGAACCTGAACAAAGTATAAAAATGTACAAAAAGGGATTATTTAGACCTTTAACCCAACAACCTCCCACTTAAAGGCATAAATGACGCCTTTAAGTTAAACAACTCCCACCAGCTATATGCAATGCTCATGTTGAGCCTTAGCAAGACTCTTGGTGAGAACATCTGAAGGGTTATCCTGTGTATGGATCTTAGTCAAGGTGACTAGACCATCCTCCAATACCTGTCACCTGCCATGTCTGCATCACAATATCCCTGCAACTTCAAGTCACTTTTGTACCTTTCAAATATCTCAGAATGCATTTGACAGCTTCCCAATGCGCTTTGCCAAGATTCGACATGTATCGACTAACAACTCCCACTGCACAAGCTCATGCATAAGGGATTCCCTTCATTGCTTTCAATGCCACTTCATCCTTTGGGCAATCTGCTTTGCTAAGCTTAGTGTACGGAGGTGAAGGTACCCCAAGAGACTTAGCAGTAGATATATTAAATCTGTTAAGTACTTTTGCCACGTACCTTTCTTGAGATAAAAACAGTAATTTCAGCTCTCTATCTCTTTTAAGTTTTAATACGCATGCCCAAAATATGCTCTATATCACCCAAATCCTTCATAGCAAATGCTGAATTTAGTTTACGTTTTAGAGCATCACGACTAGTCTTATGTTTCCCGGCAAGCAGCATGTCATCAACATAGAGAACAAGTATGATGGGACTACCATCTTCATCCCTTTTCGTATACAAACAATGATCTGCATGGCTACGTTTAAAGCCTTGAGACAGCATAAAAGTGTCAACCTTCTTATACCACTCTCGTGATGATTGTCTCGAACCATACAGAGCCCTTTTCAGTTTGCATACAAGTTCCTCACGTATAGGAACTACAAAACCTTTAGGTTGTTTTATGTATATGTCCTCTTCAATGTCACCGAGCAAAAACGTTGTCTTTACATCCATTTGATTCAATTCCAAATCAAGCACCGCAACGAGAGCAAAAAGGACACGTAAAGTTGTAAGCTTTACAACAAGGGAAAAGATTTCTTGAAAATCAATTCCTTCTTTCTGTGCATACCCTTTTGCAACCAATCTTGCCTTGTACTTGGGTTTTTCATCCACCCATTTGTTAAGAAGAGCCTTTCTCCCTTTAGGCAATGGCACAAGATCCCAAGTATCATTTGCATACAAGGATTTCATTTCCTCTTGCATTGCAAGCTCCCACTTACTGCTTGATTCACATGACTTAGCCTCTTTATAAGTAAGAGGTTCACCCTCATCTGTCAACATTACATGATGCAAAGAGGGATTAAATCTCTGCGGTTGCCTTGTCAAACAAGTTGACCTGCGTACCCAATGATCGACATTCTCAGGTAACGATTCTACATCATAAGGCAACTCATTTTCAGCTCTATCATGCTGAAAATCAATTTCAGCCAATTCACGTGGCTGTCCATCCTCATTAGGAGCATCAATATCATGTCCTACCTCTTCTGGCTCAAGGTTAACCGGCTGATTATCAATTTCAGCTTGCGGTAATGCATCATGAAGCTCTTTTTCAACATCAATGGATGCAAAGGAAGGCTGAAATCTAACTGTTTTCTTGTCAGCATCAGATTTTGTAACATGCTTAAGCAATTTTGCCTCATTGAACACTACGTCTCGGCTGCGTATTACCTTTCTAAACTGTGGTAACCACATTCTATAGCCCACCTAGGAAGACTCCTCTAATGGACTTCATATCAAGCTTTGTTCTCAAGTCATTGTGTACATGAACGAAAGCTTCGCAGCCAAATACTCTCAAATGATAATAAGAGGCAGGTTTGCTAGACAAAACCTCCTCTAGAATGTCAATTTTCAGCGTACTATTCGGAGAGCGATTGCAAATATGAACTACAGTTTTCAATGCCTCCCCCCAAAACTCTTGGGAAAGATTAGCGGTGGACAACATGCAATGCACTCTCTTGCATAAAGTACAACTATATCTCTCAGCCACACCATTAGAAGACGGATTATAAGAGACTCTCAACTCCCTTTTAATCCCATTTTCATCACAAAAACACTGAAATTCAGCAGAGACATACTCTCCTCCATTATCAGATCTGAGACATTTAAGCTTAGTACTCTTTTGCGTAGTGACAAAAGCATGAAACTTCTTAAAAGCATTAAAAGTCTCACTCTTACTTTTCAACAAATGCACCCGTCCTTTCCTAGTACAGTCATCAATGAATGTAACAAAATACAATGCACCACCAAAAGACTTAACAAGCATAGTGCATACATCGGAGTGAATAAGATCAAGAGGATTAGCTTTGCAAGAGACACCAGAGTACTAAGAAGATTTCTTTTGCTTTCCATAAAGACAATCGTTACAAAAATCAAAGTTTTTGCCTTTAACATCAACCCTCTTCAGAGAGAAAAGCACATCAATACCCTTTTGGCTCATATGGCCAAGTCTCTTATGCCACAATTCCGTGTGTGAAGCAACTTCAACAACAGCAAGAAACTTGACAAGAAAATCTTTGCATCGAAGATAGTATAAAGTACCTCTTTTAGACCCTTTTGCAACAAGCATAGAGCCCTTGAGCAACTTCCATGAACCCCCAGCAAAAATGGTCGTATAACCATGTGCATCTAACTAGCCAACAGATAGCAAACTTTTCTTAATGCCTGTTACAAACCTGACATCATTCAACACAAGCTCTTGACCATTGTTAGGAGCCGAACGCATAGTACCCATTCCCTCAATATTGCAAGCAAAATTATCACCAAGGTACACCTTGCCATAATTGCCTGCCAAAACACTCTAAAGATGGAGGAGCATGGAATAAAGCACCAAAATCCACTATCCAAGATTGGGATAGGCCATCATTAGCACTAAGCAATGCATCAATGATATCTTTCTTCGAGATAAGCCTGTCTTTTGCATTAGCTATCACCAAATCTGAGGGGCATGAAGCCGCAACCAAAATTTCCTCAACGTCTGATAACTCCTCAATGACCACACTAGAGAATACATTTGCATTCTCAGCATCCCTGGAGGAATCACTTGCTGATTTTTCCCCTTTCTTCTTCTTTTCTTGCGTTTCCTTCTTCCTTTCCTGCTCTTTCTTGAAATACCTACAATCTGGTTTCTTGTGACCCTTTCTGCCACATTGATAACAAGTGACATCCTTATCCTTTATCTTGCTCTTACTTCTATGTTGAGTCATGTTACCCGCATCACGCTTTTGATTTCTACCTCTTGCATTGTAGGCAGAACTGACACCTTCCCCACTAGACTTGCGTCTAATCTCTTCATTGAGAATAGACCCTCTCATATCATCATACGTGAGGGTGGGACTGTTGCTCAAGGAGACAACCAAGGTTTCCCAAGTATCTGGCGATGTCATAAGCAAGAAAATAGCTTTCAGCTTATCATCGAATTGAAGCCCACTATCCTACAACTTACTCAACACACTTGTAAAAGCACTCAAATGCTCAGAAGCTGACTTCGAGTCATCAAGCTATATATTCACCAACTTTCGCATCAAATGCACCTGGTTCACAGGCGTTGTGTTCTCATAATTAGACTTTAGCTTTTTCCATATTGCATAAGCAGAGTCCAAACGCTTGATGTTCGTCCAAATGTCATCATTGATAGCCATTTTGATGTAGGCCATAGCCTTCTTATTCAACCTGGCCCACTCTTCGTTAGACAAACTTTGCGGCTTATTCTCTTCCAATGCATCTTCACAATCCTTTAAGAAAAGGATACCTTACATGCGTTCTTGCCAAAGGTCGAAGTCTTGACCATCAAACAGTTTGATTTCCATCAAACTTTTAGTGTCAAATGCGGAAGAGGAAGAAGCTATTTTAATCAACCGCAAGTGTGTATACAAGAGAGATGCAATAGGCTGAAGATTTCAACAAATAGTAGCAACCACAAGACTTTGCAGACAAAGAGCCACAGTTTCTTTACATGAAACAGTCCAAATTTGAAATTTCAGCTGAAATGTGCAATGTCGCGACAAACATCGATACATGTGATCCCACAACTTTGGTACACCTTCGTATTGCTATTTTGATCTGAAATGTGCAATGTCACGACAAACATCGATACATGTGATCCCACAACTTTGGTACACCTTCGCATTGCTGATTTGATCTGTAACAACCTGTAAATCACCTGTTTTGACCTAAAAACAGTCTGTTTTGGGCTGTTTTGACAGTTTTGGTGACCTTTTCGACCCCGGAAGCAAGGGGCTTCACGATGGAAGCGACATTGATCACGGGAGAGCAATTTTAACTCGCTATCAAGCAGACTGCACAGGGCTGTTTTAAAACCTTAGGGTTCTGATACTAATAGAGGAAGCGCTAGGGATCGAAGCAGAGAGAGAGAGAGAGAGAGAGAGAGAAGGCACGCTCGTTTTTGGAAAAAACTCAATAAATGAGTTTTGGGTTTTCCCACTTTTATTATAAGTGACTTTAAAAAAATGTGCCCAGGTTTTTGGACAAAATATAAAAATGTACAAAAAGGGGTTATTTAGGCCTTTAACCCAACATGGGGATCTCCAGTAACCTAATCCTCCTCACAACCTCACATTGGGTAACCCGACCTCCAGTGCTCGGCTTCAAAAAACCTCACGCAACGACCCTCACAAAAGGCTATGCAGACGCAACTAGCCAAAGTCTCAAAAAGGGCTCTTCCGGATTGAGTCTCAGAACAACCCAAGATTGCCAAACCAAGCCAAAATCAACTCCACAACTGTCACATGACACATCCAACACAATGTGACCGTGGACAAGCTACAGCATGACCACTTCAGTTCAGTCAAGTCAGTCTAGAATAGAAAGTGATCTGGCACTTTTGTGAGTCTGTTCGCAAACCATGCATGTCCAGACACTTAGATTAGATGCATATCCTCCGGTTGCACACAACATGATCATCAGATTTTCATCAAAATCCATCAGGAGCATTTTTTACAGCACATAGACCTATTTTCCCTATTTTTGACATTTTTCACTTATTATTTTAAGTGACTTTTGTTGGAAAGTAGGTAGGGCAATTTTGCTAAGTTTGTATATAAGCAAACCTAGCGCTGGCACTTTCTGGCAGAAGAGGCAGCAGGAGCACCTTGCTCAACAGGCAACTTCTCAACAGAACCCCACAGAGGCCTAACGTTTTGCATGAGACTGCAACACCTAGCGTTTTTGGACCAGAGCAGCTAGCGTTTTTGCTTATGCATCATCCTAGCAACAGAACCCCATCAGATCACCCTAGCGTTTTGCATTGCAAACCACCAACAGCAACAAAAGACAAAGATCAGCCCTAGCGTTTTTGCGTCTGCATCACACTTCAACGTTTTGCAAATTCATCGCAACGGAACCTAATTAAGCACCAACGTTTTCAGTTTCCAGCAGTCAAACATCGCAATAGAACCCCCGAAACTCGCAGATCTCACCTTCCTGCAGCAGATCCTCGTTGCACGGTCAAATCCTGCGTAGTTTGCAGTTCAGCCCGGAAAATGTAGATTTCAGCATCTGCGTTTTCAGCGCGTCGTCGTCGCATTGTCGTCATCGACATCATCATCGACATAGAGTCAAAATTCAGCAGATAAAGATTTGCAGATTTCAACCATTAGCATTTTCAGATTTCAGCTCGTCTCATCGTCGTCAACATCGTCGGCAAGTCCAAGCATTGTAGAGATTTGTGTAATCATAAGTAGACCGCTCTCGCCATAGAGAGTGGGGCCTTCGGAGGAGGGTTTGACAACATCTTTGGTGGCGTATTCTCTTCTCTCTCTATCTCTTAGTCTCAGCACCTTCATTCACAATGTTCATCCACTTTGTTTGTGTCCATTGCACTCTCTCACTAAAGGAATGGAAGGCTCTCCCTTCCGTAAGTAAAAGGAACCTTGAGCACAGTTCGGAGCACTCATCTTGAGCAAAGTTCAACATTCATTCCGCTGCACCTTACATTAGTATCAGAGCTTTGGCAGTGTTCTGTATCACTCAAGGAAAGAACCACAAGAATTGTCACGTGACACATCCAACCCTATGTGTCCGTGGACAAGCTACAGCATGACCAGGGTTCAATTCAGTCAAGTCATTCTAGAATAGGAAGTGATCTGGCACTTTTGTGGGTCTGTTCGCAAACCGTGCATGTCCAGACACGTAGAGTAGATGCATATCCTCTGGTTACACATAGCATGACCATCATTCCAGTCACATCCCATCATTACCATTTTTACAATGCATAGACCTATTTTTGATATTTTTCACTTATTATTTTTAAGTGACTTTTGTTGGAAAGTAGGTAGGGCAAATTTACTAATTTTGTATAAGTAGAAACCTAGTACTAGCACTTTCTAGCACAAGAGGCAGCAGGAGCACCTTGCTCAACAAGCAACTTCTCATCAAGACCGACCCTGCGAAAACTCTAGCGTTTTCAGCATTGCAGAAGGCCTAGCGTTTTTGTATCAGATCGGCCAACGTTTTTGCACTTGTAGATTCACGGCGACAGTAGATAGCAGATCAGCCCTAGCGTTAGCAGATTTCCACCGTAGAACCCCAAATCAGCCTAGCGTTTTTGGATTAGCCAGAGACCTAGCCCTTTTGCAGATCTTCACGACAAAAGCAGCGGTAGCACCAGCGTTTTGAGTTTTAGCAGTCAGACTCCGCAGTAGAACACCCAAGCCTCGCAGATCTCACCTTCCCACAGCAGATCCTCGCCGCACAGTCAGATCCTGCGAAGTTTGCAGATTTAGCTCGAAAAACGCAGATTTCAGCATCTGCATTTTCAGCGCGTCGTCATCGCATCGTCGTCATCGACATCGTCACCAACATAGAGTCACATTTTAGCAGATAAAGATTTGCAGATTTTAACCATTAGCAGTTTCAGATTTCTTCCCGTCTCATCGTCGTCCTCATCGTCGGCAAGTTCAAAGCATTCTAGAGATTTGTGCAATCATAAGTAGACCGCTCTCGCCATAGAGAGTGGGGCCTTGGAGGAGGGATTTACAACATCTCCGGTGTCGTATTCTCTTCTCTATCTCTCAGTCTCATGCACCTTCACGTACAGTGTCCATTCACTTTGTTTGTGTCCATTGCACTCTCTCATTAAAGAACGGAAGGCTCTCCCTTCCGTAAGTAAAAAGGAACCTTGAGCACAGTTCGGAGCACTATCTTGAGCAAAGTTCAATGTTCATTTCTGCTGCTCCTTACAGGAATTTATTTTTTTTGCTTGTTGTGGTCGCACGTAAGCCAAGTCCTCTTGGGCTGTCGATTCCTAATCGTCTTTTTGAAGAGTGACAGGAATATCAAGAAAGAAGGGCTTGTCCAACCTCCCCTTGTGCCTCTTTTCACTCATTGAGAGCGGACCGTGCACTTAGCGGCCGGCCAATCGACGTGAGGTGGGAAAAAGCAACCTTGGTGTGAGCGCAAGGCCGCCAAGGGGTGCGCCCGCGGAAAAGAGCAGAACTCGGTGAAGAGAAGATCCTTCTCTAGCACAGATTGCAAGCGAAAGAAGAACTTCAAGAACCTCAAGACCCTCAAGAACCTCAAGAACTCAAGACCCCCAAGAACCCAGGACCCACAAGAACCCAAGTTCCTCGAGAACTTAAGAACCAAGATCACAGTGTATGGTCATCACCCGAAGCGGAATGGATACTTCGCATGGAGGTGGTGAGCATGGGAGTGGCGAAGAAGAGTTTCCCTCACCAAGAGGTTTTTCCGGCCCTTCCCCATCTACGCCAAAGATTGCACCAGATCCTCTGGCATCTTTTGACAAGATGATGATGGACAAGAAGTTAGAACGCAAGGCAAGAAATGCTGAATGAAAAGCAGAAATAGAGAGTGAACACGAAGAGAGAATGGCATCATAAAGTGTACATACACAGAAAGAATGGCAGCCATAGATCGCGAGAACAAAGCAAGACAAGCAGAATTTGATCGCGAGAACAAAGCAAGAAAAGAAAAGAGCAACCAACACATGAAAGAGTTCTTGCGACTCTTTTCTATTGTGCAGGCGCAATTTGCACAGAATCAAGAAAAGGAGACTCTCTCAGTCTCTTCTTCTCCAAAGCATGAAACACACGATTTGCATGATGAATTGAATGATAATGATAAGCATGATGATTTGGATGACAATGACAAACATGATGATCAAGATGTGATTTCTCACGAGCATGATGATTTGCATGATCAAGATGTGATTTCTCACAAGCATGATGATTTACATGAAGATGATGTGATTGTTCACAAGGATGATGTGTTAGTTGATACTTTCTTTAGTAAAGCTAACCTCATTGCAGATTCGATCAATCACGAAGAACCGATCTCAACTCTCGAGTCGAGGTCCACAGAACCCCCACAAGACGATTCGATAGATTCCGAAGAACCTATCTTGGCTCTCAAGCCTAGGTCCAAAGAACCCTCACAGGAAGTATTATGTGTTCGCATGATTAATCAGCGCGCATTGATTGAGAGTTTCATTCGTGATCGTTTCCTGTATTTTAGTCAGCGTCTTTATGTGATCCCTTTTCCTAGGCATGACATATTGTACGTTGAGCACGTTTCACTCATGAATGAGCACGGATGTATGCGGATTATTCATGAAAAGCTGAAAAGTATGCATTCAAAGAAGTCACATTCCATGTCTCTTCCTTGGCATGACACAATCGTAGAAAGAGCACAAGAATGATTGAGCATCAAGAATAGGCAATTCCATTGTGTTTTGCCACAGTTGTTTGACTTTGATCAGAAAGTTACGATTCGACCCCATTGTTTGCGTGTGTGTGGTGAACGGTTTGGTACTCCATCTATTTGTTCATCTACATTGCATGCACAGTCTTTAAGGAACAATAGAAGTTTTCTAGTCACTTTACATGGAATTGGTATGTTCATGTTTTTGTGTTGGAAGTGGTTTCAAGAATTTTCAACCACGGAGATTCTTGAAGAAGGTAGATGCATGACTCTAGACGAAGTGGAAGCATTAAAGATGACTTTGTGTCGCTTTCGGTGCAGCCCAAAGAAGAAAACTTTGCAGACCTTTATGAAGTTCAGGTATCGCATGATCCATGCATCAAAGTGGGCCGGCGAAGAGTCCTTTCCACGATTCCAGAAGTTGTTGGCGATCTCCCTCGACGCCATACAGTTCGGTACCATTACCTCACTTTGAAAAGGAGGGGATGTCACGTGACACATCCAACCCTATGTGTCTGTGGACAAGCTACAGCATGACGAGGGTTCGGTTCAGTCAAGTCAGTCTAGAATAGGAAGTAATCTAGCACTTTTGTGAGTCTGTTCGCAGACAATGCATGTCCAGACACTAAGATTAGATGCATATCCTCCGTTTGCACACAGCATGATCATCAGATTTTCATCAGAACCCATCAGGAGCATTTTTTACAGTGCATAGACCTATTTTCCCTATTTGACATTTTTCACTTATTATTTTTAAGTGACTTTTGTTGGAAAGTAGGTAGGGCAATTTTGCTAAGTTTGTATAAAAGCAAACCTAGCGCTAGCACTTTCTGGCAGAAGAGGCAGCAAGAGCACCTTGCTCAACAGGCAACTTCTCAGCAGAACCCCAAAGAGGCCTAGTGTTTTGCAAGAGACTGCAACACCTAGCGTTTTTGGACCAAAGCAGCCAACGTTTTTGCTTATGCATCATCCTTGCGACAGAACCCCATCAAATCAACCTAGCGTGTTGCATTGCAAACCACCGGCGGCAGCAGAAGACAAAGATCAACCCTAGAGTTTTTGCATCTGCATCACACTTCAGCGTTTTGCAGATTCATCGCGACAGAACCTCATTAAGCACCAGCGTTTTCAGTTTTCAGCAGTCAGACATAGCAGTAGAACCCCCGAACCTCACAGATTTCACCTTCCCGCAGCAAATCCTCGCCGCACGGTCAGATCTCGCGTAGTTTGCAGTTCAGCCCGGAAAACGCAGATTTCAGCATCTGCGTTTTCAGCGCGTCGTCGTCGCATTGTCGTCATCGACATCGTTATCGACATAGAGTCAGAATTCAGCAGATAAAGATTTGCAGATTTCAGCCATTAGCATTTTCAGATTTCAGCCCGTCTTGCCGTTGTCCTCATCGTCGTCGACATCTTCGGCAAGTCCAAGCATTGTAGAGATTTGTGCAATCATAAGTAGACCACTCTCACCATAGAGAGTGGGGCCTTCGGAGGAGGGTTTGACAACATCTCTGGTGTCGTATTCTCTTCTCTCTCTATCTCTCGGTCTCAGCACCTTCATTCACACTGTTCATCCACTTTGTTTGTGTCCATTGCACTCTCTCACAAAAGGAACGGAAGGCTCTCCCTTCCGTAAGTAAAAGGAACCTTGAGCACAGTTCGGAGCACTCATCTTCAGCAAAGTTCAACATTCACTTCCGCTGCTCCTTACAACAACGACCTACAATGACAGTATCTGCAACACAATGTACATCCAAAACGTAGAACCGTCACTGCAAAACCGCAGGACACGCGCTTAAACAGGCACCAATGAGTATGCAAGCAAAAGCACAAGATCAACTCCCTGCAGAGAGTAAAACGCTCTTAACAGAGCACAAGCACTCTCAAGTGCTAGTCACGCATAAACCATATGCATCCAAACTCCCACTAAAACTGTAATGGCTGTCACTGCCAAAGATGCTCGCAGATCTGCTGTGTCCAGAGAAACTCTGACTATCCCTGTGCATGTAGGAACCGTATGTGAGATCTATCTCTGAGAAGCCGTCAAACGAATTTACATAAGCAATACCACAAAGAACATACATCATGGCCAAACACGCATATGGAAATCAAAATCCCCTCTCTTAAAATGCATAGAAACGCTGCTAACAGCAAGTTGTAACCTGCCTCTCATTGCCGACAAACTCTCTCTGTCTCGCTCTCTACAATGCCAAAGAGCATGTGAAAACCTGTAGTTGATGTTATCGAAGTCGATGCCAATGTCGGGTGTCACTCCTCTATGAAAGAGTCATCTCACCCGTGTATGTCGACGTCAGAGAAGAAGTCGTCAATGCCACAAGCCAAGAAAATGGATTGTCGATGCCAAGAATTGGAGTGTGTGTGTGTGTGTGTGTGTGTCGTACTACGCACACAATCCCTCTTTCCTTCTGTCGAATCCTCTTTCTCTTCTTCGTCAAGAGTGTGTATTCAAGGCCTTCAATGCTGAAGTTGAGATAAGGTTATCTCTCTCTCTCTCTCTCTCTCTCTCTCTCTCTCTCTCTCTCTCTCTCTCTCTCTCTCTCTCTCTCTACATTGTCCCTCCTCTCTTACTTAACTTGAATGCACAACCTGTCCTGAGAAAGCAGCTTTTGTGTTTTCGATTTAAGACATACCCGCGCTCCGAACCAACTGACGAGTTCTTCTACAAAGTCGTAGAGCTCGAAGAGATCTACGTTTTGATTATAAAAAAAAAATTGAATCCGAGTTTTGTAGCTCAAGTTATGAACAAAACAGTGACCTGCAGTCAATCTGCCCTAAATTGAGAAACCTGTTTCTCTCTCTCTTCGAGCTCATAGAAAGCTCAATCTCTTATCCCTTGTGGCTTGTGGAGTCCATCCCCTTGTCACCTTGATGCGTGAGCTCTATGTGCCGAGCTCACAATGCCTCCATAGCCATGGAAGCTCCGAGCTTCAAACCGTTACCGATGTGAAGCTCATCGGGAAGAGGGAAACGTCGAGAAAGAAGTAGCACTGCAACCTTCGGCTCTGATACCACTTGAAGAGCGCGTGGTGCATACGGAGTGCGAGGGAGAAGACGTGGAGTGCTGGTGGAGCTCTCAGTGAGGATTCAAATGCCTCACTATTCCTTATCGTTCTATATGATCAAAAGAATAGATAAGATTAGTACGGTTAGTGTGATGGAGGTCCGGCCAGTTGGCCTAAACCCTAACAAAATCCCCACAAAAAAATGCATTTGAACGCCAATAATATGAGACATGGCCCTCCACAACCGTGCTATATCAGCAAATGTTGTGTATGTATATAATCTGCCAAATTCAAAGACTCCTATTGTGGGTTCATGGTGAGTTAGACGGATTGCATATATATATACACACATGTAGACACCCAATAGAGGTATATCCAGGCTTAGCCCACAAACCGTCAGACACATAGTTTCCAGATGCTTAGGGCCTGAGCACACCCGACCTTGTCAGATCACCTTCTTGATGGTATTGGTACATCTTATAGACACGTTGTGACGTGTTTTGGCGAAACGGTGCAGACCACCCCAAAGTCTTTTGAGATATGTTTTTTAATGCTTTTGGGGGCATTAGATGTAAATAAATCATGCTTGTACAAAGTGTACAAAGGTGATGTGTGCCAGCTGTCTCTACGCATGCGTGCCAGTTGTGCGGGGTACATAGTTTTGTTGTTTTTGTACATAGAAGTGTTGAGACTTAAAAGTGTGAGTAAGTGCTTTAAAAATATGAAGAAAAACTGAACTTTTATCAGCTTGGGGTCGTGAGTGAGTGGGAGTTTTCAGCTATTAAGAAGAAAGCCTCTCTTGCTGCAGTCTGCGGTGGTGCGTGGGGGTTGTGTAGTGGAGGTGCCCGTGTGTGTGTGCGAGGGCCTAGAGCCTTGATTGGAGAGTGTGTCTCTCATCAAGAAGGCCATGAACATGGGTGGTGACCTCTGCACTTTCACCCCTCTTCTCTCTTTTTGGTGATGGAAGCTGCGTGAAGCGAAGCTCTTTTGTACGCTTGTGCCTGCTACTCAGGTTTGGCAGTGAAAGCCTCTTCTTATTGTTGTGAATGGGAGATTGTTTCCCCATGTTTTCCATGGTTTTTTCTGAGTTTTTTGGCTGAGCATCATGAGTTTTTGTATAACTCATGATTGGCATGGTTTTTGATGGGTTTGTGTGCATGGTTGGGAGCGACTATGGAGCCCCTTCTTGCATATGCAAGGTCTGCTGAGATGGTGTGAGGGTATGGTGTTTATGAACAAAAGTTCAGAGATTTTTCTTTGTTTTCATTGGTTTGTTTTCCCAAAATTTAGTGCCTTTTTTGCTTCCTTGAATGCAATTGATCATAGCTAGGGCTATGACAGTATAGAGGGAAGCTAGTCGAGTGTAGGCGGGGTTTTTTGCATGCAAGGGTGAGTGTGTTTGAGAGTGGAGATCGGATCCTATCCTCTTGTGAGAGCTACTTTACTTTTCCTCATATATCTTGTGAGTATGGAGGTGTTATAGAGGCCACCCCCAAATCCTTCACAACGTGACGGAGGAGATTCCTGAGCGTGTCACATTAGCCCCCATAAGGATCGCCCAGATACCTTTGAGCTACCACAGACTGTATCTTTGGACCTGTTTGACATTGGACTCTTGTATGATGATGAGGATCGGAGGATGTACATGAGAAAGAGAGTTAGATTTGGAGAGTACCCTCCCCATGACACAGCGAGTGCTATCCCACCAGGTTCCTTATGGGGTACCTATAGGAGCATTTATGACAAGGCTACCTATTCGTTGTTGTGTGGACTACGTTATTCCCCTGCTCAGAGTAGTGATGTTGAGCCTATAATAGACCCGATGACCATACCCTCACCTCCAAGATTCACATCATCCAACCATCTAGGAGACCGACGTTTGTTGAGATCATGGCAGAGGCGAGGGCAGATATGGAGTACAGGAGCCATAGCCCCGCCAGATTTACCATGCACAAATACAGCCACATCACAGGCTGCTGCGACTAGTACACAGGCTAGAGAGGCTGTAGAGACCACACCACAGATTGCGAGCACACTAGACACACAGCTTGCTAGATCACATGCATTAGATACAATGACGAGTCATAGATCACCACCCAAAGACACCACGCAAGTACCACATGAAGATAGAGTTGCCACGACGAGCAGAGAGCGCCATATGGAGCTTGTGCTACATTTTTTACAATATAGAGTCGTGCCTTGGTTTGTTGACCTTGACCTTGATGGACATTCCTACATCAAAGGTACCTTTACGGTTGACATTGAAGTAAATCACCAAGCATTGAAACCAATATTAAAATCAGAGTCAAACAATTCAAATCGGTACCAAGACAAGTTAAAACAGATACATTTCAAACAAATCTCAAACAGTACTTCCTCAAACAGAGTTCAAAAAGTATTTAAAACAACTCGATAATTCATTCAGGTTGTTGTTCAAATAGCCGAACTTTGAGGACAACTAGTTTGTCCTTCTGCATCACGGTGGTACAGACAGAGTTGGTCAAAGCTAGAAATGGTGCTAAGCAGTGCCAAAGGTGTACACAAGTGCAAGGCAAAGGGTTTAAGCAGGTATAAAGGTCCTCGACAACCAAAAGGTAGGGGAAATGTATGCTTAAGGTGACTTTTTGGGTCACAAAGGCTCCAAAATGGGCTAGTTGGGATGGTGGGTCCAAGTGTCCAAAGTGCCAGGTCGGTGTCCTGGGATGTAGTGTTCAAGATGCTCTAGAAGCCGGTCCAGACGGAGCCACGATGTGAAAGATAGAGCTCTCCAAAGTTGGAAGGTCTTGCAGATCCCCGACGAACAGGGCACGCATGGACACGTGGGCAAAGCTGGTACGAGTGGATAGGGCTGTAGACTCTAGAGCTCGAGTTGTGGGGCGTGCAATCATTTCGGATCACCAATCGGAGCTCCAAAGGACAAGTTATGGCCATTAGAAGACTTTTCGAGGGTCAGTTATGTCTACCCGACTGCATTGGAAGTCGGGCCATCTAGCGTCATTTTGGATTCGATCAGGTTCTAGAAGGCAGTACACATCGTGGGAAGTCAGCAAGAACTGACGGCACGTTGATCGGAGTCCAAGTAGTCAAGATATGCCGGTTGGAAGTTTCTTGGCAGTTGCCAGCAATATGGTGTTGGATGTTTTTCCTTGTTTTTACAACCACGGATTGCAAGCTCAAGAGAGTTCGAGTGTGGTGAAACGTACATAATTTGGGGGGCGGCAAAGTGAAGTCTCAGATAATCTTTGCGGCTCAGAGGCCTGATCAATGAGCAGAAAATGACACCACTTTCAAGGGGATGGGAGAAAAAATAGTTTTTTCAAGTTTTTTGGGACTCAAAGGGAGCCCAAGGAGGCAAGGGTACCCACGGCGTGCCACATGGCAAGGGCATTGAGCCCACATGCGAAAGAGGGAGTTCCAGAGGCGGTGTACATAGCTTGGGCCGTGGCCCATTGTGGGAAAGAGAGTTGTCTCTGCGTGGCTTCGGAGGATGGCGCGTGGGACTGCAAGGAAGCCCTGTGGGGCGGCACTAGGCGGCTTTGTCGAACGGCAACGGCCGGTTGTGGTTGACGCCCGCCGAGCGGTGGTGAACGCGGTTGATGACGTAGCAAGGCCCGTAGGCAACTTGTCCCACGCCCACAAGGGCCATAAACTTTTGAAGGCACTCAAAGGGGAGGCACTAGCGACCTCGTTAGTGCCCCAAGGTACTCATGTGACAAGGAGAACGTAGCGGGGTGGGAGAAAGTGAACCCCGAAGGGTGAGAGAGAGAGAGAGAGAGAGAGAGAGAGAGAGAGAGAAAATGAAATGAAATAAAACCACCCCCCTCTCAAGTCAAGCAAGGAGAGCAGGTGAAGAGCAAGTGAGAGCCGCCTTCCCAAAGATACCAAATTGAAGTGCCAGGTGGGCCAATCAAAGAAGTGTTTCCCAAGTTAAAGGACCCCTCTATAAAAGCAATTTTTTAATCAATTTAGGGGTTTTTTCGATGCAGTTTGCAAGCCTGCAGAGTGGAGTTTTTTGACAGAGGAGTGTGTTTGTCAACCCCTTTTGTATCTTTTCATGAAAATGGCTATTGTGATGGCAGTGCAAGCTTTGTATGTGCCTCTTGTATGTGCCTCTTGAAGTGCAATCAAGCCACTATTGCCCAGTCTTGATGTCTTTTCCCCTTCCCCCCTTCTCTTTCTCCTGCTCTTGTGTTTCCCCGCGGGGCCAGCAGTGTGGATGTGTGTGCCCCCTAGACCGGCAATGCTTTGTGTGAGTGAGATTTGAGCGGTTGTGTGCGTGTGCAAGAGTTGAGACGGACTGTGGCAGTGGGTGTACGTTGTGTGGTGGTCTTGTGGAGTGTAAGAGCATTAGGAAGTGGGCAGGCAATGGTCTGCTAGTGCAAAGTTTGTTTTTTTAAGGTGTTTCTGAGAGCATAGCCGTGTTATGGATACCCTGGGCTATAGGGAGGCCTCATGTTGTGTGTTGGGTGTGTTCCCCGATTCCCCCTCTCCACCTTCTAGTGCCCCCACGGAGGAGCACACTAATTGCTCCTAGTTGATCGAGAAGGAGTGGTTTCTGGCGTTGAAAGTCATGGAGACAAGAAGCTATGGACCGATTTTCACAGGCGAGGAAAGTCCCGACGAGTGGATATCGGATTTCGAGTTGTATATGCTATCATTGTGTATGCCGAACGAGGATAGAAAAATGCAGACATTTCCTTTACATGAAAGGTAAGTGGCAGATAGACACAGATCATGGATGGATGATTAGAGCTGCAAATAACTCATCAGGAGAGTTGTATGAGGCTTGTCCAAATGTGAAAGTGACGATTGGTAATGTGAAGGATGAGCAAAACTTCTTTGTGCAGGAGATGCCTACCTATCCTCTTATCCTTGGGCAGCCATATATCACAGCCGTTCGCAAACAAGGTCTTGGATGATGGTTCTCCTTATGCTAGGGTAAAGAGCAAAGATGGGAAGCGAGCTGTGTAATTTTTGACTATGTGTGTGAATCACAAGAGGAACCGCAATAGTCTTCGTGAGTATCCTGTACCAAAAGCGAACAAAGAGTTCAAAGAGTACAGGGAATGGGATTTTGGCCATGTACCATTGTAAGCGGGATTGCAATGGTACAAGAAGAAAAATATTCTTGCCTGACCCAAAGCGAGAAGAATCTTTTTCTATAGGTTTCCAGGGATTAACAAAGCATGGGTCAATATGTTTTATGAAGCTTGAGGATATGAAAAGAAGTGCACGACAATATGTATATAATGTACAGAAATACATGAAGGAAAATGGTTTCATAGAGGATAGTGAATGCATTTTAGGTTTCTTGAAATGAGTTTCTCATGTAGATACTATGCTTGAGCTTGAGGCTATTATGGACTCTAGCATGCAAGATGGAACCCACATTGTGGAAGTATGCTCTATGGAAATGTAGGATGTGATTGAGACTTTTGAAGATCAAAAAGATTTCAATGCTAATGAAGGACCGGAAGTGCGTGTGGAAACCAAGTACAAAATGCTGGCAAGGAAAATGAGACCAGTGGCCTTACCTTTACCATCAGATAGCAAGAAAAAGCTAGAGCAAGCCTCTTTGCAACCAAATCTCAGGGATCCAAAAAGAACTGGACACAAGTTCACAATGGAATCCCTAAAAGAGATAAAAGTTGGATGTGAGTAGTTTTTAAAAGAAGAAGAGTTTTAAAGAAATGCTTTCAAGACATGGTAAGGCTTTTGCTTTCCAGCCACATGAGATAGGGTGTGTTGATCCTAATGTTGTTGCACCTATGGTGATCTTCACTATCCCTCATGTACCTTGGAATCTATGTCCAAATCCGGTTCCGAAAGCACATTTGCCAAAGTTAATAGAACTACTCAATGAAAAAATTAGCATGGGTATCTTAGAGTCTTCTTGTGCGCCATATATTCGAACAGGTAGTTCACTGTGCCTAAGAAGAATGGAGCTTTGCGGTTCATACAAGATATGCAACCTGTAAACAAGCTTACCATCAAGAATGTGGGTAAAGGACCTATAGTGGATGAATTTACAGAGGCGTTTGCAAGAAGGTCAATTTACTCAATGGGGGATCTGTATTCAGGGTACGATCAATTTCAACCAGATGTTGAGAGTAGAGATCTGACAACTGTGAAAACACCTTTGGGACTAGTAAGGATGTGTACCTTACCTCAAGGAGCAACGAATTCAGTTGACATATGATGAATGGGATGAACAAGGTTCTACGTGACTTCATACCTCAAATCACAATGGCATTTCTTGATGATGTGCCCATAAAAAGATGTGAAGACAAAGATAAAGATAAAGCCTTGGATTCAAGGGGATGCCGTAAGTTTGTTGCAAACCATATCGAAGATTGTGAGAAGATTTTTTCAAGGCTGGAAGAAGTTAATCTTACCTTGTCAGGACAAAAATATGTATTTGGAGTTAATGAAGTGTTAATTGTTTGATTGTGAAAAAGATGTGAAGACAAAGATAAAGATAAAGCTATGGATTCAAGGGGATGCCGTAAGTTTGTTGCAAACCATATCGAAGATTGTGAGAAGATTTTGTCAAGGCTGGAAGAAGTTAATCTTACCTTGTCAGGACAAAAATATGTATTTGGAATTAATGAAGTGTTAACTGTTTGATTGTGAAGCATATGTGTGGTCCTTATGATAGAAGGCCTTGTTCAAAAAAGATGGATGCAATCAAAAACATGAAAGAAACATGTACAACTATAATTAAAGTTCAAAGATTTTTTGGTGGTTGTGTCTTCTATCTTCTTTGGACTAGTACAACGGCGCCGCCTCCGGCAACGCCATCGCCTCTAACGATGCAAAATTCCTAGGGGAATAAAGTGCACAATCGATGAGAATCCCAGCCAATGTCCCAATGGCATATATCGCATCGTACGCACGCACACATGCGCACACACACACACACACAGAGGTCTCCTTGAGCACATCATGAAATTCTCACATTTCATGAAGAACATGTACGCACATGGATTGAGATGCACAATTATGAAAAATGAATTGAAAGAGTCAGTCTCCGTGGACATCATATTATGCATTATATTAGTAAGATACTAAAGTAAAGCAATAGCTCTCCTACTATACTGAAAATATCATAAAAGCATCAACTCAATATGTTAGCATTACACTTGTCCGAGGCCTTTTGACTCTTAGCGAAGTAACACAAATAGGAAAATGAACATTGAGGAGTGAGAAGGAGAGAAAGGAGACTATAACACACATGCGCAAACTCTAAACAATTTCCATAGCCTTTTGAATGTAGCTGCCCTTCTTTCAGCTGCCAATATCCTTTGTCTACATGGCTAGTGCCACTATACCATAGCATTTTACATTTGTGTGAGGTAGAAGCACTAACGATGCATGCACTATGATATAGTGGCTTGTGGCACACAACATTTTGCATTTGTGCGAGGTAGAAGCACAACCTATGTATGCTTATGGGCACCTAAATTGTTGTAGAATTTGCATTGCAGAGCACCATTTTGCAAGCTCCATTCCACACGATATCTTAGTGAGTAACTGGTTACCCACGAACGACCAATATTGCCGATGTTGATAGATCTTTACATATATCTTACATTCCAAGGTTGGCACAAACATGAATTTAATCATAAGTTGCAAGTTGTGCTCACATTAAAATCACCATGAGACGTGTTGGCACACTTGTCTATTCCTTCACTTACATGGCCATTTGCTACTTTGAATGCTTTTGCAAACCATCATACAACATGTTTTCGTTAGTTAGATTGCACAAAAAAACCTTTTTGCATTTCACTGTGTAC
Organism: Adiantum capillus-veneris; assembly: GCF_014529385.1. Classification (NCBI taxonomy): domain Eukaryota; kingdom Viridiplantae; phylum Streptophyta; class Polypodiopsida; order Polypodiales; family Pteridaceae; genus Adiantum; species Adiantum capillus-veneris. Next base: position 83,595,655 of record NC_140931.1, on the reverse strand, counting down.
TAAAATTTGGTATTAAAGGAGTACGAGCGGAAGTGCGACGCGAGAGAGAGTGCGAGAAGAAGAGCACGACGATATGGTGAACTCCCTCTACTGTAATGTGTAGAGCATAGTGAGTTCTTATTAGGTTTTTACAAAAGAATATGTGTACATACCTGGCGGCCCGCCCACTTACCTGGGCGACCACATTGGGCTTTATACCCCAACAACCTCCCACTTAAAGTCCAATGCGGTACTTTAAATGTGAGAGAAGCTACTATACAAGCTAATATACAAGAGATGTAGAGAAGTGATGTACTACCCTACACCTAACTGCTTGCGAAAATGCGCAAAGCTCTCTGAGGGAAGTCCTTTTGTAAGTAGATCAGCAGGATTTTCTGTGGTGTGAACTTTGACAAGCTGAAGTTGCTTATCCTCGAGCATTTCCTTGATGAAATGATACTTCACATCCACATGCTTTGTCTTTGAGTGATAAACTGGATTGCGAGCCAATTGTATAGCACTTTGACTATCACAATATAACACAGGCATCTCTTCTTTGATTCCCAAATCTGTTACTAGTCGATTAAGCCAAATTGATTCTTTGCATGCCTCTGATGCTGCAACATATTCAGCCTCTGTAGTAGACTGAGTAACACAATCTTGTAATCTAGAACGCCATGATACTGCTCCACCAGCCAATGTAAAGACATACCCTGACGTAGACCTTCGGTTGTCTAAGTCACCAGCATAATCTGAGTCTGTAAAACCCTTTACACTTAGCTCCTGACTCCCATAGCATATACGCATACTCTTTGTAGCTTTCAGGTATCTCAATATTCCTTCCACTGCCTCCCAATGTTTCTTGCCTGGGTTTGACATGTATCGACTTACTACTCCCACTGCAAATGCAATGTCTGGGCGAGTAGCAATCATTGCATACATCAAACTACCCACTGCAGACGCTTATGGAATCTTATCTATTTCAGCCTGTTCTTCCTCAGACACAGGACAATCTTGTTTGCTAAGTTTCACATATGGTGGCAATGGAACACTCAATGCCTTTCCCTTCTCCATATTGAAACGTTGCAAAACCTTGTCAATATACTCTGTTTGAGATAACCAAATCAACTTCTTTGATTTGTCTCTCTCAATGCGCATACCAAGTATATGACTTGCCTCACCCATGTCTTTCATGTCAAACGATTTTGCCATCTTTGACTTCAAAGCTGAAATTTCTTCCAAGTGCTTGCCAGCAATCAACATGTCATCCACATACAAAATAAGGATCAGCGAACTGCCATCCTTAGCCTTCTTTGTATATAGACAGTGATCGAACTCACTACATTTGTAGCCTTGAGAAAGTATAAACTTGTGGAATTTATGGTACCATGCCCTCGGTGATTGTTTTAAGCCATAAAGACTCTTTAACAACTAGCATACCCAATCTTCCTTGCCTTTCTCAACAAACCCTTCTGGCTGCTGCATGTAAATTTCCACATCTAAATCACCATGCAAGAACGCTGTCTTGACATCCATTTGGTGCAACACCAAATCTAATATCGCAACCAATGCAAGAAAGCATCTCAATGTAGTCATCTTGACCACCGGAGAGAAGACTTCCTCAAAGTCAATGCCTTGTTCTTGCTTAAAGCCCTTGGCAACAAGCCTTGCTTTGTACTTTGGCTGACTATCATGAGCGGTGATCTTATACCTGTAAACCCATTTACAAGGTAGAGCCTTTTTGCCCTGTGGTAATTTAACTAGCTTCCATGTCTGGTTTTTATGCAGAGCTGTCATCTTTGATTGCATGGCCAATTGCCAATTCCCGGAGTCCTTCATTTGCACTGCTTCCTTGTAACATGAAGGCTCATTGCAATCAGTCAACATGACATAGTTCATAGATGGAACAAACCTATCAGGAGGTCGCGTGACATGTCCAGATCTACGTACAATAGGTGGCTCAGGCTCAGCCACAACCTGTGGTTCCACTCTATCCTGTCCTTGCTCCTCTTGAGCCCTGACATTATGTCTTGCACGTGCAAGTCCATCTTCTTGGAAGACAACTCTTCTAATCTCCTCAACCCTCTCTGGTTTAGAATGATATTTGGATTCATTAAAGTGAACATCATTGCTACGGACAACCTTTCTGGATTCGGGATCCCAAAGTCTGTACCCCATCTCACCAGAATTACCATAGCCTAGAAAGATGCACTTTCTACTCTTTGGCTCAAGTTTGTTCCTAAATTCCTTTGGAACATGAGTATATACCTCACAGCCAAAGACTCTGAGATGCTTGTATGAGGGCATTTTGCCTGACCATACCATCTCTGGCACTGAATCCTTCTGCAAAACCTTGCTAGGAGATCTATTTACAAGATGAACAGTTGTTGATACAGCTTCAGCCCAAAACCCATTTGGCAGCTGTGCATTAGACTACATACTTCTGACCTTCTCTTCTATGGTCCTATTCATCCTCTCAGCAACACCATTTTGAGGAGGATTGTAAGGAGCAGTAAGTTCACGTTTTATACCTTTTGACTCACAAAAGTCCTGAAAGGCCTTTGAAACATACTCTCCACCATTGTCAGTGCGTAAGCATTTAAGCTTCTTGCCACTCTGATTCTCCACAAGTGTCACAAACGTTTTGAAAACACTAAACGCTTCATCCTTGTGCTTGAGAAAGTAAACCCATACTTTCCTCGAGTAATCATCTATAAATGTCATAAAGTAAGAAGCTCCCCCTAGAGATAGGTTAGGCATAGGTCCACACAAATCACTATGAACAAGTGCCAACTGTGTATCTCTTCTACTGCTTCTATGATTATGTGGCTGCTGTGTTTGCTTACCATACAGACAATGTTCACAGAATTCAAAATCATTAAATGAAAAGCCAGGTAAATAACCAGAACGAGACAAGATTTCCATTCCCTTCTTGGACATATGTCCTAACCGACTATGCCACAAAGAAACGTTCGGCTGCTCGGTTACATTGATTACATTTTTAGAGACATTTGATACATAAATCATGTAAAGTCCTCCAGACTTTACTCCATTTGCTATTGTCATAGAACCCTTGGATATCTTCCACATGTTCTGTCCAAAAGTGGTGACGTAGCCAGCATCATCAAGTAAACCTGTGCTGATCAAGCTCTTTGTAATTGCGGGAACATGTCTTACATCCTTCAGCGTGAAAGAAGATCCATTCTGAAACTTTAATTGAACATCTCCAACACCTAAGATCTCACATGTCTGCCCATTGCCTAGCCGAACATGATCTTTAGTGGTCACATAAGAAGTAAACCACTCCTTGTTTGGAGACACATGAAGTGATGCCCCTGAGTCTATAATCCAGTCACTCAGTGCATTTCCATGAGATGCTGTAAGAAGAGCTGAGTCCATTGTATTCTTCAAGAAGTAGATGTCTCCTGACACTAGACTGTCATCCTCTGCAACAGTGTTTGTCACATTTATTTCTTGAATCTTCACTAAGGACTTGTTCTTCTCACCATGGTCTTCAGCTTTCTCTTTGCCTTTTTCTGCTTTCCATTCTCTGCAATCTCTTTTCATGTGACCCTTCTTGCCACAATGGTAGCATTCTATGTCACTCTTGCCTTTAGCACTGCGGGACTTGCTACGAGATTGATTCCTCTTTCCACCTTTGTACTTTTCTTTGGTCCTTCCCTTGACAACTAAGGCTGTTCCTTTGCCTTTGTCCATTGTCTTTCTATTGGTTTCTTCAGTAAGCAGACTTCCTTCTACACCTGCTATGTTCAAACCATCTGGAGGTGCAGAATTACTCAAAGCTGTGAGAAAAGTGTCCCAACTTTCCGGCAATGTGATCAACAGGAACATAGCTCTAACAGGTTCATCAAACTTGACACCTTGAGCTGACAACTGACTATAGATTGTGTTGAATTCATTCAGATGATTGGACATAGGTGTCCCTTCTTTCATCTTCAAGTCAACAAGCTTCTTAAGCCAGTATACCTGTGAAGCTGCACTCTGCTTCTCATAAAGATCACTCAGCTTTAACCATGCTTGATAAGCCGACATCTCGTCTGCTACATTGAAGTAAACGCTTTCTGCCAAAGTCAGCATAATGGTAGAAAGTGTCAATTCATCCATTTCGCTCCATTCATCTTCGTCCATATCTTCTCGTTTTATCCCCTTGAGCTTTATAGGTTTTATATGCTTCTTTTGTATCAACACGTGCCAAATCTGCTTCTTCCACAATGGGAAATTGGTTCCATCCAGCTTCTTGATATTGTAAAGAGCAGTGTCCTGTGATCCAGCCATAGCTATGCTTCATAGTAGTTTACTTTCCTGGGAAAAATTCGGCAGAGATTCCCTTGTAAACTGACCTCTGAACCAATATCAACCTGTCAAATGAACCAAGAAAGCTTCAGATTCTACAGAAATTTTGGCAAAGTCTCCTTTGTAAAATGGCACTGGTGTACTAAAAACAGACCAAAAAACAGCTCAAAAAACACTGTCTCTCTGACACTGTAAGCTGCGGGTAAACCTGTCCTGCACCTGTACTGTCTCTGACTGTCCTGTCACTGTCCTGTAAGCATAGACTACGACAATGCCTCAACGGCAGTAAAGCAAAGATGCAATCCCAACTGTCTAACTCACAGTCAATACATCCTAGCTGCCTATCTAAGGGTGCTCGAGGGATCGCTCCAAGACCTGTATCACCCAAAGGATCTCAACATTCGAGAATCCCCCAACTCAATAAAACCTCACTCGACCCTCAACAAAGGCTGCAGTAAATCTGACAGTACATAGACTTCCCACAAAGTCATACATCTACAAATTTCCCGTTGTATGCTGTAACCGCTGCGGCGGTTGTTTGCTGCGTGACTCACAGCCAGCAAACCCTCAACAGACATACATCATCTCTGACAATACATCCCATGTGGAAGTACCTGCAATGTCAGGATGAAATTTGGAATATCAAGCAGCAAACACAAGCTACCTGATGAACTAGTGGATGTCGCCTACAGTCTATGTGTAGATGCGCCCGTGTCGTATGTGACACGCCTCCAAGAACTGTGAGCCGTCCTTCGATGTGTAGACAGCCACAAATCAACACTCTGGGAGTGTCGATATCCTCAGCACCTGCAGTCGTAGGCCGAAAACCCCAAATTTGCAGAGTCGGATCTGCACCCGTCGAGACCACGTAGTCGAAAATGGCCTGCGCAGACCTTTGTCGAAGCCCAACGGTGGCCGAGATGACCTCAAAATGAAATTCTGAGAACACCGAGCCCTTCGTGCTCACCCACAGGATTTGGGGCCGTGTCTTCGCCTGTCGAATTTCACTCCAATCTGAGCTGGTGACTCTAGCCTCCTGCAGTGCTGCCCCGAGCCTCGATCTGAGCTCTGATACCAGTTGAAGGAGTACGAGCGGAAGTGCGACGCGAGAGAGTGCGAGAAGAAGAGCACGACGATATGGTGAACTCGCTCTACTGTAATGTGTAGAGCATAGTGAGTTCTTATTAGGTTTTTACAAAAGAATATGTGTACATACCTGGCGGCCCGCCCACTTACCTGGGCGACCACATTGGGCTTTATACCCCAACAAGTATGTCTCATTTTGAAGCAGCATCTTCATGTTTGCTTTTACTTTAAAAAGATAACAATGGGCATGACTGGTACTTGGGAATGGCAGCACTTCTACTTTTAGAAATTGATGACAAATCTAACTTGCAAGCTGAGCAGATTGTTTAGACTTGAAGCCTTTAAATAGTTTTGAAGGAAACGAATGTTCACATCCATAATAATTCCAATAGTATTTCAATAGTCCAGATTGGAGATCAATGCAATCGCATAAACGTAAACAGAAGATGATGAGAGAGAGAGAGAGATTATGAGAATGCAAGGGGGGAGGAGCTCAAGAACCTAGTGAGTAGGGCGCCTACCGCAGTTCATGCATGAGAATCCTTGCTACTGCGATCGCCATAGCCACAGGAGATTCTTGATGATCACAAATGCTTGGTAGCAAGGCCTGTGTGTGTGTGTGTGTGTGTGTGTGTGTGTGTGTGTGTGTGTGTTAGGTGCAGCGGAATGAATGTTGTATTTTCTCAAGATTAGTGATCTTTATTGCTCAAGGTTCCTTTTAGTTCTTAGGGAAGGAGAGAGGCTTCCGTCTTGTAGAGTGTTGTGATCACGAACAAAGTGAGTGGATATTGTGCGTGCAAGTGAATGAGACTGAGAGAAGGAGAGAGAAGAACTACGACACCCGAGAGGTTGCAAAACCCTCCTCCGAAGGCCCCACTCTCGTCGGCGAGAGTGGTCTATTTTGATTGCACAAAGGTGTACAATGAGAATGCAATGGACTGATGCAATGGGACTATGCCGATGACGATGACGGTGGTGACGACGACGACTTGATGGCTGAAATCTGAGATCTTATAATCGCTGAATTCGGGGACTGTTTCGGTGGCTGAAAATGACTGTTTTGGCTGCGTTTTTATGGCTGAAAATGGGGGAACATCTGCAATCAACTTTGGGGCTGATCTGCTACTGTGTCTAAGGCTGAAAACTGTGTGTATCTGCTGCAGCTTAAGGCTGAAAACAAAAACGCTGATGGTTCCTGTTGATTAGCAAAACGCTGGTGTTGATCTGGGACAGCAAATCAAAAACGCTATGATGCTTGCAAAAACGCCAATGCTGATATGGGGAAAAGCGCTAGCAAATCTGGAAATTCTGATGGCGATCATGAGAATCTGTTGTCGCTATGATGCTGAGGGTGATGGCGATGGCCTGCTGTGGAAACGCCAAGGATGGAAACTTGCCCGCGATGATGGAGGTCCAAAAACGTTGGGGGTGTTGAGGGGGGGAATACTGCTCAGAAGTTGCCTGTTGAGCGGGAAGCTCCTGCTGCCTCTTCTGCCAGAAAGTGGTAACTTGGGTTTGCTTATATATTAACTTAGCAAAATTGCCCTACCTACTTTTGTCGGAATGTCACTTAAAAATAATAAGTGAAAATCCCAATAAATAGGAAAATAGGCTAAATGCACTCAAAAATTCCCCTAACTGATGCTAATGGATTCTGATGGGAATTCCGATGATCATGTTGTGTGCAACCGGAGGATATGCATCTATGCTAAGTGACTGGGCATGCACGGTCTACGAATAGACTCACAAAAGTACCAGATCACTGCTAATCTAAACTGATTGAACCTTGCTGTGGTGTAGCTTGTCCACGGACACATAGGGTTGGGATGTGTCACGTGACATCCCCTCCTTTTCAAAGTGAGGTACTAGTACCGAACTGTATGGCGTCGAGGGAGATCGCCAACAGCATCCGGAATCCTGGAAGGGACTCTTCGCCGGCCCACTCTGATGTGTGGGTCGTGCGGTACTTGAACTTCATAAAGGTCTGCAACGCTTGCTTCTTTGGGCCGCGCCGAAAGCGACTCAAAGTCTTTAAAATCTCCTTTTTTGCTTCAACTTCGTCTAGAGTCCGGCTCCTTTCGTCTTCAAGAATCTCCATGGCTGAAAATTCATGAAACCATCTCCAACACAAAACCATGAACATACCCATTCCATGTAAAGTGAAGGAAAAAAATCTTGTCTTCTCTAAAGATTGTGTATGCAATGTAGATGAACCTAGAGACGGAGTGACCAACCGTTCATCAAACACATGCAAACAATGAGGTCGAATCTTTTCTGTTTGATCGAAATCAATCAACTGTGGCAAATCACAATGGAAATGCCCAGGCTTGGTGCTCATACAATCATGTGCTCTTTCGGAAACTGTGTCATGCCAAGGAAGAGACATGGAATGTGACTTCTTGACATACAAACTTTTCAGCTTTTCATGAACAATCCGCATACATTCGTGCTCATCCATGAGAGAAACGTGTTCAACATACAATATGTCATGCCTAGTAAAAGGGATCACATAACGATGCTGACTAAAATACAGGAAACCTTCACGAATGAGACACTCGAACAATGCGTGCGTATCAATCATGCGAACACATAATACTTCCTGTGAGGGTTCTTTGAACCAAGGCTGGTGAGCCAAGATCGCTTCTTCGGGATCTATCGAATCTTCCTGTGGGGAATCTGTGGACCTCGACTCTAAAGCCAAGATCGATTCTTGGTGATTGATCGAATCTACAACGAGGTTAGCTTCGCTAGAAAAAGCATCAACTAACATATCATCGTTGTGAACAATCACATATCTTCGATGCAACTCATCATGCTTGTGAGAAATCACATCTTGATCATGCAAATCATCATGCTTGTCATTGACATCCAAATCATCATGCTTAGCAATATCATTCAAATCATCATGCTTATCTTTGTCATCCAAATCATCATGCTTATCATGGTCAATCAAATCATCATGCAAATCATTGTCAATCAAATCATCATCATGCTTCACACAATCATGCAAATCCTGTGGGTCATGCTTTGGAGAAGAAGAGACTGAGACAGTCTCCTTTTCGTGATTCTGTGCAAAGTACGCCTCTACTTGAGAAAAAAGTCGCAAGAACTCTTTGTTTTGTCGGTTGCTCTGTTCTTGTAGTGCTTTGGTCTCACGTGCTATGGCTGCCATTCTGTCTTTGTACTTACGCTCGATGGCTGCCATTCTGTCTTTGTACTTACGCTCGATGGCTGCCATATCTTCTTCGTAGGCTTTTCTTTCTGCTTCTCTTTCTTGGTCCAACTCTTCCATAGGAGTTAGTGCAATCTTTGTCGTAGATGGGGAAGGGTCGGAAAAACCTCGTGGTGGGGAAAATTCTTCTTCGCCTCTCTCATGCTCATCACTTCCAAGCGAAGTATCCAATCCGCTTCGAGTGATGATCATTCTACAATCGTGGGTTCTTGTGGGTTCTTGGGGTCTTGGGTTCTTAAGTCCACGAGGAACTTGGGTTCTTGCGGGTCTTGGGTTCTTAAGTTCACGAGGAACTTGGGTTCTTGAGGTTCTTGAGTCTTGAGGGTCTTGGGTTCTTGAGGTTCTTGAGGTTTTCTTTCGCTTGCAAATCGCGTTGGAGAAGGATCTTCTCTTCACCCGAGTTCTACCCTTTTCTGCAGACGCACCCCTTGGCGGCCTTGCGCTCACACCAAGGTTGCTTTTTCCCACCTCACGTCGATTGGCCGGCCGCTAAGTGCACGGTCCGCTCTCAATGAGTGAAAAGAGACACAAGGGGAGGCTGGACAAGCCCTTCTTTCTTGGGATTCCTGTCACTCTTCAACAAAACACGATTAGGAATCGCCACGCCCAAGTAAACTTGAGTTCGTGCGATCGCAACAAGCAAAAAAAATTCTTGTGGTTCTTGTGGTTCTTGTGGTTCTTTCCTTGAGTAATGCAGAACACTTTCAAAGCTCTGATACCAATGTTAGGTGCAGCGGAATGAATGTTGTATTTTCTCAAGATTAGTGATCTTTATTGCTCAAGGTTCCTTTTAGTTCTTAGGGAAGGAGAGAGGCTTCCGTCTTGTAGAGTGTTGTGATCACGAACAAAGTGAGTGGATATTGTGCGTGCAAGTGAATGAGACTAAGAGAAGGAGAGAGAAGAAATACGACACCCGAGAGGTTGTAAAACCCTCCTCCGAAGGCCCCACTCTCGTCGGCGAGAGTGGTCTATTTTGATTGCACAAATGTGTACAATGCGAATGCAATGGACTGATGCAATGGGACTATGCCGATGACGACGACGGTGGTGACGACGACGACTTGATGGCTGAAATCTGAGATCTTATAACCGCTGAATTCGGGGACTGTTTCGGTGGCTGAAAATGACTGTTTTGGCTGCGTTTTTATGGCTGAAAATGGGGGAACATCTGCAACCAACTTTGGGGCTGATCTGCTACTGTGAATAAGGCTGAAAACTGTGTGTATCTGCTGCGGCTTAAGGCTGAAAACAAAAACGCTGATGGTTCCTGTTGCTTAACAAAATGCTGGTGCTGATCTGGGACAGCAAATCAAAAACGCTATGATGCTTGCAAAAACGCCAATGTTGATCTGGGGAAAAACGCTAGCAAATCTGGAAATTCTGATGGCGATCATGAGAATCTGTTGTCGCTATGATGCTGAGGGTGATGGCGATGGCCTGCTGTGGAAACGCCAAGGATGGAAACTTGCCCGCGATGATGGAGGTCCAAAAACGTTGGGGGTGTTGAGGGAGGGGGGTACTGCTGAGAAGTTGCCTGTTGAGCGGGAAGCTCCTACTGCCTCTTTTGCCAAAAAGTGCTAACTTGGGTTTGCTTATATATTAACTTAGCAAAATTGCCCTACCTACTTTTGTCGGAATGTCACTTAAAAATAATAAGTGAAAATCCCAATAAATAGGAAAATAGGCTAAATGCACTGGAAAATTCCCCTAATTGATGCTAATGGATTCTGATGGGAATTCCGATGATCATGCTGTGTGCAACCGGAGGATATGCATCTATGCTAAGTTACTGGGCATGCACGGTCTACGAATAGACTCACAAAAGTGTCAGATCACTGCTAATCTAAACCGACTGAATCCTGCTGTGGTGTAGCTTGTCCACGGACACATAGGGTTGGGATGTGTCACGTGACAGTGTGTGTGTGTGCGCGCGCGAAGTGCAAGCTAGTGTCTTTTGAGATTTCGGCTCCCTTAACTCGTGAACACCAAAAAGAAGTGAAAAGGGGCCAGCAGATGGCCATATTGTTGGGCCCGTGAAGGGTCTAGAGCTCTCAAATAGCATGGAAGTTTGAAGCTGTAGGAAGCTCAAGTGTGCGCGTTGGGAAAGGGAAAACATAGCCAAGCCCACTTACAATGTCATGGATGTCATGCTCAGGCGTGCTATTGAAGCTCTTGAGCTGAAGGGAGTTGTTATGCAACTGCTACAGATCTGTTTCGAAGGAAGATCTTCCATGGATACTACAAATTGGGATAGGGTTGTTGTGAGGGATGAGGCCTTCCTTGACCCTTATCCTTCCTTCTCCACCGCCGCTACCACACCCCTTGAATCCTGATTCTCCAACACCACCTTCTCCATCACAGTTCCCTAGGACACAGAACCGGCTCATCAAGAGGGGGCGGCAGCCATCACAGCAACAAAACGAAGTGAATGTCAAATATAGTCAAAAGGAGAAGAATCTAAGGGACGGAAGATAAAGAGCCGTGGTTTGGGAATGGAGGGGAGAAGAGGAAGGTGAGCATGAGAGCCATAGCTGTGGATGGCCATCTGATGCAGAGACATGGCGATGGAGGCCGTCCTTGCATGCGTACTTCTCCCCCCTCGCCGTGCGTGCGCAACTGCGCACCACCCCGAATGCAACAATGCAGAGCTTCTTCCCACCTTGTACTCTCCCATCCTTGCACTACCTCGGCTAGTGTCTGCTCCTTCCATCTCTCTCTTTTCTCCGCTGCTTTCCATTTGCCCTACCCCTATCGGCAGTGGTTAGTTGCACCTTATTTTGGTGCCTCCTAGTCAGCTTGATCTTACGGAGTGATTTGCCCTCTCTTTGACCTCGGCGTGCAAGCAGTATGATGGGTGCCTCTTCTTCATCTGCAGCGAGCTGCATCTTCTTCACCTGTAGCTAGTTGCAGTGCACATGAGAGGGCATGCGAGTTGCATCTTCTTCACCTACAGCGCACGTGAGAGGGCCTGCGACGGAAGGAATAGAAGAGGTGGGGGGCAATCCGAGGGTGATTGTGATGGAGGCCGAGGACGCCCGTAGATTGAGGCCGATAGTTGCACACTAATTGTCCTCTCTCTCTCTCTCTCTCTCTCTCTCTCTCTCTCTCTCTCTCTCTCTCTCTCTCTCTCTCTCTCTCTCTCTCTATCTATCTCTCTGTCTGTGTCACGCACTTTATCACCTGTGCTACCGGGTTGCAGACACCACTAGCCGGATGAAGCTTGTAGCGCCATGTGTTCGGGGGGAGGGGCCGAAATCCCTTCCCCCATTATACTTAGTATAGATACCACATTATGCACAAGTAGCATCCTCTTTATAGGTTGTTGAGAAAGAATCAAAAGTTGCAATGGGAAGAAGAGCACACAAAAGCCATGAGAAAGCTAAAGAAGCTACGTCTTTCATCGCCAACCTTGAGAAAGGTAGACTATGCATGTGAGAGACATGTCATTGTGACAGTGGGCACGAATCCTACAGGGATAGGATGGGCAGTAGGACAAGATGATGATGAAGGAAAAAGGTGTGTGGTGAAATTTGGAGCCAAGATTTTGAGTTCTCGCCTACGAGATTATGCACAAGTAAAAAGAGAACTATGGGGGTTGGTTACAGCATTGAGGTGTGACAAGGAGTACTTGATAGGGGCATCAGTGGTTGTGGAAACTGATTGTTTGCCTCTTCCTGGAATGATCACAAACTGTTCAACTCCTAATATTGCAATGTTGCGATGGATAGCCTACATAAAGTCCTTGAATCCTGAAATCAAGCATATTGCAAGAAAAGACAACCCAATGGCAGATATGCTATCTAGGGCAAGGTATGAAGATGAACATGACATGATTATTGAGGGAGATGATGTAGGCTCAAAGTTTTACACTATTGATCATGCAAAGAGTAGTCATGCATGTCTTGTGTCTTCACTTGAGTCCTTTTCAGAGGAACTATATGAGGATGAATGGCTCTTGATAGGTCGCTACTTAAGTACTCTGCACAAGCAGGATGATTGGACTGAGCAAGAATTTAAGAGGATAAGAAGAAAAGCATGTGAATACTTCTTGAGGGATGGCTACTTATGGAAGCAACCTAAACAAAGAAATGGAACACCATTGCGGGTAGTATGCGACAAGGTTACTCAACAACAAATCATCAAGGAGTTCCATGAAAGTTTATGGGCGGGACATTAAGGTGTATATGCAACATTTGCCAAGGTAAAAGAAAGGTATTGGTGGAAAGGTATGTATAAGGATATGGCTGAGTTTGTGGAGTCTTGTGTGACATGCCAAATGTATTCAAATGTACGGCATCGTGATGGACTACAATCTACTTATCCATTGGCCATGCATTACAAATGGGTTGTGGACTTGGTCACAATGCCTTTGGGACTTTGGCAAATGAGGTATTTGGTGCTTGCAAGAGAAGCTTTGTCTAATCGAGTTGAAGAGCGTGCATTAAGGACAAAGAATGCACAAGCTGTACGTAGATGTGATATGTCACTATGGATGTGTGGGAAGATAATTGCAGATAGAGGAGAACTGGATGCTGATGAAGCAAGGGAATTCTTCTCTAGAATGGGCATCAAACTAGCTTTAACATGTGCTTATAACCCAAAGGGCAATGGCAAAAGTGAAAGAGGTCATCCTTCAATAATCAAAGCTTTAGCTAAGGCTTGTGAAGATAAGCTTAGAGAGTGGCCAAGGTTACTGCCATTTGCATTGTGGGCCGACCGTACGACACATAGTTCAGTCATTGGCTATATGCCTATTGAATTGATGTATGGTCAAAAACTTGTGATGCCAATTGAAGATGTAGTTCTTACATGGAATGTATTGCCATGGGAAGATGGAATGAGTAGAGAAGACCTTCTTGCATTGTGCATACGGCAATTAGGTAGAAGGCCTGAAGACATTGAGCTTGCAAAAGCTCGACTAAAGAATGCAAGGTTGAAAAACAAAGACATATTTGACAAGAGACATAGGCTCAGACCAAAAGACATAGAAGAAGGTGATTAGGTGTTGGCGTATGATAGTAGCTTTGAAAACCAGCACTCTACAATAAGGAAGCTTGCAAAGAGATGGTTTGGTCCTTATGTTGTCAAACATGTGCATGGAAATGCAGCTTACACCTTGCGTGAACTGGATGGGACAGAAATGGAAATTCCCATTGCAGGAAAAAGAATTAAATTATTCAAAAGAAGAGGGGATGTTGATCCATTTGATGCACAATCTAGTGAAGAAGATGATGGGTCTAACTATATGCAAATTGAGGATAAGAGTGAAGATGTGGCGTCTGACCATGAGTTTTAATGCTTAACAAATGTTGTTTTGGCACATCCTTCGGATGTCGTGTCGTGACACGTACATAGTGTGAAATAAAAACATTCACCTCACTTTTGACACTTCTCGATGCATGCAAATAAAAGCAATCATGTACATATTGTGATATATGTTGAAGCGGCTACTACGATCGCTATCATGTGCATACCTATCCGGGGAGTCGTGGCCTTGGATGTGGCGCCTTTGCGTGCTTTTCCACTTGATAAGATGCCTATTTTGGTTTTATGATGTATATACTCCAAGTGTTTCATGGTGGCACACTCATCTCGCCTATATAGAGTGATGCGGGCAAAAACTGCCAAAAATAGCAGCTAATAGGCGCCGTTGTGCAGATTGCATGGAAAGTGACCCAAAATGGTAGGTCTATGAAAAATGATGCTTATCTATGCTTTTTATGCTTATGCGAGTGATCCCACAAATTCAGGGATTTTTCTGACTCTGTTTGGGATTTTTCGCATCAAAAATGGTTTTTTTAAGTCAAAAATGAGCTGAACATGACCTAGTTTTGGTCCAAAGTGGCAAAATGGCCAAAAAATTGACACATCGGCTCATATTGCCGTGGGGAAGAGAGAGAGGGTTGCTTTTTACTACAAAAAACCTACAATTTATCACTGCTGTGCAATTGCTTCCATGGTTACTCAATCTATGTGTGTTGCAGTCCCACCTCTTTGTAATCTTGTATTTGAGCCTGTGAGTGAGTGAATTAGGGTTTCCCCTTATCAAAATGGTGTGTGGCCTTCAATATAGAAAAATCAGAAAATGGTCGCCAAGAAGGTGGAAGCTCGAGTATTCCTTTCAATTGTTTGAAGTTACGACTATGTAACTGAGGGCGAGGCTACATGAGGTTTGGGTTTTGATTGAAAGTTGTGCTTCCATGAGAATTGAAGTTTCATGGCTGAAAGTTTAGTGTTCTTAATTGTTCTTTTTAAGTTAAGTTGAATGTGAATTGTTGACCTTTCACCGCGAACTCGCGGCTCGCCTACAAAAACAAGAAAATCCAAAGCATAATAGGGGAGAGGGTTTGTGACTGTCCTGTCACAAACGCTCTTAGTTTTTGTGTCATCTTTAGAAAGAGGATTGGTAATTCTCCACAAACGCTTTTTCACAAAGTGTTTGTGACTCTCTGTAACAAACTTGGACACTCCAAGTCAAGATTCTACCACGACACAGTAGAGATTCAATTCAAAACAATTCACAGTTCACAATTGATTCGACACGGCCCGGCGGAGTTCCATGCCTAGAGATATTGGCCCCATAGACTGGCGCCCCTTTCGGTACTTCTTTTTGTATTAATCTGCGACTCAAAGTACAAGGGAGTGGAAGGGTCTCCACTCTCAGACTCTGCGTCCAAATGCTCTGAGAAGTGAGAGCCCAAGCCACACTTATAAAGGTTTACAAGGGATGCCAAAAGCAGAGCCCCAAAAGTTGCCCCAAAGATAGGCTTACAAAATAAAGCAATTCATCTCACAAGCTATCTTGGGAAATAAAGCAACTTCCAAAAAACTATTGCGTAGGAAATTTTCCAGCCTACAGCGTAGGAAAAGCACTGCCGTACAGCCTGCCGTACGAAAATTGCCATGTCAGCACTGCAACGCTTTTTCCAACGTGATTTACGGGGCTGCCGTACGGGCCTGCCACGTCAGCAAGACAGCATGAACCCCGAGAGTTTGCCACGTCAGCCAGCTAGAGCGAGAGTGTATGTGTATGTACAGAGCCGCAATGTCACCAGTTTGTGACACTCTCATCACGAACTCTGACAGCCAGAGGTTTTGCACCTTCCCAGCTAGACCGCACACATTCCGACAGCGCTACAAGGCAGCCTTGCGAGGCGGCGCTAGGCGGCTGTTGTCGAACGGCAGTGGCCGGTTGTGGTTGACGTCCGTCGGGCGGTGGTGAATGTGGTTGATGACATGGTAGGACCCGTAGACAGCCTGTCACGTGCCTGCTTGGACCATAAACTTTTGAAGGCACTGAAAGGAGAGGCACTAGCGACCTCGCTAGTGCCCCCGGGTACTCATGTGAGAAGGAAAATGTAGAGGGGTGGGAGAAAGTGAACCCCGAACGGTGCGAGAGAGAGAGAGAGAGAGAGAGAGAGAGAGAGAGAGAGAGAGAGAGAGAGAGAGAGAGAGAATGAAATGAAACAAAATAAAAGTTCAAAGTGCAAGGGGCACTAGCGACATCACTAGTGCACCCCCCTCTCAAGTCAAGCAAGGAGAGCAAGTAAAGAGCAAGCGAGAGCCGCCTTCCCAAAGATACCAAATTGAAGTGCTAGTGGGCCAATCATAGAAGAGTTTCCCAAGTTAAAGGACCCCTCTATAAAAGCGATTTTTTAATCAATTTAGGAGTTTTTTTGGTGCCGTTTGAAGCCTGCACAGTGGAGTTTTTTGACAAAGGAGTGCGTCTGTCAACCCCCTTTGTATCTTTCCATGAAAATGGCCATTGTGATAGCACTGCAAGCTTTGTATGTGCCTCTTGAAGTGTAATCAAGCCACTATTGCCCAATCGTGTTGTCGTTTCCCCTTCCCCCCTTCTCTTTCTCCTTCTCTTGTGTTTCCTTGCGGTGCCGACAGTGTGTATGTGTGTGCCCCCCCGGATTGGCGGTGCTTTTTGTGAGAGAGTGAGATTAAGCGCCTGTGTGCGTGTGTAAGGGTTGAGACGGTGGGTGTGCGTTGTGTGGTGGTCTTGTGGAGTGTGAGAGCTTTAGGAAGTGAGCAGACGGTGGTCTGTTAGTGCAAAGTATGTTTTCTAAAGGTGTTTCTAAGAGGATAGGGGTGTTGTGGATACCCTGAGCTATAGGGAGGCCTCGTGTTGTGTGCTAGGTTTGTTTCCCATTCCCCCTCTCCAACAGTAATGGTTTAGTTCCAGATCTAGAGAGTCGTATTATTATTGTTGTGCCAAGACATACCCAAGAGAATGTCGCAATTGCCCAACTTCATAATGTGGAAATCGGCTTTTCCATGGTATCTTTGGATAGTTACTAGAAGAGCCCCATTGAGCGGTACCACTTTATGAGTTTGTCCCCTGGCTAGCTCCGCTTCAAGTTCTCCACCCTCTGCATCGTAATCAAAGTGCATCTGCTTTAGGAAATCTACATTAATGAAGTTCTCTATAGCTTCGGGGTCAAAGAAGATCAAGGCTTTCAGGCCGCTAACTTTGGCATAAGCTCTACACAATTCATTTGTATTCTCCAGCCGTATGCCATAAATATCAGGTACTAGTCCAATAGCAGGTCTAGCTCTCTTAGCAAGAGGTGGCCCTATGGATCTTTCCGACGTAGGAGCAGAAGGTTGCTCTGAAGATGTAAAGGCTCGCTAAGGACATGTAGTGAACGTATGCCTTGTTTGAAAATATTTGAAGCATCGGCCTTCTTGTAAAAGGGTTTCTTGTTGACACTATGTCAGACAAGGCCTTTAAGTTGGATTTCAGGAGACTCCCGAGAATTTGTTCATTGTTGCTGAGAATTCTAATTAGTGACCGGAGTTGCTTTTGTAGTAAACTCTAGCTTTCCTTTCATGAGTTTGTAGCCGACCGCGGCATGTTCCATAAGCTCTTGCATGGTTGAGACTTGCTTGGACAAACAATATTCTTGCAATAGTGATGGTAGTCCAATAGTGTATCGCTCGCACTGGTCCTCCAAGGGAATGAACTTAAAGAAAGACAACGGAAGGTAGACGTCGAGAAACCTTTGGTTATAGTCGTGCATGGTCTCTGTGGAAAACATTTTCAAGTGGCCCCATTCTGACAAGATGTGGACTTCAAAGAGAGAGGTCATGTAACTGCGTGCAAATCATAGTTACCCGGAACGGGAAATCGGAATGGGGAACGGCAACGGCAACGGGCATGAAATGCCATTCCTTGTTACGGATACTCACATTTGAAACACGGAACGGGGAGTTGGAACGAGGACGAGGAATGGAGACCTGAAAATGGCCATTCCCTGTAACTATGGTGTAAAATATTGTCTTGAAAGCTTGCCAGGTCCTTGGAGAGGGTTGTGTCACGATTGAACTCCACTAGTACATAGCATTATCTTTAAGAACTCCCGGTGCTCGAGAAATCTTCGATTCTTCAATATAGTTCCCCAAACGAATTGTTGTAGGAACTGTAGTGCTTTCTTTCGATCTTTCAGCCCGGAAAAGGTGCAAAATTTGACTGTCGTACCGCCATCTTTGAAATCCTTCGGTTGGTTAGGCGCATATCCCAGGTACGGATAGTAAAGGTATCTATATGGGCTCCAGCTTGGTGGCAATGGTGGTGGGGGAGGTGGGGGCAACTGCGGTGGCAAAGGCAATTGCATTGGATCGGGGTCATATGTCTGCACCGTATTCCTAAAGACTCTCCCGATGGGAACATACGCTGAGAAGGTTGCTGGTTGGAAGCTCTCATATTTTCTCGTGCCGGAGGAGGTACCATCCGGGGCATCGGAGGGGGTAACATGTAATTCAAAAACTGTTGAAAACTTTGCAACACTGGAAGATTCTGCTAAGGATGTCCCGAAAGAATGTCGCGAAGCTCGTCGAGAACCTGCAGGTACTCTGCCGAATCCATGAACGTCATGTGGTCTTGGGTTCTTTATGGCTTATGCTCCGTAAGAAAGAGCGATGAAGAGGAGAGCCGATGTGGATGGACTAAGGGTGGGAGTGGCTAATAAGTCCGGGGTAGGGACACGAAGATTCTTCAGCAAAAAATTTGGAAGTGCCGGTTTGGTTTCTCTGCTCTTTGATAGGATCAGTATGCTTTCAAAGAAGCACACAACTGGAGCTCTAATACCATTGTAACAGAACGGGGACCACATGCCAATGGAAAAGATCAAACAGAACAACTTTTAGCACTTCAAATAACATTGAATTGAAAGAGATGCTCGACACACAGTGGCGGAGTTCCACCCCAAGAGAGCACTGGCCCAAAATCCTGGCGGCCCTTTTGGCATTTCTTTATATTGCTTCAACTCAGTACAAGCCGGTACTCTGTCCTCTACACTCCCAGGCAGAGACGTGCCAGAGACTGAGCCCATGGCACATATTTAAAAGCCCTTGGCCATGAAAAGCAATTACATGAAAAGCTTCAAGTTCTAAAAGCATCTCCCTTCCAAAAGCAGCCAGCGTAAACTCTGGAAATCCATGCAATCTGCCACATCAATAGTCAGCCCATTTCGCAGACGTCCATACAATGCCGCCTCAGCATGTCAGCACAAAATCCAGAGCATCCGTATTGACTCCCACGTCAAAATCCAGAGCATCTGTACTGACCTGCCACGTCATCAATTGCTACACAAGAGAATTAGAGAGTGTGTGTGTGTGGTCCTGCTTTATTTAACATCTTATGTCACTTGAGCCCCATCGGACAGGGTCCCATACGTTGGTGGGAACTGCTTAAAAAATTAGGCCCACTCAGCGAGGACTTGTAAGTTGGTGAAAACTTCTTCTATTGCTTCTTCTTAGGGTTTAGGCCCCTGGGCCGGGATCTATAGGTAGGCTCAAGTCTTGAGTGGCTTGACACTTCAGCAATTTGTGACAGTGGCGAGGCTATGGGCTGATCTACTGTCGCCGATGGGCTGAAAACTGAAAAACACTAGCCGATCTGCTGTCTTGGGCTGAAAACTAAAAACGCTAGTATTGATGGCTGGATCTATGACGGTGCAACGAGGTTATGGCTGAAAACTGAAATTGTTGGTGTTGATGGATGCTGAGGTATTGTGGGTACTTGGTGCTGGTATTTAGGGCACTCACTTATGCTTGAGAAGTGACCCCTAGGGTCACTTCTATATGGGATTAAAGTTGGGTTGGGCAATGCAACTATAAATCCCACGATTTCTGAAAATGGCACTTCTTAATGTACAACTCTATGGGAACACTCCCTAGTGCCTACAACTAGCAGACACTGGTTGTGCTCATATGCAATCAGAGGGTATGCAACTACTCTAGCGTGCTCGGACATGCACATCTTGCGTACAGGCTCAGAAGGGTGCCAGAACACTTCCTAGGCTGTCCTAAAACCTAGAAATAGGAGTTAGCTTGTCCTCACGCACATAGGGTTAGATGTGCACATGACATGCTCCCACAAAAATGAGTTGGAGTAATAGTAATCCGAAGTTTGATTCATCAGCATTTGGGCCCTACGCGACGGAGTACGATTCACGTTTGGTGCCATATGGAGCTTGTCTGTGTTGTTTATCAGTCTCGCGCTTTTTTCGATTAGCAAGAGAGCTCCCATGCTGATCACTTGCTTACATGTGGTGGGACCAATTGCGGACTATGGGTCAAATTCAAGGCTCTTGCAATCTCCTTTGAGAAGGAATTGGGTGCTAAGATGAGGGAAGAAACCCCCTTCCCTCCCCCCCCCTCATAAGGGTCCCCCTTACTTGGAGAGGGTGTAGACACTCAAGCTAAAGAGCTTTGTGTTGCCAAGAAGAGGTCAACCCCTTGTATTGCGGTCACAAAGCCCTTACTATGTTGATGAGAGAGAGAGAGAGAGAGAGAGAGAGAGAGAGAGAGAGAGAGAGATGAAATGAAATGAAATGTTATATTAAACGTCTTCAAAAGGCCAAAATGACCTAGGAGACCAAACTGATACAATCCTTGTGGATCTAATCCAATGTCTGGTTACAAAAATAAAATAAAATGAAGTAGAGTGAAAGATTAAAATAAAAGACTAAGATCGTCAAACTGAAATCATCATCATCATAATTCATGCCCTAGGATGCCCGGCATCAGGTGTTCTCCGAGAAAGTATTACATCGATCACTGAAGAGCTTCGTCAACGTCCGCCTATGTAAATAGTCATACTGGCGTCTCCCATGTCGTGTTGGAATGAGATCATAGAGACTAGAGGCCTCTCCATACATCTCCATCCATTAATGCTACCAGATCTGCTCTGGTGGTCCACTGAGGGCCCCAAAATCTGAACCCCATAGAGCATAGCTCAAGCTACTAGAGTGTCAAAAAGACAGCTTTGTTCGAGGTTCCTGAAACTGGACCTGCGAACACATCTTCTCCAAACCTCCCAAGGCTGCATAAGCTCTCATCGATCTAGTCTCTACAGCTCTTCTCAATGAAAACGTCGGTCCACTGAAGATTACCCCAAGATAGGTGTATGCATCTGTATACTCCACCGTCTCTTGGCCATATGTAAAAGTGAGTGCTGACCTCCTGACCCACTGTGGTGTGGTGTTAAACACCATAACCTTGGTTTTCCCCAGGTTAACAGACAATCCACTATCGTGGGCCAATGTGGACAAAGCATCTAAATGACACTGCATCCCCTCCGAGGAGTCGGAAATCAACACAATATCATCAGCATATAACAATAGTGGGATCCATGTCCCTGCCAATTGTGCTCCTCTATCACCATCCCTCTCAATGTAGTCGGAAACCTCATCCACATACATGTCAAATAGTGTAGGAGATAGCGGGCAACCCTTTTCACCCCAATAGTGGAGTGAACCAAATCAAAAATCCCCTCGGGAGTACGTACATGTCCCACTACTACTTCTATAGAGCCATGATCCCCCAGTTCAACTCTTTGGGTCCCCCATCTCCTGCAGTCTGCGCATCAATCTAGCTCTAGGCACTGTATCAAAGGCTTTGCAGAAGTCCACAAAGCAACAATAGAGCTGTCTCCACGTGATCTCCCCTTCTCCTGCTGCTCGTACACCCTCTCTCTGCCCATCTACTCAACTGCTCCTCAAGGATAGATGCGTACAAACGTGCCAATGTGTGTCCGATCATGATAGTGCGATAGTTCCCAAGCTCCATAGGGTCCCCTGACTAGAAGATAGGTACGATCGTGAACAAACTCCAAGTATCAGGTAGGCCCTCGCACATGGCACGGTTGAGCATCACTGCTAGAAGCTCTGCAAGCAAATCTCTAGCATGTATAAAATGCTCTGCTACCAGGCCATCATGATCATATGCTCTCCTAGTCTTCATCCTGTCACTGGCTTTCTTTACCATCTTGGCGGTAAAGAAAGCACATGTGTGTGGGCATGGCTCTGGCGGATCTGGAAGAGGTGCCTGTCCCAAGACTGTAGAGAGATGATGCATACTGACCCCATACCTCCATAGAAATGATGATCGGTGGGGGGGAGTGCTCATGGAAGAGTCGCCATGCCTTGCCTGAATCCTGGCTCAAAAACAACTAATATAAATCCTGCTCTAGCCGAGCTAGAGACGCCCTCTTCTTCCGTCGTACCAAACACCGAGAATCAATCCGTGAATGCCTGTGAGTAATCACTCCTAGAAGTACCTCCCTCTAAAGTCACGCTCTGGTCTGTCTGCGCTCCTCATCATACCAACTATTTTGGATGTGCTCCCAGAACGTCGTCACTGCCCATGCTCAATGTGTGGGTATGTGTCACAAATTGATGACATGGCACTGCAACCTGGACACACACACATGGCAAAGTGATGACGTGGCTAACTGTACCGAAATCCCTGATTTGGCACTGACAGCTAACGTAGCAATACTGTACAAATTTCCTAGTTTTGCGTTGACATGCTGACGTGGCACATTCGTACAGATTTCTGCGTTTCATGCTGGCTGTTGACGTGGCAGGGCTGTACGGATTTCCGCAATTTGCATGATGCTTTTTGGCAGTTTTTCAAGACCACTTGCTTTTGGGACAATTTGCTTTTGAGTTTAACTGCTCTTGGGGCGCTGCTTTTGGGCATCCCTTGTAAGAATAAAAGAGCCCTAAGGGCCTCACTTCTTAGAGCATCTGGACGCAAAGTCTAAGAGTGGAGGACCCTACGGGAGTTGTACTTTTCTCAAAGATTAATATAAAAGAAATACCGAAAGGGGCGCCAGTCTTTGGCTCTGAGCACGGAACTACGTCCGGCCGTGTCGACCAAATTGAACTGTGATTTTAAAGTTGTGAAGTATTTTAAGTGATTCTCTCTCGAGTCGCGACAGAATCTAGACATGGGGTGTCGAAGTTTGTTACAGTGGTATCAAAGCATCAGGCGTGTGCTTTTCTCAAAGCATACAGGTCCTATCAAAGAGCGAACAGGGCACTTGGGCACTTTTGGAAATTGTCATTGAAGAATCTTCGTGCCCCAACCCCGGACTTATTAGTCACTCCCACCTTTCATACATCGCGCATCAGGCGCGCTCCAGTCTTCATCGCTTTGTCTGACAGAACATAAAGCCATTAAGAATCCCACATTACACATGGATTCTCGTGGAGAATCTGGCAGAGATAACACCTTTGGGTGGGCAAGCAAAGAACAGTGAAATCCAGCATGGGAACTGAAAAAAAGAATAAAGATTTGGGCAAAAAAAAATTTGGTAAAGTTTTCCAAATCAAAATACAAGCGTCCACTGCAGGTTGACATGGGTGTAAAAAGATTGATGAAGTACTCTAGAGACCCAAGATTTGCGAAACACCTAAAGATTACCCGATTGATTAGATTCACTCGAGATGGACTGAGGCCATTGATTCTCCTTTCAAGACGAGACGAAAGCTGAAAGGACAGACGAGTGCAGAAAAGTGGAATCTTTAGTCGCAAGAAGAGCTAGAACAGAACTATTGACCAGAAGATGAACCAAATACTGGAAAGGACACTGAAAGAGATCTTGTTGTGTTGAACATCTGGATGTTTGTGAGCAGATAACCGGAAATAGGAGCGAGGAACTCGCTTCTGTATGGATTTGGAAGCATGGAGGTGGACATCCACTCTTTTGCAACGATGTGAGCCATCTCCTTGCCTGTTTTGCAGGTGAAATCGAGGATGAGATGGTGACATCGAGAGCGACAGAAGCTCAGGAACGAATCGGATATCCTTTCGGTTCGAGATAAGAATGATGACGTTTGTTGAATGATTCTAGTGCGTCAAGATTCCCATATTAATGAGATGACTAGATGCTGTGGTGAGCGCATCAAGAGTTCCTGCGAAATGAGATGGCTACAAAGGGATCTAGGTGCATCAAGCATAGTAACAGGGAATGGCCGTTTTCAAATCTCCGTTCCCCGTTCCCATTCTAAGTTCCCGTTCCGAATCCCCGTCCCGTGTTTCAAACGTGAGTACCCATAACAGGGAATGGCATTTTGTGGCAGCTGTCGTTCCGCGTTCCCCGTTTCAATTTCCCATTCCTGGTAACTATGGCATCAAGACTTCTAGACGGATGAGATGACTAGATGATTGAAACACCGCATTCAGTATGAGCTAAGTGTGTGAATGAAGAACTTTGAAATAGGAATCTCCGAAGATGATTATTGATTTATAAAAATTAATGTTGTCTGGAAGAACTTGCTAGATGTGTGCAGATAACATGTGAAATCGATAATAACGGATGACCAATTCGGAGCAATGACACCTCCAAAATGAACCTAACAACGATAAGTATCATGAATTTTGAATGAAACTAATGGAACCTGGTATTTGTGAACAGAAAATAGGATTAAGAATGAGATGATGATGATTCTCGAGCAGTGATAGCTCCCGAGTGACCTGATAACGAATCATGACTCATGACTGATTCAATGGAATGAATGATTAAACCACTTTGTTCAATATGAACTTGGTGATGGATTGGGATCCCCAGAAATGATTCTCGCACACGACTGTGCTTGAGGCGAATGACTACTTGCACACGACAATGCTTGAGTCGAAAAATCTCTATAGACATGAGCAATATGGGATTAGTTAACCCAACATCAATCAGGTCCAGAATGGATCTAGATGTGGTTACTAAATACGTTGCTGGCAATCATGGTCTGAGATTTGGAATGAATGTTTCTGTGATTGATTGTCATGTGATGTTCTGTGATGTCATGTGCAGTGATGTGACTGTCATCTTTGTACAAGTACTAGAGGTGTCGTGTCTAGGGCATCAGTACCTTGAGTCAGTGTCTACTGAACTGGTTTATTTATGGCCTCTGGCTATTTTGCAGGCATAATCGAGGGCGATTACAATTCTTTCAAGAGGGGGGTATGTCACAAATTGATGACGTAGCATTGCAACCCGGACACACACACACGGCAAAGTGATATCATGGTTGATTGTACGGAAATCCCTGATTTGGCGCTGACAGCTAACGCGGCAGTACTGTACGGATTTTCGAGTTTTGCACTGACATGCTGACGTGACAGATTGTACGGATTTCTGCGTTTCACGCTGGCTGCTGACGTGGTAGGGCTATATAAATTTTCGCGATTTGCGCTGATGCTTTTTGACAGTTTTTCAAGACCAGTTGCTTTTGGGACAATTTGCTTTTGGGACAATTTGCTTTTGAGTTTAACTGCTTTTGGGGATCTGTTTTTGGGCATCCATTGTAAGAATAAAAGAGCCCTAAGGGCCTCACTTCTGAGAGCATCTGGACGTTGAGTTTGAGAGTGGAGGACCCTACGAGAGTTGTACTGTGCTCAAAGATTAATATAAAAGAAATACCGAAAGGGGCGCCAGTCTTTGGGGCCAATCTCTCTGGGCACGGAACTACCTCGGGCCGTGTCGACCAAACTAAACTGTGATTTTAAAGTTGTGAAGTATTTTAAGTGATTCTCTCTCATGTCGCAACAGAATCTAGACATGGGGTGTCCAAGTTTGTTACAGTATGCTTCTGCTGCTGCATCCTATGGTGTCTCTGTCAATATATAAGTGAGCTCCCCTAAAGGTCTCCCCGGATCCTCTATGCATAAGCGTCTGTAAATACCATCTATGTAGACAGAATCAATCTCTGAAGTAAAAGTGTATCGGGTATGCGTAGGTGTCTGCGCTAGTCGAGTTGTGCTGAATTGAAATGAGACGGTGAACGTGGGGAGAGCATGATCTACTGCTACCCCAATAGGCCTCGGCCCAACTATGAAGTCTTGAATAGAGGGTATAAAACTAGGCTGAGCCAAAACATAATCCACTTCCCCATGTCTATGAGGAAAACAAGTGAACCCACTCGACCCTGGAAATCTTTGGAGGCCATTCAAGATGGCCAATCCATGTGCACTCCCCAAATTTGTCAGATACCCCCCATATCCAGTGTGCTCTTCGTCCTACGAACACCTGGCCAATCCCATATCATTGACATCCAATTCTCTCAACATTTCCTCTGAGGTATCGTAAAAAGCTATATGAGACTGACCCGTCCTGGCATTGAAGTCTCCCACATCTCCATCCCTAGAAAACTCCCATATGTCCTCATCCAATATTATGTAGGGTTGGGCGATGCATAATGAGATGTGATGGAGGCAATATAGCATATTGCAATGTAGAGTGGCCTCCCTATCTCCGCTTTCACTCTGACCCACATATATCTGGCTTGCTCATCCCTCCGAACAATACGAATGAGGGGTTGCAGCTCCTCCCTGAATAGGACTCCCACACCTCCTAACCCCCGTCCTCTATCCGTTGATCTCACTTCCTGCCTACAAGTAGTCTCCCAATGGTATCCCGACACTTTAGGTAATGTGCCGCCAGGAGTCTGATGCGTTTCCGAGCAAAAAATAATGTCTCTTCCCTTAGAGCTATCCTCAAACGCACCTACATCTAGCTTCATTGATCCACAAGAGGCCGAACTTGACTTATGGGATACATCCAATTCCATTACATTCCACTTTGGGAATCTATGAGTGTCACCTGACACATCCCAACCCTATGTGTCCATGGACAAGCTACACCACAGCAAGGTTCCCGTCAGTTCAGTCAAGTCTAGATTAGCAGTGATCTGGCACTTTTGTGAGTATTCGTAGACCGTGCATGCCCAGTCACTTAGCATAGATGCATATCCTCCGGTTGCACACAGCACGATCATCGGAATTCCCATCAGAATCCATTAGCATCATTTAGGGGAATTTTCGAGTACATTTAGCCTATTTTCCTATTTATTGGTATTTTCACTTATTGAATTTAAGTGACTTTCCAACAAAAGTAGGTAGGGCAATTTTGCTAAGTTAATATATAAGCAAACCCAAGTTAGCACTTTCTGGCAGAAGAGGCAGCAAGAGCTTCCCGCTCAACAGGCAACTTCTCAACAGTACCCCCCTTACAAGCAGCCCTACTTTTGGCTGTTTTTGGTCGCTAGCAAATCAGCCCATGTAAGGATTCTAGTCGCTAATCCTTAATTAAGTACTTAAACTCATGATTAAGACTTAAGAAAGTGAAACTGAACTTAGAACAAGACTTAGAAGACTCTGTGTTTGATTGATTGAAAGTGTGATACAAGGGCTCCTTTTATAGAAATTGAATAGTCATCAGTGAAGAGGCATGTCTCTTTGTAAAGAGACATGACTTTAGGCGAAAAGACACATCCTTTCGACGAAGAGCTGCAACCATTGGGTGAAGAGTCGCATCCGTACGGTGAAGGGGTGTGACCAGTCGTCGAAGGAGTGTGGCTTTTGGCGAAGAGGTATGTCTTTTGGGCGAAGGGGTGTGACCATTCGAGAACAGGAGTCCTCCTGGGTTAGTCACACTTCGCATCTGCATCTGTAATGAATCAAGAAGAGTGTAACAAGTCACAATCGTGACATTCCCTCCCATTTATATTAAAACCCCGTGTTCAGATGAAAGTCTTCCGCTTTTCAAAGAATTCTTGAAGGAGGTTTGAGTACTGCTGCATATCTTCATCCGTCTGCCAAGTTGAGTCTGACTCATCAAGATCCATCCACTTGACAAGAAATTCTGTTGTGATCTTTCGTCTTGTTTCTTTTTGTCTTACATCGAGAATCTTTTCTGGAACAAGAATTATGTGTTCATCTTCAATTTCTGGCAAATAAGAAGATAAGTCTGGAATTGGCGAATCTCCTTGTATGTATTGTTTGAGCCAAGAAATGTGGAAAGTTGGATGAAGTTTTCCCCATGAGAGTAGAAGTTCCAACTTGTAACTGACAACTGAGTACTTCTTGATTATTTTGAAAGGTCCATAGAAGCGAGGGCGCAACTTTGGAAAGACCGATTTCACAGTTTTGTAGCGATGAGGTGCTACATATAATAAAACCAAATCTCCCTCTTGGAAATCTGCATGTCGTCGAAGCTTATTGGCTTGTTTCTGGTACTTTTGTTGGACATGAACCAACTTGTCACGTACTTGAATAAGTACATCTTGCATTTCTTGAACCAACTGATCTGCTAGAGCTACTTTGTGTTGAAGAACAAAGTTTGTCGGTATAAGAGGAGTATGCCCATAAGCTGCTTGGAATGGAGTCATGCCAGTTATTGAATGGATAGAGTTATTATATGCGAACTCTACAAGTGGCAAATACTCTTCCCATGATCCCAATCGAATTTGTATGTAATGTCGAAGCATTTCTTCCAAAATTTGATTCACTCTTTCTGTCTGTCCATCAGTTTTAGGATGGTATGCTGAGCTGAATAACAAATTTGTACCAAGGGATTTGAAAAGTGATGTCCAAAACTGCCCTGTGAATTTTGGATCTCTGTCTGAAACAATAGACTTTGGTAATCCATGTAATCTGAAAATGTGTTGCACAAACAATTGCGCAACGCATGGTGCCGAGGCAGCTTTCTTGCAAGGAATAAAGTGTGCCATCTTTGAAAACCGATCCACCACTACAAGAATCTGTGCATTGACTTTTTGAGAATGAGGCAATGTCGTGATAAAATCCATGCTGACACTTTCCCATCTTTCTTGAGGTACGGGCAAAGGATGAAGTAACCCTTGAGGAAGTTGTGGAGAAGCCTTCATTGTTTGACAAGAATGACAAGCTTTGACAAACTTGATAACATCTTGTTGCATTTGTGGCCAAAAATATGTTGCAGATAACAATCTGTATGTCTTGATGATTCCTGGATGAGCAGCAAAAGGGACTTCATGATGTTCTTGGATCAAAATTTTCCGCAATGGTGTATTGTGTGGAACACAAATGCGATCAATGTAATACAGCAAGTCATTGACAATGGTGTAAGCTGCAAACATATTCATCTCTGCAGGAGTCGGATTAGAGGATTTAAGATCTTGAAATGCATCCCCAAAATCTCGATCTGTCAAATACTCATGCTTAAAACAAGCAGGTATTTCCATCTGTACACCGGAAATGGCAAAGTTAATAGCTCGAGGAAGACGGCTTAAGGCATCTGCAACTGCATTTGCAAGGCCTGGCACGTATTGAATAATCATATGAAAATTTGCCAAGAACCCAACCCATCGTCCTTGACGAGGATTCATCACAGGTTGAGTAAAAATGTATGTCAATGACTGATGATCTGTCTGCACCATGGAATCTGCGCCAAGAAGATAGTGTTTCCAAGTGCGGTAAGCATGAACAATGACTAAAAATTCCTTGTCATAAACTGGGTATCTCATTTGTATGGCTGAAAATTTGCTACTGTCAAAAGCAATGACACGCTCATTCTGCATAAGAACACCTCCAGAAGCACGATCTGACGCATCGGTCATGACCTGAAAAGGTTGAGTAGGATCTGCAATAGCCAAAACTGGAGTTGTCGTCAAGGCATGCTTAAGGGCTTTAAATGACTGTTCTGCTTCTTCACTCCATTGAATTCTATCATGCTTGGTAAGCTCAGTCAAAGGAGCTGCAATGTCGGAGAATTTGTGGACCTTGGTATGATAGAAGTTTGCAAGTCCCAAAAAGGAGCACATATCTGAGATGGTGAGCGGTAAAGGCCAATCCACTATGACTTATATTTTCTTGGGATCGACTGCAACGCCACTGGCAGAAATAATGTGACCAAGGTATTCCACCTGATTCTTGAAGAAATCACTTTTCTTCTTATTGATGTATAGCACATTGGTTCGCAAAACTTGGAAGACAAGCTTCAAATGTTCCTTGTGATCAGCCATCGTTCGACTGAAAACTAAAATGTCATCCAAATACACGATCACGAACTTGTCCAAGTATGGTCCGAATATTTCCTTCATCAGCGTCATGAAAGAGACCGGGGCATTGGTTAACCCGAATGGTAATACCAGATATTCATAGTAACCATACTTTGTGCGAAAAGTTGTCTTATACTCGTCACCAATACGAATGCGAATTTGGTGATACCCTGATTTTAGATCAATTTTGGAGTAGATCTTTGCTTCCAGTAACTGATCAAATAACTCGTCAATGCGAGGTAGGGGAAACTTGTTTTTGATCGTCAACTTATTCAAAGCACGATAGTCGATGCAAAGACGCATAGATCCATCCTTCTTTTTGACCAACAGAACAGGAGCTCCAAAGGGACTTTTGCTTGGGCGAATATGACCCTTATCCAACAAATCTTCTAGTTGTCGCTGTATCTATTGAGACTCTGAGTATGAAACTCGATAAGGGGCTCGAATTGGTGGAGGTTGGCCGGGGATCAAATCAATGGGATGATCCACGGGACGCCGAGGAGGCAAAGTTGTTGGTAGCTCGTCGGGAAACAAGTCCAAATGTGGTTGAAAGAAGGGTTGCTGCAAATAGGCAATATTTGAGGAGGATTTAACTTCTGCTTCTTCTGCACCGGGTTTAACATCTCTTAACATGATTAAGGCTGTAGCACAATCACGTTTTCGAACCAGCCGTTTGACTTGTAAAGCAGAAAACAATATAATGGGTTTGGCACTGGAAAGACCACGAAGCTCTATTTCCTGTTGCTTGTGAAAGAGCCGAATTG
Source organism: Adiantum capillus-veneris (assembly GCF_014529385.1). Lineage (NCBI taxonomy): Eukaryota > Viridiplantae > Streptophyta > Polypodiopsida > Polypodiales > Pteridaceae > Adiantum > Adiantum capillus-veneris. The sequence goes on along the minus strand of NC_140931.1, from coordinate 83,565,170 downwards.
AGTGATCTCTGAAACTGATTATTGGATCATACTGAAATAACCAAGATTGGCCAAGGATCAAGTCGTAATGTGACAAGGGCATAACTGAAAAACCAAGCTGATCTTGGTAATCCTGTATCTAAAAATCCAGCTTTTCAATCCTTTTGTTGCACTCGAGGAAGGAACCATCAGCAAGTTCTACTTGGTAAGCTGCCTCACTAGGTTGAGTTTGAAGGCGCAGTTTAGTAATCAAAGATGTGCTGACGAAATTAGTAGAACAACCACTGTCTACAAGAACGTTGATTGGCTGCTTGCCAACAAAGCCAAGGAGGCTGAGAACCTGATTCGAAAGATCCACTGGAGCAGTAACGTGATTCCGAGCATTCATCATTAAGGCACTTACAACCTTGGAAACTCGAACACAACGTGCTGCCTGTTTGCCTTTGTCTGGGACAGGAGGTTGGCTGTGGATAGGTTATGCAATTGTGGTCTCCATGTGAGAATTCTGGCGAGGATTTGAAGGATTTGGCTTCTCGGGGCATTCATACCATCTGTGATCTCCATGACAAATTGTACATAATCCTGTACGGTTGGAGTTGGAGGTTGAAGGAGCTGATGAAGAGGATTGCTGTCCAGAGGACGTATTTCGCCGAAAATCACGACGACCATTCCTTCTATGATTGGGACGATTGTTTCGTCGATTCTGATTATTTGCCGAAGAGGAGGCTCTGGAAGTGGCTGCTTGTCCAGAAGATTGGGGTCGGAAAGAAGTTTGTCCAACAGAGTATTGTCTCGAAGAGTGAGCTCCTGAGAAAGAACGCTGATTCTGACCACCTTGTCCTTGGTAATTACGTTGTGAAGAGCTTGCAGAATTGGAAACTCGATCACCAGGAAGGAAACTTCTGAGTGGGCGCCGATTGTCACCAAGACGCTCAACATAAGCGATTGCAGCATCCAGTGTGGCAGGGTTAAATTTATGGACATCATCTCGCAGGGAAGGCTCAAGTCCGTCAACAAAACTGTGGAGTTTGTCGGAAGGGCTGAGAGTCTTTATCTCAAGAGTTAATTTCTGAAACTCTGAGATGTACGCAGCCAAGGAACCAGCTTGGCTCAGGCAGCGGAGAGAAGACCGGGCGTGGAAATCGGCATTAGCAAGCTCAAAAGCCTTGCAAAGAACGCGTCAGAATTTGTCCCAAGTAGCGGTGATATTTCCATCTTTGATGCGGCGACGCCACCAAAAGAATACAGTATCCTTTAGTAGAGAGCTAGCCAAAGCAACTTTCTTGCTTTCAATGAGATCAATATTTGCAAAGTAAACCTCCAGTTTGAAAAGCCAATCGTCCAGCACGCGCTTATCGCGGCGACCGTTGTATGGCTCGGGCAACTTTGCATCTATCTTCTTTTTTTGTGCTGTGTTTATTATCTTAAAAAGATATTTCGATTCTGGATTGTCTACCTCCGGTCCCGGAGCGTCGACTTACTCAGGAACTGACTCTGCTACCGAAGAAACTGAATGGGTAGCTGGCTGCATCCTCGAAGAAGAAAAGGCCTGCAGGACATCCAAACGTGCGGTCATCGATGCAAGACCGGTGGAGAGGGCCTCCTGGAGGACGGACATCTGTTCTCTGAAGATGGCAATCGGATCGTCTGGTGCAGCACTGCCTGTCTCTGACATTCTGACGGCTCAAAGGGAATATCTCGAAGAAGCTGGAGAGGTGTGGTTGCCGTAAAAGGGTGAAGCTGCTGCTGATGCTGCGTCCCACTCCTCTAAGAAATCTGGTCCAAGATCCGAATCCTCGATATCTTCCACCTCGTCGATAGGAGGTGTGTCGTCTGGCGTCAAAGGCGTGTAGTTCGGAAGCTGTAACTCGCTGTGAACCCGAACTAAAGGCTGTTGGGAAATGATGTCGTTTACTGAATCCACGCGACACTCCACCAGAGAATAGGCCAAGTGGGGGTACCGGCTCAATATGTGCTCGTAGTGTGGCAAATGAAGAGGCTCGCATGTAACGATGATATGCCACACCACCCAGCCCTGTGAGCGCGAGGCATGCCGATGAGTGACATAAACCAGGTAATTTTGGGGCAACACTGCGGGCTGTCATGCAGGTACAGGAGCAGGCTCGGGTGCCGGAATGAAGTCGGGAACCTGTCTTTCCTCTGGAACTGGAAATGGAGATGGGGAATCCGAAATGAGAATGACTTCCGGTTCGAATGCGGGTTCCGGTTCGGGTACGGGTTCTGCTTCGGGGATATCTGGTGTAATTATCACTTCGGGAGCCGGAGGAGGATTTTCTGGCAATATTTTTTCGAGTACCTCGACTATGTACGAGAGAAAATTGACGGGAACGTCGAGGGCAGCATATTGTATGTTGAGCACGTTTCTCTCATGGATGAGCACGAATGTATGCGGATTGTTCATGAAAAGCAGCAAAGTTCATATGTCAAAAAGTCACATTCCATGTCTCTTCCTTGGCATGACACAGTTTCCGAACGAGCACATGATAGTACGAGCACCAAACATGGGCATTTCCATTGTGATTTGCCACCGTTGATTTATTTTGATCAAACAAAAAAGATTCGATCGCATTGTTTGCATGTGTTTGATAAACGGTTGGTCACTCCGTCTATTTGCTCATCTACATTGCATACACAGTCTTCAGAGAAGACAAGATTTTTTTCCTTCACTTTACATCAAATAGGTATGTTCATAGTTTTGTGTTGGAGATGGTTTCAGGAATTTTCAGCCATGGAGATTCTTGAAGATGAAAGAAGCAGGACTCTAGACGAAGTTGAAGCAAGAAAGGAGATTCAAAAGACTTTGTGTCGCTTTCGGTGCGGCCCAAAGAAGCAAGCGTTGCAGACCTTTATGAAGTTCAAGTACCGCACGACCCACACATCAGAGTGAGCCGGCGAAGAGTCCCTTCCAGGATTCCGGATACTGTTGGCGATCTCCCTCGACGCCATACAGTTCGGTACCAGTACCTCACTTTGAAAAGGAGGGGATGTCACATGACACATCCCAACCCTATGTATCCGTGGACAAGCTACACCACAGCAGGGTTCCCGTCAGTTCAGTCAAGTCTAGATTAGCAATGATCTGGCACTTTTGTAAGTCTATTCGTAGACCGTGCATGCCCAGTCACTTAGCATAGATGCATATCCTCCGGTTGCACACAGCATGATCATCGGAATTCCCATCAGAATCCATTAGCATCAGTTAGGGGAATTTTCGAGTGCATTTAGCCTATTTTCCTATTTATTGGTATTTTCACTTATTATTTTTAAGTGACTTTCCAACAAAAGTAGGTAGGGCAATTTTGCTAAGTTAATATATAAGCAAACCCAAGTTAGCACTTTCTGGCAAAAGAGGCAGTAGGAGCTTCCCGCTCAACACGCAACTTCTCAGCAGTACCCCCCCTACAAGCAGCCCTACTTCTGGCTGTTTTTGGTCGCTAGCAAATCAGCCCAGGCCAGCGTTTTTGGCACAAGAACCAGCGGTTTTGGCAGCAGATTTCCAGCCATTTAAAACGCAGCTTTGACATCAGCAAACCCAGCGTTTTTACCATAGCATTTCAGCAAGACATCAGCAAACACTAACGCTAGGGAAAACCAGCAAGACCTCAGCAGTTAGTAGCGTTTTTGGCAAGGAAAGGACTGCAGCAACCAGCGTTTTTCAGCCCTCAATCAACAGTAGAAACTCAGCCCCAAAAAGGTACAGATCTTCAGCGTTTTACTCTCAACGTGACCCTCGAACCAAACAATCATTTTCAACCATGAAAACAGCCCGAATTCAGCCCTAGAAGATCACAGATTTCAGCCATAGCCGTCGTCATCACCGTCGTCGTCATCGGCATAGTCCCATTGCATCAGTCCATTGCATACGCATTGTACACCTTTGTGCAATCAAAGTAGACCACTCTCACCGACGAGAGTGGGACCTTCGGAGGAGGGTTTTACAACCTCTCGGGTGTCATATCTCTTCTCTCTCCTTCTCTCAGTCTCATTCACTTGCACGCACAATATCCACTCACTTTGTTCATGACCACAGCACTCTACAAGACGGAAAGCTCTCTCTTTCCCTAAGAACTAAAAGGAACCTTGAGCAATAAAGATCACTAATCTTGAGAAAAATACAACATTCATTCCGTTGCACCTTACAATGAGTGGCACAAAAGGACAACACAAATCCATTCAAATGGAATGAGTTACATTTGCAACAGTGTCAAAATCTAGGATGTCAAGTATCCACTTTCCATGTTCCTTGCTTCTCTGATTTTAGCTACTCCGATCAAATTACAATTTAATTCAAGTGGTGGGAGCTTATCAACAATTCACACTGAAGCTTGAAATAGCTCAGGCTAACCACCAAAGTATCCCAACTTTGCCTGCTTACCTTCGATTTCAAGCATGGGATCACCAAGATCACAAAAGGGACAACTTGGTTAAACCTTATCTAATATTGTATATCTCTATGATGTAATCCTGTTGATCCAAATCTTACTCGACCGAATTTTGCGATGTCTCCTTAAACGAGCCTCCTTGACCTAAATTGTTGCCAATACCTTTGTTGTCGTTTGTTCATTGTCAACATAGTCCACAGCCTACTCTTGTACCATCGGTCCCTCCGACTTTCTAATTTATCTTCATTGTGTTTGAAGCTCCACAATCTTGTTATCTCTACTGGTTAAGTCAGCTTTAGAAGGAAATTATTATCGACCAGCCTAGCATAAACTTTCAGAAATTCGGTTCAGCCATTCATGCCGCTTTGTCTTCTCAACTCCTAAGAAAATTTGAATGGTTGGTGTGTTTACAGCATTCCTAGGGCTCAAACCTCATCGTTGGCTATTGGAAGTATAAAACGCACTCTGGCATATCCTCTCTTTGGTGGTAATGAAAAACCACTTTCAGGAATATCTGGTTGGAGTACTCATTTTTGGAACTTGTAAATGTAAATCCTTTCATGGGCAATGTAGACACTATAGACACTCAGAAGGGACACATGTCCAATAGTTTTGGTCTTTCCGACATTCTCGGATTTTCTTTGTACATCCTACTTGATGCCTGCATGTGTGATTCCCTTCTCACAGATTTGGTACATGGATCTAGCTGTTCAGAGTTATACCACATAAATGAACAAATGCTTTCATTTTCTTTACACGAATTCCACAATTAGCCTTATGGTCCATTGGGAATCTTAGGAATGATATCATGTTGCTTCAAACTCCACGGCATCCTTTTTTTGCATCTTTGTGGCATCTCTCATACAAACATAGTGCTGAGATACCTCTGCACACATTTGAGACGTTCTTTGATTGTTTATAGCTGCATGCCATATCTACCGTGTCAGAGTATTAAGTAATGGGCTACTCATTGTGGGTTTTCCCTCCCCTTGAGGTTCATACAGAAAACAAGTTTGTGGGTTTTCCCTCACTTGAGCTTTCCCACTTGTAATATACAGTCTAACCTTTTGCAAAGAGAGAGAGAGAGAGAGAGAGAGAGAGAGAGAGACTCCTTTCGAGACACTTGGGGCCAAATTTGCGCGCATGTATCTCACCTTCAAGTCCCTTGTACAGAAAATCCGTCACAACGATATAGAGATTGGGCTCTCATAACTTCCAATGCCAACTGGTGGACGTGTAAAACCGCCGATTTCTACTCCATGCTTCTTCCTCCTTCGGAAATCCAGAGTAAATGTAATCGCATGTGGGGTCTGCAGAGACCTACTAAATGGTGGCTCAACAGATTGTTTCAGAATTGGTCGCTAACCTACCCTTTACGGCATAAAGTATTCTTATGGAGGATCTTGACTGGAGCCCTACCCATAGGGGAAGCACTCAAACGCAAAAACTTTGGCACTGGCCTTTGCCCGCGCTATGGGAAACTAGAAACGATGCGGCACATGCTATGGAATTGCCCCCGGGTGCATCAATGGTGGACTAGTCTACAGGACCTTTGGAATAATGCTTGGCAAATTAAGGTCACTAAATACCACCTTACATTTGGCACGATCCAGGTTGCTGATCAAGCTTTAACGGTTATTCTTTTGTCGATGCGCACATGGATGCTCACCTTCATATGGTCAATCCGCAATGTTGTTCTGTTTGACAAGAAGACGTACGGCTCACAACTACCTTGGCCCCTTCTTAAACAATGTATCTATGAGGATCTTGTAGCTGCTCAGAAGCATCATGACCCTGATTATGTCAGGATCATGCATAATCTGTGATTGTATACAAAATGTAATATAAAGATGCTTTCCACACAGAGAGAGAGAGAGAGAGAGAGAGAGAGAGACCTGTTGCGGCCAGCTAAGAAGAGCTTGAGATCGGGGCAGAGCCTGGAGAGGGCAAGGGCCGTGGAGCCACCCACGCGGCCAGTGGCGCCCAGGATTAAGACTTTTGCGTTGGATGGATGGGCAGAGGCAGCGGCGCAAATGGGTGAAGACAGGCGCCTGCATTGAGGCGGCGTTAAGAACTTGGGCGAGAGCAGGGCATGCAGTTCGTGCACCTGCTGTTGCAAAGGTGAAGATGACATTGTTGGCGAGAAGCTCGCAACCCGCCACCCCTCGGCTTCCTACTGCTCTTCACTTTCAAATTCAGTTCCAGGTGGCTGTCTCCCGGCCGATCAATCAATGACTAGGCCTATCCTGATTCCTCACACAATGGTGCCCACGGGGTCTTTAATGAAGACCCCCTCATGGGATCAACAGCGACCACCTACACGCCGGAGATGCGAGATGTGCATTCGAATTTACTGTTTTGGATTACATCAGGAGTCCTTTTTCTTTTTTTTTTTAGCAAAACTCACAATTGTGAGTGAATTATATTGAGCAGCCCAAAAAATTACAAGGTCTTGTCATACTCATGTTAAGCCATGACAACATCCAAGGATCATAATTACATCGGCTATCAAGGCAACCACCCCTACCAACCCGCCTCCACATCCTTGATACACAAGGTTCATACTCTTGTCATTTTGAGATCTTTTATTTACCAATGGCCAAGATTTGCCCCCATCCTAGGCATTCCATCTGCTGATAACAAGGAACAAGTAGTCCTAGACCAATCCTCCGAGTGATGCTTGCGCCTGAGTGCCCATATTAGCACTTTGCTTTCTTGTACAATTTCTGTGAAGCTTGCCACCTCAAAACCTCCTTCAAAAACACGGCGGTTCCTTGTCTACCATACATTATGAAAGAAGAAGTATCTGACGATCTGAGTGCTGACGAGGAGTGCAGGACTACCTGAATTGTTACCTCCAAGGAATAGGTCAGTCTTGAAAAAACTAATTTTCCATGTTCTCTGGACCCACTTGCATATTTTCCCTGCGAGGCCTTTGATAGTTGGGCAGTCCATGAATAGGTGGGCCAGATCTTCACTAGCTAATTTGCACCCCAAGCATCGATCTGACCCAATCCCTCTCTCCTGAATCTTCACCCCCGTCGGTAGAGCACCGCACCCCAAATAACCTTCCATAAGAAAACCTTCATGTGTTGCGGGACCTTTGGTTTCCACATGTTCTCCATTACATGCTCCCACCTTTCCTCCGGCCATTGCTTTTTCCATAGCTTGTTAAGGGGGCTAAACCAATTCTTCTTTTGCATCATTGACTGATAGATGGTTTTAGTATGGGGTTTCCACAAGAGACTGCTTCCGGGCCATTTCCAGGCATTCCAGTCCAACTCCAAATCACAGATTGGCATCACTAGATTATCAAGCAGTTTCATCACTTTGTGGACAAGCAAGACCTCCAAGCTATTAAGTTGGTACTAGGTAACCATAAGGTCAATGGTTTTCCAACTCTTGTTGCCCCTGTCCCAGAAGTGCTCAAGTCGGTTCAGACCCTTATTATTCAGCTTCCTAGCTGTCTCAATCCAATAGGGAGTTTGTGGTGGATCTACAACTTTGGAGAGCCACGGGGACCAATGCAGGATGGAGTTCTTGAAGTATCTTGCTTCTTCCCCCAACTTTAAGACTCCTGCTGCTCTATTGCATTTTCTTACCAATTCTCCTGAGCTGCCCCCCAGTCTTAAGGTAGACCACGCCGGGGCTAACAGTTTGTCCTGAAACTCCACTCCTCTCCACTTTCCACCCTTCGAGCCAAGTTTAGTTGCTTCTATCATATCTCTGATCATGACAGCCCAAACTTGATCCTGTTTAGCCAAGGAGACAAAAAAATTTGCGCAACAAGCTTCTGCATGGGCCACAGGGTTGAGAATTCCGAGGCCTCCTTGTTTCCCCGGCTGAGCAACTGATTCCCAACGGGCCCATTGCCATGGCCTGGAAGATTTCGTGTTATTTTTCCATAAAAATCTTTTTACTGGTTTTAAGAACTCTTTCCAGTGACACTTAGCCATCTTGAGAAGTGGGCTAGTGAAGGCAATATAGGGAATCATAAAGGCATTCATCACTTTTATCCGACTTGGGAATGGGAGAAGAGCATACTCCCACCTCCTCATTTTTGTTTTGATTTTTTCAAGCACCCACTTGAATCTTTGCTTGTGAGTTACCACCCCCAATGGGGCTCCCAGATGTCTAAAGATATTCCCTTTTGTGACAATCTCCCCCGACCAGACAGAAGGGTCAAATGAGTCATTTTCCGATAGGGAAATCATTCTCGACTTCTCTATATTACACTGGGACCCCGAAGCTACTGAGAATAATTGTACAATCTCCAACGCTTTTCTAATGACCTGTGGGCACGGCTTCAAGAAGAGTTGGCTATTTCTTGGTAAGGCTTCGAGCGTTGTGATTAGAGGATGTGATCCTATGGCGAAAAGTAGGGGGGCCAGAGGGAATCCCTGTTTAATAGACCTTTTGACCTCAAAAGGGCCCACAATTCTATTGTTGAATAGGAGCTCTGACTAGCTTCCAGCCCCCATTACCCGTACCAGCCGACATAGGCGAGGCCCAAAGCCCAGAGCTTCCATGACGGCTTCTATATATGTCCATGTGATTCTGTCATAGGCCTTGTCCAGGTCCAACTGCAGCAGAATGCACTCCTGCTTTGTGACAGTTGCGTATTCTATGCCCACCATTGCTGCCAAGATGTTATCGTAAATGGACCTTCCTTTGATGAAACCATGTTGATGGGGAGAGATGATCTTGGTTAGTAAGGGGGCTAGTCTGAGGGCCACTGCTTTAGCTATAATTTTGTAGGCCACCAACATCATCGTTATAGGGCGCCAATGTTTCAGTTTAGAACAGCAGATCTATTTTGGGATGGTCTTGATAAGCCCTCTCTTTACACTTATCTCCAACGACCCTTCGACCATGGCTTTATTGGCCAATCTTGTGATTGGGGCTTTGAGATCATCCCAAAATTCTCTATAGAATTCCACCGTCATCCCATCCCAACCAGGGGACTTTTCCTTGCCAAGGGGTTGCAATGCTAGTGAACATTCGTCTTCGGAGAATGCCCGTTCTGAGCTATTAGCTTCTGAGTGGGGAATTTCCTTCTTGACACTCTGAAGTAAGGTCCCTCTGGCGTCTTCCACTTCTTGGGACTGGGTCTCCGACCGTCCAATGATTTGACTGAGAAAGCTCAACATTAGACCAGCCATTTCATCCTGGTTATGAACTGCTATCCCTTTCTCGTCATCGAGCGAGCGGACGTGGCCCCGGCTCTTCTTGATTTTTAAAGCCCTAAAAAATTGAGCTTGATTGGAAGCTTCAGGTTGCAGAAAAGTCTCCCTGGAGAGAAGCCTAGACTTTTTTATATCTTCTAACTGCTCATTAGCAAGGTTAGATTTGGCTTCGAGCCATCGTTTGTGTTCGTCCTCAGTAGCATGCCCATTGGCTTTTATGGAAGTAAGCAATTGTACCTTCGCTGTAAGATACAAAAGGTGATCCTCCCTAGCTTTCTTGATTTGGGGGCCCGAGGTTTTGATTGCTTTATGGATGCTCCAAGCAAAGAGGTCCCAGGCATTGTGTTTGTTGAGGTCGACATCTTTATTTATCTTACCCAGTGCTTTCTTGGTTAGATTCCTGAAAAGAGGTCTTTGAATAGGTGTGCCCCTGTTACCAACCGTTTTTTCTCACCACTTGGGGTTTGCTCCTCCTCTTCATTCTTCTTAAAATGTATGTGTAGAGGAACGTTATCCGAAAGGATTTTTGTTGGGACTACCTTCATCTCCATCACGTCGGTATCCAGTCAGCTTGGTGTGAGCAATAGCATTTGTCGAGTCTAGAGGCAGTGCGGGCGTACTGGAGGCTTGTGTAGGTGAACCCAAGCGTGCTATTCCATGGGCCAACTTCCCATAAGTCGATCATTGCCCACTTTTCGCACAAAATTTTCCATTTAGACCTTTCTGAGCCAGCCAACATACTGGAGGATCCTGTTCTATCCCTGCTCTTTTCTACCATATTAAAGTCGCCAACCAACAGCTACTCCCCTTCCATAGGGGTATCTCTGAGATGCATCCATAGTTTAGCTCTATCTTTTGCATTGCAAGGGCCGTACACATTCACAATGGTGATGGGATGCCCTTCCCATCTGATTCTAATCCCTAGGATTCTATTGGATGGGTGGTTAAGAACCAACTTCGGCTCCAATTCTCTGTCCGCAATGCTGAGGACACCACTGAAACCGTTATTTCCTTCTCCATAGAATACCAATTTCTTTCCTAGCACCTGCTTTCTCTTGCTATGGGCATCTAAGTGGTGTTCCTGGATGGCCTAGAAGTTGACTGTCTTCTCATTTTTTATTTCCTCCCAGAATAGGGTACTCTTCTTACGGGTTTTCAACCCCTTTACGTTCCAAGATCGGATAGTGAGAGACTCCATCATTAATAAGGGGTTCACTGGGATAGAGGAATGAATTCTTCAGCATCCAAATCATCCCTCCCCCCCCCCTTTCTCCTTGGTCTCAGGAGAATCTGGGGGTTTCAAGTCAGATGATTTCTTTTCTTGCAGTGCTACAAATGGATTGTGCAAGAGGGACAATGAACCCCCCTCCTTTCGAAGGGGTGGAGGATGAATTAGATCCTTTCACCTCAAGTGTTCTCACGACTTGAAGCACTTTGGAGTCTCTTGCCACTGCCTTCACTCTTTTGGCTCTTTTCAGACCAGGGACTTGAACTGCCGTCGCCGTTGTCACTGTCATAAATTTGGGGGTAATAGCGAGAGTAATGATCCTATTATTATTGCATGTACCTTCAGAAGCTCTTTGTATGGGAATCAATTCCTCCACCATCTTTTCTTGCATCTTTGTATCCATTTTCTCACATACCATCTCTCCTTTATCCTTCCCTGCATTTGTCCCTTCGGTATTGTCTCCCTGCTTCTCCAGCCCTTCCATCGGGGATTCCATTTTATCGGGGGCCTGTGCTACCGGAGCTGCAGTATCATAGACTTCAAGGGGCAATCCTTGGTGAAGTGACCAAAGTTGTTGCATTTAAAACATGCCCCAAAGTATGTTCCAAAGTTTAGCGGAATAGTAACAAGCCCAGCTCCGACGTTGATAACCATGCTTTTAGGTGGAGTTTTAGACACATCCCATCCTATATAAACCCTGTTTGAGGTTCTGCCAAACCCTCTCTTGCTAGGTATAAATAAGGGAGTGCCCAATTGCCTAGCAAGCATCCTGAGATTATCCCACAGCCAGCTAGGCAGTCCCATAAACTCCACCCAGACCGGATGAAACGCTTGTAGAGATTCAGCTGAGTCAAACACTGGCTCCCAAGGCACCACACACACCGTAGTCCTATTAAATACTAGGGGCCCTTTGTCAAGGATCTTTTCCACATCGGAGGCCTCTTTGAATCTCACTGAGCAAAAACCTTTAGCTAGGTAAGAAGTACTTTCAACTGCTCCTCCATGACCAAGAATTTGAGGGCCCTGAAGCCATTGAATCATCTCAAACCTGTTCGGGATTCTTCCACTGAACCCAAATACAAGCATTAGCTTAGCTTGCCTAGCTAGCTGGTTTTTGATAAGTGATGGTGGAATCGCTACAGTAATAGCTTCGACCACCTCCACCTGCTGTGGCAAAGACTTTTTTAAAGCAGAGAAAGCTAGATCTGACAACCCGTCTTCTACCAATCCACTGAATTCTGTATGGGAGCAAGTTCTTTTGCTGTTGTTAGGGCCATACTCAATCATTTTATTGACTTCCATGAGCTCTTGTTGAAGTCTAGCTTTTGGATTCTGCAGGTTTTTGATATCTCCTTCACTTGACATCCCTTCTGCTGAGCCTTTTCCATAATCCTTAGAGTTAGGCCCCTTGAGTATGTTAGCAAATGATATACCTGGCTTGCAAGTAGCAGATGCACTTGATGCTTTATTTACGTTCGCACAGATGGGACCCTGAGAAACCCCGTCTCTGAGGGCTTTTACCTCAAATTTGAGCTCTTGCGTTGAGCCCGTTTTCTCTCTTGTTTCCTTAGAGGGACCTTTTTCATTCGGGACAGTTTTGTCCTGTTTCATGGTTGAAACCTTTGGCAAGCTGGGGCCTGACATTTCCGTATCATGCATCGGTCTCCAAATCTAGCCACCGCCTACATCCATCGGCACGGGTAGCTCCATTTCGGATCTTTTCCCCGCCGCTAACATCTGTGAAAATTTGACAATGTCCTCACTTGCGACCAGAACGTCGAGTTCCATTAGCAAGTATTGCGGACTTACACCACTTGGTTAAGCTGAGGATCTTGAAGGCACAAAGGCTCTATCAAACCAGTAGTGACCTCCTGTCCCTTCTTTTTTTTAACAAAAAATCACAATAACCTCCTCTCCTTTTTAATCAAAATAGCCAAGGAGGCACAAAGTTAATAATCGCATGTGTGATACAACCTTCAGGCTGGAAATAACGTAGGCTCACGATTATTTACAAGCAGACAATAATCATGAGCTTACTACCGACTTGACCAAGCAGGCGATAGATTGAGGCGATAGAACTCCACATGTACATGCGCTTATTTGGAGGGCAAACTCACAAGCGATTATTATCTCTAAGGGTTAATAATCGCATATACTGCAATCCCAAAGGTGATTATTAATGCCCAGTGTTAATAATCGCTCATGCAGGCGTAGCCGGACAGGAGGGGAAGCGGGGACGCTGCTCACCGGGCGTGCACACCCTGCTTCTAAAGCCTTTGGGCACCTTTAGCGGACTCAGCAGCTCAGTGAACTCAAACCCTAATCGCTGTGCTCCGTGTGCTGCATCCTCATTCTACCTCAGACGCCATGCTCAGTGAACGCATAGTGATACTCTGTTCTGCGTGATTCTTCAAGCTACGCTTACCTTTCTCTTCCTGTGCTTACCTGCGTCAAGCCATGAAGCAGCAAAGCGTGGAATCAAGAATGCTCTAAGTTCTTATAACCACACATGGAAGATTAGAGATCACATAATGGTTGATTCTAATGTGTTTGATATCTACATAAGGAGTCCTAAGTAAAGCGTTGGATTTTTGGTGCAATTGTGGACCATTGGATAAAGCTTGTAGGTTTGTGCCACATGACATAAAACTTTTTTTTTAAATTCTTTTATAGGTCTTTGTGAGGGGTGTTGACATTTTTATAACTCTCTCTTTAAAGAGAACCATTAAATATTAGTTTAGTCATTATTTTTTATGCTTTTGAAATATATTGTAATCTAAATAAGTCATTGCTACACTTGTTTCCAAAAAGTGTAATACTCTATTGTGACAAAAAAAAATTAAATTCTAGTGTCACTTTCTCATTTCTCCTCTCACAAAGAACCTTCTTATTATTAAATTCCTCTCAATAGCATTATGTAGGCTGTAGTGAACTTTCACCTTGTTTGTCCTAGTTTACTTTTGTCTGCGTAGGTTTACTTTATAGGTTAGTGTTTGGGCATTGGAGACGTCGAAAGACACGCGCGCACATGGTTAAGGAATCTAAGGTGTAACTTGTCACATTGATCTTTTGTGATCTCTTCGAGATCCGCGCGCTCAACCCTCCTTCATTGATCCCATGACGAGGTCTTCATTAAAGACCCCGTGGGACTTAGTGATAAGGAATGGTGGATGAAGAAGAGAGTCAAAGAGAGAGTATCACCAAAGACTTGTCATAATTTATTGGCACTGCCCTTACAAAAGGGCACTCCGATGTTATAATCTAAGATTGGGTTCAGAATGTGGGAAACATCAAAAGGAGAAGGAGTGTGTCATCAAGGTGGCAGCAGCCCATTGGTTCACAAATAGGCATATGATTTTCGGACCCACAATGGAGACGGGCGGCCTTTCCTCCTTGGAACAAAACAAAGTCCTCGTCCTTGGCAACACCAAACGAAGAGGGACGTGATCTCTTGATCTGACCTACTTGCGCCACCTGATATAACCACAAAGATTTCTATGATTCACTGCTAGGAGTTTTTTGTATTTTTATCTATGTGCAGTGTGAACAAATGCAAGCTGGGAAAGTGTTGCCCATGCTTGTGGCTCTCGGTAGTCTAAATACACCCTAAGGTTGGATTTAGACCATTCGACCGAAGGAGTATACTCGAGGTATACACTGCACATTTTGGCTTTACTTCATTCGGCATAAGTGAAGGTGGGTGTTTTTTTGTGGGAGAATTCACTCCACATTTGCTCATTGGTGTTGGGATGCAGGGTACTGAAAACTTGGTGTTAGCAACAAGCTAACACGGACACCATTTTTTGGAGTTCTCCTTGTAAAACAATTATTATTTTGATAAATCGAGAATATTGTAACTCCTATTTTCTTGATAAACCTTGTCATTAATGAGCCGGGGCTACAAGCTTCCAAATTGTATCAGCCATTCAATTCCTAGCTTTGGTAGAACTCCAGATTATTACTTTTGACCACCCAAAAACCTTGGCTAGGTATAAAAGCCAATTTTTGTAAGTTTTTTATTAGTTTTTAGATAAGAAATACACAGCATGAGCTAATGGCGCTCACTTCTCTCCTTCTCGCGCTTCCTACTCCCTCTCCGGTTGTCACATTGCGAATGCGTTTGTTGCGCAGGTAAGAGCTCTACGCATTGACGTAAGCCATACACAGTATTTCGTAGCTTTTGGCGTCGCTGACCTGCGGCCTAATTTCATCATAACTAGGAATTTACACTTTCAAATCAAAAACTAAGCATAGGCGGGGTATTGGGGCATCATTGCTAAGCATTTAGATGCATTCTGGGTCGAAAACGACTAGGTCAAAAATCCATTGCAGTTAATAATCGCGATTTTGGAACTTGACCTAAAGTGGGATTTGAAACCATAGGCATGTGTGCTTAGGTCTTATAAACTTGTCCTAGAAGTTTCATTACGTTTGGATGTCATTTGATGCTGTAACGGATGTGATTTGCTTACTGATGAGCGATTGGCTTTTGGTGATTTCAGTTACTTGAGTGTAGCTTGAGTTAAATACGAGTTGTTAGTTGTTTTCCAAGAGATTGACAACCTCTTGTAGCCTCTATGCACTAGTCGAGTCAGCTTCGTCCCATGGTTTGACAAATTAATCGTGGTTCTCGTTAATACTGCAATAAGATAGGATGGTGAGGTTAGACATGTGTCCCACATTTGGCGCCGCTGCCGGGGATCGAAGAGACATAAACTAGAAAAAAACACGAGCGTCTTGTGTAACTGTTCTTTAACTTCCTCTAGGTTCTCCTAGAGTTCAAAACTCTCTTTTAAAAACCGCATATCTTAAGATAGTCGTCTTTTGCTGTGTAGAGGTAGCTTGGAAGTAATCGTACTTGCTGAGTGCCTTTAGGATTGTAGGATTGTAGATTTAGATTAGGATTTGGAGAATGATTGGTATACGAGACAAATCTTAAGATCAAGACTCTGAAAAACATAAAAAAACACAAGAAAACGAGTGTTTGTGGACACTTTCCACAACCCCATTGCATGAGAAACTAGGAGTAGGGTAAGTAGGATCCGAGGTGGATTTCATAGCATTGCTCTCTCTGAAAGAATCAAGTGTGAGTTGTTATGTAAAGTTGCAGAATTTCAGGTCTACGGCTAAACATAGCACGAAAAGACTCGAATTCACTCAATCCAACTGGGGAGTAAGCCTAAGAGTTGTCCGAACCAGTGGGTAAGCTCAAGGACACTTCGAGGTAAAAAATTCAAGAAGTTGACCAAAACTCAGATTATTTACTTTTTCTTGACATTTTAGGCCAAATTAAATTTTGACTTGATTTATGGGCTTAAAAAACATCATAAAAGGAGTGTCTTTGAGAAAATTGCAAAAAAGTGCTCATTTCAAGCCTCAAGTTAATAATCACAATTATTAACTTTTTGCTCTAAATTAGCCAAGACTCATATCATTGACTCATTGCATGTGTACAAACAACTTTTGTAAAGGTCCAAGAGATTTGGATCAATAAACTGGCAAAAAACTGGGTGAAAGCTAAAGTTTGTACTGACTTTTTGAATCTTGAGTGTGAATTGAGGAACAATTTATCCAAACCTGTTGAAAATTGATTTATAGGCTTATATTGATGCGATAAACATGTGTATATGCTCAGTTGACCAAAAACTTGCAAAATTTTTACAAAAGTAAATAATCGCGATTATTTACTTCTGCTCTGTTTTTGAACTTTTTTGATCAAGCTGGCATACCACTAGCTTTACCATGTTGTAATAAGCACTGGAGTGAAAACTGTGACAAAAATTGCAAAGTTAGTATGCGAACAGATAATTGATGACCATTTGACCAAAAATTATTCAAACTTGATGGAAATTGGCTAGTGGCCTTAACATAAGGTGCTTAACAGATCTGTGTCAAAGTTGGGACAAAAATTTACAAAAAATTGTCAAGAGTAAATAATCGCAATTATTTACATTTGCTTCAAAACTTGGTGATTTTACAAATTTGAGTATACCACAAGGCCAAGCACATCAATTAGACCCCACAAATTCATTTTGGTGAAATTTGGACCACAAAAGTGAGACTTAAGCCAGACTCTCGAAATCAGAGTCTGCGGACACGGAACAAGTGGGTAAACTTGATCAAATTTTGTCCAACCTTGTTGAAACTTGCCCAAGGGCTATAACAAGTTGTATACTTTCCAAACCAATCCAAAAAGTGGGAAAAAGTGACAAAAGTAAATAATCGTGATTATTTACTTCTGCTATCCAGAGACTTCAATTTGACTTTTGGGCTTATACAGTGTTAGACCAGCATAATATAAGGCCACAGAGAAATTTTGGGTTCAATCGGATCAAAATTGGTACATATACACTCAGTTTACAGATTGCAGATTAGACCTTTGATTTTGCTAAGCTGAATCTGAAAGTCAAAATTTAGCACGAATTGAAGTGAAATACAGAGACCAGTCACTGGAGCTCTCAAGAGCTCTACTGTCCTTATAGAAAAATAGCTAATTTGATAAATTTTGTACAGGAATCAGGTTGCAGACAGGGAATCAGTGGCTTGAGAGAAAGTTGCAATTGAATCAAGTGGACATTGACGACAAGTCAATCCCAGGTGAGTACTCTACCCAGGGATTCATACGTCTATATAAACCTTAGATCCGGTCATGTAATAGGAAATCAAGCCCTATTTGGGGAAAACACCAGTAGAGTATCCACTGAGAAAGCGTGAATCAAGGCAATTCCTTGCACACAATTCCTGAAGAAGTCTCGGACACTTTTTTAGATTCAACATTTGAAATGTCTTCTTACTCGACTCACTCTGAAACCGGAACGACAATGCGCTATAAGCATATACTCTCTTTTTACAAGACTAATCGTCATGGAGCCCAAGCTTACTTGGATCCTAACGAAGAGTATGCTATTCGCATTGATGATCATGGTATTGAGTTCGAAGAGGAGGTTAGGGCAAACAAACAAGGAAAAATATACATGGATCGAAACGGAACTCAATATGTACAGGTTGAAAATCCTGATGTGATAGACAAATGGGGCTTAGAAGTAAACACTATAATCCCAGATATGTCAGCAAAAGAAGGACCACCAACTTTGGAATTCGAGGGATACGATCAAGTAGACTTGAAGCCTTTAAAATGGCTTTATACGAATAATCCTAGGATTGGAGTCTATTGTTGGGAAGATAGAAACATAAAAGATCTTTTGTGGACTTCTCATGCTAGACCAGGGCAATTAGCGGCCATGAAGATCATCTATATCTTCAAAATCAAAGATAAGGGATCTGCAGACCTACCAACTTACTTGTTTAGGGATTGTTATAACAACAACTTTGTTATGATGACTCCTGAGAAAGTAGAACAAACCAAATACCAAGGGTATTCCATGCGGGATTGGATATTGGGTCAAGGACCAGAAACCACTCCAAGAGATGAACATCGTGAGAGATCATCTGAGACTAATGTGAAGAAACCAGAAACCACCTCATCACGTAGAAAAACGGGTGACACTAAGGCCAGTCCAGGGCTACATGAGTCACTATTTCTGACAGACTGGTTTGAAGGACTCGGAACAGGACCAACTCCCAGAAGACCTGGAGTTGAACCAAATAGACGTGTCAGACCAGCTGATTTCCAAAAATGGATCAGAAAATACAGTGAATCAGGGGATCCATATGACCACTTAGCAAGCTTTAAGCAAGTGCTAAGAGCAGAGGGTATATTCGACTTCCATACTCAATTCGAGGGGTTTGGAATGACATTAGAAGGAAAAGCTTTGACATGGTTCCAAAACATTCCACCAAGGTCAATCATGGATTTGAATACATTAGCTCAAGGATTTGTAGCTGCTTATTCTAAAATGGGGATTAAACATAATACGGTAGCTCAAATCTACAGCTTCAAACAGAAACATGGTGAGTCTGTTAGGGATTGTGCAACTCGAATGAAACAATACATTGCCAGATGCCCAGAGATGGAGATACCTGCAAAGGAATGACTTGTCTCATTGTTTCTGGAGGGACTTCTAAACAAAGAACTTCATGCTATACTCTATAGTAAAAAGCATACAACCTTAGAAGCGTGTGTGTTAGATGCTATCGACCTAGAAGACAATTGTGAGATTTTCAATGAAGAGGATGTCCCTAAGGATAACCAAATCAAGAAGACAACATCCACAAAACCAGCACAAGTGGGAACGGCTGCCGCAACACCACTCTCAACCATAGAAGATATGCTAAAAAGGATGAATGACATGATGAACAATATGCAAAAAGCACCTATGAGAGGACCAGGATACGGGATATCCCCACAAGGACAACCAATTAGGCCACAAAAATGGTGTGCAATCGAGGGTAAATGGACCAACCACGAGACTCACGAGTGCTACTTCTGACCAAAGTATGATGGGAATGTTCAATACGTGCCCATGAGGCCACCACGACAACCCATGTACAGATATCAGCCTAATATGGCTCAAGTTCAAAGACCACCAATGGGTATGGAGAGACCTCAACTTGTGTTGGGACAACAACCTCCTTATCCACGACATAATGCGGTGCATGTAAAGTACATGCACTCAGAAGGAGTCATAGATGAACAAGCATTAGTGCATGTTACAACCTATGCAGAGTCTAGTCCATCTACAATAATGGTAGAGGGAGATTGGTATAGTCCACAACCACCACCAATGGAGGAAACCATGACTTATGTTCCACCAGAGCTCGCACCAATGTATTATGTAGCTAATCAAGGTGTCAGACCTCCCATGGGAAGACCCATGATGAAGCCCAAAACAGAAAACTGTCATAACTGTGGTGCTGATGACCATTGGAAGAACGAATGTCCAGAGCCTGACAAAAACCTCAAACCAATTGAAGCCTATTGCATACAATGTTGCAAAAATGGAGGACACTTTCAGAAAGATTGTCCTAAGAATCCTTTGAACAAGGGAAAAACTGTAGTCAACGTAGTCCAAGTGATGCCTAGTAGCTCATCAGAGAGCGAACCAATTGTTCCAATCAAGGTAATCACTGGAGCCCAGGCAAAGAAAAAGAAACACAATTCCTCTGATGATTCGGAGAACACAAAAGTTTCTTCTCAAAGAATCAAAAGGAGCAGAAGCAAAAGATATGAGATGAGAAAACAAAAACAACGGGTTGAAAACGAAGAGAAAGCAAAATTTTTAGCCCAGGACAAGTTGAAAGAAACTCGAAGTGAATTTAAGGAAACAACCGTGAAATCTGGAGGATCCATTCTGGTTGATAAAATTTTTGAGCCTATCAATGGTGCCTTGGAAGCCTACCAAGCCGGACTAAAAGCAGGCCAAAACATGGAAAACAAATGGAAAAACTATCCATCTCCAGACATGGAAGCAGCTAAGCTGGGAGCTTATCAAAATTTGGTACGAATCACGCAGGAAATGTTGGATAAACAGAAACCCAAGCTTGAAACTATTGCAAAACTGGAAGAGCTTGTGGTAGAAGAAACAAAATCAAAATCCGAGGTGGTGGCAGAACCCCACCTTGAAACAAATGAACCAGAGCTCATAGTGCCAAACAATGAAGATGCCTTAGACGGAATTCCATTCATGGAGGAAGACTGGCCAGGACACTTATGGGAAAAGGTAAGGGAGATCAATGATGGGAGCCTAACTTTAAAGTCAGCTCCTATAGAGGAAGTCTGGTTGGATAACCTACCATTTGATATAAACATGGATATACAATCCTTGTACGGGGTTGCGGATCAGAGGCTTCAGGAATATCTAAACCTTTGACATTAAAAACATTACCTTCTTACTTGGGAGATAACGAAGATGAATCTATCATTTGCAAGGCCACTCAAGTAAAAGGAGCCAAACAGACCCTAGAAGTGGACAACATTCACTCAATCATGTCTACACCTATCCAATGCACTCTTACCTTTGGAGAACTGTTGGAACTCAGGCCATACTTATGGAATGATTTACAGAAAACCGTAGAGAAGGTGGGTATAACGGGGTTAATCTCTAAGAATCTGGGAAACTTGAAAAATGAAACGAAATACAAAGAGATACGATCAACTCATGTGAACAAGGTCGAAGAATATTATGAAGGGGAAGAAGGAAACACTACCCTACCAGTGAAATATAATGACATTGAAACCATGGCAATACTGGATAGTGGAGCGGGGCATAGCCATAGCAACTAAAGCAGTATGGGAATCCTGGGGACAACCAGCCTAGACAAACGCGATGAAATTGCAGTTGGTTGACGGACACATTGAAAGACCGCTAGGGCTACTAGAAAAAGTGATAGTCAACTCCTGTGGAATTGAATATCAACACACTTTTGTCATAGTAGACTTTGGGAAAAAACTCAACTATGAAATCATATTGGGAAGACCTTTCATGCGACATGTACAGCTTATCCAAGATTGGGGAAACGACTATCTGTACTTAAAGCAAGTGGGATCTACAACAAGGTCAATCTAAAGGACCACACCTATAGAGACGTCTTGAAAACACCCATCCAGGAGTTTGATTCAATCTCTTCGGCTGAAACTAAACTTCCATCTTGGCTAAACAAAGACACTCCTATTTGGATGTGTGGAGCTTCAGAAAATGGAAGCCTAAGACGAGAGGAATGTATCCTAGAAAGGGACTGTACAGACGAAGCCTACATACTTGAACCCTTTTCAGAGAATTTATTTGAACCATTCGAGTGGACTCAAATCTTAGTGACAATGGATGTATGTGTGAATACGTCTATGCCTACTCAATTTTGCAATGAGGATGGCTACGACATAATTCCCATCCAAATGATGTCAGTCCTTAACATTGAAAATAATGATGAGGAAACAAAGGACTTGATGAACACTCAACAAATCTTTTCTGACCTCTATTACGATGCAACTGATGAGTTGGATGAACACTCAGCTACCTCCGAAGATTCGGGATCCAAAAAAGAACATACGAGAGCTCAACTACTCTTAAGGGGAAGGGAGGAAAAGTTTTTTGATTTTCCAAACCAGAAATCAAGAAGACAAAAATGGTATAGAGGAAAGAGGGACACTAAAATTGTGAAAGCACGACCTATGCCATCAGTCTCCAGTAAAACACAATTCCTGATGCAGATAGATGCTAATGATTGTGTCAAGGACAAAATAACTAGCAGGTATCCTTCGAATGGAAACTCAAAAATGTCTCAGACATCGAGAAAAACAAGGAAGGGTACTCAAGAAGAACATCAGGATAAAAAACCACTCATGATCAGAGTCGAGCGGAAAAAGAAATATCAAGAGTTGAAAAAAGCTCTAAAGGAGATATACACCACCGAAATGGAAACCACGGATGAGGATGGGAAGGATGTAATGCATGTTCCATCCCATTACAAAAAGTATACTCTCCAAGATCAGAAAATCATAATCGAACAACCTGTTAGGGAACTATGGAAACAAGGCGAGTCTTACGAAGGACCTGAAAACGCTAAAAGCGTAGACTTGGCTGAACCAAGAGAAGAGCTTAGACCGGCTTACATTGCAAATGACCTAACAGAAGAAGAAGAAAAGCTTTTGTTAAGCTTGTTAAAGGAATACCGGGATATCTTTGCTTGGTCTTACAAGGATCTCAAGGGTGTTGATCCAGAAATCTGTCAACATACTATACCCATGAGAGATGATGCGAAACCAAGTAGACAGAGACCATACACTTATAACGAAACATTTGCCAGGAAGATCAATGAAGAGATTGAAAAACTAAAGGAAGCTGAATTCATTTACGAAATTGAACACACTGATTGGGTGTCCCCAATTGTGGTAGTACCTAAGAAGAATGGGAAATTATGAGTGTGCGTTAATCTCAAAAAAGTGAATGCAGCTACCATTAGAGAAAACTTTCCTCTTCCGATAACGGAGCACATTTTAGAATGAGTGGCAGGAAAAGAAGCTTACAGCTTCCTAGATGGTTTTTCGAGATACAATCAACTTTTGGTTGACCCAAAAGATCATCACAAAACTACTTTTGCAATAGAATGGGGTATATTTGCGTATCGGGTTATGTCGTTTGGGTTAACTAATGCTCCAACCACATTTCAGAGATTAACGAGCCATGCTTACAAAGAGTATCTTTGGAAATTCTTGGAAGTATACATGGATGATTTATGTGTACATTCGTCAATCCGAGCTGATCATTTTGAACACCTCAAAAAGATATTCGAGAAATGTAGACTTTACAGGATTTTCTTAAACCCTGAAAAGTGCACATTCATGGGAAGACAAGGGAAAATTCTTGGACATATAGTGTCTAAAAATGGCATAGCTACCAATATTGAAAAGATTCATGTCATTGCTGATTTGCCTAGACCAACAATAGTCAAAGGGGTACAAGCCTTCATGGGACATTGTGGATATTACCGACAGTTCATCTACATGTATGCTATAATTGCAAAACCCATGTATAGCTTGATTACGCACTTTGAATGGACCGAGGCATGTGAAAAATCCTTCATGAAGCTTAAGCAAGCTCTCACCTCAGCTCCAATATTGAAAGCACCCGATTGGGATAAGGTATTCCACGTACACGTAGATGCCTCAAATTTTGCTATTGATTGTATACTAGCCCAATCAGGAGATCGGAAAATTGAATTTCCTATTTCTTATGCTAGTCGACAATTAAATATGGCAAAAAAGAATTACACCACCACTAAAGAGAAGGACTAGGAATGATCTATGCCGTTAAAAAGTATAGACATTACTTATTGGCCAACAAGTTTGTGTTCTTTGTGGACCACCAAGCCTTGTTATATTTGGTCAACAAACCATGCAACACAGGGAGAATAGCGAGATGGTTCATCATTCTTCTCAAATTTGATTTCACTGTGGTTGTTAAAAAAGGCACTACACATCAACGAGCAAATCATTTGTCCAGGATTGTTTCGGGGGAATCACCTAAAGGGGTAGATGATGATCTACCAAATGCCTATTTGTTCTCCGTGGAAATGATACCAAGATGGTATGAAAAAATTATGTCATTAATGACGATAGCTCAAGTGGATTCACCACTCCCCCTATCACAGTTGATTTAATCAAGCAATCGGCTACGTATCAATTACTAGTTGGGAGGCTATATAAAAGAAATCGAGATGGGATATTGCTTTTATGCATTAACCCTGAAGAAAGGGATCATTACCTAAGTCAAGCACATGTTACCATAGTAGGACTTCACTTTGCAGAAGACCAAACTATGCAACGAATCTTAAGACTTGGAGTATTTTGGCCGACTACGAGGAGAGATGTCGATCATTTGTAAGAGATTGCCCTCAATGTCAGAAACAACAACCCATTCCTCATGTAACATTGTTTCAAATGTCACATGTTCCTAAGTGGAGTAACTATCTGGTTACTTACTTATCAAGTCGAACATTTCCTGAGGATATGAGTAAACGCTGTCAAAGAGCAATTGAAACGGAAGCAAGAGACTATGCTCTCATTGGGAACCAATTATATAGGCGAGGTAAAGATCAACTTTTGCGTCTTTGTGCAAATGAAAACGAGTATATTCCGATTATAGAACAAGCACATGCTGGATTAGCTCGAGGTCACTTTTCTAGTGAGACCACCGCAAGAGCAATCTTGATGGTAAGCATATGGTGGCCAACACTTTTTGCGGATGCCAAAGAATATGTTCGAAGGTGTGATTCTTGTCAACGAGCAAAGATGCCAAGACGTGTAGACATCATGCCCTTAAGACCAATGATGGGGGCCAGAGCCTTCACAAAATGGGGTATAGAATTTGTTGGACTGATACAGCCACCTGCTTATAGAACCCAAGCTCAATATATCATTGTAGCTACGGACTATTTAACCAAATGGGCCGAGGTTAAAGCGACTCAAAAGAATGATGCCAGAACCACTGATGCATTCTTATATGAGTATGTATTCGTAAGGTATGGACTGCCAATAGAGATTGTCAGTGATCGGAGAACTCATTTCCTCAATGAGGTAATAGAGTATTTGCTTAATGAGTTTATGGTTATCCATAACAAATCAACTCCTTATCACCCACAAGCAAACGGACAAGCTGAGTATACGAATACAATTCTTAGCTCGGTGTTGGCGGATACGTCGTGACGAACGTCACCATAGCGAGAACTCACCTAACAAGATTTGTCAGCTAAGGACGAAGCTCGACCCGCAGGCGCGTGGAAGCAAGCATAGGGTGTCAACCTACACTCGACGACTATTGACTACTTCCTACAGAGGTTTCTACCCAATGTCTAAGCTACAGTCTTCAAGAGTACACAAGAGGAGATTTTCTACAACGCTTTCAAGAGCCAAATACCCATCAAACGTTCTCGAAACGCAACAGAACTTGAAGAAAACCCTATTAACGCCAATAGGTCGCTCTCCCTAAGGTCCATGAACCAAAACCCCATCCCTAAACACCTGGTGCAAAATCACGTAGGATGTGTGGTCGAAATTTGCAGGTTGTCATTTCCGAAAACTAAAGTGCCTAATGTGTAGCTCTACTCATTGCGAACGCGTGGATATGCTTAAATGCGAAAACAGACAACGTATGCTCACCGAATCACCAGATATAGCTCGTGGGTAGATCTCACAAAGTCGGACCGTACACCTGCAATGTAGGGGTTGGCGCGTAGCTCTCTTTAGGAGCAACACGTTGCACTTCTCTGCACTCGATTTCGACCACCAGTGCGCGTGTAGCATCAAGATAAAACTCTCACTCTCTCTCGTACACAGAGTACGCTCAACTCACACAAACAAAAGCTTATATAAATGACAAAGGTTTTTTGCATTAAGGTCAAAAGTGGTATAAATACCTTACAATCTCAAACCCTAATGTTCCAATTTAACCATTTACTCAGTTTAAATGTCAAAAATGGGATACAATCTGGAAGCTTCTGCAAGCCCCACTATTTACAAAGGTGAAATAACAGTTTCTTCTTAATTAAGGAATAATTACAAAGGAAATTAATATCCCGCCGGGCAATCATCCTCCGTTGGGTGTGTCCAGCCGCTAACAGTGCCCCCCTCCTAGATCATGTCGTCCCCGACATGGCAATAGAGCTGCTTCTTCAATGGAGGCTTTCGCGCATCTTCATAAGAGATTCATATCCTGCATGCTGGGCCAGTAATGTAGGACCGAATATTTCTATATCGATGGTGAAGAAACCGGTGTAGAAGGCTTCTTCAAAGGTCTGGAGATGATACGATGGCAAAAATAGTATTCACTGGTAGAGGGCATGTATCACCTCATGGGAAGGCTGAGCAGACAGATCATATGCACATCTATATGTGTCTTGAAAGAAGAATATGTTGTCTGTTGCCTGTCCAGGTTTAAAGATTTCAAAAACTGCCAGAAGGGTTTTATAGAGTTTTTTGAACATGATGCAACAGAGGTCAGGCGAGCCAGTGATCGAACAATTTAATGGTGCCCGTTAGGGTTTTCACCGTGTATTGCTCACTCATTCTCTCACCTGCCTTCAAGCCTGGCAGCTTTGGGTAGTTGAGCCACGTGGGGTGGCTTTTCTTCAGCAGCTCTTGTTCTTTCCACGTCCGCATCCTGGGTAGAGGAAAAAATCTAAGGTTGTCTCTGATTCTTTTAGGCGCCTCTACCATATGAACTAAATACTGGGGGTATTTAGTTAGCCATGCCTTTCTCCATTTTGGCTGAGAGTCCACAATCAGCTTAACTCCTTCTGGTTTGGAGATATCTTCTTCATATAGTGGTACTATCGGCTCTTCTTTGATCCGCTTGTTTATTGTAGCAGCTTCATACTTGAGAAGAGGATATGGGAGAGAAGGTTGTAGCCATTCATGTCGAACGACATTGGCATCTAACTTCTGAATGGTCATGGACTTCAATACTCTCTGCTCCCACTCCATTGCTTCTTTGGCCGTGTCTTTTATTCCCTCTTCTATTGCCTTTTGTAGATTTTCTTCTTCTTCTTGTGTCAGATCCCTGGGCTCTTGGGATGGTCCCACAAGGATGTCCTCTTGCATTGTTGTGTCCACTAGATATGACACATTGTCTATGTCAATTCCTTCCATTGTTGTTGGCCCTGTGCTCAAATGTGACTCTTCAGTCTGCTGTTGGCCTTTCAGTTCATCAATCTGCTTCTAATATGCTTTCTTTTCCTTTTCAGCTTGATTCCCCATGTTCACTAAGAGGTCGTTCAATTCTGCATTGACTTTTTCAACCTCTTCTAGCTTCCTCTTGGTGTCTTGAGTTTCTGTTTGCATTCTCTTTAGATCCTCGTCCATCTTCTTTTTCAAGGCTTCTAGCTCATCTTTCATGGCCTTGTTCTCATCTTCCAGATGACTTTGCATTACTAGGGAGCCCTCGGCCAGCATCAGTCTTTGTCTCTTCTCTAGTGTCAACTCCTTTTGGAGTTCCTTCATCTGTTCTTCATATTTATCATTCTCTGAAGGAGTGCTAGTCAAGGTAGCATCTCTGACTCTGGCTGGAGATGCCCTTAGCCTCTGGATGGTATGATCTTTCACTTTCATTTGATCTTTTAGCTCTATCACTTCATCCTGGCTTGCCTCATGTTCTAGCTCAGCTTTTTCTTTAGCATTCCTCAAAGTTTCAACTTCTTTGGACTCGTCAGCAAGCTGGAGTGTCAAATTGTCCCTCTCTTTCTCCGTATTTGTCAGTGATTTGCTGATTTTCTTGTACTCCTCCTCTGCTCTTTGAAGATTTTGTTCTGCTGCCTAACTCTGTCTTTCCATCTCTTGGCATCTTTTTAGTGCCGCATCCAGATCGGCTTGCAGCTTGGTTTGTTTCTCTGTGTTCTCTTGGTTCTGTTTTTGCAGCGAGTCCACCTCGGCTTTGATTTGAACTTCATTTGTTTTGAGATTATCAATTTCAATCTCAGTGGCCATAGACCTTGCTCTGAGTCCAGTGAGTTTTTGTATCACTTCATCCCAATCATTGGTTTGTGGCTGTAAATCCATTGTATATGTGGCCATTTCCTTCAACTCCACTAACCGAGGGCTCATCATATATTCTTTGGGTCTAGTGCTCGACAACTCAAAATCTGCATAGCTGCCTCTTCTCGAGAGTATCCAGCAACTAGGAGATCAAGAAATATTCTATAGTTTTTTTCTTCTAGATTTCGCTTCTCATCTTTTGGCTCAACTTCTGCCTTCTGCTCTTCCTCTTTGTTCTTCTCTTCCTTGGAGTCTTGTTGCCCATCAGGTTTGTTCAACTCCTCTTTTTGTCGAGTTTGGGGAGGACTAAGAGGAGGTGGTGATGGTGGAGGGCTGGATTCTCGGCTTGATGGTGGAGTTGGTTGCTTCTTCTTGAAATCTTGATCCGCCTTTGTTTTCCTCTCTCTTTCTTGGCCTTCCTGCTCTTCTAGCAGCTGCCGTCTCACATCATCCACTTCTTCTTTGGTAAAAGGTATGTTAGGGATATTCTCCGTTGTAGCATCTAAGATCTCAAAATTCTTGATATAATCTTCAAACCGACCCCTTTGAATCCTTCGAGATGATCCAGACATAGCCTCAAGTGATGGCTTCCATAACTCGCTCAGATCCCCTTCTAGCGCTCTCTCAGCTCTGAAACTTTCCATTAATCTTTCCAGCCTTGCCGCTTTCTGTGACTTTGTTTCCTTTACTGGCACCTGTAGTGTTTCTTTCTTTCCCTTCTTTGGCTCGGGCGGCTCTTCTAGCACTGTCTCTAAACAGCGCTTCAACCTTGTGGCTACCCTTGGCGCCTTAGGAGGCTCTTCTTCTTTGTCTTCCTTCAGCTTGAGCCAATCATTTTGGGAGGGAGTAGAGGCCAATTTCCCTTGGCATGCAATGCTACATAGATGACTTTGGTTATCAACTCACCAGGCACAATATAGGTGGGATTTTTGGTCCCCATCTTCACAAGGTTGTCGTGAATGTAAGAGGCATAGTTTATCTCCTTTGGTTTGCTCTTCTGCATTGCCCAGGTGATAGTGGTGGCAATAGCTCCAGGTGGCATCCTGTATTTCTGTGGCCGCTTGGTACACATGTGGAAGTATTGATTGTATAGTTGGCTCATGATAGCCACCTTCAGGTTTGCAATATCTTCAAATGTATAGTTGCAATATCTTCAAATGTATAGTTATTCTTCTTTTCCGAGTAGACCTTAATGTCATCTCGTCTCTTGGTCACACCGTCTCCTTTGTTAGAGATGTCAAGTGCTTCTGCCACCACTTTCTTTGTGATGATGATCATTATATTAGGCTTGCCTTGCAGATCTGTAACTCTGGCTATGCCGTCCTCTTTGATTGTGGTGACAAATTCCCACACTCTTTTAACATCAATCCCTGCTGGCAAGGCTTCAAAGTAATTGTGGAGATCCAGTTTCTCCAAGTAGTCCCCCATCTTGCTCCTTACAAATTCATTGAGCTCTTGAGGTATCATGGGTAGCTCCACTGCATTTCCCTCCGGATCTTTAAATACTCCTTGGTAGATTCTCAGATCATTGGTTTCTAAGGTCATCTTGAATCCAAGTGCTTGTGGGCTTTAGGGTTCCCTCCGGGATAACAAAAAGGCTCCACTTCTTCCAAGTAGTATTTGATAGTCATCCTTTTCTGCTTTGCAGGTGACTTTGTGGTTGCCATGGATCCTGTTGCACTCAATAGTCCAAAGTTAGCGTTTTTTACAGATTAGCTGATAAACTGAGTTCTATCTACCCAAATGACTTGAAAATTGAAATAAGAACTCAAAAGGGACTAGGGAAACCATGCATGTGCCCACATTAGATTTTTGGCTGAATTTAAGCATGTAACATCCTACGCGTAGGATGTCTACCTTCTCTGATTTTGATGAAACTTGATAGGCTTGTGGCCCTTGACCTGTGCAACATGGCTATGTACTTGGAATTTGGTTTGGACATCAAGAAGTGCAATTTTGTGCAAATTTAGGTTTTTGGCTCACAAATTGGGTAGGATGTCCTATATAGATGGCAAATGATATTCAATTGGGTTGACATTTGACATACAGGCTTTTTATACCATGTAAAAGACTCCCATGAAGTCAATTCCTGCACAGAAGGTCAATATGACAATGGGGACATCCTACGCGTAGGATGTCTACTTTCTCAGAATGACTTGAATTTGGTTCTGTGGGTAGCCCTTAGCATGTAGAACATGGCCCTGCTCTTAGATTTTGATTTGGATAAGCATTGGTGTTGTTAGGAGCATGTGTAGTGTTTTCAGGCTCAGAAAGTGCATCTTGGAGGTTTTGGGGGCCAAATGTGATGGGTCTGGTTTGAAATTTGATATATGAGCTTGTGAAAATGTAATAAAGATATCTGGAACTCAAAAACACTTGCTGGAGGTCAAATAGTTCATTTAGACATCCTACGCTTAGGATGTCCATTTCATTATTTTTCATATATGACCCCACAATTAGCTTGGCAATGTGCTAATGAGTATTTTGTGCAAGTTTCATGTGATTTGGACTAGTTTTGGTAGGTCTATGACCCATTATTGCCTCTATGCTCTGACTTTCCGTTTTTTGATGCATATGAGGTCAACTCTTGTCCAAATGTGATGAAAGTTGATGGCTAGCATGTAGAAGCTGTGTATGAGGTGAGATGTTGAGTTTGGTGCCCAAACATGGCCTTGAAACATCCTACGCGTAGGATGTCTCCTGATGAATTTTTTATGAAAAATGCTACTAGTACATGCCATGAGCCCCCTGAGTCCCCTTTAAGCCCTATTTCAATAAAAAAATCTAAAAGATAGATAGAAACTCCATGTTTGGTTTTCAGAGCCTCTGAGTCGTTTTCTAACTCTTGGTTCGATGATGAAATTTCTTGATGTTAGTCTCCATAGCTTCATGGTTCCTTGGGGATCCTTGCCATATGGTTTTTGTTGGCTTTGGCTTCACCGGAGCTCCATTTGGCAATTTGTCGCTCTGGAAGCTCCCGTGGTTGCGTTTACATGTCGTCGATGACTTGTGGTGGTCTACCACCATAGGACTTGGTTGTTGATGGTCTAGGAAATCCGCTCGTGAAGTTTGGTGGCAAACGGACATCCGGTTTGGCCGTGAGAGCGAGTTGATGCTTTATGTGTCTGATGCCGTTTCTGAAGCTTAGTTCCGCTTCGGGTCACCTTATGGCCATGTGGGCTATATAGCCTTGTAGAGCATGTCGAGATGCTCCTACCCATGAGTTTTGGTAGCATTTGGACGACTTTCCACCGATTTACCACTTGGTGGCCTCTTGGAGGGCTCTAGAAGTTAGGGTTTTTCCCAATGGTTTTTTGCCGCCTTTGTGCATTCAAGAGTGGTCTCCTATGCTAGGGTAAACCCCCTATGAAGCCTTGTTGCTTTTGGGTTAGCCGTTAGGTGGCCACCTCTACCTGTAGGTCTCTACTGCCCGTTTCCTGTGTGAACCCTACACTAGTTTTCGTGACAAAACATCAAAGATATGCGAAAAGCTTAAGGTGGTGAGCCTACCTCTCATATCTGGAGCATGTCTGGTGGTCGTGCGCGTCGTAGAAGTAGCTGAAAGTCCGGTTTGGTCTAGGTGGCAAGAGCTCTCTCTCAAGAAGGAAATAGTAGACATGAGCTCTAAGTGAAGTGAAAAAATCCTATAATGGGGGTCCCTGAACCTCTTTCTATGAAATTTGACATGTGCTCCCAACTTCTTGCGAGATGCGGTTTAGGCTCAAAAAGTTCTTGATTTGGACTCCGTTTGCCCAGTTTTCGAGAAATTTGACGTTTCGGTCAAAATCTGGCCAAAACACGCCTTCCGCTCCATTCACATAATTGCACCCCCATTGTACCATAGGTTGTCCTATAGTCACTGATTATCCCCATATTTTTTGTTTTTCATTACGACCGTATTTCACCTGCTTTTTGTATTTTTGAAGTTTTTCTACCGATAATTAGTAAAATTAAAAAGAAAATAGCAAATTAAACCCAAAAAATCTCCAAAAATCATAATAACCCGGATTTGTCCGTTTTACCAATATTTTGCCCAAAAATGGCTATTTACACACACCTAGGGGCCTAATTTGGCGTTTGGCCTCATATACTTGTAGATTCGTGTTGTATAAGGGCATATGTACTTAGGTTAGTCCAAAAAATTTCACAATCAAACTAAAAGGTTCCGGAATGTAATCCTTGTCCTCAATAGCTCTTTCTAAGACGCATTCCTCTCTTTTTAAGCTCCCACAATGTGAAGCTCCGCACATCCATAGCTCTTTTTTGTGCTCTAACCATGCTGGGAGTTCGGACCCTGCCAATGTAGTTGAATCAAACTCTTCCACTGGTGTCTCGTTCACATCCTTGTAACTATGGTCTTTTAGGTATATTTTGGTTGTAGTTTCCCCACGTCTGAGGTATATGTGGTCGTAACCCCAATCCTGGACCATCTTTAATTGTCTCATGAATGGTCTTCCCAAGATGATCTCGTAATTGTTCTTTTTGTCGAAATCAACTATTGCAAATGTATGCTCATACTCGATTCCGCAAGAGGTGACAATTACTTTTTCTAAAAGTCTAGTGGCTTTTCCATGAACCCATCTGCAAGTTGCAATTTCATTATGGTAGCTCTCAAAGCCGGTTTTCCCCATTTTTTTCAGATTTCTTTGGTGGCGATAGAGACTCCCGCTCCACTGTCAAGAATAGCTTTGGAAACTACTCCTTGGAATTCTACTGGTAGTGTGGTATTTCCATCTTCTCCCTCACAATATTCTCCAACCTTGTTTAAAGGTACTAGCCTAGTGTTTAGTTGAGGCTTGTCCGATTCTCTGATCCCTTCTTGAAGCTTAGAGGTAGGGTCTTTTACTCCGAATTTTTCTAAGCATTTGCCTACGGTGGTCCACATGTTTGGTCTTAACCTCAGGAGTTTGGCTAATGTGATTGTGCATGCCACAGGGGTGGACAATAACTCAATTAACCCTTGTGAATCCATCACTCTGTTGGAAGAAAGTCTTTGAGATGGGATTGCTCTCACCTCAGACTTAGCTTCATACTCCCCTAGGTAGGAGGGTAGAGTTTTTAGCAAGTCTGGTTGGCTGTGTCCCGAACTAGTTGAACGCTGGTCTCCCCCTTGTGAATGCATATCAAAGTTCATTTGTGATCTTGCCTCAAATTCTTCAATGCGAGGTACGATCTCATTTTCCTCCTTTCTCGTGCTATTTAGTTGGTGGCTCACCCTGTTAGCTTCATTTGCTTCCACAGGTCATCTAGACTGTTACAATCCTTACCCATTTCTACCAATGTTTTAGGCTGGAAATCATCAATTGTCTCATCTGTTGTATTTGGCACTATGATAGGTTCTCTCCTAGACTCAGAGGCAGTCGTGAGTCTCTCCTTCGTGTCTACTTGTTTCTCTAGAGTTGGTTTGATAGGGGTTGGAGCTGGTACCTCGTGCCAACTTGCAGGTTTACCAAGCGGGTTTTCTATCAAGGATTGGGCTATTTCAATCATCTTTCGACACATTTCCAACCTCTATTTTTCTATTTCTACATATGGATAAGTCATCCATCTTTGCTCTTGGGTTTGGTTGTTTTTTAGTCTGGCTTCATATGCTTTCAATAGTGCGTCTAACTGCTCATTTACTTTTTCTACTAGCACCGATCCTCCTGACCCTGCACTTTTAGGTTCTACTATTTACTTGGACCCTATTGTTGCCGCAGTGTGTGAGCTTAAACTAGTTAGATCCTCTAACCGCTCTTATCTATCCTTTGTGTGTTTTAACTCCTTGGATAGAGCCGTTTGCTCTCGTTCTCTCCTGAATTTCATACACGCCTTTCTAGCTTTCCAAGTGCTTCTCTGATTTTTCTTTTGCCACATTATCTCCATATCTGTTGTAATCCTCAGGGTTACTAACTATCAGATAGTGGTTCCCCTTTTCGTCTCGGAATCTATCTCCATCATCATAGAATTGAATTATCTCCAGTCTCTGAGCAGGTCTTTCTTCTATACAAATACACTTGCGTCCCCAATAGTCAGAATTAACTAGGGCTCCCCTAGAGTTTGTTCCTTCTAAGAAGATTATATTGAACTTGGCATCGTTCAAAGGGTTTTGGGAGGTACTTCCTCCTAGCATTGGTCCTTCACCGGAGAAACCTTTTGACTGTTGACTACTCATCATGAAGAAGGACTTATCTGATGAAGTGTCAATATCACTACCCTCCTCAATGATTGGTGCTAATGGATCTAGCCTTGCCTGAGTTACACTCTCCTCAGTGGACACTAAGCTACCTTGGTCACCTGCCACTTTTTGGTCTCTAAGAATGTGTCTTCCTGATCTTAAATTCATCAAACTTAGCAATGCAATTTATCACAAATCCAACCACTCACTTGGCAAGGAATCAGTTTCCGCACAACTTCTTGCCTTACCGATGAATATACTTGTACACAAGCGTTTAATTTCAACAATTGAATCAAAGCATTTAATCGCTAGAGGTGGTCTTAGTAATGATTGGTATAACTGCAGGGTTAACCTCAACCACTACTGTACTTTATACACTTTGGATGTTCTTGATTAGATTTGCTAATCTGGAACTGTACTTCACTCGAATGTTTGTTAGTTTAGAGGGAAAGTCTTAATTCCATCTTTGCTCCGTCAAAAGGTCAAGCAAGGTCCAATTTCACTTCTGAAAGAAGTTCTGGAACTCTTAAGTCAATTGGAACATCACTCTATGTCCACAGTCAGATTTTGACTTCAATAAGCCCCTGTAGAGATCCTACGCGTAGGATGTCTACCTTCTCTATTTTGGCAGAAATTTTCACTATAGATTCCCCTTCATGTACTGTTTCCACAACTGTTCTCACTTTTTTATTTGGACACCTATAAGCTGCTCATCTGATCAGAAATCTGTTCTAGCAGCCTGATGTTGGTCTGACCAGTCTAATCAACTCCAATTTGGACCAAAATTGACTAGGAGACTTGCCTCAGGCTATACAACACCCTGCTATGCCTACATTCAGATTTTGACTTTATTATCATGCAGTAGACAGCCTACGCGTAGCATGTCTAACTGTTCCAAATTGCTTTAAATGCAAAGCACTGACTCCTCTTAAGGTGCTGATCACTCTGGTATGCTCACAATTGGATTTGGAGTGCTAAATCATTGTGAACACATCCTACGCGTAGGATGTCTAAGTGATCTGTTTGACCTCAAACTTGAGCCACAACTTCCCCTTGATGTCAGCAACCCAATGCTATGCTTAGATTTTAGTTTGGATTTCAAAAGACCCCAATTTGAGCTATCCTAGCCTTTTTTTCAGTCAAAAATGCTAAAGTCTGCTACAAACCCAATTTTCTCTCCCAATTGAGATGAAACCTTTCTCATGCACTCAATAAATCATGTAGATCATGCTCATGAAGCCATCCTATGGTTTTGGTCTTAAAATAATGCCTTGGCACAATTTGGGTAGGATGTCTGGCAATTTACTTTCTTTTGGCCTTATCCTGTCAAGATATGGTCAAAATTGTTGGAATTAGGGTTGCAGAGAAACACACACAGCTTGGAGAAGATGAAGGAAGCTCAAGGCACACAATAGAGAGTGTGTTACTTAGTGTGCAATGGAAAGATAGTTAGCCCTAGAGTGATGGGCGTATATACAATGCACGGGGGAAAAAACCTCCTAAAGAGGGAAAAAATGCCCCGGCGGTCCTAGTGTGTTCACACACATCACTACCACATGTATATGGTAACAAATCCCCCCTGGAGTGATGCGGTGAACGAGAGCTGGCACATGAGTAAAGGGAAGTGCCATGCCCTGAGGACAGGATCAGTCCACAAAGGGGAGTAAGCCCAAAGATTTGCGGAAAGCTTCAAGCTTCTCACGAGACAATGCCTTTGTGAAAAGATCTGCAAGGTTGTCGTGTGTTGGCACATAAGCCAAGCTGATCTCTCCTGCTGAGAGCCTCTCCCTGACATAGTGGTAATGCACCTCAATGTGCTTTGTGCGAGCATGAAAAATTGGGTTCCTCGCAACTGCCAATGCGCTCTGACTGTCAGTGTAGATAGTGTTGGCAGTGTCCTGTCCAACACCCAAGTCAGCCATAAGGCGTCTGAGCCATACACACTCAACCGTAGCTGTGAAGACTGCCCGGTACTCAGCCTCACAACTCGAAGTGGCCACAGTAGGTTGCTTCTTGCTCAACCATGATATACATGAACTACCAAGCATGAAACAAAAACCACTTGTGGACACTCGCGTGTCAAAACAACCAGCCCAATCTGAGTCCGAAAAAGCATGTAAGTCTGGCGGCAATGATCCCCCCTTGGGATAAAACAAGCCAAGATGTAAAGTGCCACTAAGGTAGCGGAAAATCCTCTTGACAGCCTGCCAATGCTTAGACCCTGGGCTATGCATAAATCTGCTGACCTGTGAGACTGCAAACTGAATGTCTGGCCTCGTGTTGCATACATAAATGAGGCAGCCAACAGCAGTTTGGTAAAGAGTGACATCAGCAGGATCGCCAGCATCATGTAGACTCAACTTCAAACCTGTTTCCATGGGAGTGGCAATAGGTTTGCAATCCTCAAGTCCAAACTTACATAGCAATGTCTCTATGTAACTTTTCTGACACAAGGCAATACCACCATCACACTGCTTAAACTGTATACCCAAGTAATGATGCAACAGCCCCAAATCTTTCATCTTGAAAGTAGCATTCAAATCAGCCTTAAATTCAGCAATATGTCTCTCATTTGGTCCAGTGATCAGCAAATCATCAACATAAAGAACCACAATGAGAAATACATCATCCTCACGCTTTACATACAATGTGCTTTCTGTTGGACTGTTACGAAAGCCTCGTTTAACCAAATGAGTGTCAGCTTTCTCATACCAAGCACGAGGAGATTGCTTCAACCCATACAAAGCCTTGTTACATTTGCACACTTTGTCCTCTTGTCCTTTTATGACAAAACCGCGAGGCTGCGTTACATAAACTTCCTCAAATATGTCACCATTCAAGAAAGCAGTAACAATGTCTGATTGATGTACATCCCAACCAAAATGAGCTGCCAATGCACATAGAAAACGCACAGTAGTCATACGACAAGTGGGAGCAAAAGTCTCTTCATAATCTATGCCTTTTTGTTGTGCATAACCCTTTGCAACAAGTCGAGCCTTATAGCGATCGATCTCACCATCCGGCTTGCGTTTCAACTTGTAAACCCACTTCGTACCAATGGCCTTTTTGCCAGGAGGCAAATCACATAAAGTCCATGTGTCATTCTCTAAAAGTGCATCATATTCTGATTTCATGGCAGCAATCCAATTTTCTGAATTCTGTGCTTCATCAAAAGACAGAGGCTCCTCAACATCATGTAAGCTAGACACAGCCAAAGCATAACAATCTGATGCATAAGATGCATGGCGAGAGCCTGAACGAGTACGACTAGATAAAGGTGCATCCAATTTACTGTCACGCAAAGTGTGCACCAGCCATTTTGGCATACCTCTAGCCTGCTCATTTTCAGCCCTTTCCTCATCAAGTACATCATGTACATCTGCATCAGTAATAGGCTGTTCTAAAACATTTTCAGAAACCCCCATAGGCTGTACATTTGCCTCATTGGAACTTACATTCGTATTTCCACCACTGAAAAGAGGCAACAAAGTGTCATAAATGTCATGTGAGCTTACATTACTGTCTCTAGTACATGACAGCAAGGGCTGAACAGAATCTTCCACAAACACTACATCCCGTGAAACCAGAATACGTTTTGTTTACGGATGATACAACCTGTAACCTTTGCTTTCAGCACTATAACCAACAAAAATACATTTGACAGCCTTATCATCCAATTTTCTGCGCTGCACTTGTGGCACCAAAGCATATGCCAAACAGCCAAAAACACGCATGTGCTCAATAGAAGGCTT
The DNA here is from genome assembly GCF_014529385.1 of Adiantum capillus-veneris. NCBI lineage: Eukaryota > Viridiplantae > Streptophyta > Polypodiopsida > Polypodiales > Pteridaceae > Adiantum > Adiantum capillus-veneris. Next base: position 83,527,541 of record NC_140931.1, on the reverse strand, counting down.
TCTATCATGCCATGCTTCATATGGAGTAATAGACTGCAAAGCTTTCGTAGGACACCTGTTAAATACATAAGTGGCACACATGATGGCCTCAAGCCAAAAAGAATGCGGCAAAGCTTGACTTTTGACCATACATCGTGCCATTTCCGTTAGTGACCTGTTTTTCCTCTCAGCAACACCATTTTGCTGAGGTGTATAAGGCACTGTACATTGGTGTTTTATCCCACGACTAGCCAGAAATGCATTAAATTCATGAGACATATACTCCCCCCCTCGATCGGAACGGAGGGTGCCCATAGTACATTTTGAGACATTTTCAGCCATAGCCAAAAATTGTTTGAAGCACATAAAAACTTCGGACTTCGCTTTAAGCGGAAATACCCATGCATGCCTGGAGTAATCATCAATGAAAGTCACGAAGTACAGGTAATTGCCCAAGGACGGAGTTTGCATGGGCCCACAAACATCACTATGCACAAGCTGCAACCTGCATGTGGCCCTAACTGAACCATCCTTTGGAAACTTAGAACGTTGCATTTTACCCAGAATACAGCCTTCACAAACATGTTTGACAGGTGCTTCAAGAGGCGGCAAAGAAGCAACCATATCAGATTTCTGCAAACGCAGCAAACTGGCAAAATTCAGATCACTTTGATTTCTGCAAATTCAGCAAACTGGCATCTGAAATAGCCCTTGAATCTGCAATAGCATTTGCAAAATTTTGTCCACACTTGTCATACAAAGTGAGCTTATACAGCCCACGGCACAAAAGCCCAGATGCAACAATTTCATCACCGAAACTGAGATCATGAACTGTACATCTGTCATCCACAAATTTGACTACAAGTCCAAGTCTAGCAAGTGCGGATACAGACAAGAGATTCTTCTTGATCCCAGGTACATAAAGCGCATCAACAAGTGTGAAGGAACTGCCATTAGCAGCAGTGAGCACAATCTTTCCAACTCCCTGAACTGGATAAGAGGCGTTGTTGGCACAAGTGACTGAATTCCCATGAGGGACAGACTCGAGAGAGGTAAACAATTCACGATGTGAGGTTATGTGCTTTGTAGCACCACTGTCGAAATACCACACATGTGAATCTGCAGCAACTGACAAGCATGCATCATGGACAGCAGGATTGTAAGTGCACTCTGCGCTAAAAGCCCATTCTGCATCAACATCAGCATCACAATCTCCTTTCACAGAAGACTCAACAATGGCTGCATTTGTAGTGGAACCAGCATTTGCAGTGGAACCACCCTCTTTCTTCTTAGCCTCTTTGGCCTTCAACTTAGGACACGACTTGATCAAGTGATCATTGGCTTTACAATAATGGCAACGCATCTTCTTTTTGCCCTTATCACCAGAATTGCCAGACGAAGTGCTGCCACCGGAAGCATTAGGAACAAAATTTTTGCCACTCACAGCAGAACCATAAGAAGTGGCTGCATTACTGTTACCACCCTTTCTTTGAGAAGCAATAAAAGCCTGTTCAACTGCACGCTGCCTAGTCCTGTTTTTTCTAGAAAGTGACTCTTGCAACAGCAATGTGCATAAAGCATCAAACTTGACAACTTCACAATTTCCTTGGGTCATCAGTCTCCAAGTACTAGCAGAAGTCTGGTAGGAATCTGGTAAGGCATCAAGAACAGTCTGCACAAGGGAACTGTCCGAAATGACTTCACCTGCAGAAATGAGTTGCTCATTGATATCCTTGACACTAGCAAGGAAAGTGTCCATATCATCTTCCTCATGCATAATCTTCGACTCTAGCTCTTTACGCAGCAAAGCAATTTTAGCCTCATTGCGGCTTGCATAAAGACCTGCTAGAATATCCCAAGCCTGTTTTGCTGATTTTGCTGAACGGATGTGAGGAATAATGGTGTGCTTCACAGACAATGCAATCAATGCATGAGCCTGCGCATCCTTAACATCCCAACGAGCTTGTTCTGCCGTAGGCAAAACAACTCTAACAGCTGCAATCCTTGCAGCAAGACCTGCAACATCCTCAACATCGCCTACATCTTCAGAACCAGGACGTACATCAATGCCCTGCACAATGTTCCAGACACCTTTTGACACAAGAACATGTTGCATCATATAAGCCCACATAGGGTAGTTGTCCCCATCCAACCTGTCCTCAACAGCAAACATCTTGAACACATCTGTGTTGTTGTTGTCAGCCATGGTAAATGCTGCACCTTATGTGAAAACTGCCCGAAAATAGGAGAAATGGAGCAGGAACAACTTGTGCTATATAGCACAAACCGTAGAAGACTATAAGGCACCTGTTATGCAGAAAACGGCACTGACAGAAAATCTACACAAAATGACGAAATAGCCTGTGCAGTACTGCCTGTAGTGGAAACGGAGGCCGAAATGAGCCCAAATCAAGAGCCAAATACCCATCAAACGTTCTCAAAACGCCACATAACTTGAAGGAAACCCTATTAACACCAATAGGTCGCTCTCCCTAAGGTCCACGAACCAAAACCCCATCCCTAAACACCTGGTGCAAAATCATGTAGGATGTCTAGTCGAAATTTGTAGGTCGTCGTTTCCGAAAACTAAAGTGCCTAATGTGTAGCTCTACTCATTGCGAACGCGTGAATATGCTGAAATGCGAAAACAGACAACCTATGCTCCTCGAATCACCAGATATAGCTCCTAGGTAGATCTCGCGAAGCCGGGCTGTACACCTACAATGTAGGGGTTGGCGAGTAGCTCACTTCGGGGGCAACACGCTGCACTTCTCCGCACTCGATTTCGACCACCAGTGCACGCGTAGCATCAAGATAAAACTCTGACTCTCTCTCGTACACATAGTACGGTCAACTCACACAGACAAAAACTTATATAAATGACAAAGGTTTTTTGCATTAAGGTCAAAAGTGGTATAAATACCTTACAATCTCAAACGCTAATGTTCCAATTTAACCATTTACTCAGTCTAAATGTCAAAAATGGGATATAATCTGGAAGATTCTGCAAGCCCCACTATTTACAAAGGTGAAATAACAGTTTCTTCTTAATTAAGGAATAATTACAAAGGAAATTAATATCCCGCCAGGCAATCATCCTCCGTTGGGTGTGTCCAACCGCTAACACTCGATACTGACCAACGTGGTTAGTTTAGGAAGGACTAACTGGGAAATGAATCTCCATGCTGCTCTATGGGCTTATCGAGTTTCATTCAAAACAGCTTTAAATGTTACACCCTTTAACCCTTTTTATGGTCTTGATGCCATACTGCCAATAGAATTTCTATTGCCGACCTTAAGGGTAGCACAGACTCTTCAGTGGACTGGACATGAATTGTCAGAAAGACTTGAAGATTTGGAAAAGCTAGACGAGCAAAGGCTAACTGCTGTAGCTCATATTTATGCACAAAAGAGGAAACAAAAACAATTTTTTGATTCCCACTTAATTACCAAAATTTTCAAGAAAGGGGACTTAGTTCTAGTCTATTCCCTTAAGCAACACATTCCCAAGTTTAAGAAAAAGGGAAATGGACCATTTATCATTGAAGATGTATCTCCAAGTGGAGCAGTAAAATTGTCAACCTTAGATGGTGAACCAATGGCTAATTGGATTAGTGGATGTCGTTTAAAGAAATACAATTTACCACTAAACAATGAATTGCTAGAGAGAATGCATGCAACCAAACAAAGGAAGATGAAGCGACAGCAGGTTATTGAGGAAGCTCAAGAGGAAGCTAGACTTTGGGTACTCAAGCATAAAGTTGCTCGCAAGAATCAATAGATACCGATTTCCATCAACACTTTGGAAATAGATGATCGACAATGGGAATTACCTAAAGATGCAGTTTCAACAGATGACGACTGGTTAGATGGAATGGATCTCCGCATCAAAGTACAGCTCAACAATCATAGCACCAATGCTTTGGTAGACATAGAAGCTAGAGTGAATGCAGTCAGTTATTCCACATACAAGAAAGCAACAAGTCAAGCATTAACTGCAGGAATAACGATAATCAAAGGATGCAACAAGAATCCGACTCCAACATTGGGGGTGGTCAACTTGAACGTGGTAGTACATGGATGTTCATGTCCGCATCAGTTTGTATGCTTGCCAGATGAACACATGAATGAGACTATGATTCTTGGTATTCCTTGGATGCGAACATACAAAGCAGTACCAGATCGTGATACAAATCAGCTAAAGCTTCACTTGAAGGAGGTCAAATCATTGTTCCCATGGCACCAAGCAAAGAGGAATGGAAAAGGTGCAATCAGAGGACCAATCCACGAAGCAAATCTTCTACATCCCCTCGATAAACAAATGCTACAAGTATCATGCAAGGAGTCAGGAAAATTTGGGTACCAAAAGCACAACTTGTGGATAAACCAAATCAGATCTGGGTGCCTAAAATTTCACCAAAGAAACAGAAGACAGTTCCAAGGATTTGAGCACAGAATCGAGCATCTATGATCAAGAAACCTAACATGAAAAAATTTTGGAAGAAAAAGGAGCACTTATCTTCTCCACACAACGCAAAACCAATCAAACACTGGCGAGTTAAGTCTCAACAGACTCTCAAAAACCATGCACCAAGCATACCGAGCTACCAATGGCGAGAAAAAACTCGACAACCGTCTAAAGATCTCCCAACAGCTCAAGCAATTAGCGTACTTAAACACCCTGATGGTACTATCAAAGAGAGAGCACAAAGGCTACGAGATTTGCTCTTTGGAAGATACCAACAGCAAACCTCGACATCGGAAACCCTTGAGTTATTGACTCAAGACCCAACTCTTGCACAACATATTGAGTTGAATTGCATTCATCTTCATATCATGGTAGAGCCAATCACGGCTATGCATAGACACGATTGTTCAACCCATGCACACAATTGTCCCAGAGAATGCCATCTAGGAGGGGTGGAAGGGTACTACTAAATACTAAGTAATTAGGGGCAATGTTTGAAGAGGGAGGAAAAAGTTTCATGTTAACGTGTGATTTTTGTGCAAAATTACCTAATAATGCCCTTATAATTCATCAATTGGGAAAAATTCACTGATAATATCTTCCCGATGAGTGTAAATAGTGTATATAATATCAAAAAATCATAAAAAATAGTCCTTTTTGGGTATTTTTCATCGTTTTTGTTGAAAAGGAAGCTTAAAAATGGAGAAATCCAACAAAAAACAATAAAGCTGTGTTTTTCAAGGGATTTTCTTAATTACTGGATTTTGACTTTGCTTTTTTAGAGCATTTTTCTATTTTCTTTGATTTTTCTAATAAAAAGGTAAAAAATTAATAATAATTAGCAAGAAAACTCAGATGGAAAAACGAAAGACACAATGGTGATAAGAAAGACAAGGCGGACAAGCACAAAAATTTTCAACGAAATCAGAAGATGGAAGCGGGAAGGCCAAATTAGGCGGCCAAGCCTACTTTTGCAAAATTCTTGCAGAATGAGCTACAGGAATCCGATTTTGGAAATTTTTGAGCCTAACATAGATTTCATGGCCTAATAGGACTAACGAGGGAATCTAGGGAAAATTGGTCCGGGAAGTCCAGGTATAGATATCCAGCATAGGCTAAAACCACCTCATTTCCACTTGGAGCTTTGCAGAGAGAGCATTTCGGCTTCTTTCGTGTGTCATTTCCGGAGCCCACAGTTGACCTTTTCCAACGCTGTCTCACACGAGACATGAGGTAAAGCCCTCGAAAAGCGGAAAACGGCTCGAAGGTTACAAAGCGTCAAATTAGACATACGAGGCCATACTGACTCCAAATGAGCCAGAATTGGACAGGTAGCTTCACGATGATGTTACGGACAAGTCCAAAGAATCAAAGTTGACCGACCAACCCAATAGACAGAGTAGTCACAAAAAACGGCGATTTCAGAGTCAACAGACCACAAAGTGATGCTGGCATGACCAAACTTGACCAAATTCAATTTAGGACTTGTATTAGGTGTATGAAACATGTTTAGGTCAAAATTTATGTGAAATGCAAAGTTTTTGTCACTGTTGTAAATAATCACGATTATTTACTTTTGCAACATTTTTGCATGAAAATTGTCAATTCACCTCACCTATCATGTGTACACACCTATTACATGCCAAAAATCAAGTATGACCCACAATGACCACCCATTACTTGCAAAATTGCCAAAAAACGCAAAGAGGTCTGTGTAAACAAAAATTTGGGTTATAAACATCTTTTCTTGATCCAAATCACCTCATAATTCATACCCAAGGTCTATACATGCCTAGAACCAGTCTATGCCAAAAAATGTCAATTTTGGAAGAAAAGTTAATAACCACGATTATTTACTTTTTGGCCAAAATGGGACAATTTGGAAAATTTGTCATCATACATCCAAAGTACATGTTGTGATAAGCCCACTAGCCAATTTTGAGTCAATTTGGATTTCAAAATCTCACATTTTCTTTATATCTATTGTTTCAGAGACCTAAAGCCAAAATCTGGTACCATTTTGACCCTGTACACTCAAATGAGCCCATATTTCCCATAGAGCATGTAATTGGCATATACTTCAAGCCTATAAAGCCAAGTTTGCAAAAAAGTTGAAACTTTTCCCAGCTGTAAATAATCGCGATTATTTACTTTGGTTGCAAATTTTTGTTTTGACCATACAATTTTGTTTCTTGCATGATTTTATGCATCTTTGCTTGTTCAAATATTGATTTGAAGCAATTTGGACCAGATTATCAACATTTCAGTCTAAAAGGACATTCTGGAGAAAAATCTGACAACTCCGCTAACTTTGCACTCTATTCATTGAACATGAGCAATGCAAGCCACGGAGAAAGCCAAGAAAATGTTAAACCAAAAGGAGAAACTGCAAGAGCTGCCCCCGTATCAACTGGACCCCGAGTCAGTAAAAGCTGCAAAGGCATCTTACCTTTCTAAAGAGCAGTTAGACGAACACCACACCACAGTCTTCACTGGCAGGTTTAAGAGTGAAGAAGGGCATCCGGTGGAGTTGCATCTCTTGCCTAAAGAGGTTTATGATGTCACAGCAAAGCTAGAAACCAAAGAGGCTAATCGGAGATTGGAATTCCGACACTTCTATGAACAAGAGCCCTACGGAGTAGACTTTTAGAAGGCTTACGAGCTTCTGTCCACCATCAAGGAAGACGAAACTGCCCAAATCTGAGACAACCAAGGAAATAAGGTAGAGGTTGTAATTACAAAGGAAATAGTGGCAAAGGCACTCAGATTGCCCACTGAAGGGATGACCATGCAGGCTAGAGATAGGAAAACAGTGGGCACTTTTACAAAGGAAACAACTGCGGCTACATTTGTCGATCTCATCCACAAGCAGGTGGAAGAGCCAGGCCGTCTGTACCACCAACGTTTCCATTTCCTTGCGAAAAGGCCACCAAGGTACACGACACTAAATCACGCCGTGGCCACCACTTTTACACAAGTTTTGAAGTCAACCACCATACAACCTGTGGACCACGCGCAGTATGTGTTGACAACATTGAAGGCCACCAAGAAGGAGGGAAAGATAACATACTTGGGCGTGCCGGAAGTAATGACCAAAATAGACTATCATGCCATCGGCATGGCCGACAACCTACCGCCTACCCCGGATCATAACACATGGATCTTGGCAGCTCAACCCTCTCTGAGATCTACAAGATCTGGTAAGCGATCATTTAAATCAGGTGATGAATCTGATGACAGTTCATCATAGCAGCATAGCAGTGAAAGCTCTGACAACAAAGAAAAAAGAGCTAGGAGGGAAGAGATGAAGAGGAAAGCTGTGGCTGCCCACCAAGAGGAGCCAGCTCAAAAGCAAGCGAGATTTGAAAGAGAAAAACAAGCGTATCAACGCACAAGGCAAGCACAGGGAAAAGACCCAGAAAAGTGGGTACCCACCGGCTTGAAGGGACTTCGAACGAAACATCATTCAAGGAAAGAGGCCGAGGATCCCAAGGATCATTTAGAAAGAATATTCCAAGAGGCAGAGGCCTTCAAGCTGAAAGAGGCGGAGGAAGCGGCCAAGAAAGCTGAGGAAGTAGCAACTCAAGAGCAAGGCCACGCATCTCCCCGACCCACCTCACCGCTGCAGGAACAACAGGACCATCCCATGCCCACTCCACCATCATCACCGCCAGGCCAAGAGACCACTGAAGAGGCCAAGACTGACAAGGAAAAAGAGTCTGAATTCACCCACCAAACGAAAGATACACAACAAACTGTCCACGACGAGCAACATGAAGAAAAGGAAGCTGAACCAACACCTGAACCAGCACCAGAGCAGACAACCGAGGATACTCACAAGGAGGTGGATGAAATTGATAAAGAGCAAGATACAAAAAAAGAGCAAACCACTACACATGAGGAAGAAACCGACATTGAGAAGGCAGGAAGGCGTACAACTGAAGAAACTGTAAGGGTTGAGACCACACAGCTTGTTTCCACTCAACTAGAAACTGTTGAGGTTTCAAAACCTCAGGATGGCAAAGGAAAAGCAACCATCTCCATAGAAACACCAGCAATAAAAACACAGCAAGACACGACACAAGAGGCTGCCGGCACATCTCAACTTGCAAGACAGGAGGAGTGGCAGTCCAATGATGAAGTCATTCTATAAGTGAACGAGTATGCAAGGCAGATGAAAATCATGACAGAGAAACTCCGATCAGCAGTCTTTAACCGCAGTACTAAAGCCAAAGAATTAGAAATGGTCATCGATGCTCTTCAAGGCGAGCTCGACGACCCAATGGCTACTATCACTGATCTCCAAAGGCAAGTACAAGAGCTAAAGACTGAAGCCAAACGGCATCAGATAGCCAGGGACAACCAACAGAAGGAAATGGAGGAGTTGGGTGACCTCCTGACTAAGTTATCGGATGCCTACAAAGTGAAAGATGAGCAGTTGACCGAGGTGACAAATGAACTTCTTACCACCTCTCTGTCCGCTCAAAAGATTCAAGTACAATTAGATGTAGCAAACGCAGCTCTGTAGTATTCGGAACAAAGAATTAATGATCAGGCCACTTTCTTGCGGCAATTAAGAGAAAATCCAGTCGTGGCCTTGATCAAGGGAACAGATGAGGTGTATAAAGCAATTGAAAAGAAAAACAAAGATTTAGAGCTGGAGTTGAAGCTGGAACAGTCACAATACAGAGACATGGCGCTCATGCGGGTCCAAAGAGAGCAAGAGCTCCTTAAAGAGATTGCGGAATTGAAAAGAGTGAACCAGCTCCTTAGAGAGGGAAGGCCGGATATACAGGAAGAGGCAGGCACTTCAGAGCCGTCCCAAGTGGAAATCCCCTCGGTCTCATTTGCTGACCTTGAGACGCAGTCTACAACAGAGCCGAGTCAAGGAGAAGATTTGCAAGTCCAAATCACAGAGGAAGACACAGTGCTGATTGTCCAGCTGTCAAAGGCTGAGGAAGATGCACTGAAGGAGAAGATCGCCTTGGAGGTAGATGAGCAGTGGAAGGCAGCTATGGATTGGGAGTTGAGAGTTTTACACTCTGTCAACGTCACACAACTCACTCCCAATCAAATCATTGCTCAATGGCACCAACAATCCCTGCCATACCCTCTCATCAAGGTTGAACTCTTATAGGTAAAGGAAAGATTATACAAGGATATGCAAGAAGATGGCGCGGATCAAGACCACCCGAAGTGGAGGCTCAGCTGGCTGAACAAGAATCCAAGATACTTGATTCTGTTCACGAGAGCATCTACGGCCATACAAAAAGATCCAACATTTTGTCCTGTATCACGAGTAAGGACGTGGAAAGCACACGAAGCACTGCAGAAGAAGAGGCCAACATGGCTGAATTTTCCTAGGCTGCCAGCTCCAGAGAGAGGCCAAGCAATAGAAAAATACATGGTGAAAACCCTAACGGGCGCCATGACATTCTTCAAAAGTCTACCAGATCTCTCCTACACAATGCTATACAAAATCTACATGATGCTACTTACTTGCATAAAGGTCTTCAATGATCTTGAGCAGACAGGATCCCCCTGGCTCTCATTTTTGGAAGGGAACAAAGGTCTTTGCTATGATTTAAGTGGGCAGCCCTCAGAGGAAGTTCTTTATGGCTTTTATGCCCGATGCATGTTTCTGCCCTCGCACAATATGCTAGCTTTTGAGGAGGCATTTTACACTGGCTTCTTCACCTGGCGAACGAAGATATTTGCACCGGTGATAAGCAACTTTACGGCAAGATTTGTAGGCTACTCGGCAGTGGAACTCAAAAACAAAGTCACTATGCAATTTTTGCAAGTGCCAGAAAAAGAACGCAAAATCAGATATGAAAAAGCACTGGAAGCACTGAAGGACCGCCTCGCCCGCTGTCAACCCGAAGATTACTTCAGCCCATAAAGCTGTGTCAAGGGATGACACAGGCGAGGAGGGGGGGAATGTTAGCAGCAAAAGTTAACACGGACACCATTTTTCGGAGTGCTCCTTGTAAAACAATTATTCTTTTGATAAATCGGGAATATTGTAACTCCTGTTTTCTTGATAAACCTTGTAATTAATGAGCCGGGGCTACAAGCTTCGAGATTGTATCAGCCATTCAATTCCAAGATTTGGTAGAACTCCAGATTATTACTTTTGACCACCCAAAAACCTTGGCTAAGGTATAAAAGCCAATTTTTGTAAGTTTTTTATAAGTTTTTAGATAACAAATACACAGTGTGAGCTAACAGCGTTCACTTCTCTCCTTCTCGCGCTTCCTACTCCCTCTCCGGTTGTCACATTGCGAATGTGTTTGTTGCATTGCAACCGCAGGTAAGAGCTCTACGCATTGACATAAGCCATTCATAGTATTTTGTAGCTTTTGGCGTCGCCGACCCGCGGCCTAATTTCATCATAACTAAGAATTTACACTTTTAAATAAAAAACTAAGCATAGATGGGGTATTGGGGCATCATTGCTAAGCATTTAGATGCATTCTGGGTCGAAAACGACTAGGTCAAAAATCCAATGATGTTAATAATCGCGATTTTGGAACTTGACCTAAAGTGGGATTTGAGACCATAGGCATGTGTGCTCAGGTCTTATAAACTTGTCCTAGAAGTTTCGTTACATTTGGATGTCATTTGATGTTGTAACGGATGTGATTTGCTTGCCGATGAGAGATTGGCTTTTGGTGATTTCAGTCACTTGAGTGTAGCTTGAGTTAGATGCGAGTTGTTAGCTGTTTTCCAAGAGATTGACAACCTCTTGTAGCCTCTATGACTAGTCGAGTTAGCTTCGTCCCATGGTTTGACAAATTAATTGTGGTTCTTGCTAATACTGCAATAAGATAGGATGGTGGGGTTAGACATGCGTCCCACACTTGGCAATTAGGAAGATAGCGATTTGCAGCATCCTCTGACTTGGCTTAGCAAAGTCCACCACATTGAGGGAGCTAATTTGTGCGACGGTTCGTATTTGCATAATCTATTGTTGATGTGTGGTTGCTACTCGCCAAAAGATGTTAATTGTTGGCTTCTTGGCGTTGATACCGCAAGCAATTTTGTGGGTGCTAACTATTCCTGGCTACTTGTGGTTCTTGGTGATGGTTGGGCATTTAAATAGACTATAGGAGCATTGGTGGAGAAATCAGCATTGTTATAATAGATGTTGTGGCTGCAACATGAGGGGCAACAGTTAATAGGAGCATTGGTTGGGCATTTGAAATAGACTATAGGAGCATTGGTGGAGAAATTGGCATTGTTATAATAGATGTTGTGGCCACAACAGGAGGGGCAGCAGTTATTAATCAACCTTTGATAGTAATACGGTAGATTTATCCTTCAAATCTGGCAGTTTGAATTTCCTTTGTTGGACACCACTTTATCCTTGCAATAACATATTGTAGTCCCTATGCAAAAAGTTATAGTAAGTTAGCAAAATTGAAGTGACATGGTAGGTGCATGTCTTTCTCCCCAATTGTTAGCGTCCAAATTCCAAATACAAAAGTTAGACATGGGGCTCACTTTATGAGATGTGCATGCAACACTCTACAAGTTTGTATATTACAGACAAGTATTAGTTTGGACTACCTCCAAGTCCTCTATAGCTACTAGTCCAAGCACCATACACATAGTAATCATCTTAACAACAAGTGAAAAGATTTTTTTCAAAATCGACACCTTTCTGCAACTTGAAACCTTTAGCTATGAGTCTAGCCTTGTACTTAGGCTTTGGATCTACTAGAGTACAATTTGCTTGCAAACCCATTTTCAAGGTAATGCTATCTTTTCTTCATGCAATCTGACCAATTCCCAAGTCTCATTATTACAGACAATCAAATCATATCCTAATTTTTAGGGTTCAAGCCAACTGGTCGGACACTCATCACACTGGTCCTACTAACCTTATCTATTCTTTTGATCATATATAATAATAAGGAGTAGTGAGGGATTCCAATCCTCATGCTGACCTCCACCAACACTCTGTTTCTGCTCTTCTTCTCCCTCGCACTCCACAAGCACTACATACTCTTTAAGTGGTATCAGAGCCAAAGGTTGTGGTGCTACTCCTCTCATGGCATTTCCCTCTTCCTCGCGAGCTTCACATCGTCTACATCGGCAACGTATTGAATCTCAGAGCTTCCATGGATTTGGAGGCATTGTGAGCTCAGTACATAGAGCTCACGTATGAAGGTGGCAAGGGACTGAACTCCACAAGTGGTATTCAAGTTTGAGAATAGAGGGCGTGTGAGACCAAAGGAAGATAGACATGCTCATGACCACCCAACCTGTCTATATATAGGCCCCTGGCCCTCTGTCTCTTAGCTACATATAGCCCCTATACCACATGTGTATCCGAAGTTGACCCTTGGCCTTGGCCCATCCTACCTTAGGCCTGACATCACTCCCCCCTTGGAGAAGTGCTTTCATGGATCCAGTTGGTTGCTTGGCCGGAACACGGTTCAGTAGGAGGTTCAATGAAACCAAAAGTAACATCTTGGTTTCCACGTTGTTGTCCATTTGCAACCATCTTGTGTTACCGGCTCCTATCCAACATAGTGTGCAGACTCCAATTAGAACGCACATGAGCATGCTAAATGAATTATCACAAGTAAGATGCATTAGAAGATTCCAAAGGTCATTTGGAGAGCCTTCTAAGAAATTCTATTTCTCTCTCTAGAAAATCTTCTTAAAATGTCTTTGCACTTATTGAGTACGTCCAAAGGGACAACTTGATACTTTAAAAAGTAAACCTAGCTTTTTGGCATTTTTTGAAAATGGTAATCTTTTCATTAAATGTGATTGTCTTTTTCACGAGGTTGGCGCCGCTCATTCAATACGGTTTTCTATATCATTCAAATTTTAAAAAATATAAAATTGTTAGATAATGTCAAATTTTAAATATTTGGACACCGCCAATGTGTCCAAAATGCCCAAATACCTAAAAATCGAATGTTTACTTGTCCTGTACTGACACCCGAAGAGGGAGAAAATGCCAAAAAACCTCTAAAAGAGGGTTGTAGCAGAACGACACACGAGGGGCACTTTAATTTTTTGTGAAATGGCCTTTGCGCGCCGTTCTGCTACTTCTCCCTTTTATGGATTCATATATATATATATTATAAAGGGGTTTTATCCAAACAACGTGCAAGGTGCACTCTAATTTCTTGTGAAATGACTTCTACGTGTCGTTGGGCTACTTCTCTCATTAATGGGTTTATATATATATATATATATATATATATATATATATATATATATATATATATATATATATATATATATATAGAGAGAGAGAGAGAGAGAGAGAAGTAGCAAAATGGTCCGTAGAGGCCATTTCAAAAAAAATTAGAGTGCCCCTCGCACGCTGTTTTGCTACAACCCCCTTTTAGAGGTTTTTTGGCATTTTCTCCCTCTCCATGTGTCAGAACAGGGCAAGTAGACGGTTGATATTTAGGTATTTTGGCGTTCCGGACACATCGGCCGTGTCCAAATATTCAAAATTTGACATTATCTAAAAATTATATATTTTCTAAATTTGAATGATGTAGAAAGCGTATTGAATGAGTGGCGCGGACCTCGTGAAAAAGACAATCACATTAAATGAAAAGGTGACCATCCTCAAGGATCGTCGGCTCATTGAATGAGTAGGTGATACTTTTTCCATATTTTTGTTAATATCATTCTATTTTTTTACGCAACGTTGGCCCTTCTCTCATTGGAGGAGCTCTTTTTTCTGTCTCTCTTCTAGAAGGCCCTCCAAAAGACCTCCAAAATTTTCTAATGTACTCGAAAGAGTACCTCTATCACTTTCCATGAAAGTAACTTGCTATTGTTGGGCGCATTTCTGACACCCTGTTTTTGGTAAATTTGTACATACGGACATGACGTCCGATGTCAAAAGTGTATGTGGGATTTCTTTTTGTGGGGTTTTTATCTTGATTTAGCAAGCACATGTACATGCACTGCAAGTCGCTAGTCTATTGACAGCTGTCGGGCTACTATAAGTGCCCGTGAGTGAGTTTTTTGAAGTGAGACTTGTATACAACTTAAACTCATGTACACACTTAAAAAAGTTCAGCCAAACTCCAGAATTTTTCAGGTTTGAACTCGTTGTGCCTTCTTGATGGTTTTTGTTGAAGTTTTTGCCCTTGCCTTGCCTACACTACGTGTAGTCGTACCGGGATAGCTTCCTGTTCGCATCAATTTTGCATGTAGTGGCGTGTAGATTCAAATTTGGCCATCTTCAGCTTTCTCACCAGTCATTTTTCAAGCTTTCTCTCAAGCTTTAAAGTGCTCCAATTGGAGTTGTGCTCTTTAGGTTACGACTAGTTCTCTGCAGGGTTATGGCTATGGCAACCTTATGGCAAATTGTGTGCAGCCAGATTTGGAGGACATGTATCTATGAATTGTGGAATTGATGTTGAAGTTGTAGGTTTTTGATGTTCAATTATGAAAGGGGAGGCCCTTGTCTTCATATGCATTGGTTGGCGTGTGCTGTAAATACAGGCTTTGACAGGGTTTTGCTCCTATTTGACATAGTCTCTTGGGTGGGCGACGACCAGTAAATTCCCAAGGGGACTACTCTTGTTGGACTTGTGGTGTGTTAACCCTCACGGCTCACGGACACCCTATCACCTACGAGACGGACGTTGTAACCTACGGCGGACATTGTATTATTTATTTGGTAGAGTCGGGTACCGGGCTTGCCGGTCCAATAGGAAAAGGGTAAGAGTGATCGCCGATGAGAGGCGCACTCTAACTGAAACATTCAAGGGATTAGTTGGCTAAGCATGGGCAACCAAGTGTGAATGGGGCGAGCTCATATAAAAGTCAACTAAACCTAAAATTCACTCATTCTCTCATTTGTGCAATAGAAGAGTGCTCTTGCTCCATCTCCATCTTCTTCTTCTTCATCTCCTTGTGTGTGTGTATGCGTGAGAGAGAGAGAGAGAGAGAGAGAGAGAGAGAGAGAGAGAGAGTGCGATCGAGCATTGCGACGACGGCACGACGGCGGCTCCTTCTTCTTCGCGGCGAGGATTCCTCCACGAAGCAAGCGTAGAGCGGTGAGTGACACACCATCGCCTTCTTTGAGCTTACTAGTTTAGGCTTGTTCTGTGCTTGGAGCCATTTGTGGCTCGCACACGGTGTATCGGCAAGTTTCTCGCATTGACACGTGCGACATACGCGCACATTTTTGGCGCTGTTGTTGGGGAATGTCGTGCATTAAGCTCGAGTAGCACTTTGTGCTTCTTTGTGGTGCAATTTCTATTGTAGGAAAGGTAAGGAAGGAGTGTGTGTGTGTTGAGAAGAAGGATTTGGTGTTGTACTGTGTTTTTTTTTTTTGTTAATGGAGTTTTCAAAGGTACTGTGTATTAAGGTTGTTAGTTTTCTTTGTTAATGGAGTTTTTAAAGGTACTGTGTTTATTCTCTGTGTTCTAAGGTTGTTAGTTTTCTGTGTACAGTAAGTAGGAAGTAGATATGTGAGAGTTAATAGAGTGTGTTAGTGTATAACAGTAGGTGTATTAGTTAGAAGTAGGTAGATAGAGTGTATGTGTGCTCTCGTGCAAGCCGCGGCGACCTTATCCTTAAATAAATTTTTTTTTTAAAGTAAAATTTTTTTAAAAAATAAAAAGTAAAAAAATTTTAAAGGTAGGATTGGGATCGGGAATATCTCCCATACCCAAGCCCAAGCTCACGCTCAGACCTAGGCCTCAGTCGCCTTTAAAAAAAATGAATTTTAGCTTCACACGTAGCTAAAAATTGATTTTTTGAGGACCAACGGAACGTCAGATGGCCGAAAATTGTGCTGTAAAGCACACAACGACCCTCTAAGTGATACGCTTTTTCAAGCTATCACAACACTTTAATTAAGAAAATCAAACATTAAAAAACATTAAAAACGTAAAAAACACGAGTGAAAATGGACGCTTAGAAAAGGTAAGCGGTTAACCTTTGAGGTTATTCGCCGATGCTTGTAGGGTACCAAAGGCACATGCATCTGTGCTCTCGTCGTGTGCTAAACACGGAACAACTAGAGAGAATTTCGACTTACGCAAGTTCTCAATATCCACCTACTTTAGGTTCTGGACCCTCGGCGGGGACCCAAGGTAGTACAAACCAAGACCCGAACATAGCGGCTAGTGACTCTTCCTCTGACTACGACGTCATGGAGGGTTTCCCAATGCCTAATCCCGATAGCTCGACCCAAGACATGCATGCCATGGGTCCTCGGTCCAGGCCGAGCGTGCTTAGCCGTCTGAAGGAAACCTTTAGTAGAGCCACTTGCTCCGAACATGGAGCTAACGATGTAAATGAGGGGGGTGGGGAAGTAAATTCTCCATTCGTGACAAACGTAGAACCTATATCGTTAGAGAATGTGCACGTGAATATTTCATTCATTGCACCTCCTGACTCTTCAGAGTTATTTCCCTCCGAGGTCATATTACCCGATGGTAGAAGCCTTGCCGAAGTGCAAGAGGTTGAGCGATATATCCTTGCAGCGACGGAAAAGGAAGCCGAGAGCTTACGCAAGGCGGAGCAACGAAGAGAGTTAAAAGCGAAAGCTCCTATGTCAATATCCTTGCTAAGAGAGCAATCAAGTGCTCCTGATTTAGCAACCGCTAAGGGCCAACCCCTAGAAAGCAACATTGCATCTAGCTCAAAGGACACCCCTAGCACCTCAATCCTAGATGGAGTGTTCTTAAATGAGAACTGGGAGTATGAATTACAAACAGAGACTCTGACCGACCTATACACATGTCACACCTATCATGTGGGTTGGATAGATGTCCTACAATCCACAATGGGTGCTACTAGTGTAGAGGATCAACAACAAAGAGTTTGTGAGGTCATCCATAGGGTCATTGAGTTAGAGAGACAGAACAAGGGGATTAACATGCCTTCAACGGGTCTCATGAGATTCTTGGATACAGGGAAGGCTAAACAATTGACCTTATCACAAATGGAGACTCCCTCGGTAAGTCCGATGGATCCCCCATATGTTGTTTCTCTAGGGGTCTCAGTGCAATATGAGCCCACAAGTGATAGCTTCACCTTTCCAAGTCTAGCTCATCTTTCCCTTGATGACACCACGGCTACCATGCCTACCCCAATGATGGGCATGCCGAGAAACACGCCATGGACCTCATTTGTTAGTAAAGCACCACTACATGGTAGCTCAATGCCTGTAACAGTACCTACAAGTGTGTACCAATCGTATGCATCTATGGGTCATCACACTCATGTAGTCCCTACCCCTCCCATTGCTTCAACTACCTATGCTCCACAACCACAATACACAAGTTCTTATTTCCATGGGACTATACCGGCTAGCATTAGCATGTCACATCCGACGTCTGCTATGCCTAGGGCCACACATATGAACTATGGACCACCACATGGCACAACATCGTACCCAACGTGGAACCCAAGGGCTTCCTATGCGCCAAGTCCAATGCCAATACCTACTCCACATGTAGTCTCTGGAGCGCCTTCACCCACGGTGCATGCTCACTTAGGTGACTTGGCAATATTTGCTCAAGCTATTGGTCGATCTATTGCTGAGAATATGCGTTACGCGCCTGATAGAGAGCCTAGAAGTAAGGCAGTACAAATAGCCAAGCTCACACAAAAATTTAGTGGAGACGAGGATGTGAGAAATCATATCGAAGTATTTGAACAAATATGCGATTCTCTAGGAGAACACAATGACCTACATAAGAGCAATGCTTTAAGCCTAACCTTAAGTGGAAAGGCTGGGGATTGGTATAGAACCCTAAGGGTGGAAGAAAAACGATTTACCCTACTCTTAGGAGACTGTTCTTAAAAGAATACATACGAGAGGGAGTGCCTTGGGGTGTAGCCTCTCAGCTCCAGAAAGCCCAACGAGAGGAAGGAGAGTCGGTGAGAGACTTTATAAGTTGCTTGAAGCATTTGAATTCTCGTTGTAATCCAAATGAGCGCTTCAACAATAACCAATTGCTTGATAGATTCATTAGGGGATTACGACATGAGGATATCTACAATGGCCTAGTCATTAGAGGTATCACCACTTGGGAAGCAGTCACCACCAATGCGATCCAATTGGAGGATAATTTAATGATTCAAGGAGAAAGATTGTCTGTTGAGACTAAATCTATTAGCTCGCAAGCATCAGGGCATCAACCAATGACCCTAAAGCCTATTGCTAAGGAGCCAAAGATATCTGAGATGACTTTAGCAGATGTCACCAAGGCTATTCAAGAGAGTCTTAGAGACAATCGTGCTCCGCAAAAAAATCATATGTATCCAAGAAGGGAGCAGCAATGGTGCTTAGTATGCTATGGACCGCATAATACCAGTGAATGCCCTACTTTTAGAGTAAAATTCAATGGGAACTGCAATGCATGTGGAAGGTATGGTCATCAAGCTAAGAATTGCATAGTATTTAAGCGCGCGATGACCAATAGACCAACCTTAGCATGGACAAACACACCTCGAGTGCCTGCATTGATGTCGGCCCCACCTCTTGAACAAACATCACAACACATGGTCCCTAGGGCCCAAAATGTTGTTCAAACAACGCCTTTACCACCTCCAGTGCTAGGACCGCAACCACCACATCCGAGAATCAGTTCTGTGAATCAAGTGGGTTGTGAGTCATCTATTGCTTGTTTTGGAAGGCTGTGAGGAAGATATAGATCCTAATATTGCCTATGGGATAGATGTGCTTGAAGAAAGTCCACAATACTACATGGAGGACTATTGGGGATAAGTCAAACCTGTATATCAAGTAGGTGCTCTTGCGGCAAGAGGCCAAAATATCAATTACACTGCTAAGAGACCACCTCTTCAATGCTATGAGTGTGGAGGTCCACATCGTGTAGCCGAGTGTACTATTAGGCTATAAACGAACACCACACTAATGCAAACCAATCAAGCGAGCATGTCTACAATGCCAATACTCATGTGTAATCGATGTGGCATAGATCATTTGATTGCCCAATGTCCAAATAATCCAAATGCACGGAAGATCATGCCATTAAACTTGATTGAAGTTACCGAGGAGCCATCACAAAGTACACATGTGGTACTAGTAAATGTACTCACACGATCGATGCTCCAAAAACAAAACTATATTCTTGAGGAAAGAGACATGGCATCAATTGCCCAATCTCAGAAAAAGAAGAAAACACGAAGAAAGAGATCGCAAAAAGCAACGAAGTCGAACCCCAGTTCAAAGACCAACATAGAGACTGGTGACGACCCCGTATATATGAACGACGCTGAAGAAGATTCTGATTCAGGTGAAACCATGGAGACCAAAACGACCACTAACATACAAACCAACAAGGAAGATCTTCATGAGCCACAATGGCCAGGATCCAAAAAATAGGAACTTACCCAAACCCTACAGAGGAAATTGAGCGAGTCAAGCAATTAAGGAGTTTGGTAGAAGATACCCAAAGGGATCTAGAACCAACACCTAGGAAGATCCAGATTATAGACACCGTGTTCCCTACACAAGAACAACCTCACCAAGTCCATAGACCCTTGGACATACCTAGTGTCATCCAAGAAGAAAGTGACTTAAAGTCATGGGAAAGTGGGCGTACTCACTTCTTGATGGAAAGAATGTTTACAGAGGGACTATCTGATCCTATCGAAGAAATGGAGATCCCATCTTCCCCACGTCAAGGGAGTCAAGGCCAAAAGGTACCGTTAAACATTGCCAAATTGATGGATTTCATGTCTTCAGAAGTTAGAACCACCATCATGTCCAAACTATAAAGACCCTTAGCTGGTCTCAGCTCTTCGAGCCTTCGTCAATGGAGAACTAAAGTTTGGGCTACCACAATTTGCACAGATGGATGGAGCCGGGGAGATGCCAATAGAGGAGGAATACATAGATCCACAACCCAACCTAGTTGAGAACCTTGTTATAGAAATACCTGTTAACAAGTTGGGACAATACTTTGAGGGTGATGAATCCAATGCGACCATACCAATCACTACTAAGGGATTAACTGTGAAGGGAATCCTGGATGGTGGCGTTGGGGTTAGCATTGTGACTAAAAAATGTTGGGAAACTATGGGAAGACCTCACCTTGCGACCACAACCATAGTAGTGAAGATGGCCAATGGGTCTATTGTTAAACCTATTGGGATGCTAGAAGATCTCAAGATGAAGGTCTTTGGACATAAAATAAGGATTACCTTCATTGTTATGGATTTCTCCAAACACACTATGGCATCGGAGATGATCTTAGGACGTCCTTTCATGAGGGAAGCAAAAATGGTGCATGACTGGTCTAAAAACCATGTCTACTTGCAGTTCCAAGACTCTGTCATTCGAGTGGATCTTGTGACGGGTCGAGCACATCCTCTAGGAAATAGGTTTATAATTGATCATAGATCTGACACCACATTTCACTCGGCCCCATTGCAGTATTGTTATACGTGTAAAGCGGACACGGATGTTGGGGAAGATTCTCCTTATATGGATGTACTACCTGGGATGACTGAGTCGGACAATGTGGATTGGGTCCACCTAGCAGCAACCATAGACACTTAGGGAAATAGGGGGACAACCTGGGTAACACCTGAGGGGGATGAAATGCATGTACCCTTAAATATGCTACAAGCAATGCATATAGCTTTTAAGAAGACTCATCCTAATATGACGAAGAAAACATACAAGTGGGTCCCTAAAGATTCTTTAGCGACCATAGCCAAAGCTAAAAGACAGGAGCCTGGTAAGAGACGTCCCACTCGCTCCAAGAAATGTAAAGAAACGTGGCATTGGATTCCTAAACTACTATTGCAAGCCCAAGGCTACTATCAAGGAAATGATCAAATGTGGGTGCCAAAACGGAGATTGTGTTCTTACCTGTCACGTGACCCATGTGCTCCCAATCCCGTAGCTCCAAAATGAATCAATGATCATGGAAATAAAAAAATCATGGAATGCTACAGACCCGCTCCAGAGCTAGTTTGGGTACCAAAGAAAGAACAATTTGTTCCACCTAGCTCAAGAAGGGGGGAGTCCCAAGAAGCTTCTAGCTCCTCATGTAATGCATCCATAGAGGTAAAAGCTTCTCCACAGCTTCCACCTACAATAGTGGACCTCCATAAAACTACAAAGGAATCCACACCTCCTATTTTTTAAGAATCACCTGATGAACCACTTCAAGTTCGATCCTGGGAGAGTACCTTACCACCCTTGCAACTCGATGAGGCACCTAAGGTAAGAGAAAACTACTGGCAAAAATCTCCACCTATTACCAACTGGAACAATTGGTTTCAAAGGGTGACAAGCTCATTTCAAACGGTATGATCTACCCAAGGAAGGGGGGAGTGTTTTCTGACAGTTATCATTCACTTGCTTCCCTCTCAACCTTCCTCCCTGATCTCTTAATCTCCGATCTTAGGGAATGTATATAAAGCCTTACACTCACAAAAAAAAATAAAAATAAAGAGCAAGAGCAATTAGCAAACGAGTATGCACAATAAAAGTCAAAACATTGACCCAGACCTACACATTCACATCCGGTACACTAAAACAAAGACCTATGTCATCAAACACCTTTGATCCTCATCACTCGATGGAGGGTAGGTAGGATTATTACAATAGGAGTGTTTCTGTATTAGAGTTGAGTGATTAGCAATGTTCTTTCTTCCAACTGATGTGCCTCCTAGAGGTATTCTTTGTGTTTCCTTGTGTGTACAGGAACGTGTTGCTGTGGTTAGGATTTGTACCTTCATAGAATCTTTCTCTCATCCACTTTTCAAATCGAGAGCGACGATAAACACAAACAGGTGTTTCTTGTCCATTAGCATTGCCCCTTATCTTTTTTGCATCCATGTTTGTCTGCTTCGATTGTGATTGGTAGAATAATATTGAGCGCATTTGCTTAGTACCAAATATTAAATTCAATGAATTTTTTGTCATAATCACTTGTCTAGATTTAAAAATCAAGCAATCCGACTAAGCTAGTTTGACCAAGTTAGGTGTTAGAGATCTTCTCTTAATACCATGGGGAATGCCTTCCTAATAATCAATGGTTACTTAGGTTCTTAATCCGATTCAGGCAGCGTTGTGTGAAATGTACTAGGGCTTTCTAGTGGGCTTGACCCTATTGACCTTTAGCTTAAGTATTATAAAGGGAGTTTACTTGTGTGATGAGCCTGGGGAGGTGTGTCAGTGTTATATGACCCCCCAAAGTTACAAAATTAAAATGATGAAAATGAACAAACAAAAAATCAAAGTGCCACAATGTAAAATCTTAAGCTGGAAGAGAAATCTTAGCTTGATTGGTTACTTCACTCACATGTATCGCCTATGGTACTAGAGCCCTAGAGGTTCCCAGTGTGGGCGCTTTTCCTTGAAAAGCAAAAAACCCAAGGCATACAAAATAAGCACACACATCAAAATTGAATCACTATGAAAAGACTTTGGAGGGTCAAAGAAAAGGTAATCAGTCAGGCGATGATTTCATGAGAAATTCCTTTTATCGTAGCTTAACTACAAGGTCTTCTAGGTATGGCCTCTAGTCGGCCCTCGAACATGAAATACTTGGCTCTCGCGATTAAACAACTTAATTGACCATAGAAAATTAAGAAGCTTACCCATGGTATTAATAATCGATCTCTAGTGCCTTTCGATCGTTAAATTAGCGATTCCAGACTTGTTTAATTTTTTACCTTTACATCTGTTTATGCATTTGATTATATTGTAATTTAATGTTTATTGCTGACAAATTGTTTAAAATTCTGTTACCAATCAATTTGTCTGTCTAAAACTGCATATGCTTTTTAATTGCTTATGAGAATGCAATTACTGTGCCAATGTTGTTTGATTTTGCAACGACTGAAGAAGGCTAAGGACATTCATCTCAAATGCTCTTCCACCTCGATGAACGAGCTTCAACTCAATAGCTTCCGAGGACAGAATCTACATCAAGAAGGAGGGCATGTTAACCCTCACGGCTCACAGACACCTTATCACCTATGCGACGGACGTTGTAACCTACGGCGGACATTGTATTATTTATTTGGTAGAGTCGGGTACCGGGCTTTCCGGTCCAATAGGAAAAGGGTAAGAGTGATCGCCGATGAGAGGTGCACTCTAACTGGAACATTCAAGGGATTAGTTGGCTAAGCATGGGCAACCAAGTGTGAATGGGGCGAGCTCATATAAAAGTAAACTAAACCTAAAATTCACTCATTCTCTCATTTGTGCAATAGAAGAGTCCTCTTGCTCCATCTCCATATTCTTCTTCTTCATCTCCTTGTGTGTGTGCGTGAGAGAGAGAGAGAGAGAGAGAGAGAGAGAGAGAGAGAGAGAGAGAGAGAGAGAGAGAGAGTGCGATCGAGCATTGCGACGATTGCATGGCGGCGGTGAAGTAGTTGAGCGTGGTGAAGCGGCGGCTCCTTCTTCTTCGCGGCGAGGAATCCTCCACGAAGCAAGCGTAGAGCGGTGAGTGACACACCATCGCCTTCTTTGAGCTTACTAGTTTAGGCTTGTTGTGTACTTGAAGCCATTTGTGGCTCGCACACGGTGTATCGTCAAGTTCCTTGCATTGACACGTGCGACATATGCGCACATGGTGTTTTAAAGGGATTTTTCCAAAGATTTTGGTGTTCTTGTAGTGCTCTTTCAACGCTCTTGGGTGACATTGCTATAGAGTGTTCCAGTTTGTTTGTTTTTCGATAGTGTTTTGGTGCCCCCACGGAGGAATCACTTCAAGTGACCTTCATTTACAGGTTTGATTGGCGTGATGGCAGATTTTCCAAAGTTTTATGGTCATGTCGATGAAGATGTTAAGGACTTCATTGAGAAATTTGAGTTTGCTTGTTTGATCGAAGATAAGGAAGATCCAATGCTTATGCTCAAGATTTTGTCGATGAAGATGTTAAGGACTTCATTGAGAAATTTGAGTTTGCTTGTTTGATCGAAGATAAGGAGGATCCAATGCTTATGCTCAAGATTTTGTTCTTTTGCTTGAAAGAGGATGCAAGGATATGGTATGATGAGTATGAGTTTTGGTTGAAATCATCTCAACCTCCATTGGTGATGACTTATGATGCATTAAAGAAGTATTTTCTTGAGAAGTTCAAGAAGGTAGAGGACCCAACGGATGTATGGCACTCCATTGAAGGACTTGTGCAATGTGATGGTCAAAGTGTAGATGCCTTTGTCAAGGAGTTCAATGCTTTGTGGAGACGATGGTGTGTTGCTTTGGGAAGTGATGTTGCTCCTCTAATGCTTAAAAAGTGTATGTTTATACAAATTTTAAGGGTTGATTTAAGGTTGAATGTTGAGCTTAAAAGGCCACTTACATTTGATGATGCAGTAAAGGTTGCAAAGCATAAGGAATGGAAGCTAGAGAGAGTGAGGCAGCTTGGATTGCAAGAAGATGTGAATCCAAATGTATCTTATCTTGTAGACATTACTTGTGACTAAAAATTGTTGGGAAACTATGGGAAGACCTCTTGCGACCACAACCATAGTAGTGAAGATGGCCAATGGGTCTATTGTTAAACCTATTGGGATGCTAGAAGATCTCAAGACGAAGGTCTTTGGACATAAAATAAGTATTACCGTCATTGTTATGGATTTCCCCAAACACACTATGGCATCGGAGATGATCTTAGGACGTCCTTTCATGAGGGAAGCAAAAATGGTGCATGACTGGTCTAAAAACCATGTCTACTTGCAGTTCCAAGATTCTGTCATTCGAGTGGATCTTGTGACGGGTCGAGCACATCCTCTAGGAAATAGGTTTATAATTGATCATAGATCTGACACCACAGTTCACTCGGCCCCATTGCAGTATTGTTATACGTGTAAAGCGGACACGGATGTTGGGGAAGATTCTCCTTATATGGATGTACTACCTGGGATGACTGAGTCGGACAATGTGGATTGGGTCCACCTAGTAGCAACCATTGACACTTGGGGAAATAGGGGGACAACCTGGGTAACACCTGAGGGGGATGAAATGCATGTACCCTTAAATATGCTACAAGCAATGCATATAGCTTCTAAGAAGACTCATCCTAATATAACGAAGAAAACATACAAGTGGGTCCCTAAAGATTCTTTAGCGACCATAGCCAAAGCTAAAAGACAGAAGCCTGGTAAGAGACGTCCCACTCGCTCCAAGAAATGTAAGGAAACGTGGCGTTGGATTCATAAACTACTATTCGAAGCCCAAGGCTACTATCAAGGAAATGATCAAATCTGGGTGCCAAAACGTTGCCTCAGCCCAAAAAATGATGAGGCATATCCTTTTCAGCCATCAAGGCTCTTGCCACCTCTGCAATATGTCTGTTCTTCCGCTTAGCAACTCCATTTTGTTGTGGAGTGTATCGACATGAGAACTGCCTGCGTATACCATTTTTTTGCAAAAAAATCAGAAAACTCTTTGGAGAAGTATTCTCCCCCTCCATCTGATCTTAGTGTCTTTACTTGTTCACTTGTTTCCTTTTCAGCAGAAGCTTTGAAGCTTTTGAAATGATCAAATACTTCGCTCTTCTGCTTCATAAAATAGACCCACACTTTTTTAGTATGGTCATCAATGAACAACACATAATACCTGCTTCCATGAATGCTGGCAGTCTTTGTTGGGCCCCATACATTTGTATGTACCACCTCAAGTGGCCGCTTACATACATTATGTTCTTGTGGAAAGGAATTACGTGACTGCTTACCAAATTGACATGCCTCACATACTTTATGCATGCCATCAACCTTAAACTTTGGCAAACCTGCAACAATCTATTTTGATTGCATAGAGTGCAATCGCTGCTCATTTACATGACCAATCCGTTTATGCCATATATCTACATCGGCCAAAACACTTGCACCTTGTGCAAACATAGCAGCTTTTACTGCATGCATATTCACATCCAAAGTAAACATCTTGCCAACACGTCTTCCTTCTATAATCAACTTGCAGTCATTCTTGTAGTCTTCCACATAGCAACCATCTGGATTAAATCGGACCTGCAATCCCTGTTCTATCATTTGCCCAACTGAAGCAAGATTCTTTGTAATATTTGGAACATGAAGCACATCAGCCAAGTACTTCATTTTACCATCTTGCATTTGCAAGGGAACTTTTCCAACATGTGCAATAGGATGAGTTGAATCATCACCTGTTTCTACATAACCTGGTCCATCTAGTTGCGTCATCTCTTTGAACCACTCACCATGGGATGTCATGTGGTTACCTGAATCCACATACCATACACTATCACTGGCATGTACATCTACAGTCATAGCATTTACCATATGTTGCATAACAAATAGCTGCTTGGACCGATCATCCTCATTGTTGTTCCTGTTTGTTGCAGCATAATTGTTTTGCTGCCTTCTCCCTCTACCTCTATTACTTGGCCTCCTTCGTGTTGTTGGACATTCATTTGAGTAGTGACCCCGCTCACCACATGTCCAACATTCAACATTAGATGCATTATTTTGATCTCTTTTTGCATTCTGATTTCCACCTCTCCCCCTGCCTCTATAATTTTGTCTTCCTCTTCCATTACCTTGACTCTGATTTTGCTGCCAATTCTGATATTGACTACCGCGACCACCACCTGTGCCACGACCTCTGCCTCTGCCTCTATTTGAATAGAAGGCTTGCTGATCAGAACTGATATTGCTCTGAGAAGAGGATGCACCAAGACCAAGACTCTTCTCTTCAGGAATTAACATGGTTGTCAATTTTGTAAAGTCAGGAACATCTGCTCTAGTATTCATAGAGGACTTGAAGTTTTTGTATTCTGTTCCAAGCCCTTCTAATGTCGTAGCAACAACATCATCGTCATCAACTGTGACACCAATAGATCCAAGAGAATTAGTTATTGTCTTGATCTTTGAGGCATAGTCATTGATAGACATGTTGCCTTGCTTCACTGTATTTAGCTCTGTTTTGAGCTACAAATTCCTGACTCTGGTATGGTCTTCATTGAGCTTTTCTAAGCTTTTCCATGCTATGGCAAGAGAGGGTGCACTCTCTAAGTAACCCATCATACTATCTGAGACACTCATAGATAGCCAATACATGACTTTGCTTTTGCCTTGCTTCCAATCTTTCAAGACTTTCTTCTCTTTTGGAGTAGCGTTCTCTTCGGGACACCATGGAGCTTCATCATTTTCACCTTCAATGTAATCCCAATAGCCCTTCCTTGTAGGAAGTTTGTCATCCGAAACCTCCATGTAGGGAAATTATTACTGTCCAACTTCTCACTAACGATTTGGTTGAACTTGTCTGCCATATTCCTACACAGGTCCAAAAATCTGCGACTTGCACAAAACCTGCAACCTTGTTGTACTGGTATCTGTGATCTACTAAACACTCAACAACAATGACCACAACTCATATACATGTATCCACAATCAGGCATACATGTACCAACTCTGTTTGCACACAATTTTGCATGGAAATCTGCAACCTGCACAAAAACCAAAAAATTGCAAATCTGGTCGTCCCTGTTTGATTACCTGTACCAGAACTCTATCTCTCAGATAGAGCCTAGTACCGAACTTTGTGAGAATTATGGATTGCTGGAGATCAGCATGTTAGTACAGTGTGTCAGTACCTCTAACCTGACTCTGATACCATGAAAAGAAGGAGGAGAGAAGAGAGAGACCTTCTCCCAAGCTACACACAGACACACACAGAGAAGAAGATACACACGGTAGAGGGATGAACTTTCTTCTTCATCTACTTCACAAAATGAGAGTGGATTTACATAATGAAAAACTGACTACATAAGTAGTACAACCAAAAGAGAGATGCGGTCCATAATGTGAACCCGCTAAGTAGCTATGCTAGCTGGATAGATATGCCAGCTGTAGAAACCCTGCCGAGGATACGCCATGTCGGTCACCAACCGTATCGGTGATGTAAATGTGGCCAACGGTCACCAAGGCCTACCAAGAGTGCCAGCTCATGGAGAGCTCGACATCTCTACAGGTCATGCCATACAATGGTAAAGCTTTTCCAAATTGATGTGCTCGTAGCATATTCCAGACTGTGGGTAGAGATTATACCATAAGCATGAAAAACAAAATCTTGCTTCTGACATTGTCCTTATAGATACGCACATGCCATGCATGATGAAAAGTCTCAAGGGCCAATTTTTGAGTGGTGTACTGAATATAACTGTTTATATTCAATTAGTGAGCCTTGCTCTATGATTCAAAACATCATCTTGGAGACCAAGTGAACCTTGTTCCAACATAACTAATGACAACTGCATAATTGGAATTAACCAGACAAAGAAAGTGCAAAAACATGCATACCTTATGGTCATCAAGATTTGGGGCTTTTCTGTGTCGAACGATTACTTTCAATCGTTGAGGTCTTAGAAGTCCGTGACTTCAATTGATGATCTTTAGTTCTTGCATCCACATCCTCAACGCTTGACACTTATCTTGGGTGGATAATATTTACGCATGTTGAAACAAGGCCGGAGTCAACAACCCCTGCTAAATCTGTCGACTTAGGTTGTGTATGCCACCAATGACATGGAGAATCTGCCAAGTTGTCAATGCTAAACCTGCCAACCCCACTGCAAATCCCATGTGCTACCACCCTTGTTTGGGGAGGGTGCCCAATTTAGGGCACCTCTTATGCTCAAAATATGAAACAAACTCATGCAGCGATGACGGTTCTGGTTGTGGCAGTGCAGGGTTGAAGAATCCACTCACACCGGGTGCTCCATTGCATGCATGGCCACGGTGAAGAGATGAAGGTTTTTGAGCCTACCATGGCACTCCTCTTTGGAGAGAACCCGAAGCCAAACCGTGCAAGCCAACTTAGCCTCGTTGTGTGAGCAAGGGAACGTTCCCACCACCGCTATTTCATCATGTCGATGGCCCTCCTCAGGGGATAATTCCTGCGTGACCCTCGAATCTTCCTCCTCGACCTGCTCTCTATGATGAGAGAGAGAGAGAGAGAGAGAGAGAGAGAGAGAGAGAGAGAGAGAGAGAGAGAGAGAGAGAGAGAGAGAGAGAGAGAGAGAGAGAGAGAGAGAGAGAGAGAGAGAGAGAGAGAGAGAGAGAGAGAGAGAGAGAGAGAGAGAGAGCACATGCAACGCCATGCATTCCATGCAAAGCCTTCCTCCCTTCTCCATAGCGCCCTCCTCCACCGAGCTCTGATACCAATGTGAGACCGAGGGAAGATAGACATGCTCATAACCCCCCAACTTGCCTATATATAGGCCCCTGGCCCTCTGACTCGTAGCTACATATAGCCCCTACACCGCATGTGTATCCGGAGTTGACCCTTGGCCTTGGCCCATCCTACCATAGGCCTGACAGGATGTTTCATCCCCGATGCCTCTAATAACTTGCTTTACGTGATAAAATTGCAAAGAGCTCCAGCTATCTTGAGGAAAACTTTGGAGGGAGATGCATTTTTTGAAAGCAGTTTTGGATTGCCATATGTGTTCTTGGATGTTCTTTGTGGTTTCAAAGAATGCTTTGATTGCTCATGTATAGTTGTTGATGGCTTCTAAGAGACAATTCTTGGATACAGTTTGTACATGCAGAGGGATAGTCACAAGTTCTCTTGACATAGTAGATTTGCGAGTATCTTTGACAATGACAGCCATTACAATTCCAATGGGAGTTTGGATACATATGGTTTATGTGTGACTAGCACTTGAGAGTACTTGTGCTCTATTGAGAGCACTTTATTCTCCACAGGGATTGGGTTATGTGCTTTTGCTTGCATATTCATTGGTGCCTGTTTGAGCATGTATCCTACGGTTTTGTAGCGACATGTTTTGGATGTACGTTGTGTTGTAGATACTACTAGTTTACCTTGTTGTGGAGCCGATTTTGGCTTGTTTTGATAGTCTTGTCCATTTTTGAGACTCGATACCAAAGAGCCCTTTCTGAGACTCTGGCTAGTCGAATCTGCATAACCTTTTGTGAGGGTCATTGCGTGAGATTTTTTGGAGTTGAGCATTGGGGGGCGAGTTACCCACTGTGAAGTGGATTAGGTTTCTAGAGATCCCCACTCCTAGACTCGCCATAAGACATGTATAGATGGATATAGGTGCTTTGATGCCAAGTTGGTAGTCTTTTGGTAGTTTCTTTGAGCAATATATGCTAGTTATGCTATGTCAATACTCTATCTACATTTTATGCATTGATTTGCTTAGTTTTTCTTGAGATTTTGATCTTTATACAATGGAGACTTTGATGGGTTCTTTTCGTGAGTCCTCTAGTTTGCCTACAACACTCTTTTGCATCAACATTGCAGTGGTATTTATTGAGTTAGTTGAGACTTTCATCTTTGAACAAAGGACACTCTATTGAAAATTTCACAGAAAAAGTCGCCATAAATTCCTAATCTCACTCTCTTGCATTTGCTCTTGTCAATCAATCATATCAAGAAGTTTGATTGCACAAATTTCACCATATGGAAGTAGAGAATGCTTGATGTCTTGATCAACATAGGACTTGCAACACTATTTGAAAGAATGCAGTGAGGGTTTATACACTAATGATTAAGGGAGGAGCATGATGCTTGTGCCATGGCAACTATTAGGTTGCATCTTGGTGAGTCTACATTCTTCATGATTATGGACAAGACAAATGCTAAGAACAATGGAAGTCTTCATGCTCAGCATGGGATGGTAAGAGTGCATCAAACAAAGCATTTTTTATGAAGAAGCGTATGCGTTGGAGAGGAGGAAAGGGGAACACACCCAGCACACAAGAAAATGCCTCACGATAGCCCAAGGTATACACAGCGTCCCAATCCACAACAGTTCACCTTCAAAACTCGACACCGCCCACAAGCAAACCACCATACGCAGATACTCCTTGGAATGCACCAAACAAATCCGATCACTCCTCTCTGCTCAATTCATAGCCTTCCACACGCACATAGCCTCTCTCTATCTCTCTTTGCACGACAAACTTCGGGGGGACGGACACGCCAAAAAACACACGTTGGCGGGAGCAAAGCGATACCCGGACCCCGTCGGCCTCTAAAACACCGGGAGCCGATGCACGCCTCGAGCCGGTCATAGTAAAGCGAACAGGGGACACCACCTAGCTTTGAGTGGCTAGGACGCAGACCACGGTGATGTGAACACTGCAAACTTACACACACACACACACACACAGAGAGAGAGAGAGAGAGAGAGAGAGAGAGAGAGAGAGAGAGAGAGAGAGAGAGCATTGACAAATGATGAAAACCCTCGGGGGTGTGAGGGAGAATTATTTCTTGCAGTATTTACAATGACCTTCCTTTCGACAAGGTGACACACCGTGGTGATAGAGAGAAGAGATGGTGAATCTACTTGGTGCGTTCTCTAAAGACGACTCGATGATATGAAACTTGTTGCCAAGAATGTGTATGTGTGTGTGCATCGACCATTGAAGTTGAGAGGTGGACGTAGCTCCCTTCACATGGTGCAAGTCCCAAAACAAACCATCACACTAGTCCCCTTCCCGTGATGCCAATAGTATCAATTCCTCCCACTAAAACTCTACCAAGTGCTGACCTCTCATGAATTGCCCCCCCCCCCCCGATAGTGACCTCTCAGTGCCCTTTTATAGGTGTTGGCTGCTTGGATTAGGGTAATCCCGGTTTGATTAGGGTAAGCTAATCGGAGAGACAAAGCAAGGCGGTGGACCCAGTGTGGTTGACCCTTGCTTTGTCTTGGGAGTTATTATAAATGAAAACCTTTAGGTGGGCCTTTGTGACCATCACCTAGACAGAGGGAAATTACAAATTGGGAATTTACAAGGCTTGGGTGAAAACTGAAAAATGATCATAATAACCTACGGTTTACTGAAAATGGTGTCATGGTTGCGTGATGCCGGTGGATGGCAGCTTGCTGGTGCGTCGGTGTAGCACGTACGTCTCTTCGGGGTCGGTCGGGGCTTGCCTTCGGTGCATTTGTTCTTTTTGTTGTCGGTGTCGTGTGATTCGGGCCGTCCTCCTTTGTTGATGGTGTGGTAATCATAAGATCCTCTTTTTTTGTGTATTTTTTTATATCTGTGGTGCGTGCATATATGCATGTGCGTGTATGTGTGGGTGATTGTGTTGTGTGGGTATATGTATATGTGAGTGTATAGGTGTGGGTGTGTATATATATGTTTGCGTGCGTGGGAACAAGGGGGGGGAATATTATATATACAAAATATATATTTCCTTAAATTTTGATTTTTTCGGAAACTGGTTACGCAGAGGCGGAGGGGATGAATGGGGTGAGGGAGAGGGAGGGTGTGTGTGTGTGTGTGTGTTGTGAATGCAACGCCTGCGTATGTGCTGGCTAGAGAGAGAGAGAGAGAGAGAGAGAGAGAGAGAGAGAGAGAGAGAGAGAGAGAGAGAGAGAGAGAGAGAGAGAGAGAACGCGAGCTGCGGACTGAGGGGGGCGCGCGCACAACATGGGTGAGAGGGAGAGGGGGTGAGAGGATAACGGGGGGGGGGGGGGGTAGTGTGTGTGTGGTGGTGTATGTTCTCAGCGCCCGCGAGGGCCGGGGAGAGAGAGGTGACAGAGAGCGAAAACCGGGAGGGGGGGGGGGGGTTGTGAGCATGGTCAACGAGGGAGAGGGGGTGAGTGATAATATAAAAAGGCTCCCCCTTTAGGCGGGTTCCCACCATGGGAAAAGAGGGTGAGAGAGGGAATGGGGGGGTTGTGAGTGATGGTGAGAGGATAGGGGTGAGAGAGAGAGAGAGAGAGAGAGAGAGAGAGAGAGAGAGAGAGAGAGAGAGAGAGAGAGAGAGAGAGAGAGAGAGAGAGAGAGAGAGAGAGAGAGAGAGAGAGAGAGAGAGAGAGAGAGAGAGAGAGAGAGAGAGAGAGAGAGTTTAGTGATGATAGGGGACAGGGGGTGTTACGCCCGTGGTCCGCCAGGAAGAAAACAGGGGGGGGGGGGGGGGGGGTAAGTAAGGCCAGTGGAATGTAGATGAGGGGAAAAATTGGGGATAGGTGGCCCGCTGGAGGGTGTGGACGAGCAAAGGTAGAGAGAGAAATAATATTTGGAAGAGAGAGAGGGAGAATATACACTAGCTGTGGCGGCCCCCCGGAGGGTGTGACAGAGGCATAGGTGTCTCATGCACCCACCGGGCCGGGTGATGCAGCGGCAAAGTAGGAGAGAGAGAGAATATTAGTGGAGCCAAGCAGTAGGAGAGAGAGAGTCCGTCTTCTGGTGATAATGGAGGGGTGTGGCCGAACGGGCGGCGCCCCGCTAGTGTTTAAGCCTAGAGGCGGGGCGGTGAATGGTAAAGAGATTATTTTTTGTTTTTTGTTTTTTTTCTTCTTTGGTAATATGGCCTCCCTTCCTTAGGGTGTGGTTCTTGCGATCGCGGTTTCGAAAACCGGCCATCATTAGCCGTCCCATCTGGCTAGAGGCATTCATGCTTCTAGCCCTTCCTGTGCATCTTTAGTTGTGGAATTAGAGGGTTATCCCTCTTCTGGAATGTCTAGCATGAACTCTGGATCAAACTTAAGAAAATACCTTTTCAACCCCCATCCATTGACTCTAGTCTTGTGAATTCTCCCATTTTCTTCCATCAGCTTATAGCTGCCGTTGTCATAGCGCCTTTTGATAATGAATGGTCCTTCCCATCTGGGTTGAAATTTCTTGTCTTTCCTGGTGTCGAATCTGTTGTCATATCTTAGAACTAACATACCCTTTTCTAGGCCCTTTTCTTTAAGCCCTTGATTGAAGGTGAGCTGGCGTCGTTCTGCCTGCAGTGCATAGTGATTGATTGCTTCTTCCCTATCTAGTTGGAGCCTCTCCAGATCCAAGATGTGGTTTTGGAGATTTACAATTGGACGTTGTAGCTGGATAGCCAAAACTCGTAAGCTGGCTATCGGTACCTCCATGGGTAGAATTGCCTCCTTTCCGTAAACTAGATGGAAAGGGGTGAAACCTAATGATGTTCGGAACGTCGTTCGGTAGGCCCATAGATCTTCCATGAGATGTTTATCCCAGTCTCCTGTGTGATTGTTCACCTGTTTTGTGATGATTTTGCAAATCATTCTGTTTACCTTTTCTACTAGGCCATTACACTGTGGATAGTATGGTGTGGAATGTCGGCGTGTGATGCCTATCTTTTTCATTAGTTCTCCTACCAGATCGCCTCTGAAACCTGGTCCCCTGTGTGATATTATCTCTAGAGGAGTGCCAAAATGGCAACAGATGTGCTCAAAAATGAACTTCGCTACCTCTTGGGATGTAATGTGGGTGGTGGCTATTGCTTCTGCCCATCGAGTCATGTAGTCTACACCCACTATAATGTACAATTTACCTGATTGGGCCCTTGGTAAAGGACCGATTGCATCTATTCCCCATTTCTCAAATGGACCATATGAGATGATAGGAGTCTAGGGCTCATAGGTTAATGTGCGATCACTGGCCACTTGACAAGCCTTGCATGTTTTACACCAATGGTGTACATCCCTGTTTAGACTAGGCCAAGAGTATCCTGCCTGTAGAATCTTCCTACTAATACAAGTGGTCATTTACAAGGCGGTATCTAGTAGCCTTCCTTACTAGCCACTATTTTTGGCCTTTGGTGTACCCTTCCAGACATTCTCCTGTATCTAGAAAGCTAATGATATCAGGCATAGCATCACTACCTTGAAAGAGAGTAGTTTCAGTTTGATTGCTCCTACGGGAACGTTTTGCATTCTTTCTTTGGCTAGAGCATCTGCCTCCTGATTTTCTACTCTGGGGACATGAAATAGTTTCACTGCTTCAAACTTCCTTAGAAGATCCTTAACTTTGCGTAGTTGACCAAGTAAAACCTGATTTTTACAAACCCAAGTGCCATTTATCTGCCTTATCAAAAGCAAAGCATCACCAAACACATTTAGGCGCTGAATTCCTTGTGAAATACATTGTTCCAACCCAAGAATTAGAGCTGCATACTCTACTTCATTGTTGGAGTGGGAGTGTAATAACTGCCCGATTGAGAATATCCTTTCTTGTTGCTCATTGAAAATGACTATGCCAGTTGCAGACTAGTCCACTGTTCTTTTGTATGCTCCGTCAAAGAATAGAGAGTGAGCTCTTTCTAGCTTAGGACTTTCTACCATTGGTGTTTCTTCTTTTGCTTTCGGATTGACCTTCAGCTTCTTCTCATAGTGGCGATGAGTGAGTATTCCCTCTAAGCTAGCCCTGGTGGAGTTTTCCACTTGCATGGTGTAGTTGAACTCTTGTAATCTAACCAGCCATTTAGAGATCCTAGATGAGACATTCATGTGTCGCATTACATATGGAAAGACCTCATCCATTGTCAGAATTACAAAGGGTCTAGGCAGAAGATAGGAGCGAAACTTTGTGGTAGCAAACATTAGTGCAAGAACCATGTGTTCTACTTCGGCAAATCCCTTTTCTTACGGGGTCATGACACGACTAGAGAAGTAAATAGGATGCATGAAACAAGTTCGGGGGTCCTTTTGCATTAGTACGGCTCCAAATGTATCACTTCCTACATTGGGGTTCACATAAAATGGCTCGTCCCACTTAGGGGGTGAAATGGTGGGAACCTTAGCTAGGATTTGCTTCACCTCGGTAAATTGTTGCTCATTTTCTTCACTCCATGAGAAGACATCCCTCTGGGTGATTTGTTGTAGAGGGAGGACCACTTGAGATAGCAAGTGAATGAACCTAGGCTTAAGTATCTTACCTTCTGAAGGAAAGAAATCAACTGCATAGCGGTGGTAGGTGATGACAAAGATACCCGAGCTTGAATCTTGCTAGGGTCAGCCTCAATCCCTTTTGCTGAAATTACATGGCCAAGGAGAGTGACCTTGCTTTCACCAATGTGACACTTATCCACGTTGAGTTGGCCACCCAAGGTTTGCAGCCTGGTTAAGCCATCATAGACTTTGCTTAAATGGAGGGCTCGTGAACTATAGATGCCAAAATCATCTATGAAAACCCGTATTGACGTTCCAAAGTAGGGTTGGAAAACAAAGGTCACATAGCGCTGAAATGTGGCCGGAGCGTTAGTGAGGCCAAAAGGCATCGCTCTGTAAGTAAAGCATCCCCAGGTGCGACGAAGGTTGTCTTCTTCTGGTCTTCTTCCGCAATGCTAATCTGGAAGTATCCTGAGTAGCCATCGCACACTGTGTATCGCTCGTGACCCGCCACTTCATTGAGAATTTCATCTTGGAATGGGAGGGGAAAGTGATCCCTCTTCGTGGCTGCATTGAGAGGTTTATAGTCCACACAGACTCTCCACTTGCCATTCTTCTTTGGTGTGACTACTACTGGGGAGACCCATTCTGAGTCTTCGACAGGGTAGATGAAACCTGCCTGTAGGAAACTCCTCACTTCTTTAAGTAGTGCCTCTTGCTGGATTACTCCAAGTCTTCTGAGCTTTTGCACCACGGGTTTACTGCCTTCCTTGAGTTTTATGTGGTGTTGTACTAATGTGATTCCTGTGATCTTATCATAGCCATCAATGAATAGTGTAGTGAAATTACCCAGCATGGAGACATATTCCTTCCTTTCTTCATCGGTTAACTCATTTGAGAGCATCCTTTGTAATTTACATGCATCCTCTAAGGATTGCATACCTGATGGTTCCTCTTGGTTTGTTGGGGGTGTTTCAGATTGTGTCAATCTTTTTGGGTCTTTAAGAATGACCCCCACCACTTCGATGCTACTGTCACTCCCGTCAGTGGTGGTTGTCTCTGCTCCTGAGGTAGACGAATGGTCGTTGGTGGACTCATCTTCTGAAGCCTCCAAGATCATGTTGTGTTGCTTCCCAGTGCTCATATCGTAGAATATGGACTTTCCTTTAGCATCCTTCATCTGAATCATTCCGGTGCTCCAGTCTTGCTTAGCTTCCATAGCCATGAGCCAGGTCTCCCAAGAATGATAGGGTAGCCCTCCCCTTTGTGTGGCATGACAAAGATGTCTACCTCCACTTCTGCATTGAATGCTTCTACTTTGACTGCATTCACAATGCCTACGCATTTCACTCTTACATTGTTTGCCATTTTGGCTCAGCAGGGTACCTGCCTACTCACCTCTAGACCTAGATGGTGCATCATTTTTCACGCATGACACATATTTAGGCGCCACCATCTATGTAGACGTTTGAGATTTATTGCCCCTTGATGTGGGCATCAATAGTTGGTAGGATGTCATTGAGATCCCTTCCAGAGATAGCCCCAGCTATCCTTGGTCTTGATTTCTTGGTACTCACCATTTTTGTCCATTGCCTCCTCATTCTTGGTGCAAGGTGGAGTAATTGGGGCCAAGTTATCTTCGGGCCCTGCATCAACACATCCTGAACTAAGTCATAGGGTTTAGCATACTCACCTAGTGAGAAATCAACGATGTCTATCTTCCATCACGGTTTAGCTGCTTGCTTGCTAGACTCGGCCTTCCCTTCCATTTTCTCTTCTCTTTGAGAGGCTTCCTCGTGCCTGGAACGCTTCACTCCCATAGCATCCACTTCTTCTACTTTTGCTTTCCCTTTGTGCTTCTCTCGAACTGATTCTTCTACCTTTGCCTTCCCTTTAGCCTCCAAGCTAATAACACTCACCGCTTGGTTTACAGCAGGTGGTGGGGGTAGTGGTGGAATGAGAGGTTGTGGTGGTGATTGTTGTTGTACAGGTGGTCAAAGGATCTGGACCGGTGGGATCAGCCCTGGTTGCATGGGTGGTGGTGGTCTTGCCCTTGGCAGAGAGATCTGATTCTGTCTCCCCCCTCTATTGAAATTTTGCCTCCTTGGATGTGGGCAGTAGTACATACCATGGCCGTCTTCCCCGCAATTGTAGTAGTGGTACTCTTGGTTTTGCCTTCGTTGTTCTCTTCCTTGTTCTGGATTTCTGACAGGTGCATGCCCTTGCTGCACCAGATGCACATATAAACTCTCTAGTTGGGTAATGATGTGACTTAACAGATCTTGCTGCTCTTCTGATACCTCTTGTGGTTGGGCTCTATGAATGGCTGTTGCAGTCATTGGGGTTGGTCGGACCGAGCTTGTTTCCTCTCACTCATTTACCCTTGCTTGCATGCGCAGATTCTTGCCTTTAAGGTGGGCTACTTCTACTGCCAATTCATATGTGGCAGGAAACCTTCCCTTCACCTTCTCTCTAAGCGGCGACCACAAGCCAGCAATGAAACAATCCTTCTTCAGGAAATTAGGCGCTCCTTCGCCTTCCTCTAGTGAGGCAACCCATCTCTCCCATAACTCCACAAACTTGGTCTCATAGGTGGCATACTCTAGCAGACCTCCCTGCTTCAATTCCGTCAGTAGCTGCCATAGCTTCTCCGAGGTTGTGCCTCCACCAAAACTGTTTACAAAGGCAGCACGTAACACATCCCATGCATTTTTGGTAGCGTGGGGTAATGCATTGTACCAGGACATGGCCTCTTCTTTCATCAGTAGAAAACAAATTCGAAGTCGTGAAGCGTCATCATCCTTGTTGGAAACCACACAAGCGATGTCGAAATCATCTAGAAAGTCGGTGGTGAGATCTTCTCCCTTCTTTCCACTGAACGTGGGGAAAGAAACACTTGCCATGGTAGTGACTCAGGAAATTACAAAAACAAAATTTCTTTCTTTTCTTTTATATTATACTAACAACAGTAACAGCTCATAGCGGCTTTTTACAGAGTTGGGTGGATAGATTAAAACAAGATAAAGATAGAAACATTGAAGGAATGGTGGTAATCCAATATGGGGAGAATGATAGGGTTTGTAGAATTAAGGATTTCTCCTAGCACCGCCGCACCGAATAGGTACACGATCTTCTGTTGGTAGAAGATTTTCCTATCTACATAGATATTCACATGCATATGCTGCAGGAACCTAAACGGGAACGTTGTCGGCCCATTTTTCATCATGCACAGAGGGTGGAGTACTTACTTATACTCTTACCGTGCCAGTGTTGATGAGTCGGCACATCCACAGGAGGTCGTCGCCGTTCATGGGCTCTACCTTTCCTTCGTCGCTTAGCACGTACGGGGTGATGGCAACGCGTCTTAGTCGGCGTGTTGCATGAATTCCACTCCATTCAGCTGCAACTCGTCTTCAGCCCACTGGGTTTTACCCGTGGTGGAGAGCTTCTTCAGGATAAGTTGTACAGGGAGAGGAGGACGACCCTCTACCCATCTTCCAAAATAGCAGGAGCAGTAGCCGAACCACTCTTCCTTAGGACATGGGAACCTTCTTACCACTTCTTCTTCAAGATTGTCGAAGTGGACTGGTAGTACTTGCATGCGTTGTGCGAATCGGTAGGCGACCTTCCACCGCTTAGCTTCGGATGACTTCCTCTTTGGCAAGCTGGGTACGACCCGGCTCTCTGAGCTTGAAGCACTTGCTTGGCCAGATGCTTCTCCCTTTGGGGTCATGTGTTTCCAGACTGGCTTAGCCTTTCCTTACCTTTTGGCTCGATCAGCCCCTTTAGGCCATTTTGGAGTAGAGGTTATAACTTTGATTACAGTTTCCTTAGGGAAGAGAGGCCTTACCGTTTTCTTTCCTCCTTTGATGTGGATGACTTCTTCACGGTGAATGTGAATGTAGACGATTTCAGCCCCTTCACTGCCTTCGTTGCTGGCACTCATTGACAGTGTGTTTTGTTTGACAACAGTGATAGAACTTCATAGACCTCCCACTTGATGCTCTCAATTTGTGGTTAGAATGACCAACACAAGATGGGGAGCTTACCTCTTGAATACTGACGACACTACAGCCTGGCAGTAGTACTTCAATAAAGGCGGCTAGTGCCTCCTTAGTCTCCTCCTCTTCCATCCTCCAGTTAGAAAATTCCTTCAGCCATTCGTCCATGATTGATGAGGTGTGTTGCTTTCAGCATTGTAAACTGAAGGTTTCTTAGAAGCCCTCCTGAGTGGGGGCACCAAATGACGAGAGCAAAGCGATACCCGAACCCCATCGGCCTCTAAAACCCGGGAGCCGATGCACACCTCGAGTTGGTCACAGTAAAGCGAACAGGGGGCACCACCTAGCTTTGAGCGGCTAGGACGCAGACCACGGTGATGTGAACACCGCAAACTTACACACACACACACACACACACACACACACACACACACACACACACAGAGCATTGACAAATGATGAAAACCCTCGGGGGTGTGAGGGAGAATTATTTCTTGCAGTATTTACAATGACCTTCCTTTCCGAGAGGTGACACACCGTGGTGATAGAGAGAAGAGATGGTGAATCTACTTGGTGTGTTCTTTAAAGACGAGCCGATGATATGGAACTTGTTGCCAAGAATGTGTATGTGTGTGTGCATCGACTATTGGAGTCGAGAGGTGGACGTAGCTCCCTTCACATGGTGCAAGTCCCAAAACAAACCATCACACAAGTCCCCTTCCTGTGATGCCAATAGTGTCAATTCCTCCCATTAAAACTCTACCAAGTTCTGACCTCTCATGACCTGCCCCCCCTGATAGTGACTTCTCAGTGTCCTTTTATAGGTGTTGGCTGCTTGGATTAGGGTAATCCCGATTTGATTAGGGTAAGCTAATCGGAGAGGCAAAGCAAGGTGGTGGGCCCAGTGTGGTTGACCCTTGCTTTGTCTTGGGAGTTATTAAAAATGAAAACCTCTAGGTGGGCCTTTGTGACCATCACCTAGAGAGAGGGAAATTACAAATTGGGAATTTACAAGGCTTGGGTGAAAACTAAAAAATGATGATAATAACCTACGGCTTACTGAAAATGGTGTCGTGGTTGCGTGATGCCAGTGAATCGCAGCTTGCCAGTGCATCGCTGTAGCTACATGTCTCTTCAGGGTCGGCCAGGGCATGCCTTTGGCGCCTTTGTTCTTTTCGTTGTCCTCCTTTGTTGATGGCTCGTAATCATAAGATCCTCTTTTTTTTCTATTTTTTTATATGTGTGGTGCGTGCGTATATGCGTGTGGGTGATCGTGTAGTGTGGGTAAGTGTATATGTGAGTGT
Source organism: Adiantum capillus-veneris (assembly GCF_014529385.1). Classification (NCBI taxonomy): domain Eukaryota; kingdom Viridiplantae; phylum Streptophyta; class Polypodiopsida; order Polypodiales; family Pteridaceae; genus Adiantum; species Adiantum capillus-veneris. Next base: position 83,486,196 of record NC_140931.1, on the reverse strand, counting down.
ATAGGTGTGGGTGTGCATATATATGTGTGCATGCGTATGCGTGCGTGGGAACAAGGGGGGGGGGGGATATTATATATACAAAATATATATTTTGTTAAATTTTGATTTTTTCGAAAACTGGTTACGCAGAGGCGGAGGGGATGAATGGGGTGAGGAAGAGGGTGTGTGTGTGTGTGTGTGTGTGTGTGTGTGTGTGTGTGTGTGTGTGTGTGTGTGTGTGTGTGTGTGTGTTGTGAACGCAGCGCCTGCGTATGTGCTGGTTGCGGAGAGAGAGAGAACACGAGCTGCGGACTGAGAGGGCGTGCACACAGCGTGGGTGAGAGGGAGAGGGTGTGGAGAGGGGGTGAGAGGAGGGGGGGGGGGGGGGGGGGGGGGGGGGGGGTTAATGTGTGTTGTTGGGGTATAAAGCCCAATGTGGTCGCCCAGGTAAGTGGGCGGGCCGCCAGGTATGTACACATGTTCTTTTGTAAAAACCTAATAAGAACTCACTATGCTCTACACATTACAGTAGAGCGAGTTCACCATATCGTCGTGCTCTTCTTCTTGCACTCTCTCTCGCGTCGCACTTCCGCTCGTACTCCTTCAACTGGTATCAGAGCTCAGATCGAGGCTCGAGGCAGCACTGCAGGAGGCTAGAGTCACCAGCTCAGATTGGAGTGAAATTCGACAGGCGAAGACACGGCCCCAAATCTCATTTCATTCTGAGGTCATCTCGGCCACCGTTCGACTTCGACAAAAGTCTGCGTAGGCCATTTTCGACTACGTGTTCTCGACGGGTGCAGATCCGACTCTGCAAATTTGGGGTTTTTGGCCTACGACTGCAGGTGCTGAGGATATCGACACTCCCAGAGTGTTGATTTGTGGCTGTCTACACATCGAAGGACGGCTCACAGTTCTTGGAGGCGTGTCACATACGACACGGGCGCATCTACACACAGACTGTAGGCGACATCCACTAGTTCATCAGGTAGCTTGTGTTTGCTGCTTGATATTCCAGATTTCATCTTGACATTGCAGGTACTTCCACATGGGATGTATTGTCAGAGATCATGTATGTTTGTTGAGAGTTTGCTGGCTGTGAGTCACGCAGCAAACAACCGCCGCAGCGGTTACAGTATACAGTGGGAAATTTGTGGATGTATGACTTTGTGGGAAGTCTATGTACTGTCAGATTTACTGCAGCCTTTGTTGAGGGTCGAGTGAGGTTTTATTGAGCTGGGGGATTCTCGAATGTTGAGATCCTTTGGGTGATACAGGTCTTGGAGCGATCCCTCGAGCACCCTTAGATAGGCAGCTAGGATGTATTCACTGTGAGTTAGACAGTTGGGATTGCATCTTTGCTTTACTGCCGTTGAGGCATTTTCACAGTCTATGCTTACAGGACAGTAACAGGACAGTGAGAGACAGTACAGGTGCAGGACAGGTTTACCCGCAGCTTACAGTGTCAGAGAGACAGTGTTTTTTGAGTTGTTTTTGGTCTGTTTTTGAGTACACCAGAGCCATTCTACAAAGGAGACTCTGCCAAAATTTCTGCAGAATCTGAAGCTTTCGTGGTTCATTTGACAGGTTGATATTGGTTCAGAGGTCAGTTTACAGGGGAAACTCTGCCGAATTTTTCCCAGGAAAGTAAACTACTGTGAATCGTAGCTATGGCTGGATCACAGGACACTGCTCTTTACAATATCAAGAAGCTGGATGGAACCAATTTCCCATTGTGGAAGAAGCAGATTTGGCACGTGTTGGTACAAAAGAAGCAGATAAAACCTATAAAGCTCAAGGGGATAAAACCAGAAGATATGGACGAAGATGAATGGAGCGAAATGGATGAATTGGCACTTTCTACCATTATGTTGACTTTGGCAGAAAGCGTTTACTTCAATGTAGCAGACGAGATGTCGGCTTATCAAGCATGGTTAAAGCTGAGTGATCTTTATGAGAAGCAGAGTGCAGCTTCACAGGTATACTGGCTTAAGAAGCTTGTTGACTTGAAGATGAAAGAAGCGACACCTATGTCCAATCATCTGAATGAATTCAACACAATCTATAGTCAGTTGTCAGCTCAAGGTGTCAAGTTTGATGAACCTGTTAGAGCTATGTTCCTATTGATCACATTGCCGGAATGTTGGGACACTTTTCGCACAGCTTTGAGTAATTCTGCACCTCCAGATGGTTTGAACATAGCAGGTGTAGAAGGAAGTCTGCTTACTGAAGAAACCAATAGAAAGACAATGGACAAAGGCAAAGGAACAGCCTTAGTTGTCAGGGGAAGGACCAAAGAAAAGTACAAAGGTGGAAAGAGGAATCAGTCTCGTAGCAAGTCCCGCAGTGCTAAAGGCAAGAGTGACATAGAATGCTACCATTGTGGCAAGAAGGGTCACATGAAAAGAGACTGCAGAGAATGGAAAGCAAAAAAAGGCAAAGAGAAAGCTGAAGACCATGGTGAGAAGAACAAGTCCTCAGTGAAGATTCAAGAAATAAATGTGACAAACACTGTTGCAGAGGATGACAGTCTAGTGTCAGGAGACATCTACTTCTTGAAGAATACAATGGACTCAGCTCTTCTTACAGCATCTCATGGAAATGCACTGAGTGACTGGATTATAGACTCAGGGGCATCACTTCATGTGTCTCCAAACAAGGAGTGGTTTACCTCTTATGTGACCACTAAAGATCATGTTCGGCTAGGCAATGGACAGACATGTGAGATCTTAGGTGTTGGAGATGTTCAATTGAAGTTTCAGAATGGCTCTTCTTTCACACTGAAGAATGTGACACATGTTCCCGCAATTACAAAGAGCTTGATCAGCACAGGTTTACTTGATGATGCTAGCTACGTCACCACTTTTGGACAGAACATGTGGAAGATATTCAAGGGTTCTATGACAGTAGCACATGGAGTAAAGTCTGGAGGACTTTACATGATTTATGTATCAAATGTCTCTAAAAATGTAATCAATGTAACCGAGCAGCCGAACGTTTCTTTGTGGCATAGCCGGTTAGGACATATGTCCAAGAAGGGAATGGAAATCTTGTCTCGTTCTGGTTATTTACCTGGCTTTTCATTTAATGATTTTGAATTCTGTGAACATTGTCTGCATGGTAAGCAAACACAGCAGCCACATAAGCATAGAAGCAGTAGAAGAGATACACAGTTGGCACTTGTTCATAGTGATTTGTGTGGACCTATGCCTAACCTATCTCTAGGGGGAGCTTCTTACTTTATGAAATTTATAGATGATTACTCGAGGAAAGTATGGGTTTACTTTCTCAAGCACAAGGATGAAGCGTTTAGTGTTTTCAAAACGTTTGTGACACTTGTGGAGAATCAGAGTGGCAAGAAGCTTAAATGCTTACGCACTGACAATGGTGGAGAGTATGTTTCAAAGGCCTTTCAGGACTTTTGTGAGTCAAAAGGTATAAAACGTGAACTTACTGCTCCTTACAATCCTCCTCAAAATGGTGTTGCTGAGAGGATGAATAGGACCATAGAAGAGAAGGTCAGAAGTATGTAGTCTAATGCACAGCTGCCAAATGGGTTTTGTGCTGAAGCTGTATCAACAACTGTTCATCTTGTAAATAGATCTCCTAGCAAGGTTTTGCAGAAGGATTTAGTGCCAGAGATGGTATGGTCAGGCAAAATGCCCTCATACAAGCATCTCAGAGTCTTTGGCTGTGAGGTATATACTCATGTTCCAAAGGAATTTAGGAACAAACTTGAGCCAAAGAGTAGAAAGTGCATCTTTCTAGGCTATGGTAATTCTGGTGAGATGGGGTACAGACTTTGGGATCCCGAATCCAGAAAGGTTGTCCGCAGCAATGATGTTCACTTTAATGAATCCAAATATCATTCTAAACCAGAGAGGGTTGAGGAGATTAGAAGAGTTGTCTTCCAAGAAGATGGACTTGCACGTCCAAGACATAATGTCAGGGCTCAAGAGGAGCAAGGACAGGATAGAGTGGAACCACAGGTTGTGGCTGAGCCTGAGCCACCTATTGTGCGTAGATCTGGACGTGTCACGCGACCTCCTGATAGGTTTGTTCCATCTATGAACTATGTCATGTTGACTGATTGCAATGAGCCTTCATGTTACAAGGAAGCAGTGCAAATGAAGGACTCCGGGAATTGGCAATTGGCCATGCAGTCAAAGATGACAGCTCTGCATAAAAACCAAACATGGAAGCTAGTTAACTTACCACATGGCAAAAAGGCTCTACCTTGTAAATGGGTTTACAGGTATAAGATCACCGCTCATGATAGTCAGCCAAAGTACAAAGCAAGGCTTGTTGCCAAGGGCTTTAAGCAAGAACAAGGCATTGACTTTGAGGAAGTCTTCTCTCCGGTGGTCAAGATGACTACATTGAGATGCTTTCTTGCATTGGTTGCCATATTAGATTTGGTGTTGCACCAAATGGATGTCAAGACAGCGTTCTTGCATGGTGATTTAGATGTGGAAATTTACATGCAGCAGCCAGAAGGGTTTGTTGAGAAAGGCAAGGAAGATTGGGTATGCTAGTTGTTAAAGAGTCTTTATGGCTTAAAACAATCACCGAGGGCATGGTACCATAAATTCCACAAGTTTATGCTTTCTCAAGGCTACAAACGTAGTGAGTTTGATCATTGTCTATATACAAAGAAGGCTAAGGGTGGCAGTTGGCTGATCCTTATTTTGTATGTGGATGACATGTTGATTGCTGGCAAGCACTTGGAAGAAATTTCAGCTTTGAATTCAAAGATGGCAAAATCGTTTGACATGAAAGACATGGGTGAGGCAAGTCATATACTTGGTATGCGCATTGAGAGAGACAGATCAAAGAAGTTGATTTGGTTATCTCAAACAGAGTATATTGACAAGGTTTTGCAATGTTTCAATATGGAGAAGGGAAAGGCATTGAGTGTTCCATTGCCACCATATGTGAAACTTAGCAAACAAGATTGTCCTGTGTCTGAGGAAGAACAGGCTGAAATAGATAAGATTCCATATGCGTCTGCAGTGGGTAGTTTGATGTATGCAATGATTGCTACTCGCCCAGACATTGCATTTGCAGTGGGAGTAGTAAGTCGATACATGTCAAACCCAGGCAAGAAACATTGGGAGGAAGTGGAAGGAATATTGAGATACCTGAAAGCTACAAAGAGTATGCGTATATGCTATGGGAGTCAGGAGCTAAGTGTAAAGGGTTTTACAGACTCAGATTATGCTGGTGACTTAGACAACCGAAGGTCTACGTCAGGGTATGTCTTTACATTGGCTGGTGGAGCAGTATCATGGCGTTCTAGATTACAAGATTGTGTTACTCAGTCTACTACAGAGGCTGAATATGTTGCAACATCAGAGGCATGCAAAGAATCAATTTGGCTTAATCGACTAGTAACAGATTTGGGAATCAAAGAAGAGATGCCTGTGTTATATTGTGATAGTCAAAGTGCTATACAATTGGCTCGCAATCCAGTTTATCACTCAAAGACAAAGCATGTGGATGCGAAGTATCATTTCATCAAGGAAATGCTCGAGGATAAGCAACTTCAGCTTGTCAAAGTTCACACCACAGAAAATCCTGTTGATCTACTTACAAAAGGACTTCCCTCAGAGAGCTTTGCGCATTTTCGCAAGCAGTTAGGTGTAGGGTAGTACATCACTTCTCTACATCTCTTGTATATTAGCTTGTATAGTAGCTTCTCTCACATTTAAAGTACCGCATTGGACTTTAAGTGGGAGGTTGTTGGGGTATAAAGCCCAATGTGGTCGCCCAGGTAAGTGGGCGGGCCGCCAGGTATGTACACATATTCTTTTGTAAAAACCTAATAAGAACTCACTATGCTCTACACATTACAGTAGAGGGAGTTCACCATATCGTCGTGCTCTTCTTCTCGCACTCTCTCTCGCGTCGCACTTCCGCTCATACTCCTTCAATACCAAATTTTAGTACACATTGAAATGCAAAAAGGTTTTTTTGTGCAATCTAACTAACGAAAACATGTTGTATGATGGTTTGCAAAAGCATTCAAAGTAGCAAATGGCCATGTAAGTGAAGGAATAGGCAAGTGTGCCAACACGTCTCATGGTGATTTTAATGTGAGCACAACTTGCAACTTATGATTAAATTCATGTTTGTGCCAACCTTGGAATGTAAGATATATGTAAAGATCTATCAACATCGGCAATATTGGTCGTTCGTGGGTAACCAGTTACTCACTAAGATATCGTGTGGAATGGAGCTTGCAAAATGGTGCTCTGCAATGCAAATTCTACAACAATTTAGGTGCCCATAAGCATACATAGGTTGTGCTTCTACCTCGCACAAATGCAAAATGTTGTGTGCCACAAGCGACTATATCATAGTGCATGCATCGTTAGTGCTTCTACCTCACACAAATGTAAAATGCTATGGTATAGTGGCACTAGCCATGTAGACAAAGGATATTGGCAGCTGAAAGAAGGGCAGCTACATTCAAAAGGCTATGGAAATTGTTTAGAGTTTGCGCATGTGTGTTATAGTCTCCTTTCTCTCCTTCTCACTCCTCAATGTTCATTTTCCTATTTGTGTTACTTCGCTAAGAGTCAAAAGGCCTCGGACAAGTGTAATGCTAACATATTGAGTTGATGCTTTTATGATATTTTCAGTATAGTAGGAGAGCTATTGCTTTACTTTAGTATCTTACTAATATAATGCATAATATGATGTCCACGGAGACCGACTCTTTCAATTCATTTTTCATAATTGTGCATCTCAATCCATGTGCGTACATGTTCTTCATGAAATGTGAGAATTTCATGATGTGCTCAAGGAGACCTGTGTGTGTGTGTGTGTGTGTGCGTGCGTGCGATGCGATATATGCCATTGGGACATTGGCTGGGATTCTCATCGATTGTGCACTTTATTCCCCTAGGAATTTTGCATCGTTAGAGGTGATGCCGTTGCCGGAGGCGGTGCCGTTGTACTAGTCCAAATAAGATAGAAGACACAACCACCAAAAAATCTTTGAACTTTAATTATAGTTTTACATGTTTCTTTCATGTTTTTGATTGCATCCATCTTTTTTGAACAAGGCCTTCTATCATAAGGACCACACATATGCTTCACAATCAAAGAGTTAACACTTCATTAACTCCAAATACATATTTTTGTCCTGACAAGGTAAGATTAACTTCTTCCAGCCTTGACAAAATCTTCTCACAATCTTCGATATGGTTTGCAACAAACTTACGGCATCCCCTTGAATCCATAGCTTTATCTTTATCTTTGTCTTCACATCTTTTTCACAATCAAACAATTAACACTTCATTAACTCCAAATACATATTTTTGTCCTGACAAGGTAAGATTAACTTCTTCCATCCTTGACAAAATCTTCTCACAATCTTCGATATGGTTTGCAACAAACTTACGGCATCCCCTTGAATCCATAGCTTTATCTTTTTCTTTGTATTCACATCTTTTGATGGGCACATCATCAAGAAATGCCATTGTGATTTGAGGTATGAAGTCACGTAGAACCTTGTTCATCCCATTCATCATATGCCAACTGAATTCGTTGCTCCTTGAGGTAAGGTACACATCCTTGCTAGTCCTAAAGGTGTTTTCACAGTTGTCAAATCTCTACTCTCAACATCTGGTTGAAATTGATCGTACCCTGAATAGAGATCCCCCATTGAGTAAATTGACCTTCCTGCAAACGCCTTTGTAAATTCATCCACTATAGGTCCTTTACCCACATTCTTGATGGTAGTCTACGTCAGGGTATGTCTTTACATTGGCTGGTGGAGCAGTATCATGGCGTTCTAGATTAGAAGATTGTGTTACTCAGTCTACTACAGAGGCTGAATATGTTGCAGCATCAGAGGCATGCAAAGAATCAATTTGGCTTAATCGACTAGTAACAGATTTGGGAATCAAAGAAGAGATGCTCTACACATTACAGTAGAGCGAGTTCACCATATCGTCGTGCTCTTCTTCTCGCACTCTCTCTCACGTCGCACTTCCGCTTGTACTCCTTCATGTGTGTGGTGGTGTATGTTCTCAGCGCCTGCGAGGGCCGGGGAGGGAGAGGCGACAGAGAGCGGAAACCGGGAAGGGGGGGAGGGTTGTGAGCATGGTCAACGAGGGAGAGGGGGTGAGTGATAATATAAAAAGGCTCCCCCTTAAGGCGGGTTCCCGCCATGGGAAAAGAGGGTGAGAGAGGGAATGGGGGGGTTGTGAGTGATGGTGAGAGGATAGGGGTGGGAGAGAGAAGATAGAGAGAGAGAGAGAGAGAGAGAGAGAGAGAGAGAGAGAGAGAGAGAGAGAGAGTTTAGTGATGATAGGGAAGAGGGGGTGTTAGGCCCGTGGTCCTCTAGGAAGAAAACGGGGGGGGGGGTAGTAAGGCTAGTGAAATGTGGACGAGGGAAAAAATTGGGGGTAGGCGGCCCATTGGAGGGTGTGGACGAGCAAAGGTAGAGAGAGAAAGAATATTTGGAAGAGAGAGAGGGAGAATATACAGTAGCTGCAACGGCCCGTCGGAGGGTGTGAGAGAGGCATAGGTGTCTCATGCGCCCACTGGGCTGGGTGATGTAGCGGCAGAGTAGGAGAGAGAGAGAGAATATTACTGGGGCCGAGCAGTAGGAGAGAGAGAGTCCGTCTTCTGGCGATAATGGAGGGGTGTGGCCCAACTGGCAGTGCCCCACTAGTGGTTAAGCTTATAGGGGGGGGTGGTGAATGGTAAAGAGCTTCTTTTTTTTCTCTTCTTCTTCTTTGGTTATATGGCCTCCCTTCCTTAGGGTGTGGTTCTCACGGTCGCGGTTTTGAAAACCGGCCGTCAACGCACACAAGCAGAGAAGAGAAGGGGGAAGGGGAAATGACGCCAAGAAACATCAATGAATGGCCTTCTTACATGTACAACCATGTACAATCAATCCGCACCCATGCCGGCACAAACCTTGGCAAAAAAGCTCAACAGGCAAAAGCCCCAATGGCTTCCCCAAAAAAACGGAAGGGAGAAAGCCTAAAATGGCAAAAGCCCTTTCAAATTTACGTTTACATCCTTTTATAGGGGTGTGTAGGAACCCAAAAAAGAAAAACATGAGAGCTTCTCTAGCTCATGCACTTCAATCCGGAGACTATTTTAGAATTTTCCTTGCATTCCATACACTTGGCTGACCACTTTTGGTAACTCTTGCATGGTGCACTCCTTTGTCCTATCCTTTGTATGCCTGGCTCGGTCGCCCGCCTGTTCTTTGCGCCTACACTTTGGCATACCTTTGAACACCCTCTCTCTTCCTCTTGCTCCACTGGTGGGACTGCCCTTTGCGGCGGGATATACCCCTTGGGCCGCCTTGGAATGTCCCTCTCTCCCTCTCTCTGCTTTCTGTTGCTTGCCGCGGGACCCCTCCCTACCCTAGCACTAGTGATATCGCTGGGGGGGGGGGGGGGGGGGGGGGGGGGGTTACCTTCAAAAAAAGAGGGGGACTTTTGAGGCAAGGGAATCGACCCCAGCATGCCACCACATCATCACCTCAGATCACACTGCCGACGGGTGCCGATGAGAACCACTGACCGCGCTAGCGCGCCACCTTGTGCCGCCTCAACCGGCCAAAATCGCCACCCTGCGCAGCACCCCGAGCGGGCCGCCATAGCCTCACGCACCGGGAACTCACTTCCCTCATCTCTCTCCAATGGGCTCCACACTGTAGCTCTTATACTCTGTCATCCCAGCTTGAATCCGCACATATGGGATATTACTAGCGCCACATGGAAGCTCTACTAATCCTGGCTTCCAAATTCCTTCACAAAACGTTAAGCCTCTTATGAAAAACCCCCTCATAATCATTATTTTCCTCTGCTTACCCTTGCCTGCCAACTGTCACATGGCAATCTGATCGTTGAGCCGAAAAACCCATCCGCCACAAGCTCGCTGTGCCGATTCAAAAATGCTCGGCTCCTGTCGCATTTCGGGATTCCCTAAGACCCCGAACCGAGGTCGCAAAAACATGTATATTCATTTGCAACCAACTCCAAACAAATACACCCAAGCTTCCGACTTCGATAACTTTCCACTCTGGGCTTCGTTTGACGAGTAGTCAAATCTTGTTAGCCCCTTACACTGCATAACACCTTCTCAAACTTTGTCAAGGCCCAAAAAACACCAGATGGCATGCCTCCCCATGCGGTCAGGTGGGCACCAACCTAGCTACCCTGTCCGGCAAGAATCTGCAATGCATTGAACCTTCAAACTTCAATATATTGGGCTCCATAGCTCTATTTGATGAGCCGTCTAGACCTACTTCTTCAGCACTTCAAGCTCTACATTCTAGGCCCAAAGGCTGCTCCTTGAACCTCCTTCATCTGCTCCACAAATTAGCCCCTCTTGGAGCCTTCCTTGGCCTGTAAACAACATCAGCCATACATATCTGCTGCCACCTACCTACCTGGGATCTTCATAGCTGCTCTAGCCCTTGCCATGCTTTTGCTAGCCTGCACATACGTGCCCATGCCATCTTGTATGGTCGACCAACTTTGGCTGCACCAGCATCTTAAGATGAAAGAAGGTAGCAATATTAGTTCACACTGGAACGAGTTTAACAACGTGTTTACTAAATTGACATTAAAGGGGTTCAATTTTGATAATGAAATGAAAGACATTTTCTTGCTATGTTCTTTGTCGGCATCATGGGATACATTTAAGACTTCCATTAGTAACTCCACCCCTTTGGGCAAGCTTGTTTTCTTTGATGTTACTAGTGCTTTTGCTCATGGAAGAGATTTGACATCAGTCTTCTTGACATAGCGTGGACACGGTGATGCCATGGAAACAATCAAAGACAGAGAGGTCATAGTCGCAGTCGTGGCCGTTCTTAGGATCACAAGAATGCATGTAGGAAGAGTCGTGGACAAGGCATAGGGAACATTGAATGCTACCATTGTCACAAGAAAGAACACATGAAAAAATATTGTCATTTGTTGCAAAGAGAGAGGGGTAATGCCATTGTTGAAAGTTTTACACCTCCTAAGAGCAATGTGAAGTTAGAGGAGCTCAAAGTCATTGAGCCTCGACATGTTAAGGATGTCCCTGACATTCCATAGCCATCAGATGTATTAATCTTCAATTTTGATTTGAGTCCAGAGGTGCTGTTAGCTCTTGACAAATGCTATGCATATAATTGGATCATTGACTCACGTGCCAATTTTCATGTTACTCCTCAAAAGGAGTGGTTCTCTAGTTATGCTTCTACACATGGTTCAATTAAGCTAGGTGATTCTCATCTGCTTTAGATATGTGGCATTAGAGATGTGAAGTTGCATATACATAATGGCATTGAGTTTGTATTGCGAGGTGTTAGACATGTGTTAAAGCTAATCAAGAGCTTGGTTTCAACAGGGTAGCTTGATGATCTTCACTACAAGGGCGCTTTCTAAGTAGGGATGCCTAGGAAAGAGACGTCCAAATTTTTGCTCCAAAAAATAAATAAGCATCGCAATTTGCGATGCACATAGGGATGCCTACAAATTGTATTGCGTCGCATAAGCGACACAAAAGACTTCAAAAATACCAAATTTGTCGCAGGAACAATTTTTGCTCCCACGACATTTCATAGAGCAGCAAGCAGCGATGGAGTAGAGCCCGTGCCGCCCGTCCCCCTCTTCCCCTTTCCGGCATTTCTACGTCCTCCCGCCACCCGTCCCCCTCTTCCCCTTCAACATCCCCCTGTTCCAAAGGAGGGTTGGTAGGCACGCGCATGCACATGTGCACACACACACACACACACACACACACACACACACTCACACACAGAGAAATGAAATGATATATTAACGTCTTCAAAAGGCCAAAATGACCTATGAGACTAATCTGTTACAAACTGGTGAATTTGATGACATGTCTAACTACAAAAAAAGAGGCACAAAGAGAGAGAGAGAGAGAGAGAGAGAGAGAGAGAGAGAGAGAGAGAGAGAGAGAGAGAGAGAGAGAGAGAGAGAGAGAGAGAGAGAGAGAGAGAGAGAGAGAGACAAAGAGAGAGAGAGAGAGAGAGAGAGAGATTTTAACTCCTTCAACATTTCAAGCTCTACACTTCTAGGCCCAAAGACTGCCCCTTGAACCCCCTTCATCTTCTCCCCAAATCAGCCCCTCTTGGAGCGTTCCTTGGCCTATAAACCGCATCATCCATACATATCCGCTGCCACCTGCCTGCCCAAGATCCTTATAGCTGCTCTAGCCCTTTGCCATGCTTCTGCTAGCCTGCACATACCTGCCCATGCCATCTTCTATGGTCGACCAGATTTGGTTGCACCATCATTGCCCACCCCCTAGTTGAGCATTCATGCTCAACTAAAAAAGATCTTTATTCCATTTCTAACTGCAAAACCTTCAACACACTATGAGAAAACCAAAACCATATGTACACAGTCTTATTCTGCCTACTGCCAAACCGTCAAGTGGGTTGCCCCACCCCTGTATCACATAGCTTCCGCCTGGATCAAACACCTGCCATTTGTGTCTTCCACCCATCTGTAACTGCTCACCATAGTGCCATACCCCAGCACATAGCCCATCATATGTGTAGGCTGTCCATAGTTTACCTTCAACACTCCAAGCATACCTCCACAAACTGTCTACTCCATACCAAGCAGCATAAAGCATATCACCATCCAAAAAACATGTACCTGCCACTAAGCTTGAACACATGTTTGACCTCCCTCCCAACCAAATAAAGTGGAGGCCTCAACCATAGACCCCTTCATCTGTTGAACCATCCAACACATTGTTGTATCTACCATCATATTCATCAACCATAGCTCACATACCTTCAATGGAAGCAAAGACACTACTTGGGATTCTACTTTATCCACCACTGGACATGTCTGATGCATCAGAATCTCCACCATCTTTGGCAACATAGCCTCCTCTTTGGCCACACACTCAATTCTAGCATCATCAAGCTCCTCCTTGTTAACCAACCCTTCAAGGTCGATCAGCACCACTCTTCACCTTCAACCACCTGCTCTTCCAGCATTTTCTCTTTAATCACCTCTTCTACCGATGCATCATGCTCCGCCAAGGAAGAGAGAAACGCATTCCCTATTGTATCATCCTCGTCATCCTCCATAGGCACGACTGCTCTATCTCTCCTGGCAAAACTCTGCACCTGTTGACCACCATGGCACATTCTACCGCCACTTTCATCAACATGGCCATTAGCATGGCACCACACACCACCTTTACCTGCATATCATCACTTGTAGGCCTAGACTGCTCCACTTGGTCTTCATCATGCACCTCGGCTTGCTCTGTTCCATGCTCTCCGTGCACATGGGCTACTACCATATCATCAAACACATAATAAGGCAGCTTTACCTTTACCAGCTCACGTTCAACAGACTCCATCTCCTCGCCATAGGATGTGTACTCATCCGCTCTATCCTCCTTGCTTGTCTTCTAGCAACTCGATCTTGTATCATCATCAACATCGGCACCATATACCGACTCCGTATCTGCATCTTCATCTCCTTGCTGCTCCACAAAATCTTGACCATCTCCATGACTTTGATCACTTTCTCCATCGGCTTTTGAACCCTCGATATCTGCAACCCGATTGCATTTTCATGCAGACTTTCAACAAGAACAGGCTTTACCTCTTTAAGCTGCATCGGAACCTCAACATCTGCTACCGCTTTTGCATCTTGATTCACCTCAACATGGAGCTTCTCTTCATTGACAAGCTCATCCACCCTCGGCACATGCACATCACAAACTAGAAACCTCCAAGGAACATAACCAACCATAGGCCTTACCTCAATAGGCTCTACACTTCAAACACTTGGAACCACTCGGACCAAAGAACACGTCGCTACCTCCACAACAGGCACATAATTTGCCGGCTTCAACACGCCCATCTCGAGCTTCCTCTTTACCTTTCTGCTCTTCATCTTGGAAAGATAGACCATGTCTTCATATGTGTCAGCACCGTCCTCGACCTTTTCTCTAACCTTCGGATGCAAGCACTCTAGCAGCTTTGACAACTTCAAATATTGATGGCTTTTTACCCCAGTAGCAACCTCTAATTGCTTCCAACAGGCTTCAAATTGCTCAATGAAAATAGAGAAATCCTTACTCACATCCTGGCGTACCGCCTTCAGCTTTGCACCAGCTTCTTCCGCAATAATCACCTCTCAAAACCGCTCCAGAAACTGACTTTGCAACCTTTGCCATGATTCTTGATCACTACTCTTTAAACCATCGAAGCAAACCTTGGCTCATCCTCCCATCAATAGCAACACCATCTACAACCTTTCCGCATCCGTCAATATATGTGTCGACATCAACCATAACTCAAAATCTGCTAACCAATCCTCAGGATCTTCAACGCTCGTAAATATGGGGCCAACACTTGGCTCCACCATCTCTGCCAGCTTCAAACTCGACCATGGAACACTTCAACCATCAACCAACCACTTTGTCGGGGCTAAAAGACACCACTTCCAACCTCAACCGGAGCATCAAACAGCTCCTCATTGGGGGCACCAGAAGATGGAGAGGGGGAAAGGGGAACACACCCAGCACAAAACACAATGCCTCACTATAGCCCAGGGTATACACAGCACCCCAATCCACTAGAGTTCACCTTCAAAACACGACACTACCTGCAAGCAAACCACCGCCTGCACACAACCATATGCACACACACCTTGCACTGCACCAAACAGACCTAATCACTCTACTCTGCTCAATTCACAACCTTCCACACGCACACATCCTCTCTCTATCTCTCTTTGCACGACAAACTTCGGGGGGACACACACGCCCGAAAACACACGCACACAAGCAGAGAAGAGAAGGGGGTAGGGGAAATGATGCCAAGAGACATCAATGAATGGCCTTCTTGCATATACAACCATGTACAATCAATCTGCACCCCTGTCGGCAAATTGGCTCCAAATCATGTGAAATTTTGTACACAGCATAAACATAGCCTAAATATCACATGCCTATGCTCAAAAATGCATTTTTCAAAAATAGACATTATACACGTATAAAGTCTAATTTTGTCACACAGAAGTGCTGCCAACATTTTGATCATCCATATTTTTTAAGCATATCACACCTCACCTTACACCAAGTTTGGACAAAATTGGAAATGTTTTGATCATTTGCATCATATCCAAAAACAAAGTGTCTTAACCTGTTTTTATGGCTTTGAGCTCAAGAGCACTTGTACAAATTCATTTGTGCACCTATCTAAGCCTTATAAACATCATGGACTATATCTACAACCAGTCTAGGCCAAGAATCCTTAAATAGACATTATACGCGTATAATGTTGATCGGCCCATACATGATAAGCTATCTTGGTTTTGAAGCCTCTAGCTATTTGAACACATCATCATGAGCCCCCCATTACACTTCAATCACAAATGGATGTGTTTTGACCTTCATTCACTCAAAAGAACAAAATGATGTGTGATGAGACCTCTTAAAGCCTTTTTACACAATTCACAAGTTCAAATTCATATCAGAGGTCAAGGACACCTTACACAAGCCATACACAACCTGCCTGTGGAATTTCGAGTTGTTTTGCATCAAGAAACTTTATACGCGTATAATGTCTAAACTATTATATAGAGGCCAAACCAAGAAATTCTCAGCACATGCTTGTGCACCATGTCGTATACAATTCATGCCTTCAATTTGGACAAGTTCGGGCTAGGTGATGACCACTTGGAGCACAAAATAAAAAAATCCCACCAAAGGAATCATTCAGAGTCCCCATCCACATAACCCATCTCCAAATAAAATTCAGAGGTGATAAAGGGAGTCTTAGTCACCAAAGGAATCTACGGACGAAGTGTAAAGCCAGAAAACTCACTGAAGACATTATACGCGTATAATGTCTTCCTATAGACAAATGGCAGTTTTGGGCAAAACTTTCACTTCAAGGCCTTTATCCCAACAATATTGACCCAAAGCTCAAGTCCCATCAAATTCTGTGGCCTTTTACCCATCTTAACCCCAATATCGGAATCCAAAGCTCCATAATTGAAATTTGGCTCCATGCACAGGAGGAGAATCCAAAATCAAATTCTAATGTCACAGGAACATCAATCTACACCCAAAAGCAATCATAACCATGTGCATTGCACCCTTAGGCCCTAATTAGCCAGTTTTTCAATTTAAAAGTCATTTGGACAGCTAGAAACTGAGAAAATGTAGAATTAGCTAACTTTCACGCTCGAAGTGTCTGCAGGATCTATGGAGACTAGTAAATCACCAACAAAGAAGAAAAGAATGTCTATAAAGGACATTATTGTGGCCAGTGATCCCTATACACTGCCAGAGGAGACACTCAAGCTAGCTAAGGTTTGGGTAGATGAGGCCACATTAGAAAAGGAAGGAGTGGCAGTTTACCAGGGCACTTTCAGAGACCCACAAGGCAACACAGTGGATTTCCCAATGAATCCATGAGAGATGTTAGAATTGGTAGACCGAGAAGAAACCCTCAACTAGCTGGAAAGAGTAGACCTCCATAACTTCTTCACAGTACCACCAGCAGGTGTGGATGTTCAGAGAGTCTATGAGCTAGTCAAGCTCAATTCAAAAAAACGAAAAGGCAGTGATCACGGCCTTCGATGGCCAGAAGACAGAAACTTTGATCACACCTTGAACCATAGCAGATGCACTTGGGCTCCACAATAAGGGAAGCTTAGTTTGGGAAAGAAGAGATGAAGTGAAGGTCTATGCCCAAACGAAGCCTAATCAAACATTTGAAGACCTGGTGGACCCCTTGAAGTGTCTGCAGGATCTATGGAGACTAGTAAATCACCAACAAAGAAGAAAAGAATGTTTATAAAGGACATTATTGTGGCCAGTGATCCCTACACACTGCCAGAGGAGACACTCAAGCTAGCTAAGGCCTGGGTAGATGAGGCCACATTAGAAAAGGAAGGAGTGGCAGTTTACCAGGGCACTTTCAGAGACCCACAAGGCAACAGTGGTGGACCCCTTGAAGTGTCTGCAGGATCTATGGAGACTAGTAAATCACCAACAAAGAAGAAAAGAATGTCTATAAAGGACATTATTGTGGCCAGTGATCCCTACACACTGCCAGAGGAGACACTCAAGCTAGCTAAGGCCCGGGTAGATGAGGCCACATTAGAAAAGGAAGGAGTGGCAGTTTACCAGGGCACTTTCAGAGACCCACAAGGCAACAAAGTGGATTTCCCAATGAATCCATGAGAGATGTTAGAATTGGTAGACCGAGAAGAAACCCTCAACTAGCTAGAAAGAGCAGACCTCCATAACTTCTTCACAGCACCACCAACAGGTGTGGATGTTCAGAGAGTCTATGAGCTAGTCAAGCTCAATTCAAAAAAACGACAAGGCAGTGATCACGGCCTTCGATGGCCAGAAGACAGAAACTTTGATCGCACCTCAAACCATAGCAGATGCACTTGGGCTCCACAATAAGGGAAGCTTAGTTTGGGAAAGAAGAGATGAAGTGAAGGTCTATGCCCAAAAGAAGCCTAATCAAACATTTGAAGACGTGGTGGACCCAAGAGCTGCAAAGATATGCAAGCTCTACAACCAATACTTCCACGTTTGTAGCAAGAGGCCCCAAAAATACACCACTCCTCCCCATGCAGTGGCAACATCTATAACCCACACATTGAAAAGAAGCATACCCAAAGAAGTGAACTATGCTCAATATCTGCATGAGCAAGTGGTTGGCATGGACATGGAAAAGCCTAAGTACATTGGAGGAGGGGAAACCTTGACAAAGATTGCGTATGAAGCGATCGGCGCGCTAGAGGACAATGGCCACAACCACCAACACAGAATGAGTGGTTCAAACTAAAGACGGATACTGAAGTGATCCTGTTAGTGCAAGGGCCCCACCAGCCACCATAAAACTAAGAAGAAGATTAGAAAATGTGCCTGAAAAGAGACTGTGGAGACACCAAGGAAGAAAGGAAAAGTAGCAATGTCCAAGGAAACAAGACCCAAGGAAACACACAGCCAAAAAGCCACTCGAATGAAGAGGTTAATTGAGCAGTTCAAAGCGGAAAGAGCTCTCAAAGGTGATTTTAAAGAGTATTGGGTACCAGACCCTGCAAAAGTTGGAGGAAGCTCCTCTAAATCTCTAGAGGACCAGTTTGATCACTACATTTGGGCGTACGAGGAGACGGAAAGGGTGCTTGAACAACAAAACTTAGAGCCTTCCACTATGGACGAAGTTCAAGGCATCAAGAAGAAGCTGAAGGAAACACTAGAACCTCCAGTGAAGAAGAATCAAGAGGGTGAGAGGACAAAAGTTGAAACACCACCTTCACCACCAAGCTCTTCCGCCCCTCCTCCAAGTCCAAAACCCTCTACACCCAAACCACAATCATCACCAAGAGCAACAGAAGAAGCCACACCTGCACCTGGGGATCAGGAGAAAAATGAAAGAAACACATATGAAGACCTCATTCAAGCCAGATTCACAATGGAAGAGGCTTCAACAGTTGTTTACGGAACTCCTAATCCGCCATGGGTTTCAAAAGAGGAACATGAGAGACAAGAGCTCCCCAAGGGCCAGGACAGAGCTGATAAATCTGAGGAGAGAAAGGCATACCAAGAGTCACAAAGAGTATCTCCAGAAAGATACTCCCCACAGCATGGAGTGCCAAGATTAATTCACGTCCCTCAAGAGCCTCAATAAAGACCATTGGCTAACCCATGGCTAGTACCACCTGCAAGAGTAATGATCAATACAGGTCATCAGGTTCCGTTGGCTGGCCCTATCAATAGGCCAACAGCTAGAAACCTGGTAGCAGCAAATGAAGATGACATAAGAACTGCGTATCAAATACTAGATATAGTCAAGACGCGGTCTCTTGCTATTGCTGAAGAGAATAGTATGTTGCGTACCAGGGATGATAACATGCAAATGGAACATGATAACCTCTCAAACTTGGTACAAGTTACCAACCTAAAGGCCAAGGAAGCAGAGAAGGAGCTCGAAACTCTCACTGCTACACTAAGGGAGGCTGAGAGCGAACGAGACACTCTCACACTAGAGATGATAGAGTTCTTGAGAGTAGTCAAGACTCTCCAAGAGCAAAAAGATAAGGTCGAAGATGAGTTAGAAGTAGCAAAAAAAGACAGAGTGCTGGAGCTGAAAGAAAAATTAGAGCTCCAGGACTTGACAATCAAAAGATTGAGGGCAACACCAAGGGTGGTGCGGGCAAGTGCAGGTGCAGATACTCAAGTTATACAAGCCTTGGAAGCAAAAATCACCACCCTGCAGAAGGAATTGCGGCTATAGCAAAGACAACGAATGCATATGGCAGAAGGGTCTCTAGCCGCCGAAGAAAGAATGAAAGCCGAACACCAAGCTCTCCAGAAAGAACATAAAGAACTACAAAAGAACCTAGAAACATTGCAAGAGATGATGGTTGACATGGCAAAAAAGTCTACTAAACGTGATACACTGGCGCAATGACAGATCACAGACTTACAAAGGGAGATAGCAGGCTCAAAGACATAGGAATCAGAACCAGGGCCCAATGAAACAGAGACAAACGCCAGAGATGAACCCATGGAAATTCCTGAGGGTGCCGAAGATATGCAGCACCAGGAAGAACAAGTGGAGACAGTGGTAGAAGAAACACAATCACTGACCGCAGAGAAGGAGACACACCTCCAGCTTTTGATAGAAAAGACCATAGTAGAAGACCACAAGGCAGCCTTGGAATGGGAATCAAGAATGCTACATTCTGTAGGAGTCTAAGGGCTGGCCGCAAATGTGCTTAGGGAGGAATGGATGCAACCCACACTCCCATATCCTCTCCTAAAGTATGAGGTGATGATAATAAAGAAGAGAGTCGAAGCACAAGCTACAAAGCCAATCTATGAAGGAGATGTAAAGAATACAAATGCTACAGTTAAAGTGGTGGACTCTCAACCAAGATGGAGAAAATCTTGGCTCCTAAAGCACCCATGATTTTTTAAAATACTTGGTGAAGGCTTTAAAGATCGTCAGAGATGACCTCTTACTTTTCCCAGTCCCTCGTGTCTGCATTTGGACAAATCGTTTCAGAATCATAAAGCGACATCCAAACTGGCTTAACTACCCTTCTATGCCACCACCCAAGGAAGGAGAGAGAATATGTGTCTCTTATATGGTGAAAACCCTCAAGGGCACCATTAAGATTTTCACTAGCCCTCCAGACTTGACATGTGTCATGATCAAAAAAGTCTGCAAAACTTTGTTGGCTTGCATTAAAGTGTTCGCGCCTTCCAAAGACATGGATTCTACACTCCTATCAACGGGCAACAATGTCACTGCAATGACATATGATTTGTCATAATAATCAATATCTAATTCTCCTAAATGATTTTCTCATGTTAAACTGATCATTTAATATGGGGAAGTGCCAGGGGAGAAAAAGCTAGAATATTGGTTAAGCTAGCATACCGGGCCACAATAGGGATCCAAAGGAGGGAAAATAGGGATCCAAGGGGGGGGGGGAGGGGGAGGGGGCATCTGGAAAAGAGCAATGTGCAACAATGGGCTTAAAAGACCCTAAGGTTCAGCCCATTAAGACTTCCAAAATGCTAAGGTTCCAAAATTCAAAGGTTGTGTCCAAAGGCCAGACACTAGGGAAATTGGATGCTTAGTGTGTGTCACAAAAAGTCTTTCTCAAGCCCTACATAGGAGGGGCGAGCCCAAGAAGTAGGGGATGAGGGAGAAACAACCACACACACACACAAGCTCCCTTTGTACACAAGGGGAAAGAGGACACGTGTCAGCTCCCTAGGCCAGATGCCCACAAGGTGTACTCAAATCCTATTGGATGGCCATGGAGGTGGACCAATGAGAATTAGGCTAGAGTAAATCTAGTTTAGTTCATTTAAAAACACTTAATAAAAAAACCAATAAGAATTAAGCTCTCTAGAAGACTATTGGACAATCTTCCAAGGGGACCAATGAGCATTCAGCAGCCCAATGGCTTGCCTGATTCCTATTGGCTAGGAGGCAAAGGGGTCCAATGAGAGTTTAGTTGAACTAAATAATTACCTAAATCTCTCATAAAAGGGGAAAGGGGGACACATGTCAGAAGGCTATCACTTATGCTGATTAATTACCATTGGCTAAGCTTGGGGAGGTCCAATAGGATGCTAGCAAGAGCAAATAGCAAGAGGGGTCGACCAAGAGAGAGAGAGGGGGCTGATTTTTGCAAGGCATTATCACACACACACTCACACAATCTCATGTGTGAAGTAAAGAAGACTCTCTCTCCTTCTCAAGTTTAATGGAAAGCTTATCACCTACTCCAAGCTTGTGAGAAGGAAGGCCTACACCAACAACTCTTGGCTTTGTGATGCAAATCCAACCAAGAGCCAAGCTTCAATGCATGCTCATCTCCTCTACCATGCTAATTACTAAGCTAAGCTATACTAATATGAGTGATTATGTGAGGAGAGGTACATCTTTCTCGTAAGAATACTCCTTCTTCCTCTCAATCTACTCTCATACCCTGCTAGCTCTCATCATCTTCGAAGGTGTGTGAGGTCTTGGGTCTGAGACCGTGAGGGAATTGATGTTGTGTTTGATAAGTGATTTGCGTAGTGCATGAAGTTTCCATCTTCATTGCACTAGCTAGTACTAAAGGATCACAAGAAATTGTATTGTAAAATGTCTCTCTTGATGGGAGAAACCATAATACAAAGCCTTTTGGAGGGGGGACCGGCTCCATGCAAATCCGGTTCTCAACTGTTGTCAATTGCTTAATTTCTCTCTCTTTTGAAGTATTTTTCATGCTATCTAACTAGGTGTTATGCTTTTTGTTGCTCTCTCCACCCAAGCACTCTTGTTAATCTCATTAGGAATCTATTCTAATGAAATGCTCACTATGATCATGCTATTTTTTGCTACACACAAGCTACTAGGCCATTAAATGTTACATTGGTATCAGAGCACAAGGTTTCTCTTTTTTTGCTCAAGAAGGGAGGTCCTCAAGCTAGCTATAAATGGAAGGTACTATTAATTGCATGTGAGTAAGTAGAATAGGGAATTTTCAGCCTTGGAGTGCGCTTGACTTTGTGTAGTTAACGTGGCATCACCGTCGAGAGCTATGGTCTTAATAGTGGAGTCCTGCGGGGCTTGCCTACGGCTTAACCACTATTGAGCTATTAGAAGCTTGACAGGAGCCGATGACGTTTTGGTGTTGAACGACCCTCTCTTTTATTCCTTGCAATTAATGGTATTTGAGCCACGGGTACACTAGCTTGAGTGCTTTTTCTAAAGGGGTAAAGAGGAGTAGCAACTAGGGCTTGAAGTGCCAAAGTACACCTAAAAAGTTGTTAGAATGGCTGACAATAGTAAAGAGAGTGAAATTAATGTTAATAACTTTGATTTTGCTAATGAGCAAGCTACTAATGATGCCCCGATGCTTGTTAACTATCTTGTTTCTAGGCTTCAACAAGCCATGGGCAATCCATCCCTCCAAAGTGAAGTGCAACGCAGCTTTGTGCTCATGGGATTCTCCAAGCTCGCCACCATGACAAGATAACACCTAGGAAGCCTCTTTGCAAGACTTCCAAAAGAGGTCTCTCTCCGATTCGAAAAGAAGAAGAGGATCCCTATGAAGGGCTCAGAAATTTGCTCCTGGATGACGCATCTCCTTCTCAAAGGAGAATTCAAGAGCCTCCACCAAAGGAACGAGAAAGAAGTGAGTCTCCCGCCACCTCGACGAAGATGGCTCCACGAAGACGGCGGGCTAAACGCTCTCCCTCACCTCCAAAATGGAAAAGACCATCGTATACTTCTCCACACCATACTTCAAAGAGGGATGACAAAAGGCAAGAAAGAGGACACCCTCTTCTCCATCTTCTTCATCCTCGTCCTTTTATGAAAGTGATGGTGAAGACAAAGAAGATCAAGGAAAGAAAAAGGCGAGAAAGAGGTCACCCTCTTCTCCATCTTTCTCAAATTCTTCATCTTGTGAAGAAAGTGATGGTGCAACCTTTGAACCATCAAAAAGAAGAGGCCATAGGAAATCCTACGCCGCGTGGAAGAGGTCATCCAAGCTCAAGAAGTTCAAAGAGGGAGGGAAGAGCATCTCTTTCCTTACCTACGATGGCACTTTTGGTGCTACGGACAAAGTCTTGGCCTTTATTCAACAATTCGATGCGGAGTTTGGAGATGAGGGCTGCACGGAGTTCTCTAAGCTTCATCATGTAGCTATGCACTTTCAAAAGTCCGCCAGGCAATGGTGGTCTAGCCTACAGGCCAACGATGAAGCTCCACGAACATGGAAAGCTTTAAGAGCTTCCATTATGAAGCAGTTTTTGGCCACCGATGCCAAAGACAAAGTACTGACCGAATGGCGAAGCTTGAAGCTCTCTCTCTACGAATCCATCCACAAATATGTAGACAAGTTTTGGGACCTACAACTCAAAGCCACTGTCTTCAAAAAGTTGGATTTTGGAGAGCAAAAGGAGCAATTTTGTGCGGGCTTAACCGAAGAAATGGTAGAATATGTCAACTGCCAAAGGGCACGCACCATATCGGCGGTAATACATCATACTATGGTGGCCTCTCGAATCAATTTCCAAACAGGGGCTAAGAGGAATTCTAAGTCCCCTGAAAACAAGGGTTCCAATGAGCCTAAGGGGAAGGACAATGTCCAAAAGTCTCCTAAGGGCAACTCCAACAAAGCTAAAGAAAAGGGAGTTTATAAAGGCAAAAATAAACTTTCCTGAAAGAGCTTGAGCATTATCACAAGGATAACCGGTGTTTCAAGTGCGGCAAACAAGGGCATGCGTACCGCGCTTGTCCCCAAAAGAACAACTGCCATGATCCTCCTAGAGCTACCTTGGTCGAAATCCAAGAGGAGGAAACTCACCACAAAGGATCTCCTCTATGCCATGCTTGGGGAAAGGTAAGAGAACATGATGCTTTTATTCTCTTTGACCCCGGTTCTACTCATAATTTTATATCTATAGAGTTGGCCACCAATCTAGGCATACAAACCTACGAGATGGGAGATATCCTACCCGTAGACGGTGCTTTCAAGGGGCAAGAAGCTTCAGTCATTCACTTAATTGCGGGAAATTGAGGCTCCATGTCCAAAGCTATGTGGACAAAGAGGACTTCTTTATCTCTCCTCTCAAGCATGAAGATGTAATCCTAGGGGCACCATGGTTTGATCGCATGGCTGCCAATGTTAAATTTCCTGAAAGGAGAATCTCCTTTAAGTTTAGGGAAAAAGATATGTATATAGATGCTAAGGAAATGGGTAACACTATACCCATTGTACATATACAAGCTTTCAACAAGTCAATAAAGAGCTCTATTTCCGTGTACATGATTTTTGTTAAAGATTCTCAAAATGAACCTAATGTTTTAGCAAAAGAAAATATACACAATCAAAAGGAATTAGAATTATCCAATTTTCTCAAGGGGTTTCAAGATGTCTTTATTGACGACATCCCTTGTGTAGCTACCTCCTAAACGAGGTAATGATGACCATGCAATTGAACTTCTTCCAGGAAGTTCCCCGCCTAACAAACCTCCTTATAGAGTTTCTCAAGCTCAACAAGAGGAGATTATGTGGCAAGTGCATGAGTTAGTTGAGAAGGGCATGGTTAGGCCTAGCTCATCTCCATTTTGTTCTCCTATGCTACTAGTGCAAAAGAAAGACGGCACATATCGTATGTGTGTTGACTATAGAGCACTAAATAGGATCAATATCGAGAATAGGTTTCCCGTTCCACGCGTAGAAGACCTATTTGATAAGCTACAAGGGTCCACCTACTTCAGTAGGATTCACCTAAAAAGTGGCTATCATCAAATAAGGATAGTTGTTCAAGACATTGTAAAGACCGCATTTCACACTACGTTTGGTCTTTACGAATACATTGTCATGCCTTTTGGCTTGACCAATGCACCAACCACATTCAACCGCTTGATGGAGAAGCTATTCAGGCCTCACCGAACCTTTACTGGAGTGTTCTTTGATGATATCATCATCTACTTTAATTCATTAGACGAACACAAGCAACACCTCCAGGTAATATTTCAAGTTCTAAGAGAGAATAAACTTTATGTTAATCGAAAGAAAAGTGATTTTTTCTTACAAGAGATTCAGTATTTAGGTCACATTATCTCTCAAGATGGCATCCAAATGGATCCATCAAAGTTAGAGGTAATAAAAGGATGGCCTAAACCAAGGAATCTTCATGAGTTAAGAAGCTTTATAGGTATGTGCGTATACTATAGACGCTTCATAGAAAAGTTCTCACTAATAGCAGGACCATTACATGACCTAACAAAGAAAAACGTTAGGTACACATGGTCTGCCAAGGAGAACAATGCTTTCGAAAAGCTTATCTCTCAACTTGTGCTTACATTACCGGATCTCTCAAAGCCATTTGAGGTCCAATGTGATGCTTGTGGTGATTTCCTTGGAGCTGTTTTGCTTCAAGAAGGGCACGCCATAGGCTATGAAAGTCGAAGGCTCGACCCTGTTGAGCAAGCTCTAGGCATATATGAAAAGGAACTCCTTGCAGTTCTACATGCCTTAGACTCATGGAAGCACTATTTATTGGGGACTCCTTTCATTCTGCGAACGGATCACCAAAGTCTTAAGTACTTCATGACGCAGACCAAGCTCTCCAACAAACAAATGAGGTGGGAAAACTTTCTTTCGCAATTTCATTTTCATATTGCTCACATTGCTAGCAAGTGTAATCAAGTAGCCGATGCACTCTCAAGACGGCCGAGAGTGAATGCGGTTTCCATAGCAACTCACAATGATCTATCTTCTATGATAGACGAGTATGCTATTGATCCCGATCTTAGGGATGTGATTTCAGCCCTTGCACTAGGGAAGAAAGAGGAGCCATTTACTTTACAAGATGGTTATCTTCTCTACAGCAATAGACTATGCGTTACTAGCTCACTACGTGAGAAAGTAATGTATGAATCTCATGCTCCTCCTTATGCAGGGCATAGAGGGATTCAGTCTACTCTAAAGGGGATTGAAACATATTTCTATTGGCCTACCATGAAAGCAAACATACAAGAGTATGTTTCTAAATGTGTGGTATGCCAAAAGACGAAGTTTGATAGAGGGAAGCAACCTGCATTGCTTCAACCTTTGCCAATCCCTAATTCACCATGGGAGAGCATATCCCTCTTCATTTCACAAATCTTCAAGTACCATGGCTTGCCAATGTCCATAGTGTCGGATAGAGATCCTAGAATGACCAGTAATTTCTGGAAGGGTCTCTTTGAGAATTTAGGAACAAGGCTAAACTTCCTTCGGCCTATCACCCGCAAATGGATG
This sequence comes from Adiantum capillus-veneris, assembly GCF_014529385.1. NCBI lineage: Eukaryota > Viridiplantae > Streptophyta > Polypodiopsida > Polypodiales > Pteridaceae > Adiantum > Adiantum capillus-veneris. The sequence goes on along the minus strand of NC_140931.1, from coordinate 83,459,893 downwards.
GCCAAAGTGAAATAGCTAACCTAACAATTCTCGATCTACTAAAAGCCTATGTAACGGAAGTAGATCAAAGATCCCAATGGGAGAAGTACTTACCCTTAGTGGAGTATGCCTACAATAACACTGTACATACTTCCACGGGAAGAGCACCTTTTGAGGTAATTGAGGGAAGATCAAAAAGTTCCTTGCTACTTAAAGTAAACGGGAAGATCTTCGCTGCGGATGAGTATAGCCGAGACCTACAAGAATCTTTTTAAAAGATTAAGGATGCTTTCTCTATCTCACAACAAAGGCAAAAGGCTGCTGCTGACAAGCACAAAAGAGCCCAAGCCTTTAAAGAAAATGATTGGGTCTTACTCGAATTCCCCAAGCCTCGATTAAGGCACAAGACGAGCAAGGATCCTACGGGACACCAAAAGTACTATGCTAAGTTAGCAAAAAGGTACTATGGTCCCTTCCAAATTCTTCAGCCAATCAATGAGATGGCCTATCAACTCAAGTTGCCCAACCATTGGCTCATACACAATGCTTTCCATGTGAGCCTACTAAAACCTTACAAAGGATAGCCACCACAAGAACCAACAATTGAAGACCCACCGGAGACCCCGAGGACCAAGAAGAGGTGCTGCAGCCCAAGTCCATTCTCCGACATGAAGACAAGGTATTAAGAGACGGTAAGACTATCCGACGATATCTTATTAAGTTTAAGAATTATCCTTTTGAAGATGCTAGATGGATGCAAGGCATACAACTAAAGGATAACCTAAACCTTGTCAATGCTTACAATGCTTCCCAAGAGTAAGCAAATGTACAAATGTTAAAAAATGAACAAAATTTTTGTCTTATAAGACTCTCTTTTTCTTTATTGTGCACAAAAATGAAATAGTATGCATGCTTAGATCAAGTTTGTGGAGATGACATCTCCCGAAAACCAAGTAGAGCTTGTCACTCTACTATGGAAGATGATAGGACTAATGTTCAGACATGCTTGCGGCAGCCTCAGGCTCTCAAGCACCAAATGGACTAGTCATCCATTGTGGAATGATGTCATAGGGTAACATAGGGATCCTCTACCCGCTAGGAAAAAGGACTAATGAATATGCTTTATCTTCTCTACCCCATAGTCGAGGACGACTATGATTTCAAGAGAGAGGTAATCTCATAATAATCAATATCTAATTCTCCTAAATGATTTTCTCATGTTAATCTGATCATTTAATATGCGGAAGTGCCAAGGGAGAAAAAGCTAGAATATTGGTTAAGCTAGCAGACCAGGCCACAGTAGGGATCCAAACGAGGGAAAATAGGGATCCAAAGGGGGGGGGGGGGGGGGGGGGGGGGGCATCTGCAAAAGAGAAATGTGCAACAATGGGCTTAAAAGACCCTAAGGTCCAACCCATTAAGACTTCCAAAATGCTAAGGTTCCAAAATTCAAAGGTTATGTCCAAAGGCCAGACACTACGGAAATTGGATGCTTCGTGTGTCACAAAAAGTCTTTGTCAAGCCCTACATAGGAGGGGGCGAGCCCAAGAAGTAGGGGATGAGAGAGAAACACCCACACACAGACACAAGCTCCCTTTGTACACAAGGGGAAAGAGGGACACATGTCAGCTCCCTAGACCAGATGCTCACAAGGTGTACTGAAATCCTATTGGATGGCCATGGAGGTGGACCAATGAGAATGAGGCTAGAGTAAATCTAGTTTAGCTAATTTAAAAACACTTAATAAAGAAACCAATAAGAATTAAGCTCTCTAGAAGACTATTGGGTAGTCTCCCCAGGGGACCAATGAGCATTTAGCAGCCCAATGGCTTGCCTGATTCCTATTGGCCAGGAGGCAAAGGGGTCCAACGAGAGTTTAGTTGAATTAAATAATTATCTAAAGCTCTCACAAAAGGGGAAAGGGGGACACATGTCAAAAGGCTATCACTTATGTTGCTTAATTACCATTGGCTAAGCATGGGGAGGTCTAATAGGACGCTAGCAAGAGTAAATAGTAAGAGGGGTCCACCAAGAGAGAGAGAGGGGGCTGATTTTTGCAAGGCATTATCACACACACACTCACACAATCTCATGTGTGAAGTAAAGAAGACTCTCTCTACTTCTCAAGTTTAATGGAAAGCTTATCACCTACACCAAGCTTGTGAGAAGGAAGGCCTACACCAACAACTCTTGGCTTTGTGATGCAAATCCAACCAAGAGCCAAGCTTCAATGCATGCTCATCTCCTCTACCATGCTAATTACTAAGCTAAGCTATACTAATATGAATGATTATTTGAGGAGAGGTACATCTTTCTCGTAAGAATACTCCTTCCTCCTCTCAATCTACTCTCATACCCCGCTAGCTCTCACCATCTTCGAAGGTGTGTGAGGTCTTGGGTCTGAGACCCTGAGGGAATTGATGTTGTGTTTGATAAGTGTTTTGCGTAGTGCATGATGTTTCCATCTTCATTGCACTAGCTAGTATTGAAGGAACACAAGAAATTGTATTGTAAAATGTCTCTCTTGATGGGAGAAACCATAATACAAAGCCTTTTGGAGGGGGCACTGGCTCCATGCAAATCCGGTCCTCAAATGTTGTCAATTGCTTAATTTCTCTCTCTTTTGAAGTATTTTTCATGCTATTTAACTAGGTGTTATGCTTTTTGTTGCTCTCTCCACCCAAGCACTCTTGTTAATCTCATTAGGAATCTATTCTAATGAAATGCTCACTATGATCATGCTATTTTCTGCTACACACAAGTTACTAGGCCATTAAATGTTACATGATTTGTCAAAAAAACGATCTCCAGAGGTTTTACATGTATCAAAGAATCATGTTTCTACCCAGCTATCACATGCAAGCTTTTGAGGAAGCTTTCTACACGGGTTTCTTTACATATGATAGAAAAATATTAGGCCGAACAGTCACTTTGGGGAATATAGGGTACAAATCGTACCTAAAGCTACTAAAACCACCAGGCTTCCATTGATAGCAGAACAGCTTTCACTGAAGCAAGAGAGCAAGACCATTCATGTCAGGGACGACATGGACACGGAAGGGGGGAGTGTTGACGGCAAAACACAGAAGGAGTTTCCCCAGTTTGTTGTATCGGTACTTTGAAAACAGAAGGAAATTTTTGTAATATTTGAGCACCAAATAGATGTGGTGGGAACAAGCCTCTAAGGAGGAATTTATATAAGTCAATTTTTGTAACCTTAAACCCAACTTTTGAACTAATCAAATCTGGTTTTCACTGTGCGTTGTGTCTGAGAGAGAGAATGTGACTTCTTCTCTTCCCCACGCGCGGTACGGAAGGTCCATTGCTAAAGCAGCACCACCATCGTGTTAGCAATGGCGAGGGCTTCCATTCAACGCCAAGAGTGTGTGATATTCCGACTACGACGCGAAGTGGTCTCCTACAAGCTTTTGGGTGAGTTTTCTTGCAAACCGGGTGTTTGTTTGGTGAGTTCTTTGCACGTATGGGTTCACGGAGAGTAGGACTACAAAGTAGGACCAAGTGCAACGAAAAACGATAATCTGTAATTTGCTGCCTGTCTTTATACGCGATTGCCGCAAGAGGTAGTTGGAGGTCGGATACCTAGTCATAGTCCATAGGGTAGTGAACTTGTGATAAGGAGAGTATATCCTATGAGTAAGTGACATTTCGATTGCATTGGGCATAATTTTGGAGAGCATAGGCATCGTAGGTTGGATTGCTTTCACTAGTGCATAAGAACACTGAGATTTGATTTCCTCGTTAGAGATTGTCTTAGAAGGTCGAGAAAATGCTTTACACCTATCTTCTTGTTTCCAGGCGCCTACGGGTTAAGCTTCGCCCTCAGCCAACATAGAGTTGTTGGCTTGGTTCTCACTTTGCTAGCGTCCGCTCGTGACGTATCCGCCAATAGACCTTCTCTTTCAACACTTGGGCATGAGTGGGAATTTTGAAGCTGCTCCTGAACATTTGGGCATGAGTGGAAGAGAAAGCACGAGAGATAGTAAGGAGGTCAAGAATAAGAGAGCAGCAAAGGAGAGGGAGATGTGCTTCACTGGGCATGAGACGAGACAATTGCAACAACGTTTGAATTGAAGTGCCACATAAGTCACCCTCTCTAGCTATACCCTACATTGCTAGGCTTGCGCTCTAGCTTCCTTTTCTATTTATACTATCTATACTACTCTATTACGGAGAAGGGGATTTAGGGAAGCCACCTGGCCTAAAAAGAGTCGTGCGCCATGCTACATCAACTCATTGGTGGACGATGGATGGGAGGCTGGCCTCAGGGCATGAAGAAGCTGAAGAGACTCCTCAACGATATAGGAAGCTGTCCCGATCAAACTGTCACACAATCGAGGGAGTTTGTATTCTAGGTGGGCATGACCTGTACAGAGATGGACCTAAAGAGCCCAGAGAAAGCGAGAGAAAGGGAGCTTCATATGAGAGGGACTTGAACATGTTGAGAGAGAGAGAGAGAGAGAGAGAGAGAGAGAGAGAGAGAGAGAGAGAGAGAGAGAGAGAGAGAGAGAGAGAGAGAGAGAGAGAGAGAGAGAGAGAGAGAGAGATTTTATCATTGTCCTTGGAGACCTATGGGACCAAAGTTACATGTGATATAGTATATGTGCGGATGATGAGCGATTCTCAATGCTCCAAAATTGTGTTAACGAAAGTCGCAATGAAAAGCCCATACTGTGGTGGGGAGAGGAAAGTGTGTAGGTCTAGGTTATGGCTAAAAGTGTGAGGGAAGCAAGTTCGGATGTGACCAAAATCTGAGCACTCTATTAGTGTGTGGTACTTAGACCCTCGAACTTGTAGTGAGCATAATGTGCACAATCAATTTGACTCTTCTCCATTGCCCCAACGCCCTGTCTCGCATCGAAGGGAGTGGGAGCTAAGCCCAATGGTTGCGATAGTGCGTATCATTGACAAGGGGATATGCTCAAGCATATACGAGAGAGTATGGTTTCCTCTTTCAGTGAACAACATGGTTTTGTACTTGGGGGCAATATGTGTGAAGTAATGTATGAAGTGTGACCCACTAGATTCCTCCCAAGCTGTAATACATTGGCACTGTAGAAAAGCTTCATTCACTTGGGAGTCGATTGAGGCATCATGTAGCAAGTGTAATGCATCCCATCTCCCAAACCACTTCTTTATGTCTTGCATCCATCCCCGTGCTCAAGATCTTGCCCAAAAGTCACTGATAGAGGTAGGAAGGAGTTCAATCTTAGCTGGATTCCTGAGAGAGAGAGAGAGAGAGAGAGAGAGAGAGAGAGAGAGAGAGAGAGAGAGAGAGAGAGAGAGAGAGAGAGAGAGAGAGAGAGAGAGAGAGAGAGTTGCCCTGAGCATAGATTGTCTCTTACTTCTTGAGTCTTTAGCAAGGATCTCCCTATTTGGCCCGAGTGGAGTCTATCAACTATTTGTCAAGAAACTTTACAAAAAATGAGTCCACACATATGTTATAGATCCATGATTTTTGGAGAGGGCCTTTACATGCTGATGATGTTACTTGCATCATTGAAGAATTTGAAGTTGTTCGGAAATGGTTTATATTTTTGTGTTACGTAGTTTATGTTTTAACATTGAGTATGCTTTTGCATCATCGAGTATGTATTGGTTTATTATTGATTTAACATGTCCATGTAATGAGAGAAAGAGAGGTTCTGGGGTGGCTCAATTTTAACTCTCCTTCATACACACCACCATTGTAGACGACAACAAAAAGATTTCATTACTTTGATAGTCTTTTTGTTGTCGTTGGTGGCCACTCCGAGAGAGAGAGAGAGAGAGAGAGAGAGAGAGAGAGAGAGAGAGAGAGAGAGAGAGAGGGTTGTGAGGGATGACAACAAAGGAGAGATAGAGAGAATGTGATGTGTGTTATGAGAAGGTAGAAGATACACACATACGTATACATATGCACACACACACACACACACACACACACACACACACACACACACATTTAGGTACATACACACCTATATACATATTCACGATATGAGATATATATTGTGTGACTGTTTCTATGTGTGCTCATGAGAGAGCTTGAGAAACTACATAAGGTTTGAGAGCGAGCGAGACTCGTCGTAGACGAGTTGCGCGCGCTCGTACTAGTAGAAAGTAGCTCACAGCTCAGTTTTTCAAAATTCCCGGGCCCGAAAGGGGAAAGTAAAAATGGTTTATAGATATTTTGGGTCGGGCCAAGTACTAAGTTTAAGGTCCTAGGAACGCTTAAGAAGCAGAAGGTCCTCAGGAACGCGCGTTACACAGATCTGGCAGCAGCTCTGCAGAAGATCGTGGTTTCCATTAGAGGTCCTTGCGGAGCATCCTTCCTCAATCCGCACATTGGGCTCTTATATCAGGCAAGGATGAACGTGTATCAGTGGCTTGTCCTCACAAGCTTCTACTTGTTTTGGGCGATGGAGCTCTGAGTTCTCAATCCGTGTTTTCTTTCTTCAAGGAATGCGCTAGAGAGAGAGAGATGGCTTCTACCATAATGGAATCGTTATTTCAAAGGACACTTGAGGATTTGGTGAAAGGATTGAGAGTGCAGATGATAGGAGAATCCAGGTACATTTCCAATCATCTTGAGGAGATTAGGAAAGAGATCAAATCCACGGACCCAAATACAAAAACTATGGCTCTACAGAAGCTTACATACATCAACATGCTCAGCGGCATAGACATGGATTGGGCAGCTTTCCATGTGATTGAAGCCATGAGCATGACAAAATTTGCACATAAGAAAATAGGATACCTTGCTGCTTCGCAGAGTTTCCATGATGGCACAGATGTACTCCTGCTTATCACTAATCAGCTCCGCAAAGATCTCAGCAGTAACAATGAGTATGAAGCTGGCGTGGCATTGGAGTGCTTATCATGCATCGCAACTCCTGATTTAGCTCAAGAGCTAACACCTGAAGTTTTTTCACTGCTGGCAAGTGGACGGCCATATGTGCGAACAAGGGCCACACTTGTCATCTTTAAGATTTTCACAAAATACCCAGATGCAGTGCGCGTTGCATGTAAAAGACTAGTGGAAAAGCTGGAGGACACAGATCCAAAGGTTATGTCGGCTGCTGTCAGTGTCTTTTGCGAAATGGCGATGAAGGACCCTGCGTCATGCATCCCGCTCGCGCCTGAGTTTTACAGGCTGCTCCTGGAATCAAAGGACAATTGGCTTCGCATCAAAGTGGTGAAAATCTTTGGGGTGCTTGCGCCACTTGAGCCGAGGCTTAGTCGCAAAATTGCAGAGCCTCTTTGTGAAGTAATGAGGCACACGGTTGCCAAGTCATTGCTATTAGAGTGCATAAGGACGGTAGTAGTGGGTCTGCCTGATCATGCAGAAGCTTTGAAGCTTGCAGTGCAGAAACTGAAAGAGTTGTTGGAGGAGGATGATCCCAACCTGAAGTACTTGGGTCTGCAGGCTATGGCATTGTTAATGCCTGCACATCCATGGGCAGTTGCTGAGAACAAGTCGATAATTATTAGAGGCTTAAATGATGAAGATCACAGCATTCAGTTAGCCTGCCTTCAGCTCATATTAGGCATGGTATCAGAGTCCAATGTAATAGATACAGTACAGATACTGTTGCAATATGCTGAACGATCAGAAGTTCGCTTCTGTAATGAGGTTATAGGTGCCATCCTTGCCACATGCAGTCGTGGCCTTTACGAACTTGTTCCCGACTTTACTTGGTACATTTCTGTTTTGGGCAGAATTGCAAGGATACGCGATTTAACACATGGGAAAGAGATTGAGCGGCAGCTTGTTGATATTGGCCTCAGGGTAAAAGAAGTGAGACCAGATCTTCTAGCAGTTGCACGAGGGATTTTACTGGATCCAACTCTGCTCGATTGTCCATCTCTTCATAGAGTTCTTTCTGCCGTGGCATGGATTGCTGGAGAATATGTGGATTTCTCTCATAGTCCATTTGAGCTCATCGAAGCTCTCCTACAGCCTCGTACGAAGCTATTACCACCTGCAGTCCAAGCAGTTTACCTCCAATCTATTCTCAAGGTTTTTGTATTTTTTTCATTCATTTATCTGAAGAATGCAGGTCACCAACATTTACCAGCAAGGGCACATTCAAGTTTAGAGGAGGAAGGAGATGCTAGTAACAATCATGTTTGCTCATCTGATGAAAGCAAGGAAGCTATCGAACAAGAGTTTTTTGCTAGAGAGAGCACATCCCATTGTGGATATGACCAAGAATTAATTACTACAAATGATGCTTGTCTGCAGACTATCAACATTGATTCAGGCAAGGAGTCTGAAGCAAACCATTATACGGAGGTAGAGGAGGATTCATTTAACAGGTTACTGGAGCTCATCGAGATAAATGTTGGTCCTATGGCAGAACAGGTAGACGTGGAGGTGCACGAACGTGCATGCAATTTGTTAGGTGTTGCAAAAGCATTAAGTGAGGTTTTATGTACTCCAGAGAAGACGCAGGAACCTGGCCAACATTCATCACATGAGAGAGCGTTGGAAATTGCTAGTTTTTTGAGGAGTGTGTTTGGACAGGAGCTTGGTCCGGTTTCTGTTTTTGCTCAGAGCAGGGTGCCTGTCCCTAATGGTTTAGTTCTAGTAAAAAACCTGGATAGTTTGGATGGGATGTTTTGTGATGAGGAGGTGAGAGAGGAGTTGATCTTGGTGGAGTTGCAGACAAGGGAGTGGGATGTGGGGCCCATATCTGCACAAAAAGTTTCTGGGGATGAATCAAAGCATGGAGAGTCAGCTTCTCTTCTAGCACAGCATAGGCAGCGGCATGGCACATATTATCTTCCTGTAGAGAAGGGTGTGACAATGGGGAATGAGTATCCCCCTCCTCAAATTGCTCAATCAGACGCTCCATCCACGTCATCAGCATCCGATGATATCATGAAACTAGCAGAGAAATCATTTTCTTGGACAAAGTCTCGACAAACGAAACCTCGACCAGTAGTTGTCAGATTGGATGATGCAGATGAGGATATGATTCTATCCAGTAAAATGAAGAAAGGTGCAAAAGATAATGTGATTTCGAATGCTATAAAAGATGTCCTGGTGGGGAGCAAAGGCAAGAACTTCATTAGCTCTTTAGAAAAAGAGGCCGCTGATTCTCATCATGAACATGGGAAGAAGAATCATCACCACAGGGAGCATTACGATAGAAATGGTACTCAAGAATCTAAACCAGATGTTCTTGACAATACTGATGAAGCGGTAAGGAGAATCGGAAGAAAAAAACATGGCAAACATAGGCATACAAACCATGGCAGTCCCATTTCTAATGTTGATATCGAGTCGAGTGGAAAACAAAGGCAGGAGGATACACGCAAGCACTCTGGACAGAGGAGCCGACATAGATTAAGGAGTCCTGTTACTGTGTCTCCTCAAGCTGAAGTCATCCCGGACTTCCTTCTGTAAATTCCTTTTTGTGCATTCAATATTCAATTATGCCATACAGAGGCAACTTCGTGTGTTGCATGCCCCTTGTTTGAGACCAATTTTTGTGGTATACTGTGCTTTTCTAAGGTGCTGAGGGTTGTGCTGCTACTGTTCCTGCTTGTTACAATTTATCAGAGGGCTGTTATGATTACCTGTGTGCATGAGACCGATAAGTGGATGCGGATGCAGGTGACTTCCTATGGTTCCATTTTTTTGGTATTAGCCCATGCATTCAGATTTTACCAGAAACAACAAATTGAGGAGTGAAAGATGGCGACAATTGGCAATGTTAGTGTATATGAGCGTAAAGTTCCCGTGAGAAGGTTTTTGAAGAGGCTTGGATATGCCCGACTCTGAATGTAAGTGCTGTAATGCTTCCATCTCTTCCACCTTTTCTTTCATTGTATTTCTGGTGGAAAGTTTTTTGCGGTGTTCATCAAATTTGAAGGGAATTGGGCTTTGTTTTTGTAGTAATGTGCTTTGAGCTTTGTTGGTGGAAAGTTTTTCTTGGTGTTGTGTGGAGTGACTTTGGAGGTTGATCATGTAATATTGATCATTCATGTGCTACCGTTTGTGCTGCCTATTTCTGGGGGTGGCTCAAGCCTTTTGCTTGTTTGGAAAGGTACCCAATACCACCAAGGCAATTTTGGAGGTATTGACAAGGACTGGCAAAAATACAGATAACAGCAGTGTATAGTTGAGCGATCCAAATTTATGGAAGTGATATGGAAATTGCCACATGTACCTGGCAGCCAAAGAGGCCACAGGTGCAATGTAGGTAGGTAGTGCTTTGCATGTCAATTTCACCGAGTGGAATGCTGTGGCCTTATAATTCTGTAGTCCGTGGTGTTGGTGATGAATGGGCCTCTTTGCTCGGGTCTTTGAAGTTTCGTGTCTCTTTGCTATATCATTCTTTGAAGGAGATCTTATCCACAGTGCTGCAGGACCATAGCTCTTCATTTTTCCAATGTGCACTCTGTAACCACGCCAATCATAAGCAATAATTTGAGGAGTGAAATTGTATGGTCAAATTTACTTTTGTCATATGCAACTCTCTTGTTTCACCAAGATCGATTAGGTGAATAATCTTGTTTGGATGCCATGTCGGCTCGCCTGCATCTGTCCCTTCTAAATCGATTATGTGCATGCAGGGTGGCTGTGCTGTCTATAACCATTTTATTTTCTGTCTTGCATCCTTCGCTTGCATATTTAATAGTGACCCCAAGCAAAGGAGCCAACTTGATGGGTGCAATGATTGTAAATTCCTTGCAATTGAGCTCTCTTAATTTTCTGTGTAAATTTCTTGTCGTTCTTGCTTGTATGGCCATTGACAAGGTGTATATATTCCTTGTCTTTCGTGGTGTTAGTATTGAAATAATTTTGTGCTTATCAATGCATCAAATCGATTTGATAAATTGACTGAACGAGGGAAGCGTGCTTCATGATGACAAGTCTTATCTTTATTTGACGATCACTAGCCGATGTAGTCAAGATCTTGGTGGTTCATTGAGATTTTGTAGTGGACTCTTGGAGGTCAAGGGTTCATCATGGTTTTTTCTGCACTCCATTGTGTGGGATTGCGGATTCTGTTGCTCCCATGCATGGAGTTTTAGCAACAATTTTCTACTCGTAAGGGCTTGGAGTGGTACTCAATAGTAATCTGATCCTGATTGATTCTTTATCTCTAGCATTTACGTTGAACTTTGTTAAAAGTAGGATCAATGTTCTTCATGTGGACCCCACATCCATTACAAGAGCAAGAGAGTGCACAAATCAAGTTACAATATATGTACAAGGATGTAGAATGATGCATCATTGTGGTTACATTGGTGAGGGGTTGAGCCCATAACCTTGGGGCAAGTAGTACAAATCCCGAATGACTTTATGTTGATTTTTGAATCTGTAAATTTATGTCACCTCTTAAAATAGTCCATCATTGAGTCATCAACAAGATGACTCACGCATCTTGTTGATGACATTGTCATATCCTTTTGCGTATTTTATCTAGCCCTTGGGCATTCGTGTCTCTTGTCAAGTCAAGGGGTTACTAGAATTTGTATTACAAATCACGACTTGACAAGGTGCACACACTACAACACATCGCTTAAATACCGATGCCAAATTATCGACGTTGGTGGTGGCAGGTCTCGATATATGCGTGGATAAATATGGAGGGAGACCAAATTAAAAAATATCAAAATTTGAATTTTCGTCAGGCTATTCCGCCACGTGTGCGGATGTTTATACTGACGCCTATATCGGTGCTTATTTTGACGTATATACGAACTGCACCGGTGTCGCCTGCAAAAATAGAACCCATGGGTTCTTTCTACATTCTTGTCCCATTTTTTGTTGTCGTCTTGCTCTCCAGCTCCTTCTCACAAGCTTCAGATTTGCTGATGCGGAGCTCTTAGGGATTGAGATATCCATTCACACACTCCCTTGCATCAACAAGGTAAGATTCTTTTTGAAGTTTATGATAGATTTGTTTGTTTTTGTGTGTATGTGCGTTTTTTGCAGATTTGGTGGCATTTTTTCAAGTGTTTTGTGCTCACATAGGCCGCATGTGAAGAGGGATTTCATTCACGTCCTCACGTGAAGTGCAGAGTGGTAATACATCATGTTATTAACACTCCATGGAAGTGTTAATAACATCAAATTTACAAGCACCTGCTAGAACTTGCTCTATGTATGGGACACAATTTTTGGGCGAGCAATTTTTGGCCAACGTTTTTTAAGAATCGGGCGAGTGGATTCCCAAAAGATTCTTTATCTACTTCTCTCTCTCTCTCTCTCTCTCTCTCTCTCTCTCTCTCTCTCTCTCTCTCTCTCTCTCTCTCTCTCTCTCTCGCGCGCGCGCTTGCTTGCTCGGGCATATTCCTTGGAGATGACCTCACTCTCACATAGCTTGCACATATGAGAGAGGTAATGCCAGAGATTCAAGTGGCAAGGGAGAAGGGAAAGACGGCCTTCTACAAAGATGGCCGGGTTGTGATTGTAGAGTGGCGCTCCACATGACGGTGGGAGACCCGTGGGACCACCCCCAAAGTTGCCACATGGAATTGTAATGGATCTATGCGACTTGATGTGGGCGCCTTTGAGGATAGTTTCAGGGGAAGAGACATCGTCTTCTACTCTGAGACACACCAGGCCCATGGGCAGTCTATGCCTCACATCAGTGGATATAGATGGGAGACTGCCTATAGACAAGAGACACAATCAGAGCGAAGAGGGCGGGGATCAGGAGGAGTGGTAGTGTTATTCATGGAGGAGTTGCAGCCATTGATACATATAGCCCGCAGAGATGAGCAAGCTAGGTACATGTGGGTGAGGCTAAGAGCAGAGACAGACAGATATCTTTACATTGCTATTTGCTACTTTCCCCCAAGCACGTTAGTGTATGCACCACCCAGAGGATAGTCCCCTTTCTCTATTTTGGATGATGACATATGGGAGTTCTCTAGAGATGGTGACATCATCATTCTAGGGGATTTCAATGCTAGGACTGCCCATCATTAGACAGTATTTTATGAGACTTTAGAGGAGATGCTGAGAGAGCTGGATGTTGCAGAGACAGGCCTATCCAAACTATCACAAGATGGAGAACACACTGAGTATGGACGACACTTGATAGACATGAGGACTGCACATGGATTGGCCATCTTGAATGGCCTACAGAGATTTCCCGCCTTAGGGGGTTTTACATGCTTTCCACACAGACATGGAGCCAGCACAGTGGACTATGTCATGGCACAGCCGAGCCTCATCTCTAGTATCCAGGATCTCACGATTGGACCAAGACCTGTTGGTGTGGCAGTGGACCATGCTCTTGTGTCAATGACCATCTCCTTTCAGTTTAGTGTAGCACACAGGCTACAAACAACAGCCCCTACTCGCTACACCTTCACGCAGGAGACAAACTCTGTATACATAGATGGGATCTACAGATGCCTATGCACAGAGGAGCCAGGGCGACCTCTGGAGGAGCTTACTACTATATTGACACAGACACTACATGATGCAGCAGCAGAGGCATACCCACATACCCAGCCTGAGCAGAGACGCCGTTCGGGGAGCATGCCCTAGAATAGTTGGTATGATGAGGAATGCCGGGACACTAGAGCTAGACTTCAGAGGGAGGTGCTTTTGGGGGACATCACTCACAGATAGTCACAGATTGACTTCCGACGCCTAGTGCGGCGGAAGAAGAGGGCATTTTTGGCTCGGCTAGAGCAGGATCTATATCAGATGTTCTTGAGTTAGGACTCACGTGAGGCATGGCGGCTCTTTCAAGAGCACTCTCCCCCCCCTCGCCATCACTTCTACAGAGGACTGGGGCCAGTACACATCATCTCTATACATAGTTCCAGAGCAGCCCCCCCTTCCCGACCCCCCTGATCCATGCCCACACACGTGTGCTTTTTTCACCGCGGAGATGGTGAGGAAGGCCATTGACAGGATGAGGACTGGGAGAGCTTACGATCATGATGGTTTAGTGGCTGAGCATTTCACACATGCCAGAGATCTACTAGCAGAGCTTCTAGCAGTGATGTTTAACCGTGCCATGTGTGAGGGCTTGCCTGATACTTGGAGCCTATCTACTATTGTACCTATCTTCAAGTCGGGAGACCCTATGGAGCCTGGGAATTATCGCACTATCATGATTGGACACACATTGTCACGGTTGTACGCATCTATTCTTGAGCAGTAGTTGAGTAGATGGGCAAAGAGGGAGGGGATACGCGCAGCTGGGCAGACAGGGTTCAGGAGGGGTTTTTCTACTCTTGACCATATCTTGACACTCAGAGCCATCATTGAGGACGGTAGATCGCGTGGGAAACGGATCTATTGTAGCTTTGTGGATTTCCGCAAAGCTTTTGACACAGTGCTAGAGCTAGATTGATGCACATATTACAGCAGATGGGAGTACCCACAGAGCTCATTTGGGGGGTCATGGCATTATAGAGGTCAGTAGTGGGGTAGGTACACACCTCAAAGGGTCTATCCATCCCGATTCACTCCACTACTGGGGTGAAGCAGGGCTGCCCGCTCTCTCCTACTCTATTTGGTATGTATGTGGATGAGGTTTCTGACTACAGTGAGAGAGATGGTGATAGAGGTGCACAGCTGGCAGGGACATGGATTCCATTATTGTTATATGCTGATGATATTGTGTTGATCTCCGACTCTCCGGAGGGGATGCAACGTCACTTGGATGCTTTGAATAGGTTTGCTCAGGAAAGTGGTTTGCCCGTCAACCTTGGTAAAACCAAGGTCATGGTATTTAATACCACCCCATAGTGGATCAGGAGGTCAGCACCAGCATTCACATACGGCCAGGCGACTGTGGAGTATACAGATGCGTACACTTACCTCAGAGTGGTTTTTAGTGGGCCAGCATTTTCATTGAGGAGGGCAGCAGAGACTAGACTGACGAGAGCCCATGCAGCATTGGGTAGATTGGAAAGGATGTGTTCACAAGTTCAATTTCAGGAGCCTAGGACGAAGCTCTAGATCTTTGACACTCTCGTGGCTTCTGCATTACTTTATGGAGCTGAGATTTGGGGACCTTCATTAGATCATCACGGGAGGACAGGCCGCAGTGATGGATGGGGGGACATGGAGAAGCCTCTGGTCTCTATGATCTCGTGGCTCATTAGAGCCAAGGCCTCAGTACCACGTGCTATTGTTCGAGCAGAGCTAGTTGCCCCCCCACTAGTGGTTGAGGCGCTCACCAGATCGGTCTACTTCATACACCGCATGTGGGAACTCCCCAGAGATAGATATGCCCGCCTTGCACTTGAGTCCTCTCGACAGTTAGCCATGCAGGGAGATACAGCATGCTGGTATGGGGAGATGACATCATGGTTTCAGGCGCATGGGTTCAGCATAGACAGATTGCCTCCCTTCTAGTACTCACTGGATGCACCCTCTCTGACTCTTACACAATCCGAGATCACCAGGCTCATCCACTAGGACTTGACTCAGCCAGACACCAAGAGGACATGGATGCAGCCAGCACAGGAGCTGGGCACGAAGATGGCTTTCTACAGAGAGCATCTCCTCCAGCTTACGGTTGATGGCTTTGTGACGAGGCCGAGATACATGGACACCCACTTGTCTCATGGGATACGATGTGCTATCGGCCAGATACGTACATCTTCACACCAATTGCGGATCGAGACTGGGAGATACAGCGGAGTACCAGCAGAGGCCAAGACATGCCCCCTGTGTGACATCGAGCCTGAGACAGAGTTGCACTACACATGCCACTGCCCCGTCTGCTACGAGATACGAGGCTGCTTCCATTGCTTGTTTAGAGAGGGCTTTGGACCATTCTCCAGAATCATGCAGTACGAGGATCAGAGATGCTTGGGTTTGTTTTTGCTCGAGCTACACAGACACAGAGAGAGCCCGATGAGAGGAGAGGCTAGCCAGTCCCAGAGACCGATCACAGATTTCTTTAGAGTTGCCACTAGACACCCGGAGGAGTTACTACCACAGCAGAGCTCGTCGTCTCACACCAGAGGCACACTGATCGACCGAGCGACTGAGCTTGGAAGATCTAGACGCCCATGACTGCGGAGGACTACACAGCATCGACGGAGGCTGCATCAGAGGATTCGGATCACTTTGGCTCGACATGCACGACGCCCGGTCAGACTACTGACCATGGAGGAGATTGATGAGATCCGCCAGTGACCGATGCTGGATCTCTTGTGATCTAGCTATCCCAGCTAGCTGCTGTTCACACCTAGTAGTTTAGGATTCCATAGTATTTTATTGTGACATTTGTCATTTCATTTTTGTCATTGTTGTCATCTTGTTACTCTGACTCTGACTTTGTATCAGATCCACCACATTGTAACTTTCTGGTCTCATAGGTCACTTTGGCCTTTTGAAGACGTTAATATAACATTTCATTTCATTTCATTTCATTTCTCTCTCCCCCTTCCTATCTCTCTCGGCTATTCCAGAGTCCAGAACCATTAGCTACGTGCCTTTCACTCCCTTTCAACTAAAATGTAACATTGAAGATTGCACGTTCAGGGCCAACTTACATTCAAACAAAAACATGATTTACCACGATGGTTGCATTCAATACACTATTGATAAAACAAAGCAAAGTGCCTTACACACTATTATGGTATATTTGATATAGCAAACCCCAAAACTATGTGTTTCATTGCATCAAAAGTAAATACATATGAGGGGCTACATCATGGGTGAGGTGGATGAAAGAAGGGCGGTGGAGGGCCATATGCTCTTGAAGGAAACAAAGGTTGTGCCAATAGGGACAGTGCACCAAATGATGGGGGAGCTCCTCCGAATGGCAGAGGGTACGAACCATATGGTGTGTGAGGCGATGGATCAACTCCGGGCGGGGCCTCATATGTGGAGGCACTGAATGCACTGGGGATGGTCCAGTTGCAGGCCATGCCAAGATTGGGGCCGTGAAAGTCATATGTGGATCTGCTATTCCCCCCGCCTGACTGCTAAGGGGGAACTCCTCCGAATGGCAGAGGGTACGAACCATATGGTGTGTGAGGCAATGGATCAACTCCGGGCGGGGCCTCATATGTGGAGGCACTGAATGCACTGGGGATGGTCCAGTTGCACGCCATGCCAAGATTGGGGCCGTGAAAGTCATATGTGGAGCTGCTATTCCCCTCGCCTGACTGCTAAGTGGTCTCGGCAAAGGTGGCTCCAATGGACGAATCTCCTCTGTCACATTCTTCGGATGCTCAATTACATAAGCTCTATCTACCTTACGAAACATCAATGTCGAGCCTAAATCGGAAGGTAGGCGCTGTGCCGGCCCTAGACAAGCACTAAAAACTTACCAATCCTTCTCACAACTGATGCAATGCTTGCGTAGCAGTAAACATTGTGCTGCCAATGTCCCCACTGCTGCAAAACAATCAAACACAACATCTCCCATGTTTCTGAAGGTACCTAGTAGCCACCTACAAAGCAACAAAAATCCTTAGATTTTTCATACCTCCAAATTTTTAAGAACATGGATTCAAAACATCCAATAAGATTCTAGCACCTAGCAAATGCTGGACTCCTCTCAACACCTCTACAATAAGGCCTTGCCATACGATAAAGTGTCCACTGTGTGGGATCCATACCTGGTAGCTTCTCCCAAACATGTCGTTATTTGCAGAGAAGCCACGTACATTTGCTGCAATCTCTCCATCCGCTCGATCATACCTCGAAAGCCAACACCCGGCCTCTCTAGGGGGGTGAAAAAATGACTAGCAACAAAGTACCAACCTACGAATAACATTAACAATAAGATATTTTGAAATGTGAACACCACATATACTCATCAACATTAAAACAAAAATCAACATACCCCCTCTACATAGTCTTGAACAGTCGTGCAACTAGACTCCAGGAGGTGTATGTACAATATCCTCAACAACTTGAAATGAGCTCCCTCTGCCTTTGAAGTGACAATGAACATATGTTCTGTATGACATGTCGCCACAACCATGCCATCAACCCAAAGAAACTTGGTTGCAAGAAGGAATGCAACATCCACAAGCTCGCTATCCCACTGGTTACATAAAGGAACTCCACCCGTGCTAGCTGCATGTGGCCTAGTGTGTATGGGAAAGGCCATGTACATCAAACGTACGACACCCAATCTCAAGTTGGGGTTCATCTATCCTATTTCTGTTAGAGATTCCAAGAATCTAAGTAGTGATTGCATAGATCTGCACAAAATCTTTGTTAGCACTAAAATTGTGGCCATAACTAGGAAGGCAAAATAGCGTGGCTTACCTGTCATTGCACAACTTATCAGGAATAGATTTTTCCAAACACTTTACACTAGCATGCACTGCAAGGTGGCGTGGCTCTACAAGCATATCTGTATGCTCAACATAAGATTAAATATATCTTGCATGCAATGCTAAAGAGGACAACTCAACATTAACCATTTTCACGTACTTGGAGGCTTTTCTTCGACCACTTTGGCCATGTCTGATAGGTCCTCTACTACCCTGCCCTGTGATGGTGAAGATGGAGGTGACTCCTGGGTTCCCCCTACTAGTCTCGGAGCGAAGGAAAGTGTTGATACACTGTGGCTCATAGCACCAAGATTCTGAGCACTATCGTTGACCTCTATAGAATGCTCCTCAACTACATGCTCGCTCTCACTATCACTGGAGGCCATAGCTCTCTTCCTTCTCTTCCCACATTGCAAGTCAACCAAAGGGGCTTGCGAGACCGATGTGGAGCCAATCTTTGGGTCTTTCTTTGAGGTTGGTTTCTTTGTTTTGTTTGGAGAGAGTGCATGTAACATTTAATGGCCTAGTAACTTGTGTGTAGCGGAAAATAGCATAGACATAGTGAGCATTTCATTAGAATAGATTCCTAATGAGCATAGCAAGAGTGCTTGGGTGGAGAGAGCAACAAAAAAGCATAACACCTAGTTAGATAGGCGTGAACAATACTCCAAAAGAGAGAGAAATTAAGCTATTGACAACAGTTGAGGACCGGATTTACATGGAGCTGGTCCCCCCTCCAAAAGGCTTTGTATTATAGGTTTCCCCCATCAAGGGAGACATTTTACAATACAATACTTTGTGTTCCTTCAATATCTTGCTGGTGCAATGAAGATGGAAGCTTCAAGCACCATGCACACACTTATAAAAGACAACATCAATTCCCACACGGTCTCAGACCCAAGACCTCACACACCTTCGAAAATGGTGAGAGCTAGCGGGGTATGAGAGTAGATTGAGAGGAAGAAGAAGTAGTCTTACGAGAAATAAGTATATCTCCTCACCTAATCACTCATAATAGCTTAGTATAGCTTAGTGATTAGCATGATAGAGGAGATGAGCATGCATTGGAGCTTGGCTCCCTTCTCACAAGCTTGGAGTAGGTGATGAGATTTCCATTAAAGCTTGAGAAGGAGAGAGAGTCTTCTTTTGCTTCCCACATGAGATTGTGTGAGTGTGTGTGTGATCATGCCTTGAAAAAATCAGCCGCCTCTCTCTCTTGGTTGACCCCTCATGCTTTTTACCCATGCTGACACCTCATTAGACACTGCAAAGCCTAGCCAATGATAATTAAGAAGCATAAGTGATAGCCTTGTGACATGTGTCCCCATTTCCCCTTTTGTGAGAGCTTTAGGTAATTAATTAATGTAATTATACTCTCATTGGACCCCTTAGTCTTCTGGCCAATAGGAATCAGGCAAGCCATTGGGCTGTTGAATGCTCATTGGACCCCTTGGGAGATTGGCCAATAGTCTTCTAGAGAGATTAATTCTTATTGGTTCTTTTATTAAGTGTTTTTAAATGAATTAAACTAGATTTACTCTAGCTTAATTCTCATTGGTCCACCTCTATGGCCATCCAATAGGATTTGAATGCACCTTGTGGGCAATTGGGCTAGGGAGCTGACATGTGTCCACTATGCCCTTTGTGTAAAGGGGCTTGCATGAGTGTGTGTGTGTGTGTGTTTCTCTCTTATCCCCTACTAAAAGGGCTCACCCCTCCTCTTTAGGATCTTGCAAAGACTTTATGTACACTTTGAAGCATCCAATTTTCCTAAGCATTGACCATTGGACCTAACCTTTGAATTTTGGAACCTTAGCATTTTGAAAGTCTTAATGGGATGAACCTTTGGTCTTTGAAGCCCATTGCTTGCACATTGCTCTTCTGTAGATGTTCCCCCTTTGGATCCCTATTTTCCCTCTTTTGGATCCCTACTATGACCAGTCTACTAGCCTTACCAATAATCTAGCTTTTTCTCCCCCAGTACTTCCCCATATTAAATGATCAGTTCAACATGAGAAAATCATTTAGGAGAATTAAATATTAGTTATTATGACATTACCTCTCTCTTGAAAGCATAGTTGTCCTTGACTATGGGGTAGAGAAGATAAAGCCAATTGATTAGTCCTTTTTCTAGCGGGTAGAGGATCCCTATCTTACCCTACGACATCGTTCCAGAATGGATGACTAATCCATTTGGCGCTTGAGAGCCTAAGTCTGCTGCAAGCATGACTGTACATTAGTCATATCAATCTTCCATAGTAGAGTGATAAGCTCTACTTGGTGTTTGGAAGACGTTGTCTCCACAAACTTGATTCTAAGCATGCATACTACTGAACATTTGTGCACAATAAAGAAAAAGAGAGTCTTACAAGACAAAAATTTGTTCATTTTACACATTTGTACATTTGCTTACTCTAGGGAAGCATTGTAAGCATTGACAAGGTTTAGGTTATCCTTTAATTGTATGCCTTTCATCCATCTAACATCTTCAAAATGATAATTCTTAAACTTAATAAGATACCGTTGGCTAGTCCTACCGCCTCTTAATACCTTGCCTTCATGTCAGAGAATGGACTCGGGCTGCAACACCTCTTCTTGGTCCTCGATCTCCGGTGGGTCTTCAATAGTTGGTTCTTGAGGTGGCTCTCCTTTGTAAGACTTTAGTAGGCTCACATGGAAAGCATTGTGTATGAGCCAATGGCTGGGCAACTTGAGTTGATAGGCCATCTCATTGATTGCTCGAAGAATCTGGAAGGGACCATAGTACCTTTTTGCTAACTTAGCATAGTACTTTTGGTGTCTCATAGGATTCTTGCCCATGGTGTGCCTTCATCGAGCCTTGGGAAATTTAAGCAAGACCCAATCATTTTCTTTAAAGGCTTGGGCTCTTCTGTGCTTATCATCAGCAGCAGCAGTCTTTTTCCTTTGTTGTGAGATAGAGATAGCATCCTTAATCTTTTGGAAGGATTCTTGTAGGTCTCGGCTATACTCATCTGCAGCGAATATTTTCCCGTGTACCTTAAGTAGCAGGGGACTTTTTGATCTTCCCTCAATTACCTCGAAAGGTGCTTTTCCCGTGGAGGTATGTACAATATTATTGTAGGCATACTCCACTAAGGGTAAGTACTCCTCCCATTGGGACCTTTGATCTACTTCCGTTACATAGGCTTTTAGTAGATCAAGAATTGTTAGGTTGGCTATTTCACTTTGACCATCCGTTTGCGGGTGATAGGCCGAAGAGAAGTTTAGCCTTGTTTCTAAATTCTCGAAGAGACCCTTCCAAAATTACTGGCTATTCTAGGATCTCTATCTGACACTATGGACATCGGCAAGCCATGGTACTTGAAGATTTGTGATATGAAGAGGGTTGCCATTTGATGGGCTTTGATAGTCTTCACAAGATTGATCTAGGCAAGTGAATGATTGAATTGTCTATATCTAGCACACAAAAAGTGTTGGATTTGATTTCTGAAAGTTGTTGTGGGTTACCAGTGTAGTGAGAGACCTCTAGAGTGAATTTCACTTCATTCTGACCAGTTAGACATCATACACGTATGATGTCTGAAGGAAAATTTTAAGGATCAAAGTTGACATCAGAATATACCAAGGTGTTTAGCACCACAAGACAAGCTTATACACCAAGTTTTATACAATTCTGAGCACATAAACATCATATGCGTATGATGTCTCAAATCCAGATCTGAAAGTCCAATTGCACTTTTGACCACATAGGAGGTTTGGAAATGATGTGCTAAGCTTGTTTGCAAAATTTCAACTCATTTGCACACATATCTTTGAATATAAGGAGATTTTTGCAGATTGAAGAAGGTAAAGGTGAAAAAGTAGTGATTTTGATCAATTTTGACATCCAAAAGTTGTTGTGATCACATATTCTTGTTGTATGCATCAAGGAGTACCTTGGGTAGAAATATAAGTGAAATATGAGCCAAAAAAAATCATATGTGTATGATGTCTTAGAGGCCAGATCTGGATCAAATCAGAGATCTAAGTATACCATAGTGTCCTAAGGCACGAAAGACGTCCCTAGCCAAAATTTCATTTCATTTGGAGCGAATTTGGGCTAAAAAGTATCAAAAGATAGGAAATTAGGCAAGGTTTATGCTTGTATTGACCATAACTTGCACAAAAAGTGTTCAAATTGAATATTGAAAGTTGTTGAGGGTTTCTTGAGTGATAAAGAGTCTTTGGGATAAAAGTCACATCATTTTGCCACAAAGGACATCATACATGTGCCAGTGGCATTCGAATGCAGACAATCTGATTTTGGGTTGCAATCCTCGGGGACCCTCGAAAGACGTAGGGCATGCTCTATGGGGTCTTTGATGTTGGTTGCTTGCTTCTCAATGCTCACTCGCAGTGCCAACCCCCAATCAATGACCTCCAAATGCGGCACACCCTCCTTAGTAAAATCAGTCATGATCTTTCATGGGTGCAAGGCACATTGTATAATTCCTATGTTGTGTGCATGTGCCATGGTCTTCACTAGGGCATCCATAAAAGAAGGCATCCAATTGAGCATATGCTTGCACATCTCTAACTCTTGCTCTCTGTGGGGCCATCTAGGATCTTATTTTGAGCCACCAGTATGTTGGAAAATATTCCTTTGGGTGGTGGAACACACTCAAATATGTCACCCAAATTCATTCCATTGAAATGAGGAAAAACCAAGGACCATGGCTCTTGGTGTGTTTGTGCTATGCATCTAACAATGCCCCTATTGAACAACTGCATGCATGTCTCTAGAGAAGAAGATTGGTGGCTCTCTACTGCATCTCCTTTGAAGTCTTTGATCACATACTACACTTCTAGTGGCAACTAAGTGAATCCTTCCATTGTGCACTCTAACACAACTCCATAGCATCCTGTTCCAAGATTTCAACCACGTTTATAGCTTTGGGTGTGAGGTAAACACCAATGGCACACTAGGACATACAGTGGGTGTGTAATAGATGCTCGCGGTCCATCCCAGCTTGTGCATCTAACCTTCCTACTATTGCATCTTGAGAGGATGCTACTGAAATAAAGATGCATTATGGATCTAGCTTTGTGGCTATGGACATCCGGAGCATCAATATTATGTGCTCAATTTGACTTTGGCCTCTCTGCATGCCATAGATTAGTCCAATGATGAAGCTTAGTTGGATCCGCATCCGTTGATGCATCTACACCCAAGTCTCTTAAGCATTGTGACATATTGCCCACAATATTATCTATTAATCTACGGATAGCCTTTGCATCTACAATTGAGAAGTGTGCATGGACTCCTTCAATTATGGTATCAAAAAAACGATCTCTGTGCGTCTCAATGTCCAATGTAGAGGTGATCTCCTCCGTGGTCAGGGAATATATACATGCGACCAATAGAGTGTTGGTCTTTGTTTTTAACTCCTTTCCTTTCCACATGATCCATCTATGCTACAATGATCACGTACTTCATGATTAAAAAAAAAAAACACGACTTGAAATTTTAAAACAAATATATACTTTATGCATTGAAACTAATAACAACACTAGCTTAAAGAGTAGGGTTGATGTCGAAAGAAACACCGAACTAGCCAACCTATTAGCTTGTATAACAACACTCCCAGTCCAATAATAGGACGGATATCGATGACAATACTAATAGAACTACCTATAAATTGAACATAACCAACCATGTTCAACAACGACACTTTCGGTCCAAAATAGAATCAACGTCAAAGTGAACACAATCGAAACATTGTAAAACAATGCCTGCTGGTTTAGCGTTTCACAACGACACTTTTGATCCAGTATTAGGACCGATGCCAATGTGAAAACCAATATCAACACACTTTTAGATCTACAAAAAACCTTTACATAAAACTATATAATTCGAACCAACCATGTTTAACAACGACACTTCTGGTCCGAAATACAACGGATGCCAAAGTGAACACAATCAACACGTTGTAAAACAGTGCCTGCTGGTTTAGCGTTTCACAACGACACTTCCAGTCCAATATTAGGACCGATGCCGACGTGAAAAGCAAGATCAACACACATTTAAAAAAAAACATTTACATAAAGCTACATAAATCGAATGTAAACAACCATGTTCAACAACGACACTTTCGATCCAAAATAGTTGCCGAAGTGAACACAATTGACACGTTGTAAAATAGTGCTTGCCGGTCTAGCATTTCACAACAACACTTCCGATTCAATATTAGGACCGATGCTGACGTAAGAATCAAGATCAACATACATTTAAAGCTATAAAAACATTTACATAAAACTACATAAATCGACGTAACCAATCATGTTCAACAACGACATTTCCGGTCCAAAATAGAACTGATGATGTTGATTCATGGATCAACAACACGACATAACTCAACAACGCCTTATTTTTTGAGATTTATGAAATGCTGCAGATTATGGTTATAAACATCATTTGTAATGAGTAGCTATTCTAGTTGCAAAAGCCGGGGTGCAATGGCCCTTCTAGATTGTAAATACAAATCCATTTTTACCCCTTGAACTCTATTTTAGGTTTAACCTAGGTCCTTTTGTAAAGAGAACTTTTTCATAATCAACATTTTGGAGCTTCCGTCGACTGTGCGTGAGAGAGAGCGTGAGCTTCATCCTGGCATTACTTCCTGCTCGCTCATCGCATTGGAGATTCGGCTGCACCATTGCAATAGGCTCAGTGAGAGGTACGAAACAATGTGAAGCATTCCTCACGAAATGGAGCACGCGTGCTAACGCATCTACGAGCTATTTGCTGCTATAAGTATATCAAACAATGTTTGGTTTTTGCATGTAATTAGTCATTAGAATCGTGGCAACATAAGCTACACATAGGTTTTCATAGATTTCAGTTTTGGGCACTTTCAAAATTATGCTCTTTCTTCATACGCGTATTTTGCTGATGCGTCTAGAGTGAGGGTTTTGAGTGTAGAGGCTTTGGGATAGGCATTGTATCCTAGTGAGGGGATGGTGTTCCTTGAGTTTTGTACGATTTTGGTATGGTTTAGTGAGTTTCCTTCCATTTGTGTGTATGTGGGTTGAGTGGTGTCGTTGAGAGCAGTGAGATTC
Organism: Adiantum capillus-veneris; assembly: GCF_014529385.1. NCBI lineage: Eukaryota > Viridiplantae > Streptophyta > Polypodiopsida > Polypodiales > Pteridaceae > Adiantum > Adiantum capillus-veneris. The sequence goes on along the minus strand of NC_140931.1, from coordinate 83,434,600 downwards.
TTGATTGTGGTTTAGTTGGCCTTCCAGAGTGTTTTATGCGCGGGATAGTCTCAGCTTGACAAGCTAAAGAGATTGACTCCTTGTGCCTATTGTATCATTTGTGTCCTTGATTAACACTATGTTGATCTAGGTAGTCTTGCATCCACTTTATAGGTGGTGTGACTCTCTCTCGCAACAAATGCCAAAGCGAACACAATCGACACATTGTAAAAGAGTGGCTGCTGGTCTAGCATTTCACAACGACACTTCCGATCCAATATTAGTGACGGGCGCAAAGCGAACCCCCAACCCCGACGGCCTCTAAAACACCGGGGACCGAATGGCGCACCTCGAGCCTGTCATGGTAAAGCAAACAAGGGGCACCACCTAGCTTCAGCGGCTAGGACGCAAACAACACACCACCATAACAAAGTTTTCATCAAAGAGAGATGGATGCTTGGGAGTAATGATGAAGAGGAAAGGGAATGAGATCAAGTGAGAGAGAGAGAGAGAGAGAGAGAGAGAGAGAGAGAGAGAGTGAGGGAGGGGGTATAGCGGCTTAGTACTTAGGCACCACAAAAGGATGGCGAATCCGCACACCCTTCACACATACACAAGCTCACTCCAAAAACAAGACTAGGTGGCGATTCCGCACACCTCACATGGGCAAAACATTGCAAGAAAACATACTCACAAAACCTCAAGCTTTATTTAGAGAATAAGGCGATGAAATGGGGAGCATAGGGTAGGGGAATGAGAAGGCAGAGAGTGGTAGAGCACATGGCGGATAGGTGGGAGTTGATGGTGAAGACTCGCACGAGGGTTATGGCCATCATTCTTCATTTAGTTTCCCTTCATCTTCCATAGCCCAAGGGTGTAGAGGTCATGCTCAAGACAAGCATGGTGATTGCGGTGATGGTGATGGTGTGGGTGTGTGTGTGTGCACTAGGCACACACAGTGCATAGTGTACTCTTTGGTGATGGTGTGTGTCTTTAGTGTGATGGTGACCCCTCTTTATATACGAGAGGAGGGGGGAGGAATTCTAGAATTTAGAAATGAAGAAATCATTATCTACATAGGTCATGTGACTGTGGGCCCCACTTGTCTGGCTGTGTGTATATGTGCCAGAACAACAGTCTCATGAGAGAGAGACTAAGAGAGAGAGATGGGTTGATGAAAAAAGTGAGAGGTGATATGGAGAATAAAGTAATGACAAGAGGGGAGAGAGGGGAGTGTGTTCAGAGGTGAATCTATGTGCAGATGTGTGTGAACACAAGAAAAATCAGGTAACCACCGGGTGGGGATGGGTCTGTGGGCACCTTTTTCAGTGAAACTGAGTGTGTGTGAGTGTGGGGGAGGTTATTTAGCTACAAGACAAGAGACATGGCGCCCTTTAGAGAGAGAAGGGGGTATTTGGATCATGGGATATGATAGGAGAGAGAAAGAGGGGGTGGGGTATACTATTTTGGAAAATAGGGTAAGTTGCATGTGAGTTGGTGCATTATTGGTGAGTTATAATGCATTATTGGTGAGAGGTGGGGTAGCTTGAGGGGAGAGAGAAAGGAGAAAGGACAAGGGGAAGAGAGAGGGGGTTGACCTTTTGAGTGGAGGAGAGGAAAAGGGACACACGACGGGGCAACAGTGAAGAAAAAGGAGGCAAGGTGGGGATGGGCTACCCCGCAGGCATGAGGTGGCCTATTTTACCTTTCTTATATATTTACATAATTATACTTTATTTTTTTCTTACTTTTTCCAATGCCTTTTATCACTCCCTCCCTAAGAGGGGGTTTTCATGGGGTGGGGACGAGAGAAGAGGGGTATGGGAGCTTGGCTTGTGAAAAGCCCCCATCATTAGCCCTCCCCTTTTGGCTAGAGGCATTCATGTCTCTAGCTCATCTGTTTGATCATTATCGTCGGAGGTGGCGGCTGATGGTGTGTCCTCATCTGGAATGTCAATTGGTGGAGCCTGGTCAAATCGAATAAAATAAGGTTTAAGTCGCCAACCATTTACCCTGGTTTTATGAAGTTTTCCATCAGCCTCCATAAGCTGGTAGCTTCCATTGGCATACTTTTTCCTGATGATGAAAGGGCCTTCCCATCGGAGCAAGAGTTTCGTATCCTTGCGCGTGTCGAAGCGATTGTCATAGCGGAGCACCAACATTCTTTTCTGCAATTCTTTTTTCCGGAGATGCTCGTTAAAGCTAAGCCGTCTATGCTCTGCTTGTGCTGCATAATAATTTATTGCTTCTTCTCTGTCCAGCTGCAGTCTTTCCAAGTTGATGATGTGATCTCTCAAATGCATGTTGGGTTGTTGAAGTTGGCTTGCCATTACTCTGAGACTTTGTAGTTGCACTTCAATGGGCAAGATTGCTTCCTTACCAAATACTAGATGATACGGTGTGAATCCCAAGGATGTACGAAATGAAGTTCTGTAGGCCCATAAAGCTGGTAGTAGATACTTATCCCAGTCTCCGGGATGATTGTTTACCTGCTTGGTAATAATTTTAGAAACCATTCCATTTACCTTTTCAACTAGGCCATTACATTGAGGGTAATATGGTGAAGAGTGCCTCCTTGTAATGCCTAGTTTCTGCATTAAATCTCCTACCAAGTCTGCTCTGAAACCTGGCCCTCTATCAGAGATGATCTCTAAAGGTGTGCCAAACCTACAGCATATGTGCTCGTAGATAAATTTAGCTACCTCTACCGTTGTGATTCTAGTGGTGGCTGTAGCCCCTGCCCATCTAGTCATGTAGTCGACCCCCATGATAATGTAGAATTTTCCTGAGTTGGCCCTAGGTAATGGCCCAATGGCATCGATACCCCATTTTTCAAATGGGCCATATGAGAGAATAGGTGTCTGTGGTTCAGGCATAAGTGACCTAGTGCCGGCCTTTTGACACAACTTACACGTTTTGCACCAGTGGTGTACATCACGGTTGAGGCTAGGCCATATGAAGCCTGCCTGCAAGATTTTCCTACTTGTTATGTCTAGGGCAAAGTGACCACCACAAACCCCGTCGTGACAACTAGCAATTACTACCGTGATTTCCTGAGAGAGAGGGACCTTCCTGAGTATTTGGTCCTTACCCTTACAGTACAAACCATCATTGGTGAGTCGATACCTTGTAGCCTTCCGCGTCAGCCATTGCTTCTGTCCCTTTGTTAAATCTGATGGGCATTCCCCTGTTTCCAAAAAATGCATGATGTCAGGCAAGGCATCACTTCCTTGAAATAGAGGGAGCTTTAGTTTTATTGCTCCAACCACCACTTCCTGTAGTCTTTCACTTGCTAGGGCATCTGCTTCTTGGTTTTGAGCCCTTGGGATATGGTGTATTTGAACTTCTTCAAACTTACCCAACAAGGTTTTTACACCACTTAAGTGAGTCCTTAAACTAGGATTCTTGCATGTCCATGCTCCATTTACTTGCCTTACCAGAAGTAGAGCATCCCCAAATACATTAAGGCGTTGTACACCTTGTGAGACGCACCATTGTAGACCCTTGGTTAGTGCTGCATACTCAGCTTCATTGTTAGAATGTGAATCTAACAATTGGCCCAACGAAAATACCTTTGTCCCTTTGTCATCAAAGACCACTATGCCTGCAGCTGCTTTGTCGGACGCTTGCTTGTAGGCTCCATCAAAGTAGAGAGAGTATGCTCCTTCTACCATCGGTGGTACTGGAGGTAGTCGGACTTCTCCTTCCTTAGATTGCTTCTCCTTCCTTTCAAAGACTTGGTAGGTCATGAGTCCCCCCAAACTTGCCCTTGTCGTGCTTTCTACCTGTACCGTGTAGTCAAACTCTTGCAGATGAACTAGCCATTTAGTAATTCTAGCAGACACATCCATGTGTTGTACAACATAGGGAAATATTTCATCCGTGGTTAGAATCACAAATTGCTTAGGCAGCAAATATGACATAAACTTTGTAGTTGCAAATCTAAGAGCTAGGACTAAGTGTTCCACATGGGTGAAACCTTTCTCTCCTGCTGTCATCATTCGACTAGAGAAGTAGATTGGCCTCATGAAAGATGTCGTCGTATCCTTTTGGAGTAGCACAGCCCCCAATGAGTCATCACCAACACTTGAGGTGACATAGAATTTTTCATCCCACTTAGGTGGTGAGATAGTTGGAAGAGTGGCTAAGACCTCCTTTGCCTTGTTGTAGTGATGTTCGCTTTCCTCGTCCCAAGTGAAAGTTGATCTTTGAGTGAGTTGTTGCAGTGGTAGAACAAGTTGTGATAGTAGATGTATGAATCTACTTAAGTACCTCACCTTCTGTAGACAAGAGACCAGTTGACGTGCGGTCGTTGGTGAAGGTAGGGCTATGAGTGCGGACACCTTACTTGGGTCGGCGTTGATACCTCTTGCTGAAATTTCATGGCCTAGTAGAATGACTTTACTCTCCCCAATGGGACATTTATCCACATTTAATTGCCCACCTAGGCTCTGCAACCTGGCCAAACCTTCAGTTACCTTTTCTAAATGTGAAATACGGGAGCTATATATACAAAAATCATCAATGAACACTCTTATGGATGTTCCAAAGAACGGTTGAAAAACATATGTGACATATCTTTGGAATGTGGCAGGTGCATTTGTGAGACCAAATGGCATAACCCTGTATGCAAAACAACCCCATCGCGTGATAAAAGTGGTTTTTAGCTGATCTTCCAAGGCTATGCGTATTTGAAAGTATCCTGAATAACCATCACAGACGGTATAGCATTCAAAACCCGCTACTTCATTCAGAATTTCATCCAAGAAAGGGAGAGGAAAGTGGTCTCTCTTTGTAGCTGCATTTAGTGGTTTGTAGTCAGCACAGACCCTCCACTTACCATTCTTTTTAGGCGTCACCACTACGGGTGACACCCATTCTGAGTTTTCTACAGGATAGATGAATCCCGCCTCCAGCAGTTTCCTTACCTCGGCCAAGAGTGCCTTTTCTTGTATGACCCCTAGTCGTCGTAGCTTTTGCACAACTAGTTTTACCTCTTCCTCAGCTTAATATGATGTTCCACCACTGTAATGCCTGTGATTTTTTCATAGTTGTCAATGAACAGGTTAGGAAATCCCATCAACATTTGCAAAAAACTATCTTTCTCCTCAAGTGTTAATTCCGTAGACAACATACCCTTCAACCTACTTCCTCCTAGGCCAGGTGATTTGCTCTCCTCTTCATTGGGTTGCCCTTTTGGTGATGGATCACCAGTTGTGCTTACCCTTTGTGGATCCTTCATAATGATACCCATCACATCAATGGAACTGTCACTTTCGTTGGTGGATGTGGTCTCCTCCTCAGAACTGGAAGATTCGCTAGTGGTTTCATCTGCCGATGTTTCCAGATTCATTTTCTTCTGCTTGCCAATCCTCATGTCGTAGTAGATTGTCTCTCCTTTCTTACCGGTCATGCGTAGAAGGCCAGTACCCCAGTCCTGTTTTGCCTTCATGGCCATCAACCATGGCCTTCCCAAAATTAGTGGATAGCCCTCCCCCTTAGTAGGCATTACAAAAACATCTACCTCTATCTCAGTGTTGAAAGCTTTGATTTTCACGGCACTTACCACACCCACACACTTTACTTTTGCGTTGTTTGCCATCTTTGCCTTGCATGGAGAAGGCCTGTCAACGTCCAGCCCTAATCGAAGCATCATAGCTTCACTCATTACACAGATTTGTGCACCTCCATCAATGTAGGTGTTTCCAACCCTCTTTCCTTTTATGTTTACGTCGACAATTGGAAGGATGTCATCCATGTTGCATCCCAAAATTCCTCCGGCTACCTTTGTTTTGGAGCGTCTTGTACTTACCATTTTAGACCATTGTCGCCTTACTTTAGGTACAAGATGTAGCAGCTGTGGCCATGTAATCTTCGGTCCTTGCTCTGCCACATCCAATGTTAGATCATAGGGCTTTGAACTTTCCCCTAGCTGGAAGTCGGTGATGCCCAATTTCCGTCGTGGCATGGATGGCCTCTTGCTACTTTCTCCTCTCATGCTTCTCTCATCATCTGATTGTGTAGCTTTCTCCCTCCTAGCTCTTTTCACAGTCATGGCTTCAAGTGGTTCTAAAAAGGTTACCTTCTCCTTACCCTTGTCCCTCTCCTTTGCTCTGGGTGGATCCACTACTACGGCTTTTCCTTTCTCTTCTAGCCTTATGATGTTTACAGGGCGATCAGGTGGTGGGGCTGGTGGAAGAGGTGGGATGGATGCTTGTAGTGGTGTCTGGGGTGGACATAGAATTTGTGTTGGTGGGGTTGGTGCTCGGGGTGGGGGTGTTCTTTCTCTAGGGGGTGACAATTGGTTCCTCCTACCTCCTCTATTATAGTTTTGTCGTGGTTTGGGACAGTAGTACATACCGTGACCGTCTTCTCCGTAGTTGTAGCAATGATACTCCCTGTTTTGTCGTCGTGCTCTTCCAGGGTCTTGATCTCTTTCTTGACTCCTCCCTTGCTGTATTAAGTGGATAGACAAATTCTGCAGTTGGTTAGTAATATGGGCCAACATATCTTGTTGGTCATCTCTTACCCCAAGAGCCGGTGGTGGTGGTATGGTGGTTGTCGTAGTTGCTGGTCGACGCGATGTTCCTGCTTCTGTTGACTCGGTTTCTTTGGCTTTCATTCGCAGCTTCTTGTCCTTAAGGGGAGCAATCTCAACGGCTAACTCGTACGTAGCCGGGAATCTACCTTTCACCTTCTCCTTGAGAAGCGGCCATAAGCCATGCGTGAACCGATCTTTTTTTAGGAAATCGGGTGCAGCTTCCCCCCTAGCCAGTGACTCAACCCACCATTTCCACAAATCCACAAATTTGGACTCATAGGTGGCATATTCTAAAAGACCCTCCTGCTTCAAGTCTCTCAACTTGTCCCACAACTTTTCTGAAGTGGTACCTCCCCCAAAGCGCCTCTTAAAAGCGGTTTTTAAGGGTTCCCAGTCATCCTTGGTTGCTTGTGGAAGTGCATTGTACCATGATCTAGCTTCTAGCTTCATGAGATGCTTAAAGATTCTAACCCGGGATTCATCCGTATCTTTGTTGCTCACTACACATGCTACTTCAAAGTCATCTAGGAAGTCTGTTACCAAATCCTCCCCCTTCTTTCCTTTAAATGTTGGAAATGCTACACTTGCCATGATTACTGAGAGAGAGCTAGAAAGACACACTGCTTAACTTGCAAAAGTTTTTTTCTTCTTTACAAGGAGGCGTGTATACCCTCTTATACTAGGACATAGATTAAAACTTCAAACGGTACATTGCCTTGTACCAAAGGTAAGACAAATGGCTGATCTGATGCCAGAACCTCAAAAAACCGCTCCCCACCTAGCATCGTGTCAATGACGTGCTGGTAGTGAGCCTTCAAGTCAAGTATTACCTTGATTGAGCGTACACGTGTTGGTATGTGTGATCTGTCTTGAGGTAGGTTGTACTGATTCATGTGAAGCTTAGAGGTGCTTAGTCACTGTCCAAGCTTGTGGGAGGGGGTGGTGTTCTTTCTTGAAACAAACTCAGTAGATCCCTAGTTTCTCTAGTGAGAGTGTGAGCCAATGATTCCGTTATCTGTGCTGCAGCATCAGGTGCGACTTGAAAACTGACTGTGATAATTATCTCGGTGACTTGAGTTACCCGATTCTCAAAGTAGAATAGTGTTGATTCTCTATTGTGTAGAGCTCCTTCCATTTTGTTGTTGTGGGTTGGTTGTAGGTTGCGGACATGGTTTCGACCTTCTCCTTCTTCTTCTTGGCACTTGGCCTATGTATATCCACCGGGTTTGGCGTGTTGGTTGACTCTCCCACTGCAAATCGATTACCGTTACGCCTGGCACTCGAGCTTCGATGGAGATGCGGAGTTCGTCTAGTTGTGCTTGGAGATCTTCTTCTTCTGTCGTCCAATTAGCAAATCCTGCTAGCCATTCATCCATTCACAATAGTTTAGGGGTTTCAGTCTTGTAAGCTGAAGGGTTTCATGAAAAGATCCTCAGTGGGGGCACCAAATGACGGGCGCAAAGCGAACCCCGAACCCCGACGGCCTCTAAAACACCGGGGACCGAATGGCGCGCCTCGAGCCTGTCATGGTAAAGCAAACAGGGGGCACCACCTAGCTTCAGCAGCTAGGACGTAAACAACACACCACCATAACAAAGTTTTCATCCAAGAGAGATGGATGCTTGGGAGTAATGATGAAGAGGAAAGGGAATGAGATCAAGTGAGAGAGAGAGAGAGAGAGAGAGAGAGAGAGAGAGAGAGAGAGAGAGAGAGAGAGAGTGAGGGAGGGGGTATAGCGGCTTAGTACTTAGGCACCACAAAAGGATGGCGAATCCGCACACCCTTCACACATACACAAGCTCACTCCAAACACAAGACTAGGTGGAGATTCCGCACACCTCACATGGGCAAAACATTGCAAGAAAACATACTCACAAAACCTCAAGCTTTATTTAGAGAATAAGGCGATGAAATGGGGAGCATAGGGTAGGGGAATGAGAAGGGAGAGAGTGGTAGAGCACATGGCGGATAGGTGGGAGTTGATGGTGAAGACTCGCACGAGGGTTATGGCCATCATTCTTCATTTAGTTTCCCTTCATCTTCCATAGCCCAAGGGTGTAGAGGTCATGCTCAAGACAAGCATGGTGATTGCGGTGATGGTGATGGTGTGGGTGTGTGTGTGTGCACTAGGCACACACAGTGCATAGTGTACTCTTTGGTGATGGTGTGTGTCTTTAGTGTGATGGTGACCCCTCTTTATATACGGGAGGAGGGGGGAGGAATTCTAGAATTTAGAAATGAAGAAATCATTATCTACATAGGTCATGTGACTGTGGGCCCCACTTGTCTGGCTGTGTGTATATGTGCCAGAACAGCAGTCTCATGAGAGAGAGACTAAGAGAGAGAGAGATGGGTTGATGAAAAAAAGTGAGAGGTGACATGGAGAATAAAGTAATTACAAGAGGGGAGAGAGGGGAGTGTGTTTAGAGGTGAATCTGTGTGCAGATGTGTGTGAACACAAGAAAAATCAGGTAACCACCGGGTGGGGATGGGTCTGTGGGCACCTTTTTCAGTGAAACTGAGTGTGTGTGAGTGTGGGGGAGGTTATTTAGCTACAAGACAAGAGATATGGCGCCCTTTAGAGAGAGAGGGGGGTATTTGGGTCATGGGATATGATAGGAGAGAGAAAGAGGAGGTGGGGTATACTATTTTGGAAAATAGGGTAAGTTGCATGTGAGTTGGTGCATTATTGGTGAGTTATAATGCATTATTGGTGAGAGGTGGGGTAGCTTGAGGGGAGAGAGAAAGGAGAAAGGACAAGGGGAAGAGAGAGGGGGTTGACCTTTTGAGTGGAGGAGAGGAAAAGGGACACACGGCGGGGCAACAGTGAAGAAAAGGGAGGCAAGGTGGGGATGGGCTACCCCGCAGGCATGAGGTGGCCTATTTTACCTTTCTTATATATTTACATAATCATACTTTATTTTTTTTTTACTTTTTCCAATGCCTTTTATCACTCCCTCCCTAAGAGGGGGTTTTCATGGGGTGGGGACGAGAGAAGAGGGGTATGGGAGCTTGGCTTGTGAAAAGCCCCCATCATTAGGACCGATGCTGACGTGAAAAGCAAGATCAACATACTTGTAAAACGACAAAAAACAATTATTCAAAAAAGTATAACAACTTAAATACAAAGAAGATAAAGAGCTTATGAGAGTTTTTGTCTTCCTTGTGAGGGCTCTACAAATCTTGACAAATCTTTGGACACCTAGGAAACTCTGAGGTGGAAGGGAAAGGGAATTGTGAAGAAAATGGGGCTCCGAGGGACCCTATATATAAATACCGTGGGGGCCTGCCGGGCTGTAGAGCAGGCCCTCCGGGTGCGTAGCCCCTCGGTGTGTCTTAGTAGCCTACCAAGGCACGACTGGCTACAGGGCGATACCGACTGGTAAATCTCATCGGACCTCCACGTCCCCTTCAAGTCACCATGCCATTTTCTGTGAATGTGAAGACTTGTGAATTGAAAATTTTGTCAATTAGTAATGAGTTTACAAAAAAAAAACACGTGATCACGTGAATATGAAATCCCTGCATGTGAATGCCTTATTCTTCTCTTCTCTTGCACGTGCACACACACACACACACACACACACACACACATCCATAAACATACAAATAAATAAAAATGTACATTAATTTATAATAATTTATAATAATCTAAACACACTACATGCGCACGCACACACATACATTTTTAAACTAAAAAGAAATTTAAAAATATTAATTTTACTATTTTATAAATTTTATTAAAAATCATCATTCATAAACAATCATAATGAATTTTGAGAATAAAAAAATAAGAGTTATTTTGATTTAGTGCAATGTAATCATTTTGTGTTAAACGTTTATGACCAGAGTGATTTGTTATTTATTGCATCATTGGTAGATTAATTATGGACGATAGGGTGGCATGTCCTTGTGTGTGATTCAAGCATTAGATCTTTCAAAAAAAAATAATCTATGATCAACACATACAGAATAACGGTCTCTTCCCTATAGAGAAACTACGATTTGCGTTATCGATCTCATGGTTCGGAGGTAATCGGTCAACCCCCACCAATAGTCATTGCTCCAATTTCATCACAAAGAAGGCGAATATCAAACGAACAGCCACTGGTGGAGTTTACCCCACCGATACTTGATGCCACATTCCAAGAAGTTGAGATGGAACAAATGTTGGATGTGTTCTTTGACGTGGGTCCTATCATGGAAAACCAACGTGGCTAAAACATTCAATGCAACACTACGAATCAACCTCAATCATCTCGTCCATATCGATGGCATGAGAGCAATGATAAAGAAGGTGAGATGATGTAAACTCTTACACGTATGCTACTTTACAATGGTGAAAAAATTTCAGTTCTTTGTATCTCTTTGGCAATGTTTAATTTGCAGTCTGTTTATGGCTGGTCTGATATGAGTGTCATTGAGCATTTTAAGTAAATATGTTGTATATTAAGCATCAGCCCAAATTAGAGTTTAATAATACAGTTGTTGTGTTCACATTATCAAGCATTTTTTGGATGAGAATAAAGTCATTAAGTCATGCCAAAAAGCTTTCCCACCAGCCTCATGTATATATATGTGTACATAGCCCTACAAGTCTTGGAAGTGACCATGTAAAAATTCATGTATAAAGGTGTGATTTTGCCAAGCTTGAATGTTGATGTTTTGGGTTGTTCAAGACTCCAAAATATGGTTTTTAATAAGTAATTTAAGCCATGCTTTATAGCTCATAAATCGGACTTGTACATCATGAGTTATGAGCATCCGAAGCGGGCGGTCTCAACTTAGAAGGTGATTGCGGGTGCATGCGACAAGGGCAACCGGGCCAACTTGGGGGTCTAAGATTAGAAATGCTAAAGTTTTACATTTTTGGAGATAGCCAAGGTGATGGGTTTTGAGCCGTGTGCTGTGGTGCGTCATTCAGTGACCGGAGCAGCTAGTTATGCCTCGGGGGATATTTTTTGAGAAGACCTCTTACTTAGGGGTGAAGCTGAGAACTAATGAAAAGTTGGGAAGATTGAGGAGATTTCCATGTGTCATGGGGATTATCCCACATGTTAAGAGGAAAAGGGCAAGTGGGGAGAAAATAGGGCACATTGGGTGCCCACTATAGGGTATCAAGGGTGAGAGGAGCTCTCTCAAGGCTTGGCTATGGGGGCTCGTGGGATCCTGGGGAAGGAAATGACACATTTTTTTTATTCACACTACCTGGACAAGCTCGTGGCCACTTTTTCTGGGCCCAGGCCACTTGCCCCCACCCCATTCCTTGGTCAAAGGGTCACCAACAACTCATCTTTCACCCAAAAAAGGCCAAAACTGAACCAATTAAAAGGTGCCTTGAGAGAGAGCCTTGTCGGCTAAGATAAAAGATAAGAAAGCCCCCATTTTAATAGTTGCAACACCTATAGAACTTTGAGAGAGATCATTTTTGAGCAAGAAAGAGAACACCCCCCCGTTTCGGGTGCCCATAACTTCTTCATCTTTCATATGTTTTTTGCCTATGGATACTCTACGGACATCTCCATGAGATGAGATTTTTCATGATGTCCTTGGTTTCTTTTAATTTCAAGTGTGTCTTATGCTTGGAGGGTTTTTCATAAATTCCCATAGGTGGTTACCACAGGTGTTTTTGACCGTGCAATAGTTCTTTCTTCCGACGGTGTGGCTTGTGCAAAGCTACAGAGGCATTCATTTTCCTTCTTGTTTGCACGCTCACATTGTTTTGGTTCCCCCATTGAGGAGAAAGTGCTCCTATGCTCCAATTCCTGTAAAATATTTCTATTCTGCAGGCAGAGAATGTAAAAGGGATGTGGGAAGGACAACCACCTATGTATGTGCAAATTGTGGACATCACTTGAGGCAGTCATATATTTGGGATTGCAGCCTTTGGAGGGTTGTGAGGTTTTGTGAAGCCAAGCATTGGGGGACCGGGTTACCCAATGTGAGGTGGATTAGGTATTGGAATGATCCATCGACATCCCTTGAGCTTTTGACGTCACATTAAGTGTTTTTGTGGCAATCAAACATGGTGGACGAGTTCCCACAGTTTCATGGATTTCGTAATGAGAATGCACAGACTTTCATTAAAAAATTGGAAGTCAGTTGCTTACTGCAAAATATACTAGACCAAGCTATATTGTTGCGGCTGTTGCAATACAATTTACAGGATGTGGCAAAAGTTTGGTTACACAATCATGAAGAGTTGGTGCAGACACAAACCCTAGGGGTGGTTTTGGACTACAATGGTGTGAAGCAAGATTTTGTGGCACATTACATATCCATTGAAGTACCTGATGAAGTTTGGCATGAAATTTTGGGGTACACTCAAAACGGTAATCAGAGTGTTGATGATTTTGTCATGCAATTCACCCGGTTTTGGGATGACCTTGGTTGAGAGCTGTTGGTCCTGTGCAAGATAGGGGAAAGGGCACAATTTGTGTGTATGATAGGAAGGGTGAAAAGAGGGTGTTTGATATGACTACCAAGCAACCTATGGCACTAGAAGATGTGAGTGAGAATGATGAATCCGAAGTTACCACTGAAGATAGTTATGAAGATTCAGAAAGTAGATCTGCTTCCAGTTCCAGTGATGAGGGTGAAATGTCATTCTTTTTGTGGGACGAGGAGAGGAGAAAAGTGGGTGAAATGTTGCAAGTATCAAGGAATATAAATGCTTCAAGTCATTTAGAGCAACTTGAAGAGTTGATGCAACCTAAACAGGAATTTCCAGTGAAGAGAGAGTTGATTCAAAATATGACGAGTATTGATTTGACGCAAGGAGAAAGAAGGGATTACTTAGCAATGATGGACAGGTTTCCAAATCTTTTCATCACTTCATATCAAGAAATAAGGGGTTTGTTGGGGATTCTGTGAAGATTGAGCTAGTTGAAGAGGCAAAGCCAATAAGACACAAATTAAGAAGGATGGGTAAGGAGAAAATGGATGCTTTAAAAGAATAAGTGGATAAGCTTTTGGATGCAGGGTTCATTATGCCAGTGGGATAATGCTGAATTGGTGAGCCCTGTAGTGGTCACTCCAAAGAAAGATGGGCGTTGGAGATTTTTTGTTGATTACAATCCATTAAATGCACTGATCAAGAAAGATCCTTACCCTTTTCCTTTCATTGATCAACTTTTAGATGCAGTGGCTGGCTTTGAAAGATACAGTGTCTGTGATGGTTTTTCAAGATATTTTCAGCTTATCCTTGCTCCTGAAGACCGGAAAAAGACTACTTTTATCATGCCATGGGGTTATTTATGCTTTTGCTGCCTTCCTTTTGGGTTGACAAATGGGCCTGGAGCTTTTGAAAGAAAAGTGGATTGGGTCCTTACCCCGTTCCTTGGGAAGTTTGTCAAAGGATTCATAGATGATTTCTGTGTATATGGTTCAAAGAAAGAGCATGTTCAAAAGCTTGAGATGACTTTTGCAAGGTATGATGAATGCGGGGGTCAACTGAACCCTAAGAATGTCATTTGGCACAGCCACGGGTGAAGCTTCTTGGACATGTGATTTCAGAAAATGGGATTGAAGCGGATCCAGAGAAAGTGGAGGCTTTGTTGTTGCTCTCATCTCCAAAAGATACCAGACAATTGGCCACTTTCATACAGAAGGTTAAATATATGTCTTGTTTCATACCTTTGGCATCACAACTATTGTATCCATTGCAGCAAGCAATTAAGAAGGATCCCTTAAAGTGGTCTCGTGATTGTGTCGATGTTTTTGACAAAGTCAAAGAGGTTTGGAGTACACTACCCATTATGCAAGCTCCTGAATGGGAAAAGGAGTTTTATGTTGATCCATCAGTGGGAGATGATGCCATTGGAGCCATGTTATTGCAAAAGGGAAAGGAATATCAATATATGAAGCATGTTCATTATGCTAGCAGAGTGAAGACTCTTCATGGAAGAGATTTCTCTGAAATTAAATTGGTGATGACCAGTATGGTATATGCTTGCAGATGATTCAGACACTACTTGCTGCAAGTCATTCACCTTTCTGACCACTTATTCATTGCTTCCCCAAATGTTCAATAATTCAAATATATCAAAAATAGTGATGAGATGGGTTATTCTTCAGGAGTTTCAGTTCGCCTTTTTGGTAAAAGAGAGTACTCAGGCTACCCTAGCAGATATACTCACTACTTATAAAGACACTCCTGTTTTGGTTAAAGAAGAAGTGGTGCGAAAAAAAGAAAGTCAAGACTCTTGCCATTTCTGATGCTTCACTGTTATACTTTGATGGTTCTTATTGAAGAAGTCATGATGCTGCTTTTGGAGGTGTAGTCATTTATGATGCACAAGGAAAACTTGTAAGGAAGCAAGGGATGAAACTTGATGCAAAGAGCAACAATGAAGCAAAATACATGGCTCTTGAAGGTGGTTTATTGATCAAAGGAGATGCCTTGTTGGTCGTGGAGCAAGTATTGGGAGTATGGAAGAATAAGAATCCTAAACTGAAGAATTTATGCTTCAAGGTGTCCTACGTGAGGGTTTACCATCCTCCAAAAAGTTTGCGTTTATAAGAAAAGCTAGGAAATACAAAATGCTTGATGATGTGTTGTACATGAAGGAAGTGATTTGGTTTTGCGTCGTGTGCCTTGGAAAGAGGAAATCTACAAGATCTTGGAAGAAAATCATGAGGGATCTTGTGGAGGCCATTTTGCCATGAAGATCATGTTGCAAGAAGGCTATGTATTGCCAAGCATTCAATAGGATGTTAACCATTGGTGCAAGTTGTGTTTGCCTTGCCAAAAGATGGGAAAGATAATTTTGAAGCTTGAATTGCAATTTTGATGTGTTTGAAAAATGGGGTCTTGATGCTATTGGACCCTTACCTATGACTAGCAAAAGAAATGCTTACATTTTGACAGCAGTGGATTATTTGTCACCATGGGCAGAAGCCAAGGATGTCAAACAAATTACTAGTAAGGAGATAGGGAAATTTGTTTATGAGCATATATGTTGTAAATTTGGTGTGCCCCTAAAGCTACTTTCTGATAGAGGACTAGGATTTAGAGGAGAGCTGTCCGATTTCTTATGCGAGAAGCTCAATATATAGCATAGGTAAAATTCTCCTTATTATCCACAATGCAATGGTCTCAATGAGAGGTTCAATGGAGAGTTGGTAAAGATCTTGAAAAAGATGACCCAGATACATGGGAAGACTTGGGATTTCGAGTTGCCTTGTGCACTATGCGCATACAGAACTGCTATCAAAACAAGCACAGGATTTTCTCCGTACCACTTAGTTTACGGCAAGGAATTTTTATTGCCAATTGAAGTGGAGGTTCTTGCGTTCAAGTTGTTGTCATTGGGAGATGAAGAGAAAAGAAATGCTTGGTAGAAAAGATTATTGGATTTACAATGTTTGCAATTGGACAGAATTTCAGCTTTAAGCTACTATAAAGAAGTGTCAAAGAAGGCTCAGCTAAAAGCCAATGAATACGTGGAGGATAAGAAAATTGAAAAGGGTGATTTGGTGTTGCGATACAATAATAAGCTGGACAATACTATTCAGAAGAAGTTTCAAATCAAATGGGAAGGTTCTTTTATTGTCGTGAATAAATTTGATAATGGCACATATCAATTGGCAGATTTGAGCGGTGCACAACATAAATATCGTATTAGTGGTTATAGATTGAAGAAGTATATGGTGAGTTTGATGAAAATTGTGACAGGTGAGATGATATCAATAGAGGAAAACATTATGGAAACATCTGAGGATGTAGATGAGGTTTCTGGGATGAGATACAGCAAGTGTTCACCGTAGGAACCTCTGCTTGTCATGAATGATCAAGCAGGCAAGGGGGGGTTGGCAATCTATGTCAAGAATTTTTTGGATGAGCATAAAGTCACTAAGTCATCCCAAAAATCTTGCCCATCAGCCTCATGTATATATGTGTACATAGCCATGCAAGTCTTGTAAGTGACCATGTAAAAATTCATGTACAAAGGTGTGATTTTTCCAAGCTTGAGTGCTGATGTTTTGGGTTGTTTGAGACTCCAAAATATGTTTTTTAATAAGCATTTTCAGCCGTGCTTTATGGCTCGTAAATTGGACTCGCACATCATGAGTTATGAGCATCCGAAGGGGGCTGTCTCAACTTAGAAGGTGATTGCGGGTGCATGCGACAAGGGCAACTAAGCCAACTTGGGGTTCTAAGATTAGAAATGCTGAAGTTTTATATTTTTGGAAATAGCCAAGGTGATGGGCTTCGAGCTGTGTGTCCGAGAAGTCCTCCTGCTTAGGGCAGAAGCTGAGAACTAATGGGAAGTTGGCAAGCTTGAGGAGATTGCCATGTGTCATGGGAATTATCCCACATGAGAAGAGAAAAAGGGAAAGTGGGGGGTATATAGGGCACATTGGGTGCCCACTATAGGGTATCAAAGGTGAGAGGAGCTCTCTCAAGGCTTGGCTATGGGGACTCGTGGGCTCATCGGGAAGGAGATGACACATTTTTCCTATTCACACTGCACGGATAGGCGCTTGGCTACTTTTTATGGTCACCAACAACTCATTTTTCACACAAAAAAGGCCAAAACAACTGAACCAGCTAAAAGGTTCCTTGAGAGAGAGCCTTGTCAGCTAAGAAGAGAGAAAAATCTTGGGGATAAAAGATAAGAAAGCCCCCATTTTAATAGCTGCAACACCTGCACAACTTCCAGAGAGCTCATTTTTTAGCAAGAAAGAGAACACCCCCGGTTTCGGGAGGCCATAACTTCTTCATCTTTCATCTGTTTTTTGCCTATGGATACTCTACAGACATCTCCACAAGACAAGATTTTTCATGATGTCCTTGATTTCTTTTAATTTCAAGTGTGTCTCATGCTTGGAGGGTTTCTCATATATTCCCACAGGTGTTTTCGACCGTGCAATAGTTCCTCCTTCCGACAGTGACAAGTGTGGCTCGTGCAAGGCTATAGAGGCATTTATTTTCCTTCTTGTTTGCACGCTAACAACTTGTTTATGTATTGACAAGTTGCTCAACGAGAAATTTTTTTCGGAAGACGTTCACATGCCCCCTACCCGTCCCGACCACTGAAAAGCTTCTTACTAACTTGGGCATGGATTATCATAAGATACATGCATGTCCTAAAGATTGTATACTCTTTTTCAATGCGTGGCACCCTTGAGAGTCGTCCATGTGGCGTTTATGTTTTCCTACTAAGCTGGTGCAGCAGGTCACTTCTCGGCACTTAGATTTTTCGCAGGGCCCTGCATTTGCATAAAGGGCGATATGTTCAATCACCAAAATTGATTAAACATTGATTTATTCCTAGCAGGTATTGAACTCACACGTCCAGGAAGAGATTCATGAGTCAAACCACTAGAGTATAGACCACGGCCCTGAGTTCAAACGTAAATGATGTTTAAATGAAGGGGGGGGGGGGGGGGGGGGGGGGGGTTTAACCCTTTTAAAAAGGTGCCGCACTGCCGGTTACCAGTACACGTGACTCCTTGCCACGTCGGCAGAGAGTCCGATATCTAGCTCACGCCGGCATGATTCTTCAACCCTTTGAGACAATACCATGGCCAAGTCATCAAGGATGGGTCTCAGTCTGATATGAGAGGGGTTGAGCGGTTGATATGACTGTTGCTGCTGATCAAGACACACACAGGGGGAGAGAGAGAGAGAGAGAGAGAGAGAGAGAGAGAGAGAGAGAGAGAGAGAGAGAGAGAGAGAGAGAGAGAGAGAGAGAGAGAGAGAGAGAGAGAGGCTGAATGGTTTACTAGGCATCCGACGCCAATATTGCATGTGGGCAATTTTTTTCAAACGACTGAACATGACTGATTGCTGGTAGAGGGCGGCTCATGTGCCGTCAACCGCAGTTGAGAGAGAGAGAGAGAGAGAGAGAGAGAGAGAGAGAGAGAGAGAGAGAGAGAGAGAGAGAGAGAGAGAGAGAGAGAGAGAGAGAGAGAGAGAGAGAGAGAGAGAGAGAGAGAGAGAGAGTGCTTTGGACGGCTCTTGCAGTAGAGAAAATGAAATGTTATATGAAACATCTTCAAAAGGCCAAAATGACCTATGACGCCAAACTCATACAATCCTTGTGGATCTAATCCAATGTTTGGGTACAAAAATAACATGAAGTAAAGTGAAAGACTAAGGCTGCTGGA
Source organism: Adiantum capillus-veneris (assembly GCF_014529385.1). Classification (NCBI taxonomy): domain Eukaryota; kingdom Viridiplantae; phylum Streptophyta; class Polypodiopsida; order Polypodiales; family Pteridaceae; genus Adiantum; species Adiantum capillus-veneris. The sequence continues at coordinate 83,415,966 of NC_140931.1, read as the reverse complement.
TTCAGATGGAGCGGCGGCAGCTGTAGAAACGAGCAAGCAGCCAATCATGCAGGGGTAGCTGGCCTGGAGCATTCACATGGCGCGGCGGAAGAGCAGTACACTACTGCCACGTCGCGGCAGAGATCCGAGGGTTTTTCTTCCGACCCTCCCCCCCCCCCCCCCCCCCCCCCCCCTCCCCCCCTCGCCCATAGCAACTTCCACCCTCCACGTTGGCAATCCGTGCATGCGTGGCAGCTTTTCTAAGCCATCTTCAGTTTTTTAAATAATTTATAGGGCTTTTATGAAATGTTTTTTTGAGTTTTACCTTAGATTGTCGCCCGCCCCGTCTGAACACAAGGTTGGAGGTAGAGCCCCTTCCACACGTCTTCCACCTGGAAGTTGCACTTTTAGGGCACTACTTTCGCCGCCCCCGTCTGAACGCGCCCTAAGGCTAAAAGACTAAAAACATCACATTAATGGTCATCATCATTATCATCGATGCCTGAGGATGCCCGACATTGGGCGTTGTCTGAGAATGTATTGCATTGATCGTTGAAGAGCTTTGTCAATGTCTGCCTTTGTAAATAATCATACTGGGTGTTTCCCGTGTCATGCTAGAATAGTCCAGATTCTTTGGTGGAGCCTCCGCCAATGTCATGATCGCCCCCGTAGACATGGGCGTCTAGCTCTCCCGAGCTGAGTGGCTTTGTCCACTAATATACCTCTGGTAGAAGTGGGCTCCAAAGTCTGCTGTGATGCATGCTCATCCAACTGTTGAGACCTTGCTCTAAAGAAGTCAGTGATCTCCCTCTGTGAATGTCTCCTAATACTTGGTCTCCTCAAGATACTTTCCCTATGTCTGCGCAGTTCTAGCAAAAACAACCCAAGGCATCTCTAATCATGATATCTCATGACTCTAGCCAACAGTCCAAAGCCCTCTCTAAATAGACAATGAAAGTGGCCTCGTGTGTCATAGTATACCGGACAATGACAAATGTGATGGAACTCTGTCTCTTTCTCTATATGACATAATTGGCATATCCTGGCTTTTACTGGTACTCTCCTAAATATGTTAGTTTCAATCTCTAGCTGATGCGATGATGTGCGCATCTGACCAATAGCACATCGTATCCCATAGGATAAATGAGTGTCCATATACGCCGGTCTCATCGCATATCCATCCTCTATTAGTTGGAGGAAATGCTCTCTATAGAAAGCCATCTTCGTGCCCAACTCTTGTATGAGTTGCGTCCATGTGTTTCTGGTATCTAGTTGAATCAAATCCTGATTGAGCAGTTGATATGATTGTTGCTGCTGATCAAGACACACATGAAGAGAGAGAGAGAGAGAGAGAGAGAGAGAGAGAGAGAGAGAGAGAGAGAGAGAGAGAGAGAGAGAGAGAGAGAGAGAGATTGAGGGGCATGCAGATGTGGCTGCAAGTTGAAGGGGTGGTTGATAGCTGGCCGCCGCTAGAGAGGTGATTGAGACTCAGAAACCGAGGTGGTCGGCTCATGTGTACCTGTGTGTGTGTGTGTGTGTGTGTGTGTGTTTTAAGGGTGAGGGAGAGAGAAATGTGACGCCATTCCATGTGGGTGGGGAGGTGATAGGCAAAAAAAATTAAAACGGTTGAACATGGCTGACTGCTGGCAGAGGGCGGCTCATGCGCCATCAACGCACTTGAGGGGGGGGGAGAGAGAGAGAGAGAGAGAGAGAGAGAGAGAGAGAGAGAGAGAGAGAGAGAGAGAGAGAGAGAGAGAGAGAGAGAGAGAGAGAGAGAGAGAGAGAGAGAGAGAGAGAGAGAGAGAGAGAGAGAGAGCGCTTTGGATGGCTCTTGTAGAGAAAATGAAATGAAATGAAATGTTATATTAAACGTCTTCGAAAGGCCAAAATGACCTATGAGACCAAACTCATACAATCCTTGTGGATCTAATCCAATGTCTGGTTACAAAAAAAAGTGAAAGACTAAAGCTAAAAGACTAAAAACGTCAGATTGATAATAATAATAATCTTCATCCATGCCCGAGGATGCTCAACATTGGGCATTGTCCCAGAAAGTATTGCATCGGTCGTTGAAGAGTTTCATCAATGTCCGCCTCAGTAAATAGTTATATTGGGTGTCTCCCGTGTCGTGCTAGAATAGTCCTTATTCTTTGATGGAGCCTCCATCGATGTCGTGGTCGCCCCCATAGACGTGGGCGTCTAGCTCTCCTGAGCTCAGTGGCTTTGTCCACTAATATACCTCTGGTAGAAGTGGGCTCTAAAGTCTACTGTGAAGAATTCTCACTTGGCTGTTGAGTCCCTGCTCTAAAGAAGTTAGTGATCTCCCCCTGTGAATGTCTCTCACTACCTGGTCTCTTCAATAGACTTTCCCTGTGTCTGCATAGCTCTAACAAAAACAACCCAAGGCATCTTTGATCCTGATATTCATGACTCTAGCCAACAATCCAAAGCCCTCTCTAAATACACAGTGTCGGAAATCAACCTCGTATCTCATAGTATACCGGACAATGACAGATGTGATGTAACTCTGTCTTGGGCTCTATATGACACAATTGGCATATCCTGGCTTCTGTTGGTACTCTCCTAAATTTGCCTGTCTCAATCTCTAACTGATGTGATGATGTGCACATCTGAACAATAGCACATCGTATCCCATAGGATAAATGAGTGTCCATATAGGTAGGTCTGATCACATATCCATCCTTTGTTAGTTGGAGGAGATGCTCTCTTAAGAAATCCATCTTCATGCCTAACTCTTGTACCAACTACATCCATGTGTTTCTCGTATCTAGTTGAATCAAATCTTGATGTATAAGTCTAGTGGTCTCTGTTCATGTGAGAGAAAGGGAGGGTGCATCCAAGGTGAAGCCATGTGACTGAAATCATGATGTCATCTGTCCATACTAACCTCGGGGCATCCACTGGGAAATATGTAAGCACTATAACACGTCGAGCAAAAAATTGACGCAGTTACCAGTGAGACAACGTTTCTTTTAAAAGTAAATTACGCTGGAATAAGCATCGTAATAAACATCGGTATATACACCGGTAACAACCGTCGAAATACATGCAGTTAATACCGTCAAAATAAACGCAGTTATCTACGGTTGTATACACGAAGTTATTAGCGCTGATTTTTTTTTTCTAATACCGATGGTTGTTTCGAGGCCTATACCGGCGCATATACCGAACTCTATTTCGACGACCAAACCTGCAATATTGTTTTTGGGTAGAGAGGGCTGGAAACTGATGTTGAATGTACTGCAGCAATAGAAACAGCCCTCTTTACCCAAAGGAAGAGTGCACAAGCAACCGCACTCCACCTACAAGTTGACGCTAAAGAGCGGGTGTATACAGATTAGCAAAACTATAAAAAGAACAAAACCACAAAATCAAAAGCTTAATCATGACAAGTTCTCAAAAGAATAACCATAACGTCGACTCCTAAACCATAGGCACAACGGCATAAAGATTTTATAGCCATAATTAAAACATGATTCGGAAACTACAAAACCATTGAGTGGCATAAAATGATAACCATCTTTTTGCAACATTTTTCAGCCTACTCAACGTCCTCTTCCTCATATGTGTATATATTTTTCTACGCTATTAAGTTATTTAGAGTAAATTCCCCCTCTTCATTTAACCTTTGTGGCGACACATACATTGTACTCTTCCCAAAAATGTCACCTTAGTCATATATTTATATTACCACCCTTTTCTTTTTTGCTTTGTAAATAAAAGTAAGCATACAACAACCAACTATCTACCCCCAAACTTTCTGACCTCTTGTGAATTAGTAGTAGAAAAATAATATATCCATCTTCCATTCCATATAGATAAATTACCATGGAATTCAACTCTCCACTTGTCTTTACCAAAGATTATGGTCCATCTCTACAAGTCTTCTATGCCCCCTACATAGGTGGCCCAATATCTCTTAAGAATATACATATAGTTTTTCTCTTTTCAAAAAGACTCCAATTGTATATTCTTTTCACAAGAAAATAATATTGGGCCCTCCTCTATTTGTTTAAGCATCATAGCCTTTTGAAAAAGCATGATTCCCCTTGGATGCATATAAGCAAAGGGCCCATACAAGAAGACTTGGAAGCAAAAGGTTCCCTAGCCTAGTGTGGACCTTCCAAAAAGAATTCCTTGGTGCATGGGCGTGAAGAATAGTCAAAATTCATATCAAACATGTTGAGAAGGTCAAATTTGCCTTTTGAAGCATGTCATTCCGAGCTACAGGTAAAAAGTTATGGTCAAAATAGTGTAAATCTGTCAGATTCGCAGCAAAAGGGAACTGTAAATCAAGTAAATCAAGAGGGTGAGATCTTATTTTTCCCCTACTCATCTTCTAGAAGAGCAATGAGTGTTAAGGGTCACTTGCATGTGATGGGACCAACCTAAAGATGCTTTCTAAAAACCAAGACAGACAAGTTGAGATACCCCGCAGGAGCCACCCGTAGGGCCTCATGGTGGGGCCCACCTACATTATGCACCCCTATGGAGCCTTCACGGTCTAAAATGATATTTTTGGTGAATAAATAGTCCCTTTTATGTCCAATATTCAATGAGTGGTCAAAGGACACTTAATTAGGGCTAATCACTCATCCTAATTAAGTGTAGCATAATCCCACTCCTACACAACTATAAATAGCCCCCCTTGGAGAGACTCAACGACACACACCTATATTTTCAACTTCATGTTGTCTCTTGATCAATAGTAGAGAAAACCCCAACTCTCCCTCTTTCACATCCTCCCTCCTAACCCTCCTCTTTGGAGGAAGTGCAACTCTATCCTCCACTCTTTCTATTCTACAATCTCTTACTCCATCAACCCAATAAATCATTTGTAGCACCTCAATAACTTGTAAATACATCATGATCTCTCTCATGGTTATGTTAGTGATCATTAAATCATCTTCAAAACTTTCAAGTGTCGCAATTCGTGATGGTTAGCCAGTGTCTGTCCTCCCCTTAAAAGGTGTGCGAGAAATCAAGTAAGTGTTCTATTCTCAATTTACCATTGGTTTGTTTCTCCACACTTATTCAATTGGTCTAAAGAAATTTCTCACTCCAACTCTCTTTTGCTTCATTACATATGCATGTGGCTACCTCTCATGGTGATTTTATTTGTGTCACGACATTGCATAGATGGAGATGAGCTCTCTATGCAAAGTGTGTTAGTTTGTAAGTGATTCTCTTGTGTGTTTGAGAGGAAAGTCTTGTGCGCATGATTTTTTGATGAGTGCTTGAGAGAGGAGGAGTTTGGATGTATTATGGGTATTCTTATGGGGAGAAGATGAATGCTATTCCACAAATTGCATATTTCATTTGATGCACGGCATTGGGTTCCATAATCATTGATGGTGTTCAAGTGTCCAAAGTGTATATAGACTAAGGGGGTTTTCAAAGTGTGTTGCTTGAAAGGGTGAGTGCAAGTGTTATTTTGATTGGTTTCCTTCTCCACTCCCAAAAGAAGGTGGTGCCCCAAGTAGTGTGCGTACCTCTTTACGAACATTTTGTGAGGGTAGGCCCATTGGTTTGGGTTTAGAGACCCCATTTTGAAAAAGCTCACCCTCACCATAAACATAACCCACTTCCCATACCATAACCATTACCATAACTTGCTTGTCATACCATAATCATAACAACCATACCATCATTGCAAAACCATAACCATAACCATAATCTGATTGCCAAACCCTAACCATCACATGATTGCCATATACCATCACTGAAAACCATAACCATAACTTGATTGTCAAACCCTAACCATACCATGATTGCCATACCATCATTGCAAAACCATAACCATAACTTGATTGCCAAACCATGACCAAAAGCTCTGTGCCATACCATAACCATAACCTCTGTGCCATACCATAATTGTGAAACAAATCATAATCACAAACGGAATGCAAAACCACAAACATAAGCACTACAAAACTGTATATGCAAACAATCACTGAGTAAGGCTGTATCAAGAAGACCCATTAGAAAATTTCGGAGGTCATTTGGAGGGCCTTGTAAGAAATTGTATTTCTCTCTCTAGAAACTTTTTTTAAAATGCACTTGCACCTTGTGAGTACACTCTAAAAAGTAGATTTATATTCCCAATCGTCCTTGAAAACGGTCACTTTTTTATTTAATGCGAGCGTTTTTTTCAAGAGGCAGGTGCGACGCATTCAATGCAGCTTACGTCATCACTGGAACTTGAAAAGTCACAAACTATCAAATAATGATAGATTTTGAGGCTTTTGACACCACCAATGGGTCTGAAATACCAAAATATCCTAAAAACGAATGTCTACTTGTCTCGTTCCTACATCCGGAGAGGCAAAAAATATCAAAAAACCCCAAAAAATGGGATTTTTTCTTATAGCGCGCGAGGAGGCATTCTAAAATTCCAGAATGCCCCCTTGCGCGCCGTTAGTACAAAGATTCTTTTAGTGGTTTTTGGACACTTATCTTTCAAGAAAGCCCCTTTTTAGAGGTTTTTTGACATTTTCCTCTTAAAAAGCTCCCTAAAAAGAGGAAAAAATGGCATTTTTACTAATGGCGCGCGAGTGGGTATTCCAAAATTTTGCAATGCCCCCCCTCGCGTCGTTAGTAAAAAGCCCCTTTTTAAGGGTTTTTTGACATTTCCCTATCAAATGGCCCAATTTTTTTATTTTTGACATTTCCCTCTTCAAAAGCCCCCTGAAAAGGGGCTTTTTACTAACGATGCACGAGGAGGCATTCCAAAATTTTGGAATGCCCCCTCGCGCGCCGTTAGTAAAATGTTCTTGTAGGGGTTTTTTGACATTTTTTGCCTCTTTGGATGTCAGAGCGATGCAATTAGACATTCATTTCTAGGATATTTGGGCGTTTCGAACGCATTGACAGTATCAAAAGTTTCAAAATCTTCCACCACTTGATAGTTTTGTGACTTTTTGAGTTCCAATGATGACGTAAGCCGTATTAAATGCATCGCATCTACCTTTTGAAAAAGGTGCTCGCATTAAATGAAAGAGAGTGATCGTCTTCAAGGACCACTAGATTATTAAATGAGGAGAGGGACACCTTTTATGTTTTTGTTAATATCAATCTATTTTTCTACGTAACGTAGGCTCTTCTCTCATTGGAGGAGCTTATTTTCCTCTCTCTTCCAAAAGGCCCTCCAAAAGACCTCTGAAATCTCCTAATGACAACTACAAAAAAGACTGTACAAAGAAGACTATATTAAGATGACTGAGTAAGACTGTATCAAGAAGACCGTCATGGTAATGCCTCCCAGTCGACATCCTCTCCCTCCTACTCCAGCTGGGTCAAAAGGGCCACAAGTCCATGCTTGTACCCATACGTCTCCTCTCGGCGTGTTGGAAGGCACTTCACGGCAACTTCCTACAAAATCATGGTTTAATCATGAGATAAATCTTCAAACTTGATATATATATTCTCAACAATGCAAAGCGTATAATAGTTACAAACTCATGTCGAAGTGTGTCGTACCCTCCACTCCCAAGATCTGACACTCCAGCAAACTCCAAACGTGCTCTCGTTGCATCTCTTTGCTGCTGAAATCTGTCTGGATTGTCTTGTCTCTCGTGCAATCCCCACCCACTTCTCTGCATCCAACCATGCCAGCTTTGGACTACTAGCATTGTACCTGTCTCTCGCCTTTGACCAGTGGTGTGACATTGTGGCCTTCGCCATGCCCAAAATCCAGCCATTCGAGACTTGATCATACCCCTCCGCCGGCCTGTACTCTTTATGGTCTCGACGATGTAACTCTTTCTTTCATCGTTGAGATTATCCCAAACCTCCATCACAGAGTGACCAAACTAAACTGTACAGAGCTGTCGAATCCTTTATCGCATGGCCTTTCCGACCCTACCCGCCACAACGGCCCCATCCATGCTCTTGTACACCTTGCTAGGATCATGCTCGTGTGATCCTTAAGGTGTACGTGGTGTGCTAATTGGTGAACTATCTACTAAAGAGAGTGGGGGATGTTCTCTCGGTGGTGTGAACGCATCGATAGAACCACTACCATAGTAACCACCACCTCTAGAATGACACCTACCTCGTCTTGAGGATGAACCACCCGTCGATGTAGCGGGCACACTAGTCCTAGGTGTAGGGGACACACTTGACTGAGGTATGGGCCCAATTGGTGTAGGGACCACACTAGTCCTAGGCGTAGGGTCGATCATAGTAGGTCTAGAGGAATCTGCTGCCCAAAGGCTCTATGCCATCGCAATTTGCTATGGTGTGAATTGTTTCAAAAAGAGACCCATCTGCTCGGGTGACATGCCGACCAGACTGACAAGAAAACTCAAACTAGGAGTGTATGGCTCATCGTCATTGGCCATGGATACAGATACACAAATAACATCCACAAAATCTATTAGTTTGCAGAAGAAACGCTTAATCAATACAAATAACAAAGAAACGATTCGCCAACACAAATGAATGAATCTAAAGTGTATTGTAGACTAATAAAAAAAGTTTTATAAAAGAGTTCCTAGAAAAAATCATTAGTTAATCTCTCGTTTTTTATGAGATCTAATGCACCAAAGATGTCTATCTCAATCTGTACTTCTGTATCTTTGTCATCAAACCATACTTCTTTGTCGCTCTCCGCATCAGCTTCAATATTTGACACTTCGTCTCTAGGTTCAAGCATATGCTCACCACTGACCTCCAGCTCAAAATCCAAACTTATATCATCCCTCGGCCCTGGAGTTTGTTCATGAATCACCTCTTCGACTTCAACGTCCAATCCTTCACACACTTGCTTGCTCCGTGGAGCAACTTGAACAACATAGAGCCAGCGCAGTTTAGACATATCATTTTCATCATTTTCTCTCCTCAATGGATCTAGTGTGAACACAACTTTTCACAATGCTCCAGAAGTACAAATGTATCTTGCGCATCTGTACACACCTGCCTAGAGTTCACTTGAATCAATCCACTCTTGTCTTTGCGCAAGTTGCATTAGGGCCGCTGGTAATAACTTTGAACCACTTGACATCAAAGATAAAAATATCAAGCTTTCTAAAGCTAATCTTCAAGATGTCTTGGATGTAGCCAAAGTATTCAAGTTGGCTCGTCTCTGTGTTCTCATCCCTGGCACTGCTCATACTTTCTTGGACGAAGCTTGCCCTTTCAGTGCTGTCGAAAGTGACCGTTTGTTCATCAATCCATTGCACTCTGAAGTGTTTTCCATGTCACCACAAAGCTCCATAGTTGTGATACTGTAGCCACAAAACTAAAACAGACTTAAAGTTATTAAAGTAATGTTATCATGTGGAGCCCAAAACAAAAGTTGTGAATATATACATGCCAATCGCAACCCCTTGACATCTCCTCTTCCTCTTCGGTAATCAACACTCCATTCCTCTTTGCCTCTAGGATTGTCGCATCTAACCACCACCCAGTTGGAAAGTCAAGCAATTTCTGAAGATGATCTGGAAAAGGAAGGTCACTTGAATTGCAGGCGATCTGTCAAGCGTTGTTGCTTTTCCCCTTCGTACCTCTCTAGCCACTTTTGCATGATGTCTGAGTTGAGAAGGAAAAATCTCATAACTTTTTCTCGCATTGTGATGTCCATCTTCCTAACGATGCCTTGTCCCTACGGCTCGTCCCCTGTCACCTTTGCCTTGACCTCAGTAATCCACATTTGGGGCATCTCTGGATCAATTGAGACCACAAATTTAGTGATGAGGACAAGAGACTCTTGTACAAGCCATCTTTCGGCCATGCTACCCTCGGGGCGAGCCCTTTGAGGAACGAACCCCTTTAAAGTCTTCATAAATCTCTCCAAGGAGAACATCCACCTACTATGGACTACCCCAGCAATTGTAACTTCATCGACCACATGCACAAGTAGATGCATTTTGATGGGTTTGTCGGATAGTACTTCTCCACCATGCACACTGCTTCAATAGCATTTAAGCGTGTTGCATCGATGCTTTGATGCTCTCTTCTCTTATCTCTTTTGAACTGATCCGACATTCCAACTCACTGATTTTGTAGATTGTTCTTCTAATGTCATCTGTAAAAAAACCATAGGTTGGTTGGCAGTATTGCCTTGAATGATGTCATCTTCTATATTTTCAATTATGGGATCCATGTCAACGAACGCGTCTAACATCTGCTCCATCTCCGCTTCTTGAAATGCCACATCAGGTATTGGTTGGGAGGACTCAGTTGATGGCTGTTCGCTTGAAAATCGTCTTCTCTGGGATGAAGTTGGAGCAGAGTTTGATCTATTGTCTGCGGATCATGAGATCGATAATGCAGGTCTTGTAGTTGCTCTATCGAAAAGAGATCGTGATTGCGTATGTGCTGATCGTAGATTTTTTGTTTTCAAAAGATTTGATGCTTATAATGCGCACAAGGACACGCCATCCTATCGTCCATACTTTATCTACCAATGATGCAACAAATAATTAAAACACTCTAGTTGTTATAAGTACACACTACTAACTACATGACAATACATGACAACCTCACATTCTCTAGCGAAGCCCGATCCCTGATAACCTTGGTCTAGAGGTGCACGGAGATTACGACCACAGGGTAATAATCTCGTCTTTATTGATCAATGACTATATATTAAGGTTTTTTAAGTCTATGAACGCTTTTGAAGTTCGATTGCGTTATTTTACTTTGTTTATCAATTTCCATTTGCGTTTTGAAGTACACAAGACATTTCCAATGTTCGTTTGCGTTTTTTCAACTATTTGCTGCTAGCTCTAACGACCTCACATTCTCTAGCCATGCCCGATTCCTGCACACCCCAGTCTCGAGGTGCATGGAGATTAGGACCATAGGGTCAATGAATATATATTAGTGTTTTTGAACTCGGTGTGTGTTTTTGAAGTTCAATTGCACTTTTGAAACCTATACCCTAAACCTAACGTATAACCTATAACTTAATCTAACCTAACTTATAACCAAATTAAACCTAACCTATGATGTCACCTATTACATAACCTAACCGAAGTCCGTTTGCGTTTCTTGAAGTACACGAGTCCTTTTTGAAATCTGTTTACATTTTTTCTACTATTTGTCGCTAGCTCTAACCTAACCTATAACCTAAACCTAACCTAACCTAACCTAACATAACCTATAACCTATAACCTAAACCTAACCTATAACCTAAACTTAACCTATAACCTAACCTAACGAAAGTCCGTTTGCATTTTTTGAAGTACACAAGTCATCTTCGAAGTCCGTTTGCATTTTTTATACTATTAATTTGCCGCTAGCTCTAACCTAACCTATAATCTAACCTAATCTATAACCTAATCTAACCTAACCTAACCTAACCTATAACCTAACCTAACCAAAGTCCGTTTGCATTTTTTGAAGTACACGAATCATCGTCGAAGTCCGTTTGCTTTTTTTCACTATTAATTTTTCGCTAGCTCTAATCTAACCTATAATCTAACCTAACCTATAACCTCAACTTAGCTTAACCTAAGCTAACATAACCTATAACCTATAACCTATAACCTAACCTAACCAAAGTCCGTTTGCGTTTTTCTACTATTAATTTTTTGCTAGCTCTAACCTAACCTATAACCTAAACCCAATCAAACATAACCTATAACTTAACCTAACCTATAACCTATAATCTAAACATAACCTATAACCTAAACCTAACCTATAACCTAACCTAACCGAAGTCCGTTTGTATTTTTTCTAATATTAATTTTCCGCTAGCTCTAACCAAACTATAATTTAACCTAACCTATAACCTAAACGTAATCTAACATAACCTATAACCTAACCTGATTGAAGTCCGTTTGTGTTTTTTTGAAGTACAAAAGTCATTTCCAAAGTTCGTTTGTATGTTTTCTACTATTTGTCGCTAATTATAACCTAACCTATAACCGACACAATCTTACATGGTGAATGGTGTGTATTCTAATCCAACCGTTGCTATCAAGGTGTTATCTTAAATAGATTTTTCTTTGATAAAACCTTGTTGGCGAGGAGTGATACACTTATCCAGAGTGGGATAGAGTCTTAGGCCAATTGGCTTGGCAATAATTTTGTAAACTACTGACATCATGGTTATGGGCCGCCAATGTTTCAGTTGGGAGCATCAATTTTTTTCAAACCAAACCAATAACCTAAACATTAGTTAATTAACCTATAACCTAACCCAACCTTTTATGTACAACCTATAACTTAACCTAATTAACCTAACCTATAACCTAGCATGTTGCCTAAACCTGACCTATAACCTAACCTAGTCAATAACCTATAACCTAAACCTAACTTAGAACCTAACCTATAAGTTAATCTAACCTAACCTATAAGGTAACCTAGCCTATAACCTAACCTATAAGCTAAGCTAAGCTAAGCTAACCTATAACCTAAACCTAATCTAACCTAACATATAACCTAAACTAAACCTAACCGAAACCTATAACCTAAACCTCATCAATCGCATGATAATGATGAGATGGTAGAGTAACTTCAAAACATAATTTCAAAACAAATTTTTTCATAGCATAATTTTGAAACAAATTTTCTTCAAAGCATAATTTCAAAACAAAATTTCGCTGAAAAATCCCTATTATAGTTACTCAATTGCAATTAATAATACCAACCATTTGTAGCTAGCTTGAGGACCTCCCTTCTTGAGCAAGAAAAGAGAAACCTTGTGCTTTGATACCAATGTAACATTTAATGGCCTAGTAAATTGTATGTAGCAGAAAATAACATAGACATAGTGAGCATTTCATTAGAATAGATTCCTAATGAGCATAGCAAGAGTGTTTGGGTCGAGAGAGCAACAAAAAGCATAACACCTAGTTAGATATCATCATGAACAATACTTCAAAAGAGAGAGAAATTAAGCTATTGACAACAGTTGAGGACCGGATTTACATGGAGCCGGTCCCCCCTCCAAATGGATTTGTATTATAGGTTTCCCCCATCAAGAGAGACATTTTACAATACGATTCTTTGTGTTTCTTAAATAACTAGCTAGTGCAATGAAGATGGAAGCTTCAAACACTAAGCAAAACACTTATAAAACACAGCATCAATTCCCTCACGGTCTCAGACCCAAGACCTCACACACCTTCGAAGATGGTGAGAGCTAGCGGGGTATGAGAATAGATTGAGAGGAAGAAGGAGTAGTCTTACGAGAAAGATGTACATCTCCTCACATAATCACTCATATTAGCATAGCATAGCTTAGTAATTAGCATGGTAGAGGAAATGAGCATGCATTGAAGTTTGGCTCTTGGTTGGATTTGCATCACAAAGCCAAGAGTTGTTGGTGTAGGCCTCCCTTATCAAGCTTGAAGTAGGTGATAAGCTTTCCATTAAAGCTGGAGAAGGAGAGAGATAGTCTTCTTGCTCCATGCATGAGATTGTGTGAGTGTGTGTGTATAATGACTTGACAAATTCAATCCCCCTCTCTCTCTTGGTCGACCCCTCTTGCATTTTACTCATGCTAACAACCCATTGGACCTCTCCCAGCCTGGCCAATGAAATTTAAGTAGCATAAGTGATAGCCTTCTGACATATGTCCCCCTTGCCCCTTTTGTGAGAGCTTTAGGTAATTAATTAATGCAACTAAACTCTCATTGGACCCCTTTGTCTCCTGGCCAATAGGAATCAGGCAGGACATTAGGTTGTTGAATGCTCATTGGACCCATTGGGAGACTATCCAATAGTCTTCTAGAGAGCTTAATTCTTATTGGTTATTTTATTAAGTGTTTTGAAATGAATTAAACTAGATTTACTCTAGCCTTATTCTCATTGGTCCACCTCCATGGCAATCCAATAGGATTTGAGTGCACCTTGTGGGCATCTGGGCTAGGGAGCTGACATGTGTCCCTCATTCCCTTTTTGTAAAGGAATCTTGTCAATGTGTGTGTGTGTGTGTGTGTGTGTGTTTCTCTCTCATCCCCTACTTCCAGGGCTCGCCCCCTCCTATGTAGGAACCTTTGAAGACTTTTTGTACAGACACAAAGCATCCAATTTAACTAAGCTTTGACCATTGGACACAACCTTTGAATTTTGGAACCTTAGCATTTTGGAAGTCTTAATGGGATGAACCTTAGGGTCTTTAAAGCCCATTGTTGCGCATTGCTCTTTTGCAAATGGCCCCCCCTTTGGATCATGTTTTTGCTCCTTTGGATCCCTACTGTGGCCGGTCTGCTAGGTTAACCAATATTCTAGCTTTTTCTCCCCTGGCACTTCCCCATATAATGATCAATTTAACATGAGAAAATCATTTAGGAGAATTAGATATTAGTTATAATGACATTTACCTCTCTCTTCACATATGTCACTTTCTTGATTGTTTTTGAGATAGAGATTGTGAAAGGTGTGAAGAATAGGGCCAAAATCAGACTAATCCTTGATTCCAATCATAGTTTTTGTCTGGATGGGTCTGAGTCCGATTGAAGTATGATTGGATTTTTTGGGCTTACTGCCTTTAGGCTCCGTCTTTTGGCCTCCTCATTTTGGTCTTTGCCCAGATATAAAATTTATATGGAGTTTCACTACATTTTATGGTTTTGTGCTCCTCTGTATTCTTTTAAGTGTCATATGTAGACTATCCTAGCGTACCATATGGAATCCTTGGGGGATCTGTGTTCCATACTTATTTTGTACTCCCGTACCCGTCCGGTCTGACGTTGACGTATGAAAAAACTATGATTCCAAAATCTGTCAATAGTGAATGACTCCTAAAAATTGGATCAGCTCTCTAAAAAAATTGAAGTAGGCAAAGTGTCTACCCTTGCAACCATGTAGGAGTCCAGTATAATATTGGAAGCTTTGATATCTCTATGAATCACCGAGGGGATTGCTTGCAACAACCAAAACTCTTAGGACTAATGAGACAAACCTTAAAAGTGAGGAAAGCATAGTGTGGCTTATGATCTCCAAATGGGGTGGATATAGAAAACACGCAGTAGAATGCACAAGCACTTGAACACATGTGGGACGCATGTCTAACCTCATCATCCTATCTTATTGCAGTATTAGCGAGAACCACGATTAATTTTTCAAACCATGGGACGAAGCTGACTTGACTAGTGCATAGAGGCTACAAGATATTGTCAATCTCTTGGAAAACAACTAACAACTCGCATCTAACTCATGCTACACTCAAGTGACTGAAATCACCAAAAGCCAATCGCTCATCGGCAAACAAATCACATCCGTTACAGCATCAAATGACATCCAAACGTAACGAAACTTCTAGGAAAAGTTTATAAGACCTAAGCACACTTGCTCATGGTCTCAAACCCCACTTTAGGTCAAGTTCCAAAATCGCGATTATTAATAGCAATGGATTTTGACCTAGTCGTTTTTGACCCAGAATGCATCTAAATGCTTAGCAATGATGCCCCAATACCCCGCCTATGCTTAGTTTTTGATTTGAGCATGTAAATTCCTAGTTATGATGGAATTAGGCCGCAGGTCGGCGACGCCAAAATCTACGAAATACTGTGAACTGCTTACGTCAATGCGTAGGGCTCTTACTGCGGTTGCAATGCAACAAACACAATCACAATGTGACAACCAAAGAGGGAGTAGGAAACGCGAGAAGGAGAGGAGTGAGCGTCGTTAACTCACGCTATGTATTTCTTATCCAAAAACTTAATAAAAATCTTTACAAAGTTGGCTTTTATACCTTAGCCAAGGTCTAAAATGTGTAATGTCCGACGTCCAAGACCTTTCAGACTCTACACTTATTGTATCTACAACCTAGATATACTAAGTGACCTATGCTTTTCAAACTCTACACTTATTGTATC
Organism: Adiantum capillus-veneris; assembly: GCF_014529385.1. Lineage (NCBI taxonomy): Eukaryota > Viridiplantae > Streptophyta > Polypodiopsida > Polypodiales > Pteridaceae > Adiantum > Adiantum capillus-veneris. The sequence goes on along the minus strand of NC_140931.1, from coordinate 83,400,193 downwards.
TACAACCTAGATATACTAAGTGACCTATGCTTTACATCTTGGAACTCTTATTGAGCCCGTAGCACGTTATAATTGTCACAATGGCTAAATAAATCGGGGAATTACAATATATGGCCATTTTGGAAAAATGTGAAAAGTGTGTAACTCCAATCTTCACTGCCTCTTCATATTCATTTTCCCCCAAATGTTTGGCTTTGTTCTTCTCATGCAGTCCTTCCATCCAACCTAACTAATCTCTCACCCTTATTTGACTCGATAAAGTTATCCAAGTTCTATTATCTGAAAGAGTGCGAGTGCATGGATGTGTGCGTGTACGGTGCGATGCTGGAGAGGGAAGAGGAGAAGAGAGTGCATTGTGTGGGGGGAGTAAGCCTCTCAGGAAGTAGGAGCTCCAACTCCTTATTCTTTTAGGTATAAGAAGGATAATGGGCCAGTGGGTAGACGGCCAGCCCACGAGTAATATCGATCATGGACAGAGGCGTAACACCTTTACCCCAACATACTGCCACTTAAAGGCAATGCAATGATAAGTGTGTGCTACTAGCTAAACTACTAGTATGTACAAGAAAAGAGGTGAGCCCACTTGCTTGCTTGGTCCATCTACATGCAATCGTATCAGCTCTAGTGATATATAAGTGTGTGTATCTATGCTAGAGCGTGCATGTAAACCCCGCAGACAACTCTTATGGTTTGCATAGCTCCATAATGCATCATGCTAGTTTATGCAACTAACAATCCTCCCTGCTTCAAATGCTCCAAGTGCAGCTACTAGGTCAGGTAGGTCCTACTTGAGACACCTTAACATTGACAAAATCAACATAGACCTAGCTATACTAGCCTCCACTACGCTATCTGCATGCATTGAATCATCAAGACCACTCATCATGTATGGACGTGTCATCACCAACAATGGGATGACTACATTCCTCTCATCCATTGGCAGAACTATGTGTCTTGGCATCAACTCATCAGCCTCAGAATGAGCTTATAAAAAAGAACTCCATGTTCGTCATTTTTGCTTGTGTCTCTAGGGAGTAGACCTGCTCTACCATTGGGATGGATATGTCTCTCTCATCCATAGGTGAAACTATGTGTCTTGACACCATCGGCCTCTAGCATGACCATATCAAGAACTCCATGTCCATCATCTTTGCATGTGTCTCTGGGGAGCAGACCCGCTCTACCTCTGCCTGCATAGACTCTGACAACACATGCTATGTCTCACTAGAGCGTTACCACTCTACAAGTCTCTACAGAGTCTACTGACATGTCCTACACAGCTACATGCTCTGTCTTACATGCTCCATCTCTTGAGCATACTAGAGCTCATTAACAAAGGAGACAATCTCGTCTCTCTCTCAATGCATGCCAGCAACAAAACCGAGACTGTGTCATCTCATACCTCAGATACATGCATAGGATATACCAAGCCATTGTGGGCTCCCTTCGCAATCACTAGTGATATGCAATGAATCTAGAAAGACTACTCTCTAAGCAGTATCTCACACTCGCACTCTACTAATTGTCTCACTAAGATCAGGTTCTCTCTCAACTGAGGAACATAGCACACATGTCATAGCATATAAGATGCACGACTGGGCAATGACAAGTAAACATCTCCTACACTCGCAGTGTCAAACACCAAACCATCGGCCAAGTGCACACAACCAAAACTCCCACTAGAGAAAGTACTAAACCACTCATGATGGAATGTGACATGGAAAATTTAATGTTCATCTAGCAACCAATAGGGAGAAGTGTCACCTCTCAAAGACATGTAAACAGGAGGAACGTTAAAGGTAGACATGGCATCACTGTCATTGGCATATGAAGCTGTTAGGTAAAGGCGGTGTGCCTCACCGTGATTGCCCGTGTCCACCGGCCAGTGTTCGGTCGCCCACATTTATCTCCTTATTCTTTATACATACAAAGAATAAGGAGCTCTCACTCATTCTCACATTGTGCTCATACAGTGAGATTTGCGAGCTCCACCCCACATCCATGTGTCAAAGATTGGTCGGGGAGGCAGCCCAGGCGCGGATCCGCAGCGTTGTGGTCGTAGCAGTTGTTGGAGAGCGCGAACAAGTGATCAGTCATACAAAGATCTTATAGAAGCTTTCTAGTGCTTACAAATCTACTCACACTACAATAGGTTCGCAGAAATTGATTTCCGCAGAGATTTTTTTGGACCCAAAAATCACGTTTTTTGCCATAATTTGCTCATACGGACTCAAATCTGTGCAACCTAGGACATTATTCTGGGGTTTTGGCAAGTTCCAAATGCAATGGTGGTGCCCATTTGACCTAATTTTGATCACAAATTTTTTTGCAGCAACCTATGTATTTCGTTTTTAATCGATTTTCAACCATTTTTCCCTCTTTTGGTCTGTGTATCTTGGACTACAGGGTAGCCCTTTGAGGTTGAGATTGTAGATTTGTGCTAGCAAGCACACAGACAGGTAGCAGGAGCTTGCAGGGACAGGTTGTTTTTGTAGGAGGGAGATCTTCTTTGCTGGATATAGGTAGTTGAGTGCAGGTACAGCTACAAGTTTGATGCTCAAAAAGACTCATGTGATTGCAGTTTGAGCTCAGTAATGTATGCCTCGAGCATGTTTGTTGACAGTCACAGGTAGAGCAGGTATTTTTGTACTAGATTTGCAGGTACTGATGTATGCAAAGTATGGAGATTGGTGCATGCATTTGGAGTGTGGTTTGGTGACTTTGGTTGCTCATGGTTTTGAGCGTGCAGTTACTTTGGTTACAAGTTTTGTAACTATTTTATGTGCATCATTGGTGTGATCGAGATTGTGAATGCTTGTAGCACTCAGATTTGCATGCAATGTTTTTCCTTTTGGGTGGTGCATCGCGGGCGTGTTTTGCTCTGCATTTTTTTGGTCTTGAGTTGTGAGTGCTCGGCCATTTGGAGCTTCCAGATTTGACTCCTAGCTACAAGTTGAGTCTAGTACTCCCACAGGTGTTGCCATTTGCAGTTGAAGACATCTTATGGAGTGTTTTGGCTTGCATATCGATTTTGACACAGTAGGTGTCTTGAGCTTTTGCTTTGTGTATGCTTTTGTGGAATAGTGGCTAGAGTTTATTCGCCATAGTTTGTGATCGAGCTTAGCTCTCACATTGACAGGTTTACAAGCAAGTTTGAGGGTCATTTGTGAGCTGAAATTTTCAACCATCATTCCCTCTTTGCAGGTGCCTATGTATGGCTCAATTGTAAGCTAATTTGTGGCACAATTGTGACATGTTTCTTTAGTTACTTGAGAGTTGAATTTGGGGTTGATTTGTAGCCATATTTTCACCCATACACGAGCTTGTGTTACTCTACAAGTACACTTCTTGTTACTCTTGATAGTGGTTGAGTTTTGACTCCCAGTTGTGAGGTCCCCACCTCGCCGTCTCAAACGACGGATCTGATGGTAAACCTGGTGGCCACTAGATCTATAGCGGAAGCAAACAAAGTGGTTCAGGGTTCATCTAGCGGACGATCTCTCATCACAAAGTGAGTCGAGTTTGAGCCTACTAGCAACGAGATCTAGCTCCGCCTCGCAGGGGAAGCATGCTTAACTTATCTAGCGATCCTAAGACCCACCTTCCAAGAGGAGAGAAATCCCGAGTGCCTTTTTTCCCATGTTTCAGAGGCACGTACACTTGAGACTTCCCCGCTCTAGGGGCAATGAGTAATACTAGTGTCGATTTAAAAACTATGGGGACGGAGAGTTCCCGACCAATCGGGACCACCCTTCTCATAGGCATTGGCACCTTGAGCCAAGCCCCCACTTTCCACCCCCACACTCACACTTCTTCGTGTGTCATAATTACTACCACAATGGTTGTTCAACATATAAGTTTCTTGATTAAGTTCCGATTCACAAGGTTCATTAAGACATCCCTTCAACCAGTATTGCAAAGCGGCACCAAGACAGTAATTCTAGTAAAAATTCTACTCAAACTTATTCATTAAAATTCCAATGTTCTGGAGGTACATCCTCCCTCCAGCGAGAGTTTATTCCTCCTATTGTCGCCTAGCTGCCCATACAACTAGGTATGTCCACCGCATAGAACGCACGACATGGATATTCCCACCGCATAGAAAGCAACACGTTGGTGCAGCCAAAGTTGGTCCAAGCTAGGAGATGGTCTATGCCAGGCAAAGGAAGCAGTTGAGTGCAGTGCAAAAGGCTAGGGCAGGTACCAAAGCCCTAGGCAGCCCAAGGATAGCGGAGGTGTATGCTCGAAGTGGTTTTTTAGGCCAAAGGTGTGCTGCAAAGAGCCAAGCAGGTTGGTGGCCTACTGTGCTCGAGATGTGGGTTTTTTGTGCTAGAATGTGGTCTTCAGTGTGCTTTCCAAGCCGGTCCAGACGGCTCGTCAAAAGGAGCCTCGATGCTCTAGATATTGAAGTTTAAAGCTAGAGTGTATTGCAGATCCCCGACGGATAGGGCAACTGGGGACAGGTGGCCTAGGCTGATGTCAGTGCATACATGTGTATTGCTCAAGTTGTGGAGCATGCCTGTCTTCTCGGATTGCGAATCGAAGCTATGGATAGCAAGATATGGTCAGTTGAAGATTTTTCGAGGACCGGGTCTGTGCTCACTTGACCGCATTGGAAGACGTGCCATATGGCAGTTTTTTGGTCCTCGCCAAGGTTCTCGGTGAAAGTGTGCGCCATGTGGAGTTAGCACGAATCGACTGCACATCAATCGGATATTCGGTCGGTCAGATACAGCGAGACGAAGTTGGGAGCATTTGGGCAATGAACAATTGCATATGATTTTTTAAGTTTTTGATGACCTCGGAAAGCGAGCTCGGAAGGATTGGAAGGCGGTGAGACTTTCCCGGCCAGGCGCTAACACGATGAACATTTGGCGGGTTTTGCGGCTCGGGAAGCCGGTCTCTGGAAAAGATATAGCAAGTATTGCAAGATAGGGGGAGCAGTTTGTGTTTAAAGAATTTTTTTGCCTTTTCAAAGGCCTTAAAAGGCCAAAACCCTGAGGGCCTGCCACGTGGCCTAGTGGGTTAACCCACATGCGGAGAAGAGGCGGAACAATCTGCGGTATATAGTCTAGGGCGTGGCCCTATTGAAGGCATGCAAGAGGGAGAGAGTGTGAGCTCCTTGCGCTTGTTGGCTATGGCGACCAGCGCCGCTGGCGCTGCGTGGGCATTGCGGTGGCTGGAGGCGGCTCTGCCAGGCATCAACGGCGATGTTTTGGCCGGTGTGATGGTGAGGAGGCAGGGTGGCGCACTGGCCAATGATGACATGGCGGCCCGACTTAGGGGTGGTCCCGCAGCCCCGAAATTTTAAAGGAGAAGAGAGGGGGCAATAGCGAGATCGCTATTGCCTCCCCCCCTCAGGTAAGAGAAGGATCCCGCAGCGGTTGAGCAAAGAGGAAGAAGAGAGTTCGAGAGCGGCAAAGGGACAAAGAGCAAAGGCCGTCCGGACAAATTGAAGGGTGCAAAGCCAAGCCGAATGCAAGGCCAAAAAGGGAGCCAAAGGGAAGGTTGGAGGAGTCGGATAGAGAGGATAAGTCAAAGTCAAGAATGTGGAGCAGTGTCAGGTTGAGACCATAAGGGTAAAAAATGAAGAAGATAAAAAAAAAAATAATAATTAAAAAAATACCAAGGGGCAATAGCGACGTCGCTAATGCCCCCTTCCCAAGTGCAAAAGAAAAGAAGAGAGCAGATGGAGCAAGGCGGTGCCCCCCTTCCCAAGAGATACCAAAAAAGGGTGCCATATGGACCAATTAAAGGGCAGTTTCCCAAATTGAACCTCCCACCCTATAAAAGTCAAAAATTGATCAAATTAGGGGCTTCTTCTTAGCTTTTTGGCCTAGGTTTTGTACCGGTTTGAAGCCTACAAAGTGGAGCTTTGGGACAGAGGAGTGTGCCTGTCAAAGCCCTTTGTATCTCTCTTGTGTAAATGGCCATGGTGATGGCACTGTGAGTTTGTACAGGTGTTTTGTGGAGTGAAATTGAGTCGTTGTTGCCTCGCCGTGCCATTGTTTTCCCTTCCCCCCTGCTCTTTCTTCTGCTTTCATGGTTCTCCTCGGTGCCGGCTGTGTGGAAGGGTGTGCCCCCCCAGACCTATGGGGTTTTGAGTGAGAGAGTGAGATTGAGTGGCGATGTGTGTGTAAGGGTGGAGACAGACCGTGGCAACATCTGTGCGTTGTGTGGTGGTTTTGTGGAGTGTGTGAGCAGTGGTAATCGAGCAGGCGGTGGTCTGCTAGTGTGAGTTGTGTGTTTGAAGGTGTTTTCTGAGAGGATAGAGGTACTGTGAATACCCTAAGCTATAGAGAGGCCCTTGTGTTTGTGCCGGGTGTGTTCCCCCATTCCCCCTCTCCAACGTGGGTTCCCACCGCATAGAAAGAAATTCGTGGGTGGAGGCCCTAAGCTAGTAACTCTAGCTACTGTAAAATCATCGCGAGCCACCCCCTGTGATCAGTAGGGGGATCAGGACTAGTTAAACATTGAAAATAGAAATGAACATGCCGAGCTAAATTTGCCCTAGCAGACATTCTTTCCTATTTCAAACAGTATATCCATCAACCATTCTTTTCTACTTAGAATTTAATATACAATTGAATTCAAATGCCGAGGTTTCCGTCGGATTTCTCCAACATGTTTAGGAATATATTCTTTCCTAACTTAGCGTATGCAATGTTAAATGAAACAACTTGAATAAAAATGTGACCTACCTCCTCCATTTCCTCGTCATTGGCCTGTGAGATGGCCGGTACTTGGTCGTCCATGGGAGCTTTCCCTTTCCCATTTACGTCGCTTGTTCCCGCCTCGCGGTCATGGGCACCACCGAAGCGAGTTCTCTTTACCGGGGCCATTTTATACTCACACCTTAATTGACAAACTTGGAGAAAAAGAACTAATGTCCGAGAGTACCATAACAATCAAGATGACAGATTAGAATCACTGAACAATTCCTTTTATACGAGGGTGTTAGATTGCCTTCAAGACATAGTACTTTACCGATAGTACCTTACTTGTTGTATGGGAATTGGCTCTAAAGTTAAATACTTGGCCTAGGTAATCAGGAATTTTTAAATTTTTACTAATTAAATTACTAGAGGGGTGAATTAGACATGCTCAATCACCTTCCTAATGAGAGTAGAGAGATGCAGAAATTTCCATATGCATAGGTGAGAGGATATTCCCTTCCTAGTGGATTAATGACGGATTAATTTTCCTTAATTACATCCTAATCTATGAACAGATTGAATCTAACTTAGTTACTCAAACATTGTGTGGTAATAGGATGAAATTGACCAATTCCACATCATTACCGGCTTGACATTTACTTACTATGATGACTAGCAGGAGATTTCTTCTTACTAATCATGCATTAAACTATGATTTAGGAGAGGTTAAATGCTTGCATAATTAACAATTAGATTAAGAATTATGTAGTAGACTAATAATATGGAGAATTAGAGAGCAGCTATTGAGTAATTTAGCTATGATTAAGCATAATAGCTGCGAGATTAAGAGAATGATAGAGAGATTTGTAGCAAAGCATAAAATAAATTAATATTACCGTGATTAGGGGCTGAAATCTACTCGAAATTCTGATCCAATGGAATTCTCGAGATGAGAATCGGGCAGCACTTCCCTCCTTTGCTTCTTCTCCAAAAACTATGTGTGTCGGCAACACCTCCCAAGGTGTGTGTGTGTGTGTGTGTGTGTGTGTGTGTGTATTGAGTGGGTGTGTGAGCATATGTGTGTGTGTGTGTGTGAGCACACTCTTAAATAGGCCCTCCCATGCTGAAAATCGACCTTGCTTACTATTTGCATCTAAGAGCTACTCAACTCATGCATGGCAAGTCCAGTTACATGCGTACCAAGTGTCCAGTTAGCTAGTGTAACTGACTCTCGCACTCTCTCTCAAGCATGGTAACTCTCCCACAAGTCCCTAGTGATGAAAAGGCACCGCTAGCTGCTAAAGCAAGCTCTGAGTGGCCTGGGACCTGTTCCCACACAGCCTCGAGCCCCGGTGCCTCCCTGCACAACCTTAGGAAATTTTGGTTTTAGGCTAAAACAGGCCATACGAGTCGGTATTTTATGCCGTAAATTGCTATACTAAGCTCTAACTAAGGTGTATCTGTCCGAGTAACTGTCATATTTAGCAGCCCTCGGGGTCCGAAAAAATGTATTTTTTTTTCAAATTCGGGGTACGAGTGCAGTTTTTTGAGACGGTCAAAACTAAACGGGTCGGTTGACCAAAAACTTACTATGTTTGGAATTTTCCCACGAAATTATTTTACTCCACTTTTGGAAGCTTTCTAACATTCTAAACATCATGGCACTGACAGAATTTGGAAAACTGCTAAAAATAGTAACTTTTTGCATTATGTTTATTCCAGGGTACAATGGTGCTCTTTTTGGTCGGGGTCAGAGACCTTACAACCTCCCCAACGTGAATAATTTGAGATGTCCTCATCTCAAGAATGTGTTTGGGTAATCTTTTATGAGCGTTGGTTCGTCCTCCCAAGTTGCATTTTCTTCAGGGTAATCCTTCCACTTTATTAGATGCTCCGTGATTGTTCTGTTGCGTAACTTCCTTTCCCTTGCTTCAAGTACATAGTCAGGTTGGATCTCGAGAACTCCTTGTGCTGGCATGACTATCTGATCTAAGTCCAAGAATTGATCAGGGTTAGGGATATAGGGTTTGAGTAAGCTGACGTGGAATACATCATGGACCTTTAAGTTTGTAGGTAACTTTAGCTTGTAGGCATGGTCACTCACAACTTTAACGATCTCGAATGGTCCACAATACCTTGGGCTTAGCTTCTGGTATATGCCTAGTGATAAGTTGCTTTTCTTTGGTCGGACTCGCAGAAAAACCTTATCTCCTTCTTTGAAAGTTCTTTCCGAACGGTTCTTATCTACATAGTGCTTATGTCTATCCTGAGCGGCCTGAATGTCTTGGCGAATAGCTCTAGTCTGAGCTTCCATATCTTCTAACATCTTCCTAGAGGCTTCTACCCTGATGGTTGGATCTGAGAAGTTAGGTGGTGCTAAAGAGTCATGTCCATAAAGAGCTTTAAAGGGTGACATTCCAATGCTTCTGTGTTCGGAAGAATTATAAGCATATTCTACCAAAGGAAGATAGTGTAACCACTTCTTCCGCTCGTGCGAACAATAGGCCCTCAGAATGTCCTCAATGACTTGATTTACTCTTTCAGTTTGCCCATCTGTGTGCGGATGATACGCTGTACTGAAGGCTAATTGTGGCCCAATAGATTGGAAAAGAGAAGTCCAAAATTTTGATGTAAACTTGGCACCTCTATCACTGACGATACGCTTGGGTAAACCATGTAACCTAAAAATCTCCTTGATGAATACCCGACTAATATCTGAAGCAATAAAGGTTGTCTTTACGGGTATCAGATGAGCCACTTTTGTGAGCATATCAACAACCACGAAAACAGAGTCATAACCTCCTATAGAAGATAATCCTGTAACAAAGTCCATACTGATACATTCCCATTTCATCTGGGGTATGTGAAGAGGTTGAAGTTGTCCTGGTAACTTGATTCTTTCGGATTCATCCATTGACAAGAAAGACATTGCCTCACATAGCGAAGTATGTCTCCTTTCATCCCGGACCAAAAATAACTCCTCCTGACAGCATGAAGAGTCTTAGCATAACCTGTATGTCGAGATGTAGGGCTATCGTGTGCTTCATACATAATAGTCTTCTTTAAAGCTAGGTCTCTGAGTACACAAAGTCTATGTCTGTAGTAAAGACATCCTCCCATAAGAGAGTAATCTTTAGCTTCAAGCATCTTATTCTGCTGGACTAATGATACTATACGTTGGTATTCTGGATCTAGCAAAGATGCTTCTTTAATTCTATACCAGATAGGGTTATTTGGAATAGAGATAGCTCCGAGAAAATATTTTTGGCTAAGTCCATCTGCAACTGCATTTTCCTTCCCTGGTCTATACTTTATGTCAAGGTCATATTCTTGTAAAAGCTCTATCCATCGCGGTTGTCGCATATTGAGAATAGGTTGAGTAAAAATCCATTTTAAGCTCTTGCGGTGTGTCACTAGCTAAAACTTGCGTTCGAGAAGATAATGTCTCCATAACTTCAGCGCATGTATAACTGCTAAAAGTTTCAAATCATAGTAGGATAATTCTTCTCATGATCCCTCAGCTTTCGTGAAGTATAAGCCACCGGTCTTCCTTCTTCAATAAGAACTCCGCCTAAAGCAAATTTTCTAGCACCGGTAGCTACTTCAAATTCCTTACTGAAATCTGGAAGCTTTAAGATAGGAGCTAAGACCAAGAATTATTTTAGCTTAGCAAAACTAGACTCGTGCTCGGTCTTTCATTCGATCCTTATTCCTTTCTTCAGGAGTTCCGTCAAAGGTACAGCAATATGTGCATAGTCCTTGACAAAAATCATGTACCATCCCGTTATCCCAAGAAATCCTCTTACTTCGCTGACGGTGGATGGTTGAGGCTAATCAACGATATCCTTGACTTTATCTGGGTCCACTAAAATCCCTTCGACCGATATGACAAATCCAAGATAATTGACCTTTGGTGAGCAGAAGGTACACTTGCTCGCTTTAGAGTAAAGTTGGTGTCCTCGAAGAAGATCAAGTACTTTGCGAACATGTTTTTCATGATCTGCCTCATTCTTAGAATAGATCAGAATTTCATCAAAGAAAACCAAGACAAAATCATCCAGATAAGGTCTGAAAATATCCTACATAAGTCGATTGAAGCTTGCAGGAGCATTTGTTAGACCAAAAGACATTACTATGAATTCGTAGTGTCCATACCTAGTGTTGAAAGCTGTCTTTGGAATATTTGATTCCTTGATCCTGATTTGGTAATATCCTGACCTTAGATCAATCTTTGTAAACATTTTGGTGTCATGGAGCCTGTCCAAGAGTTCATCAATCCTTGGAATTGGATACTTGTTTTTTACAGTTACCTGGTTCAGTCCACGGTAATCTATGCATAGCCTTAAGGTCCCATCCTTCTTCTTCTGAAAAAGAACTGGTGCACCCCAAGGAGAAGTACTGGGTTGAATGAATCCTTGTTCAATGAGTTGCCTAAGTTTTTCCTTGAGTTCCATGGCCTCTGGAAGTGACATTTTATAAGGTCGCTTTGAGATAGGTTCACATCCAAGGATAGTCTCAATCTCATGATCTACCTCTCTATGTGGTGGAAGATTCGTAAGGTCTTCAGGGAATACATCATCATACTCCCTCAACCAGTTTGGTCGAAGTTTGGTGTCTGATTGATCCACCTTGTTGAGCTTTACCACATAAATTTGCTGCCCCTTTCTCAATCCCTTCAAAAGTCTGTTGGCCTTAACTAGAGTAGCCCTAGGTCTCCCATTTTTCCCCTGGATTAAGACTTCATTACCCAAGTTATCTGTAAAGGTAAAGTTACCTTGTGCACAATGGATGTGGGCCTAATTTTGCTTTAGCCAGTCCACCATCCCTAGTATCCCATCAAAGAATCCTAAGGGTAGGGCTCGAAATTGGGTAGAAGTTGGGTGTCCCCCTAGATCAAAGTCGATTTTTCCTGCAGAATGTTGAGATACTACTTCCTTGCCGTTTGCTAACTCTACAACTAGCTTGCTTGTTGGATACTTATCTAGCTTTAGCTTCCTCATGCATCTGAGTGAAAGAAATGAAAGAGTGCTACCACAATCTATAAGGAAGTTAACTTGTTCACCTATGAGAGATCCTGGCGTATGAATGACTGTGTATTGCTCGCAACCATTGGGGTTGTCAATTGTAGCATGCAAGGTTGCTCTCTCCACTGCTTCATCTCCCACAGTTGGTTGTACCACTGCGGCATTCACTCTGGCGGTAGCTCCATGCCCTCGCCCTTTGTTCATCCTTCCACGTCCTCCTCTTCCATTAGGTTGGCCACGCCCATGGACATTCAAGGGTATGGCATTGGTGCTAGTTTCATGAGTCCTCTTGGGGCACGTGGATCTGTAATGGCCAAACTCGCCGCAACCATAGCATCGAACATTTGGGAACTCCATGGTTGTGGTGGTAGCCACAATAGGGCGCTGGTCATACGCTTGGTTGGCTGGTCTGTTATTCCAAACATTTGTCCTTGCCCTTTTTGCCAAATGGTTCCTCCTATTTTGATTAACTTTTTGTACTTCAAGAGCTAAAGGGTTGGCCCTCAACAAGGCATCCTGCAGAGTTGTCGGCCTGAGAGCTTCCAACCGAGTATTCAAAGGGTCAATTAGCCCTTGGCAGAACCTTGCTACATATTGTTCCAACGTCATCTTAGGAGCATATCTCCGAAGAGTGACGAACTTTGAATAATATTCTTCAACGGATGAAGTCAGCTGCCGAAGTGAAAAGAACTCGTTCATCTTTAAGGTTTTATAGGCGGGTGGTACGTAATACCCCATCACTGCAGCCTTGATGTCTTCCCAGGATTGGGAAGATCCCTTAATATCCAAGTCCCTGCAATGTTGCTTCCACCATATCTTGGCATTGCCAGACAAGCGGAACATCGCAAGCATGGTTTGATTCACGGGTTGCGTTCCCGCAGCTTCAAAGTAGTCGTCCATAGCCTCCATCCATACTTCCGCATCTCTCTCCACATTAGCTCCCTCGCCCTTAAAGATCGGAGGTTGGGCTTGTTTGAGGAGGAGCTTCTTTTCTTGCGCTGCCGAGTAGAGAGCAGCAGGCGGTGCCTACATGGGTTATACGAGATTCTTGATACCATTACTTGGATTTCAAATAGACACGAGACTTAAATAAAATTCAAGGTCCCACTTTATCAAGAGACAGAGACTCAGAGACAAAAAAACACTTTATTGATGAAGATTTATTACAATCGAAACCCCTCAAGGTTTAGGATAACTCATGATCAATTTATTACGTGGATTTTGGATTGCATATAAGATACGCCTAGCAGGTTGTGTTCACATGATACTCTACTTTATTCGTGAAGTAGTTTCTATACTCATCTTTGAGTGGATAGTAAACTATGGTGTCGAGCTGGGATAATTCTTTTGGTACTCCAAAAGTTCTAACTCTGTTCGCTGGGATTACATTAGTGACCTTCTCCAAAAGCCACTCGTTGAGGGTTTGATTGGTGTCCTCAGAGACAGTCAGGTCCATACCTGTAGGCAGCAAGTAGAATATCTGCACCACCCTCAATTCTTCTCCCCAATGTATTTTCTTCAAATAGGTAGCCAGGCATCCTAGCTTCCGAGCGTTGATGTAGTAAACCCCTCCTGCAAGTGTCCAATCGAGTCCCCCATCCTCTATCGATGCGAGTGGATTGTGGTGTATGAGCCTTCAGCAGCATCTCCATGACATCTCGCCTCAATTGGTAAACTGGGGATCGTTGAGCTTGTTTGTAAATAAGCTCAAACACTTGGAACTTCCGATATTCTAGCACGGGGTCTTCCTGCAACATCAATGCAACGAATTCGGATCAGCTACCTATATACCCTTAGTTCCTTTTAAATATTCAAACAATACGACTTTATTTCTCACTCTAACCTAACCTTGGCTCTGATACCAGGTGTGAGGTCCCCACCCCGCCGTCTCAAACGGTGGATCTGATGGTAAACCTGGTGGCCACTAGATCTATAGCGGAAGCAAACAAAGTGGTTCAGGGTTCATCTAGCAGACGATCTCTCATTACAAAGTGAGTCGAGTTCGAGCCTACTAGCAACGAGATCTAGCTCCACCTCGCAGGGGAAGCGTGCTTAACTTATCTAGCGATCCTAAGACCCAACTTCCAAGAGGAGAGAAATCCCGAGTGCCTTTTTCCCCGTGTTTCAGAGGCACGTACACTTGAGACTTCTCCGCTCTAGGGGTAATGAGTAATACTAGTGTCGATTTAAACACTATGGGGACGGAGAGTTCCCGACCAATCGGGACCACCCTTCTCAAAGGCATTGGCAACCTGAGCCAAGCCCCCACTTTCCACCCCCACATTCACACTTCTTCGTGTGTCCTAATTACTACCACAATGGTTGTTCAACATATAAGTTTCTTGATTAGGTTCCGATTCACAAGGTTCATTAAAACAGCCCTTCAACCAGTATTGCAAAGTGGCACCAAGACAGTAATTCTAGTAAAAATTCTACTCAAACTTATTCATTAAAATTCCAATGTTCTGGAGGTACAACATCCCCCCTCCAGCGAGAGTTTACTCCTCCCGTTGTCGCCTAGCTGCCAATACAACTAGGTATGTCCACCGCATAGAACACACGATATGGACATTCCCACCGCATAGAAAGCAAAACGTGGGTTCCCACCGCATAGAAAGCAAGTCGTGGGTAGAGGCTCTAAGCTAGTAACTCTAGCTACTGCGAAATCATCACGAGCCGCCCCTTGTGATCAGTAGGAGGATCATGACTAGTTCAACATTGGAAATAGAAATGAACATGCCGAGCTAAATTTTCCCTAGCAGACATTCTTTTCTATTTCAAACAGTATATCCATCAACCATTATTTTCTACTTAGAATTTAATATACAATTGAATTCAAATGCTGAGGTTTCCGTCGGATTTCTCCAACATGTTTAGGGATATGTTCTTTCCTAACTTAGCGTATGCAATGTTAAATGAAACAACTTGAATAAAAATGTGACCTACCTCCTCCATTTCCTCGTCATTGGCCCGTGAGATGGCCGGTACTTGGTCGTCCATGGGAGCTTTCCCTTTCTCGTTCACGTCGCTTGTTCCCGCCTCGTGGTCGTGGGCACCATTGAACCGAGTTCTCTTTACCGGGGCCATTTTATACTCACTACTTAATTGACAAACTTGGAGAAAAAGAACTAATGTCCGAGAGTACCATAACAATCAAGATGACAGATTAGAATCACTGAACAATTCCTTTTATACGAGGGTGTTAGATTGCCTTCAAGACGTAGTACTTTACAGATAGTACCTTACTTGGTCTATGGAATTGGCTCTAAAGTTAAATACTTGGCCTAGGTAATTAGGAATTTTTAGATTTTTACTAATTAAATTACTAGAGAGGTGAATTAGACATGCTCAATCACCTTCCTAATGAGAGTAGAGAGATGCAGAAATTTCCATATGCATAGGTGAGAGGATATTCCCTTCCTAGTGGATTAATGACGGATTAATTTTCCTTAATTACATCCTAATATATGAACAGATTGGATCTAACTTAGTTACTCAAACATTGTGTGGTAATAGGATGAAATTGACCAATTCCACATCATTATCGGATTGACATTTACTTACTATGATGACTAGCAGGAGATTTCTTCTTACTAATCATGCATTAAACTATGATTTAGGAGAGGTTAAATGCTTGCATAATTAACTATTAGATTAAGAATTATGTAGTAGACTAATAATATGGAGAATTAGAGAGCAGCTATTGAGTAATTTAGCTATGATTAAGCATAATAGCTGTGAGATTAAGAGAATGATAGAGAGATTTGCAGCAAAGCATAAAATAAATTGATATCACTGTGATTACGGGCTGAAATCTACTCGAAATTATGATCCAATGGAGTTCTTGAGATGAGAATCGGGCAGCACTTCCCTCCTTTGCTTCTTCTCATAAAACTATGTGTGCCGGCAACACCTCCCAAGGTGTGTGTGTAAGTGTGTGTGTGTGTGTGTGTGTGTGTGTGTGTGTGTGTGTGTACTGAGTGGGTGTGTGAGCATATGTATGTGTGTGTGTGTGTGTGTCAGCACACTCTTAAATAGGCCCTCCCATGCTGAAAATCGACCTTGCTTACTATTTGCATCTGAGAGCTACTCAACTCATGCATGGCAAGTCCAGTTACATGCGTACCAAGTGTCCAGTTAGCTAGTGTAACTGACTCTCACACTCTCTCTCAAGCATGGTAACTCTCCCACAACTCCCTAGTGTTGGGAAGGCGCCCCCTAGCTGCTAAAGCAAGCTCTGAGTGGCCTGGGACCTTGTTAACCCTCACGGCACACGGACACCCTATCGCCTACGATGGACGTGTATTATGTATTTGGTAGAGTCAGTTACCGGGCTTGTCGGACCAATAGGGAAAGGTAGAGTGATCGTCGATGAGAGGCGCACTTTAACTTGGACATTCAAGGGATTAGTTGGTTAAGCATGGGCGCCCAAGTGTGAATGGGGTGAGCTCCTATAAAAGCCAACTAAACCTAATTTTTACTCATTCTCTCATTTGTGCAATTGAAGAGTGCTCTTGCTCCATCTCCATCTTCTTCTTCTTCACCTCCTTGTGTGTGTGTGTGTGTGTGTGTGAGAGAGAGAGAGGGAGAGTGTGTGTGCGATCGAGCATTACGAAGGCACGATGGCGGGGAAGTGGTTGAGCGCGGCACGACTGCAGCTTCTTCTTCATCGCGGCAAGGAATCCACCACGAAGGCGAGCGTAGAGCGGTGAGTGACACACCCTTTGTTTTCTTGAGCTTGCTAGTTTAGGCTTGTTGTGTGCTTGGAGCCGTTTGTGGCTCGCATACGGTGTATTGGCAAGTCCCTTGCTTCGACAGTGCGGCAAGGAGCGCACATTTTTGGCGCCGCTGCCGGGGATATGCCCTACACTAAGCTCGGTTAGCACTTTACGCTTCCTTGTGGTGCAATTTCTATCGTAGGAAAGGCAGGGAAGGAGTGTGTGGAGATTTCTGTTTTTTGCGTTTTCTGCATTTGCTGTCAAGTTTCAATTTTTGCTATTGTCTGCGTTTTTTCAATTTCTGCAATTTCTGCATTTTCAAGTTCGGCGTTTTCAATTTCTGCAATTTTTTGCATTTCTGCGTTTTTTTAAATTTTCTGCAATTTCTGCATTTCTGCGTTTTTTAATTTTTTGCATTTCTGCATTTTCAATTTCTGCGTTTTCAAATTCTGTATTTTTTGCATTTAAAAAAAATAATAATAATAATAATAAAATTTGAAAAAAAAAATTCTAAAAAAAAAAAATTTCAGAAATTAAAAACGCGAGTGAGCGGGCGGCGAAATTTTTCGAAAATAAAAAACGTGACTCTTAAAACGGACGGGTTGGTTTGTATAAAAGATAGATCGGGATCGGGATCATTTTCCCAAGCCCAAGCCCAAGCCCAAGCCCAAGCCCAAGCCTCAGTCCTCAATCTTATGAGATATACTAGACTCACTCTTATATATATACCCTACTCCCTCAAGAGAGAATGAGAGCATGTGGGACAAGTCCTCCACTCTCCTCCTTTCTCTTTCCACTTGCACCCTTAGACTTTCTAGTTTGGGCCTAGTTCCCTACTGGAAATTGACAGTTTTAGGGATTCCAAGGGCATAGAGTGACCAAACGGAGGGCTGTAAAGCACGGCACGACCCTCTGACCGATACGCTCGTTTCAAGCTATCACACGGCCCATTCCACGACACGCTCTAAAAAATCTAGCAAAAAAACAAACAAAAAACACGCTAAAAACTAGTCACAAGGCCTCCTAGAGCAGCTTTTTGACACCTTAGGGTATCAAAAGCACATGCACTTACGCTCTGGGCGGGTGCTAGAACACGAGCATATTGAGGGTGCCTCTGTTCATACGGACACCCATTACCCATCCACGATAAGCTCTAGACCCTCAGCGGGGACACAAGGTAGCACCACCCAAGACCCTAAAATAGCCGCTAGTGATTCCTCCTCCGACTCAGAAATCATGGAAGCATACCCTACCCAAAACACCGAGAGAGAAGGCCATGCACCTCCCAAAGCTCCACAGCCTAGTACTAGTATGTTTAGCCGTTTCATGGAAACATTAGGTAGAGCTACTCGCTCGGAACCTGATGCAAATGAAGCACACGAAGGGGGTGGGGAAGTGGACTCTCCTTTCACATCGCACGTGGACCCCACACCCCCAAAGAGTGTCCATGTGGATATCCTACCAACTTCTTACCAAGAAGGCCCTGTTGAGCTGCCTCCTTCAGAAGTTCCCTCTAAAGTACCGTTGGTGACAAGTAAAACCACGGGGAGCAACATTGCTTCTACCTCACAAGAAACCGTTAACACGTTGACTCTAGAAGGATTGTTCATTAATGATCATTGGACATACGACCTCCACACTGAGGTGTTGACAGATCTACACTCTGGCCACGCCTACCATGTAGGATGGATAGAGATTGTACAATCCACCTCTAGTGCCACGAGCATCGAAGATCAACAGAAAATGATCTGTAATGTTATCCATGGCATTATTCAATCAGAAAGGCAAAACCGAGGGGTAAATATACTCTCAACTGGCCCCATGAGATTTCTGGATACGAGCAAGGCTCAACTGCCTACTCTATCACAAATGGAGACTCCTCTAATGAGCCCCATGGACCCATCTTACGTCATTTCACCTGGGGTCTCTATGCAATCTGAGCCTCCGAGCGAAAACTTTAGCTTCCCTAGCTTGGCTCAACCCTCTATTAAGGAAAACCCAGTGCTCACTCCAGGGATAAGCCTGACAGAGAATGTACCGATGACATCTACGGTTAGCGCAGTGCCACTACCTAGTGTCGTAGTACCTAATATGGGGCCTCGACCATATGTGCCTCTAGCCCCTTATGCACACATGGCCCCCACACCTCCAATTGTACCACTTGCTTATGCTCCTCGAGTGCCGCTCCCTAGCTCTTATCCGAGTGGACCTATGCCCGGTTATGTTCCATATCCTGCATCATCCACACATATGCCAAGACCGGTACCCGTTCCTCTCCCACATATGATTCCAAGAGTACCTCCACCGGCCCTACCTCCTCACATAGGTGACTTGGCAGCGTTTGCTCAAACCATAGGTCGATCTATCGCGGAAAATATGTGTCACGCATCTGATAGAGAGCCTAGAAGTAAGGCAGTACAAATTGCCAAACTCACGCAAAAATTCAATGGGGACGAAGATGCTAGAAAACACATTGAAGTGTTTGAACAAGTATGTGATTCCTTAGGGGAACGCAACGAACTACATAAGTGCAATGCCTTAAGCTTGACATTAAGTGGGAAGGCTGGAGATTGGTATAGAACCCTAAGGGTGGACGAGAAAACAATCTACCCTACCCTTCGAAGGTTGTTTCTAAAGGAGTACATATGAGAAGGTGTGCTTTGGGGTGTAGCATCTCAGCTACAGAAGGCCGAACGTAAGGAAGGAGAGTCAGTAAGGGACTTCATTAGTCGTCTAAAGCACTTAAACTCTCGCTGCCCTGTAAATGAGCGCTTCAACAATAACCAATTGCTTGATCGATTCATCCGAGGGTTGAGGAATGAAGGAATCTATAATGGACTAGTGATTAGAGGTATCACAACCTGGGAAGATGTCACTGCCAATGCAATCCAATTAGAGGACAACTTGATGATAGCAGGCATGAGGGTGTCTACTGACACGAGATCCACTAGCTCACAAGCCATTGAGTATGAACCCATGACTGCAAAGCCCATTGCCAATGAGCCAAAGGTATTTGAGACATTCTTGACAGACCTTACCAAGGCAATCCAAGAGTCTCTTAAGGATAATCGACCCCCTCAAAATAGTCACATGTATCCAAGAAGGGAGCAACAATGGTGTTCCATTTGCTTAGGTCCACATAGCACTAGTGAGTGCCCTACGTTTAGAGTAAAATTTAATGGAACTTGCAACGCATGTGGTAGGTATGGTCACCAAGCTAAGGATTGTTTAATGATCAAACGTATGATGGCAAATAGACCACCTGTAGCCTGGACGGATGCACCTCGAGCTCCTGTATTGATGCCTACTCCACCTGTTGAGAAACTACCGCAACACATGGTCCCTAGATCTCAAAATGTTGTACAAGCTACACCGCTACCACCTCCTATGCTAGGACCGCAGCCCCCGCATCCAAGAGTCGCCCCTATGAACCAAGTGGGTTGCGAGCCATCTAATGCTTATGCAGATGGTTGTGAGGAGGAAATAGACACTAGTATTGCCTACGGACTTGATACATTGGAAGAGTGTCCTATATACTACATGGAAGATTGTTGGGGACAAGTCAAGCCGGTTTATCAAGCTGCTGCTCTCGCATCCAGAGGTCAAAATATCAACACCCAGGCTAGGAGGCCACCTCTTCAATGCTACGAGTGTGGTGGACCACATCGAGTAGCGGAGTGCCCTATTAGGCTGCAAAAGAATGCTGCAAAGATGCAAATGAATCAAGGGAGCACGTCTGCAATGCCAATACTCACATGTAATCGTTGTGGCATAGATCACTTGATTGCCCAATGCCCCTATAACCCAAATGCGCCTAAAATCACACCCCTGAATTTGGTCGAAATTGCTAGTGTGACATCGCCAATACCACCCGTCGCACCCGCTTATGCGATTACACGGTCCATGCTTCAAGGGCCAGGACATATCCTCGAAGAGAGAGATACCGCGTCAGTTATCCAAGCAAAGAAAAAGAAGACACGAAGGAAGAAGTCGCAGAATACGTAAAATTCAAAGCCAAGTTCCAAAACAAACATAGGAACAGGAGATGACCCCGTGTATATGAATGACCTCGAGGATGATTCAGATTCAGTCGAGACAATGGAGACTAGAACCAATACCACAAAGGGAAAGACCGACAAAGAAAACCGTAACATGGAACCAAATGAAAACCGAATAAGAGAAAACCATAAAGAGCCTCTGAAAACACCACAAGTGTTTCCAAATCTAATCCAAGACCCCCAAGATAAACCGCAGGGGCAAAAAGGGAAGAATCGTAAAAAGAAGATTGGGACGTACCCAAACCCAATAGACGAGATTGAGCAGGTGAAACATCTAAGAGGTTTAGTGGAGGAGACTCAAAGGAAACTAGAACCAGAACCCATGCAGGTCAAAATTCATGACACAGTGTTTCCCACGCAAGTTCATCCACCCCACATGAACCATAGACCGTTAGCCATATCTAGTATCATCCAAGAAGGGAGTGAGGACGGGACATCAGAAAGTGAGCATACACCCTTCTTGTTGGAAAGGATGTTTAACGAAGGTATACCTGATCCCATTGAGGAATATGAGATTCCATCCTCACCAGTTCCTAGTCAAGGACCTACACCTTGCAAAACGCCAATGAATGTTGCCAAACTAGTGGACTTCATGTCTTCTGAGGTCCGAACCACGATCATAGCAAAGCTGTATGGAGATCCTGAGTTATTCCTTGCACTTCGAGCATTCCTTAATGGAGAGCTACGAACGGGATTACCGCAGTTTGCGCAACCAAATAGGCGTGACTCGATTATGATTGATGAGGAAAATCATGTGCAATCACTTGACTTAGATGGACACGAGTCTGTGATCGAGGTACCCATTAACGAATTAGGGCAGTATTTTGAAGGCGACGAGTCTAATGCGACTCTACCCATCACTACCAAGGGATTAACTATAAAGGGAATTCTTGATGGTGGTGCGGGAGTTAGCATCGTTACAAAAGATTGTTGGGAATCCATGGGAAAACCCCGCCTCAGTGTTACTAACATTGTGGTAAAGATGGAAAATGGTACCATAGCCAAACCTATGGGGATGCTCAAGGATCTTAAGATCAAAGTTCTAGGACACAAGGTACGACATACGTTCATTGTAATGGATTTCTCTAAACACCTTATGTCATATGAAATGATTTTAGGACGACCATTCATGAGGGAAGCACAAATGGTTCACGATTGGTCTAAAAATCATGTCTATTTGCAATTCCAAGACTCTGTCCTTAGAGTGGATTTGGTGACTGGTAAGGTACACCCCTTAGGGAGTAAAACCATTATTGATCATCACTCTGACACCACAGTTCACTCGGCCCCACTACAATATTTTTACACTTGTAAGAAGGATACAGACATTGGCCAAGATTCTCCTTACATGGATGTGTTACCGGGTATGACGGAATCAGACAATGTGGATTGGGTCCACCTAGCATCAACCATAGACACTTGGGGAAATAGGGGGACGACCTGGGTAACACCTGAGGGGGATGAAATGCCTATACCCTTAAATATGCTACAAGCAATGCATATCGCTTCCGACAAGACTCATCCTAATGTAACGAAGAAAACATACAAGTGGGTCCCTAAAGCTTCTTTAGTGACCATAGCTAGTGCTAAAAAACAGAAGCCTTGTAAGAAACGTACCACTTGCTCCAATAAAAGTAAGAAAATGTTGCGATGGATCCCTAAACGACTATTGGAAGCCCAAGGCTACTATCAAGGAAATGATCAAATCTGGGTGCCAAAACGTAGATTGTGCTCTTACCTATCACCTGACCCAAGTGAGCCCAATCCCGTAGCTCCAAAACGAATCAATGATCGTGGAAAGAAAAAAATCACAGAATGCTACACACCCGCTCCCGAGCTAGTTTGGGTACCAAAGAAAGAACGATTTGTTCCACCTAGCTCAGGAAGGGGGGAGTCCCATGAAGCTTCTAGCTCCTCATGTAATACATCCATAGAGGTAAAAGCTTCTACACAGCCTCCATCTATAGTAGTGGACCTCCATGAAGCTACAAAAGAATCCACACCTCCCAGTGTTCAAGAATCACCTGATGAACCACTTCAAGTTCGATCCTGGGAGAGTACCTTACCACCCTTGCAGCTTGACAAGGCACCTAGGGTAATAGAAAACTACTGGCAAAAATCCTCACCTATTACCAACTGGAACAATTGGTTTCAAAGGGTGACAAGCTCATTTCAAACGGTATGATCTACCCAAGGAAGGGGGGAGTGTTTGCTGACAGCCATCATTCATTTGTTTCCCTCTCAACCTTTTTCCCTGACCTCTCAATCTCCGATCTTAGGGAATGTACATATAAAGCTTTATACTCACAAAAAAAAATATAAAAATAAAGAGCAAGAGCAATTAGCAAACGAGTATGCACATTAAAAGTCAAAACATTGACTCAGACCTACACATGTCACATCTGGTACAGTGAAACAGAAACCTATGCCATAAAACACCTTTGATCCTCATCACTTGAATGATGGAGGGTAGGTAAGATTAGTACGATAGGAGTGTTTCTGTTTTAGAGTTGAGTGATTAGCAAAGTTCTCTTTTCCCACTAATGTCCCTCCTGGAGGTATTCCTTTTGTTTCCTAGTGTGTACAGGAGCGTGTTGCTATTGATAGGATTTGGACCTTCATGGAACCTTTCTCTCGTTCACACTTCAAATCAAGCGCGACCATGGACACAAACAGGTGTTTCTTGTTCATTAGCATTGCCCTTATCTTTTTGCATCTATGATTGTCTGCTTTGATTGTGATTGGTAGCATAATATTCAGTGCATTGGCTTAGTATCAAACATTTAATTCAATGCAATCTTTTGTCATAATCACTTGTCTAGGTTTAAAAATCAAGCAGTCCGACTAAGCTAGTTTGACCAAGTTAGGTATTAGAAATCTTCTCTTAATACCATGGGGAATGCCTTCCTAATAAGCAATGGTTACTTAGGTTCTTAATCCGATTTAGGCAGCATTGTATGAAATGTACTAGGGCTTTCTAGTGGGCTTAACCCTATCGACCTTTAGCTTAAGTATTATAAAGGGAGTTTACTAATGTGATGAGCCTGGGGAGTGTAACAATGTTATATGACCCCCCAAAGTTACAAAATTAAAATGATGAAAATGAACAAGCAAAAAATCAAAGTGCCACAATGTAACATTTTAAGCTGGAAGAGAAATCTCGGCTTGATTTGGTACTTCACTCACATGTATCGCCTATGGTACTAGAGCCCTAGAGGTTCCCAGTGTGGGCGCTTTTCCTTGAAAAGCAAAAAACCCAAGGCATACAAAATAAGCACACACATCATAATTGAATCAATGTGAAAAGACTTTGGGGGGTCAAAGAAAAAGTAATCAGGCAAGCGATGATTTCATGAGAAATTCCTTTTATGGTAGCTTAACTACAAGGTTTTCTAGATATAGCCTCTAGTCAGCCCTCGAACATGAATACTTGGCTCTCGCGATTAAACAACTTAATTGACCACAGAAAATTAAGAAGCTTACCCATGGTATTAATATTCGATCTCTAGTGCCTTTCGACCGTCAAATTAGCGACCCCAGACTTGTTTAATTTTTTACCTTTACATCTGTTTATGCATTTGATTACATTGCAATTTAATGTTCATTGCTACCAAATTGTTTGAAATTCTTTTACCAATCAATTTGTCTACCTAAAACTGCATATGCTTTTTAAGAGAATGCAATTACTGTGCCAATGCTGTTTGATTTTGCAGTGACTGAAGAAGGCTAAGGACATTCATCTCAAATGCTCTTCCACCTCGACGAACCAGCTTCAACTCAATAGCTTCCGAGGACGCAATCTACATCAGGAAGGGGGGCATGTTAACCCTCACGGCACACGGACACCCTATCGCCTACGATGGACGTGTATTATGTATTTGGTAGAGTCAGTTACCGGGCTTGTCGGACCAATAGGGAAAGGTAGAGTGATCGTCGATGAGAGGCGCACTTTAACTTGGACATTCAAGGGATTAGTTGGTTAAGCATGGGCGCCCAAGTGTGAATGGGGTGAGCTCCTATAAAAGCCAACTAAACCTAATTTTTACTCATTCTCTCATTTGTGCAATTGAAGAGTGCTCTTGCTCCATCTCCATCTTCTTCTTCTTCACCTCCTTGTGTGTGTGTGTGTGTGTGAGAGAGAGAGAGAGGGAGGGAGAGTGTGTGTGCGATCGAGCATTACGAAGGCACGATGGCGGGGAAGTGGTTGAGCGCGGCACGACTGCAGCTTCTTCTTCATCGCGGCGAGGAATCCACCACGAAGGCGAGCGTAGAGCGGTGAGTGACACACCCTTTGTTTTCTTGAGCTTGCTAGTTTAGGCTTGTTGTGTGCTTGGAGCCGTTTGTGGCTCGCATACGGTGTATTGGCAAGTCCCTTGCTTCGACAGTGCGGCAAGGAGCGCACAGACCTGTTCCCACACAACCTCGAGCCTCGGTGCCTCCCCGCACAACCTTAGGAAATTTTGGTTTTAAGCTAAAACGGGCCATACAATTCGGAATTTTATGCCGTAAATTGCTATACTAATCTCTAACTAAGGTGTATTTGTCCGAGTACCTGCCATATTTAGCAGCCCCCGGGGTCCGAAAATGCATTTTTTTTAAATTCGGGGTACGGGTGCAATTTTTCGAGACGGTGAAAACTAGACGGATCGCTTGACCAAAAACTTACTATTTTTGGAATTTTTCCACGAAAATTATTTTAATCCACTTTTGGAAGCTTTATAACATTCTAAACATCATGGCACTGACAGAATTTGGAAAACTGCTAAGATTGGTAACTTTTTCCATTATGTTTATTACAGGGTACAATGGTGCTCTTTTTGGTCGGGGTCAGAGACCTTACACTACTTTTACACAGGTTGTGTATGCTACGGTTTTCTGGCACATTGTTCATTCATTGACACATTTTGGCATCAGTTTTTCACTCACATATGTATGTCATTTGTGGCACCGTTGAGTGATACTCTGGCTAGAGCGGTTTGGCTCTGTGTATGACTTTGTGAGGTGATTTCAAACGAGTACATTCCCGGATTTGCCATTTGGACATTTTTTGTTGTCTCCATTGCGATTTACTGTTGAGATTTTTGCTCTAGTTACAGAGGAGACTCTGCCAAAAATTCCCAGATATGTATGCATGTTGCATCGTCTAGTGAGATTGATGGTTTGGTCATCTTATTTGCTTGAGACAGTGGTTTGATCTTGGGTGGGAGAGTCTTGTGATCTCGAGCATTGTTAGAGATGGTTCTCGCTCACGATCGTACAGCCATGATGGGCATATTAGGTGTCCTTGCTTCAGGCGTATGAGGCAGCAGAAGAGGCATATGCATGGTGCTACTATGAGGATAGATGCTAGAGAGTATGCATGTGACAGGCATGTCACTTTTGAGTCTAGCTTGCCTTCAGACTACTTTGTGTCTTAAGATAGTACATTATCTACGTGTTTTCTACTAGACGAGCATGTAGTTTTTCATGTGACACACGTCGTGATGTTTTTTGCTCTTTCTCTAGTGGGAGACTTGGTTGTGAGCAGTTTGTTGATGGTTCAGCATATGAAATAGAGGGTGCTAGATATGTATGCATGTATTTACCTAGCGGTGCATTGCTTACGCTACAAGATGTATGTTATGTACCAAGACTTAGCCAGAGTCTCATTTCAGTGTGTCACTTGCGGAGCAGTGGTCATTGTGTACTGCTTGAAGAGTGGTCATTTCAAATGCATAGGGGATCGCTAGTGATAGCAAGAGGTGCTAAGAGTGGTCTGGTATACCCTTTGCATATTTTTTAAACACCAGGCAGTGTAGTCTCTATGTATTTGCAGCCATGTTTGGAGCGAGAGACGAGGCATGTCTCTTTTGTGTATGTGTTGCATGGAGAGCAGGTTGTGAATTTGTCTTGTGGTGACGTTCACGCAGACAGTGATATATCTGGGGATGCACAGCTTGGTCAGCCATCAGTTGAGGTGACCTCAGTTGAGCCAAAGATCGATGCATTGTTCTGTGATGCGTCTGATATGTTTGAGGGTGACAATATCCTTCAGACAGCTGTGTGTGATTGCAATGGTGCTGATTTTTTGGTTTTGCAGTCATTCTCAGCAGATATTCTTTGCCACACAATGCTGACATGGTGATGCATAGTCACGTGGTTCTCGATGAGGATCCATATGGCACTAAGGTTCCTGACAAGGATAGCTTGGCACACATAGTGCATGTTTTGTAGGCTTTTGGATCTCTTATGTCTGAACTTTGGTCTCAAGAAGTGATCTTGCTTATGCGGTTGGTGCATTTACAGTGGGAGTTGTCAGTTGTGCGATGACTGACACTAGCATTGTGCATTGTGGAGCCATGTAGGTCGTCACTCGATACCTGCATCAAGAGTGTCATCGTGGCTCTAGTCCTAGTGGTATACATGTTGCATTTCACTAGAGCGGTTATAGATGCACTCACGTGTTTGGAGTGAGCCAATGGACATACATTGAGAGCCGTCTTCTCTCACCTCTTGTATATACTAGTTGTAGGCTAGTCTTCTTGCCACTTCTCAACACGCAACCTTTAGTGGGAGAATGTTAGGTAAATGCGGTGTGCCTCACCTTGCTTTGCCCGTGTCCCCTGGCTAGTGTCCAACAGCCCACATTTATCTCCTTATTCTTTATCCATACAAAGAATAAGGAAATCTCACTCATCCTCACACTATGCTCATACAGTGAGATTTGGGAGCTCCACCCCACAGGCCACATCCTTATGTCGTGCTCTCTCTCTCTCCTTCTCTCTCTCACTCCCTCTCTCCATCTTCACTGCACACACACATGCCTACGATCCATTCCTTCACAGAAGGAACCGCTCTAGCATGTATCAAAACCTCATCTACATTTTTCATACATCTTCATTGTTGCCTCATATGTCTGAAATAGTGGCACCTAATGTGCCCTAATGTGCTCTGTGTGACCACAATGCCAACATCACATATATCGGCAAGTACAAGACCGTAGTCTCTCATGAGTCATCACTATCAACTTTCATGCATATTTGCTATATGAATGTCAAGAAACTATGGTGAGAAATCCTAGGAGAATTTTGGCAGAGTCTCTCTTATAAAATGAGCAAAAGCTCAAGCAAAATCTCAATCATAAACCATGCCAAAATGGCAAAAAAGTGAAAGCTCACTCGACCACTACACAATCATGAAAACCATGATCAATCGCATCAAAACCAATGCTTGCATATGCATAAAACAACTCCACAATCTGCATGCATAAACATCGTCACTAAACCAAGTGATCCAATCTAGGATAAACATCCCAAGCGAGCGTACAATGCATAACCATATATGCAAGTAGTGAGCAAACACACTCAAAACACATCCCACAAGAAAATTGCCTGCAAAGATCTACAAAAAACATGTAGAACCTGTAAAGACTGTGACTACTTATACTACAGCCACACGAGCATATGCAACTCTCAATCCTACACGACTAGGTACAAGAACACTCCATCCATGTCCAAACTGACAAAAACTGTCAAAGTGGGAATCAAACTTAACCACTAAACCATCAAAGAGTAAGCTATAAATACGCACAGAACATGGCAAGAATCTATGAAAAAACTGGCAAAGTTTCCCCTAAAAACTAAGTAAAAACTCAAAACATCACTAAACTCGACCGTTAAACCATCAAAGAATAAGCTGTAAATACG
This sequence comes from Adiantum capillus-veneris, assembly GCF_014529385.1. Classification (NCBI taxonomy): domain Eukaryota; kingdom Viridiplantae; phylum Streptophyta; class Polypodiopsida; order Polypodiales; family Pteridaceae; genus Adiantum; species Adiantum capillus-veneris. The sequence continues at coordinate 83,372,052 of NC_140931.1, read as the reverse complement.
CACAAAACATGGCAAGAATCTAGGAAAAATCTGACAGAGTTTCTTTTGAAAATTGAGTAACAACTCAAAATATCACCAAAACCACATAAAGCTTGAACAAACACTTAGTGTCAGTAAAAAAAATCCACATATTGTATACATAACCTACTAAAAGCTTGGCAAACTAGCTCACTCTTGAATGAGAGGCTCTATGGACGACTGCATCTGTCCAACTGAGTCTTGTAAGCCTGTAAATCTACCACTTGCGAGTTGTACATAGCTCATGTTGTATCCACATATGCATACATAGCATAATACTGCACAAAATTGTGCTAAAAACTCTCTGGAATGACCACACAGTCATACATGAGCACTACCAAGTGTGCCGCATAATCTACACTACAAAGAACACACAAAATGAGAGCAAAACGCTTGGAATTTGGCACACACTACCTCATTGGTCAAAAAACTTGTCAATCAGAAACTATATATAAACATTGTCCAAAAGCCGAGCGAGCTCATAGGAAATCTGCTCCAGAATGGTCCATCATAGCCATATGTGTCGATATGCACCAAAGCAAAAAAAATGGAGAACCATCGAAGCTGAAATCAATGTCAAGGTGGGGTCACCGAGGAGACATTGCGAAGCCGAGACACTTTGGATGGGGGCTAAAGGAGAGCCAATGCCACTCTCACTCGATCTATCTCTAGGTCAAAGTTGGGGAGCCCAAGGGAAATCGTTAGAGCAAAAATCACTAAATCGAGGGTGAAATGTCAGTAGGGAGGAGCTGTCAGAGAAAAACCGCTCTAGAGTGGACGTGGAAGGGGAGCCGATGGCGAGGCCATGTTGGAGGAGAGCCAACAAACCGCTCTTGCTATGTCAACGCCGAGAAAATCATCAATGCCATCTTTTGCCTTCGAATAGAACTGCTCGTCGATGCTATAGTCGTCGATGTCGAACCAATGCAAAGCCACCGAGAAGAATTCCAAAAGCCAAAAAAAATATAGTCCATGCCGAATGCATGCTGAAGGAGAGCCGATGCGCTCTTTCTCTCACTCTCCCTCACTCTATGCCAAAGCTGCCAGAGGCTGTCCCCAGGCCGATGCCATGGGATGCTTGGGATTACTCATCGCAATGCTCCCACATAGTGCCTGTGTGTGTGTGTGTATATATGTGCACGTTAATCTCTCTTTCTCTTTTTGCTTCTTGACCAAGAGGGCTCCCAAGATCTCTCTCTCTCTCTCTCTCTCTCTCTCTCTCTCTCTCTCTCTCTCTCTCTCTCTCTCTCTCTCTCTCTCTCTCTCGCACCAGCTCTAGCTGTGCTACCTCTGACAAAGCCGAACCTTCAATCTCTCTTCTTGCTCTCTCTCATTTTTGAGAGTTGTAGAGGTGTGTGAACACACCCTTAGAGAGATATAGAAAATTAGAGGATATAGAAAACAAAACTTCAACTTTTTATTCTCTATCTGTCGAGCTGCTCTGCGTCCTCTGTGTGTGTGTGTGTGTGTGTGTGTGTGTGTGTGTGTGTGTGGATCACACACACTCTCCTTTCCCAACGTTGCCTATGAGCTCAATGCTTGTTGCGGGAGCGAATCACACCACCCATAAAGTGCATGCAACACAACCTAGACCAACATAATGTCAACCGAGGACACATATGACACGATAGGTGCACGGAGGCAATGTCTTTAGCTTGTCAGACTGAGACCATCCCAGGCATACAACACTCAAGAAGGCTACCTAAACCACAACCCAGAATCTCATTACTCTCAACTACACCACCCAACCCACATACACACAAACGGAAGGAAACTCACCAAACCATGCCAAAATCGTAGGAAACTTAAGGAACACCATCCCCACACTAGGATACACGTGTGCAAAGCCTCTACACTCAAACCCTCAACGGAAAACGCATATGAAGACAGAGCCAAATTTTAGAAGTTCCCAAAATTGAATTATATGAGTACTTATGCATAGCTTATGTTGCTACGATTCTAATGACTACTTGTATTCAGAAAATAGACATCGTTTGATACACTTACGCACACAAATAGCTCGTAGATGTGTCAGCACGTGTGCTCCACTTTGCAAGGAATGCTTGGCATTGATACGTAGCTCTTGTCAAGCCTATCGTGATGGTGAAGTCGGATCTCCAATGTGATAACGGGTGAGGAGTAGCACCATGATGAGGGTCATGCTCTCTCTCTCTCTCTCTCTCTCTCTCTCTCTCTCTCTCTCTCTCTCTCTCTCTCTCTCTCTCTCTCTCTCTCTCCCCAATGCACAGTCAATGATAGCTTAAAACTTAGATTATGATAAAAGTTATCTCGTTCTCTTTACAAAATGACCTAGGTACCTTATATACTAAGGCTACCATAGGTTAAACCTAAAATAGAGTTCAAAGGGTCAAATGGCTTTGTATTTACAATCTAGAAGTACCATTGCACCTCGGCTTTTGTAACTAGACTTACCACTCATTACAAATGATTTTTTTAACCATAATCCGTAGCATTTCATAACTCTCCATAAAATAAGGCTTTGTTGACTTATGTCGTACTGTTGACCCACAGATCAACAGTACCCTCCTCTGAATTCATGTCGTCCCTGACATGATCTAGTTTTCAATGTCGGTGCGGTCTTGTTGTTGTTTTGCTTTCTTGTGCTCCACTGCTTGTACATTTGTCAAACCACAACAAAAACTATGATCCATGAAAAGCATAATTGATGACGAACTTTATTTGCTTCACATCCAAGCTGCAACACCTTTTGCTGTCATTATAGGGCTATTGCCAAATCTATGTTCCGAAAGAACCCAATCTCGTTCAGCTTGACTCTTATTATCATGAATAGATAAAGGTCCATCCATCACTTGCTCCAGAAAATCGATCAATTTTAAATATTTCTCATTCTCAGAAACAACTTCTACAATCTTCAACTTCTTTAGGCCGAATTGCACTCCAATACAAAGTCTGTTTGTCAAGCCGAATTTGGGAGATTTTCTCAAAACCCATGTCCAGCATTTGATCTGTCTCATCAAGGACAACATATGTACAAAGGTTAATTTGTCTAACATTTGTGTTTTCTCATCTTTGTTGGTGACTCCTTTGTTCCTTCATCAAGGTGATCAAAGTCGCTTTGCCACTGTTATCTCACTACAAGAGGTTGTGTGCACTTGTGACGCTGTTAGCGATGAAAATACATTGGGTTTTTATACTCCCCGGTGTCGCTAAAACCGTCGCTAACAGCGTCGATACGGGAACGTCGCTATGAGCGTTGCTATAACGGTCGCTATGATCGTCGCTATAGCCATCGCTATATAGAGATGCCTATGGCGACGATCATAGCGACGTTCATAGGCCACCTATAGCGACGCTTATAACGACACTGTAGAGCCTTATATAGCGATGATCATAGCGACGCCCGAGAGAAAAAAAATTGGTGGCAGGGCACACCCATCAACCATATTGAATGTTTCATTAATTGATTCACCTTTGAAAGAAAGTGCAAGCTTAGATATAGACCCAAAGTAGTCACCCACAAGACAATATAACTATTAACTCCATCATCCATAGTATCGTTTGCAGAATAAAGATAAAGATACAAAACTGACAAAAGTAAATTGATGAAAGTAAATCAATGACAATTGTACACATCATAGGCAAAATCACTTGATTCTTAAACTTTGCAAATGTAATAGTTACAACACCATTGTCATTATTGAAAAAATATACATGGTTTTCAAAAAGACGTATAAACGTCATCTCATGATACATATGATATGACAAAAGGAAACTAATGCTATCTAGCTACGGCTAAACTGATGTCATCTAATCAGACGTCTCATCGCGTCCAAGTGGCGTATCTGTCGGATTCTGCAAAAAAAAACAATAAGACAGCTTTCTGTAAGTATAAACATATAATTTATAAAACAATACAACAAATAAAAAAGAGTAAACCCTAATACTAACCATACCGCCACGAGAACTCAGAATGTCCATCAGGGCGTTTCAGCCCTTCCTACCTCCATACTCGTGCTCGTATGGTGTGGGGTCACGTCCTGTCATCATCGACCACTGTCAAAACATACAAAGAATCCATTATGTTAGAATTTGAAAACCCCTAAATCCTAAAATATCAAACCTAAAGAGCAATGCGAAAACACTTACAAAATCGGCCTTAAATGATGCCCACCCGCCGATCCCCAAGTGGTGCTAGCTCCCTGCCTCTACTCGCGCTCTGGCTGCCTGCTTTTGTTGCTTCCACTTGTCGGGATTCTTGCGCATTGCTTTCTTCACATTCTTCCAATCTTCTTTGGCCAGCCAATCTGGTCTGTTCCACCCATGCTTAATTGCTTTTTGCACTTCGGAACGCTCGTGCTTGTAGTATTCGCGCATTCGAACCTTCATCACATCTTCATTGAATTGGCCATCCCGTGTTGGAACGGGAAACCCGTCATGAAGCATGCTTATGACTTTGTCTTTTAAATCACTTGGTACTTCACTTCAAGTGTTTAGCATGTAGTGTCTAAACACCTGAGAGAAAAGACCGCACGAGATCACCTTCTTGCCTTCATCATCCAAGATGATGCCGCCGCTGAAGTCGAACGGAGTAAGGCAAGCCCTCTCGCCGGTGACACGTGAACCTCGGTGTCCCGGTAGGGGTCTCTAGCGATGTGTCGACGGGGGTACGGACGTCAGGTGTATCCACTGGAGTCTGGGCCCCAAAGCGAGGAGTGTCGACTAGAGTGACTCTTGGAGGAGTAGCTAGTGGTGTGTAGCCGCTAGGAACGGCCGTCAACCGCGCAAAACCTGGCGTAGATGGCGATGCCATGGCTGGTGTCGGGGCGGACAAAGAAGGGGAGGGTAAAGAGCCTCGTCGAACACGAGGCAGTGTCGAGGCATTAGCGACGGCATCCCCACAACAACCGATGCCGCCACCACTAGAGCGTCGGTGCCTAGACGAGTGTGAAGATCGTCTCGTCGACATCGAAGCTTCAGGGGGCGCTGAATGCTCCGAAACAAAGGGAGATGCGACCGGAGTAGGAACGCACGATAGTGCACCAGAGCGATGACGCTCCACGTACCACTGTCTCTACTGGGGTGACAAAGAAGAAAGAAACTCCTCATCATCTATACCTGCATTAAACACACGAACATTTAAACTTAATATTGAATGAATGGAGAAGAAAATATGGACAAGTAGAGAGAGAGAGAGAGAGAGAGAGAGAGAGAGAGAGAGAGAGAGAGAGAAAGAGAGAAATAGAGAGAGGGGACTCATAAAGGGAGAGGGATTCTTGTGTAGAGAGATTTTGTTGAATTTCTGTGAATTTGTAAAAGCACTACGCTCCGGGTGCAATGGAGACTGGAGCAGCATCGCGAAGGTCTACTCATAGAAGTTGCTTGTCCCACCACTAAATCTAATTGATCGGGTGAAAGAGACACTGAGAAGCAGTAGTAGTGCTTCTTGGTGTCTCTTTCACCAGATCAACTAGATCTAGCGGTGGGACAAGCAGCATCTATATTGAGCAGACCAGCTTCGCGATTGCAACTTCAGTCTCCATCCCACTCGGAGCGTCGTGCTCGTCGTCCCTGCTTGTGAGAACATACCTAGAGCATACGTACCTAGAGTGGATGCAAAGACCATTAAATACAATGATGCAATGACCATTAAATACAATGACGCAATGATGCATATAGATAGAAATGGACAAAAAGCCACGTGAATACATTATACATTATAAAACGGAGCTGGATTGTTCAAATACAATATTTATGGCTTTAAGAGGTCTCTCTCTCATCGTCGCAAAGCTCAGCATAACTTCCTATATCTATATAGACCTCTTCGTTTAAACAGATGTCCTCCATTTCATTTTGTAGATCCTCTGCATGCACCCCATAGAGAGTAGTAGCTTGATGCTCGTCTGGCACCACCTCAGCGGCTTCTGACTAAGCATCTTCTCCGATCTCCTCCATTGATGCCACTGTGATTGGCACATGGTAGCCTTCATACATCTGTGCACTACGAGGGGCTACCTCTATGACGTACCACCAGTTGATGCAGACTTTGTAGGATGAAATATCACTTGCCAGCGTCACATAACTTACATGAGAGCTTCCAAGCACATAACTTCTAAAATTGGATGTTAACTATTTACATACTTACTTGTTCACAATGCTCGGGTAGTACGAAAGTGTCTCTTAGGTCAGTCCATTTCTTAGTTGAATCCACCTCAAGAAAACCAAACTCTCCTCTATGCACAAAAGCGTTGCGACCCTCCATGATTATCTTGAACCATTGCACGTCAAACAAGTCAATAAAAAATCCTCTATAATCGATCCTCAAAATCTCTTGTAGCATGCCGAAGTAAGTGAGTTCCACCACCACGAGATCTGCACTTGAATGGTTAGCATGGTAGTAGGAAAGTGTTTCTCAAACATGCACACAACCTCCGCAGCATTTAGTTTGGCGAATGGTATGGAGTCTACGTTGATCTCCTTTTGTGAGATCCATTGCACCAACTTCAAAAGTTTGTAGATTGTGTTATGGACGTCAAGAGACAAACATCCCTCAATAGCCACTGTTGATAGGTCAACCTTTCAACAACGCTTCCACAAAGATTCCATGAAGATTCCTCAAAGATTCTCTAAAGATTCCAAATAAAGATGCTGATGAAGTGATGAAGACGAAGATGGATGTTGTAATGTAAAGATACAAGCTCATGGACATCATCGAATATCCCGTTATTATTATTTTGAGCCATTACAGCCACTTTTGTAATGTTTATGGGAACTTCATATTTTAAGTTGGCAATTGTATTTTGGCCACAGATGCTTGTTGGATGAGCAAAGCCAGCTCACGGTGTTGTAATTAAGCTCTATAGAAGCCTAGGCACAAATAAGGTCATTTTGGTCGGACATTAGGTTTTCTAAGGCTTAGTATATAAGCCAAAACCTAAAGCTTTGTAAAAGGACTTCTAATAATCTGATCTACTGTCTCTGAGTGAGCGTACTATGTACGAGAGAGAGTGAGAGCTTCTTCTTGACGCTACGTGCGTACAAGTGGTCAGAATCGAGTGTGGAGAAGTGTAGCATGTTGCCCCCGACAAGAGCTATGCGCCAATACCTACATTGCGCGCGTACGGTTCGGCTTTGCGAGCTCCATCTACGAGCTCCATCTGGTGATTCGGTGAGCATACGTTGTCCGTTTCTGCATTTCAGCATATCCACGCGTTCCCATTGAGTAGAGCTAGACATTAGGCACTTAATTTTTGAAAATGATGACCTGCAAATTTCGGCCAGACATCCTACGCGATTTTGCACTTGGTGTTTTGGATTGAGATTTTGGTTCATGGATCTTAGGGAGAGCGACCTATTGGTGTTAGTAGGGTCTCCTTCAAGTTCTGTGGCATTTCGAGACTGTTTGATGGGTGTTTGGCTCTTGTAAGCGTTGTAGGAAATCTCTTCTTAAGCACTCTTGAAGGCTGTAGCTTAGACATTGGGTAGAAACCTCTGTAGGAATTAGTCAGGAGTCGGTCGAGTGTAGATTGACACCCTATGCTTGCTTCCACGCGCCTGCAGGTTGAGCTCCATCCTCAGTTGACATTATATGCTAGGTGAGTTCTCGCTATGCTGACGTCCGTCACGGCGTATCCGTCCAACATTGGCGCCGTTGCCGGGGACGAGGGCCCTAAGAAGGTGACCGAGACTAGTCCTTGAGGATAGAGGTCCCTCTGGCTTGCCAGAGTATATTCATACATTTAGATAGGATCAGAGGGTGGTGGACTCTCTAGGTCTTAGGAGGAGTCTAGCGAGCGTGTGTCTAGCCTAGATCTTCCGTCTTAGGTAGTATTAGGTAGTAGTAGGTTGTGGTGTAGAGAGTAGGAGTTGGAGTGGTAGATGTGGTGGTAGGTTGACTTGAGACTCCGTGTGAGGCCAGGAAGCAACCAAGACATCAAAATCACCATCTCACATGATGAGTAGGAGTAGGGTAAGTAGGATCTCTTGATTGCTGATCTAGAGTACTTTATGCATGTCTTATTTGCTGTTAGGCTCATCAGAGAAGTGGAAAATGCTAAGTAGGAAAGACGGTAAATTGTGTTTGGAAGCTGATTTGAAGTCCAAAAGTTTCTGTGATTATTGCTGAGAGCTCTACAGAGCATAGGGAGTACTACTACCAGAAAAAATTTGCATTTTAAGACAGTAGACATCCTACGCGTGGGATGTCTCTAGGGCACTTTTGGCAGGGTATTTGGGAAAACTGAGGTTACCAGTGGGTTCAGAGGGTAGGTTCTACCCTAGTAACATATTGACTTGAGTGTTTTACCCTATTTTTGTTGACCAAAAGCCAAAAGGCGGAGTCAGAAAACGTAAAATTTTAGAAAAGGCTTAAATTGAGTGATTTTTGCATTTTTTTGCAAATGTGAAGCATACTTGCACTTGCAAAGAGCATAAGGAAGCATCAGAGACACTTCAGTCAGAAAAAATAAGCAGTAGACATCCTACGCGTAGGATGTCTACAAAGTGATCTGGGCAGTTTTTGAAAAAATTGAGGTTACCAGTGTGTTTAGAAGGTAGGTTCTACCCTATTTTCACCTGGAAAGTGGAAATTTGACCAAATTTTGACACATTAAAGCCAAAAGACGAGAATTGCCAGACATCCTACCCAAATTGTGTCCAAGGCCTAATTTTGAGACCAAACCATAGGATGACTCCCATAGGCATGTTCTAAATGTTGTATTGAGTGTATGTGATAAATTTCATCTCATTTGGGTCAGTGAAAGTGAAGATTGAATAGACTTTAGCGTTTTTGGACAGACAAAAGGCAAGAATAGCTAGTTTTGGGGTCTTTTGACATCCAAACTCAAATCTAAGCATACCAGTGGGTTGTTGAAGACTAGGGGAATCTTTGGTCCAAGTTTGGGTTCATTCTTGGAAAAAAGACATCCTACGCATAGGATGTCTACTGCATGATTCTGAGACCAAAATTCTCCTGTGACCATACCATGCTGTCATATAACCTTAGATAAGCCTCTTAGGCAAATTTGGTCCAATTTGGAGTTGATTTGACTTGGGAATTCATCAGAACAGACATCAGGCTTTTGGAACAGATTCTTGATCATTTGACCAACCTATAGGTGTCAGAATCAAAAAGTAAAAATAGCTGTGAGTTCAGCACATCAAGGGGAAGCTACAGTGCAAGTTTGAGCTGAAACGGAGCAAAAATACATCCTACACGTAGGATGTCTCCAGGGTCATAAAGTGGTCAAAATTCTATTGTAGCCATATAGGGGGGTTCTAAGTGTCTCAAGGATTCCAGATCTTTTTTTCAAAAGTGAATTTGGACCTTGTTTGGCCTATTTACCAAGCAAAGACAAGAATTGTCAGACATCCTACTCTTAGAGTGCACTAGAAGCTTATGCAGCCCAAATCTTGACCTATTGGCATCCAAATTCAATTCTAAGCATACCATTGGGTTGCTGAGCACTAGGAGAATCTTGGGATCAAGTTTGGACAAAATCTGAACAGTTAGACATCTTACGCGTAGGATGTCTCCAGCTTGATTTACGACTCCAAACCGAACCTATGAGCACACCACTGTAAACAGCACATCAAGGAGAAGCTGGGGTGAAAATTTCAAGTCATTCTGAGCAAAAACACATCCTACGCGTAGGATGTCTCAAGGCCATTTTTAGGTCCAAATGAAATTCTGATCATACCATTGTGTTTCTGGACTTAAGGGGAGTCTCTAGACCAAATTTTGTTAAATTTTGAGCATATAGACATCCTACGCGTAGGATGTCTCTAGGCCAGTTTTAGGGTCCAACTGTAATTTTGACCATACAGGAGTATTCACAGTGTCACAGAGATCCCAAATCTTCTTTTAAAATTAAATTTGGACTCATTTTGACCATTCTAAACTACATTTCACTATTTTGGTCATAACTTTCACAAATGGTATCGGATCAGAAAAGTTTTTATATCAAAACGTAGCCTGAGAGCGACTCTACAGATCTTAGAGCAAAACTTGACCTAAATGCATGCAAACGGCAACCTTTTAGGTCAACTTTGAAAAAAACATCGTTTAAGGCCTCAAAATGCATCCGGAAGTCAGGAGTGTCTAAAATCGATAATTCGAAAGAATTGTGAGTAAACGGTCACGGTATTGAAGACTGCTAAGTTAGCAGATTGAAATTATCTTTTGGGAAAACCATTGGTCACCCGCGGAAAGGTGTAAAAGTTAACTACATCCTAGTGTACGTCCATACACAAATCTGGTAGCAGTAAGACCATACACAAGGACTCTTGATTTTGCAACAACAGTCGCAAGTTTTGGAGAACTTTAACACAAGATTTTTGCTAGCAAATCACTGTAACTTGTGCATAATTCTCTTGTGCTAGCTTAAGTTTAGTTCAGCTAAAAGCGAACTTGAAAGTCACTTCCGAGCCCACGGAACAACTGTGGCCGTCAAAGGCACATCAAGAATTTTTACATTCATTGTGAAAAAGTTTGCCAGCTAAAGAGAATTTTGCAGATTGTGTGCTAAAGTGAACACATGTTATCTCAAATCAAGAATCGCTACGAAGGGAGCAGTCGTTGCAGTATAGTGGTAAGTTGCATAACTTATCACAGTGCTTCCAATAGATCGAGGCCTTCTAAAAAGCTCTAGGCAAAGCAAGCAGCCAGACAAGACAGTATCAGCCTTGGCAAGCAAGGGAGCTAAGAAGTTCAAGCAAAGCCCAGTTCAAAAAACTCAGAGATTAAGGCATCCACAAAAGCCTAAGGACCTCAAGCCAAAACGACCGACACAAAGGTGCTAATAATTTTTATTAGCTTTGAGGCAAGCTATAAGAGTTATCACTGAACAGGTACAACAAGGGAGTCAAGACGAAAGCAATGGCGTCTCAAAGGAACCAGACCAGCCGAGACGAAGCTTCAAGTACATCCACAGAAATTACAAGAGAGCAAAGTGGGCTCTATTTAATTGGCCATTACAAAGGATTTCCATGCTATGAGGATATAAATCGTAATTTGTACATCAAGACAAAGAAAGATACAGAGGAAACTCGGACATCTCAATATGTGGAAGTTGAAACAACGAAGAATGTACTACACCCACATCCAGATTTCATGGAAGACTGTCTGGGATCAATTTACATGAGGCACGGAAAATACATCGACAATGAGATAGAAAAGTTGTACAAGGATCAACTTACAGAACTCTACACATATCCTCCAAGTATTTTTCTGTACAAAGCTCAAGATGGGAAACGGCAAATTGGTACCCTTTATGCAGATGAGGACGGTCGCTACTACAAAGCTTCCACGAATCATGAAGACCTGCAGAGAGTAACCAATATTTTGCAACTGAACTATTTGGATCAAGAGGGGAAGACTACAAATCTGAAGGTGGTAATGTTTATCATCTAGTCATGGCTTAACCTCTTGATGCGCAGCTAGAAGAGTTAACAACTACAGTTGTCACTGCACAAATGGGTGGCACAACACAAGGCACAACATGGAAAGACACTGCACAAGTCTCGTGCACCACACCAGCACAAGACAAAGCACAAACACACACAAACAGGGAATACGCCGGAAGTACCAGCTATGAAGATAGCACAACTTCAAAAAGAGCTAGCTCGGTCTCAAGAGCTACTTAATAGAGCACAACAAGTCATATCATCAGGCATTGAACAGATGCCAACATCAGATATGGAACCCTCTCGGATGGGGGGAGTTCAAACTCAACAAAGAGACCCTATATCTTCAAGAGTAGGATTAAGAAGTCCAGCTTTACAAGAAGCAGTGTCCTTTTCAGGAGCCGAAGTGGAATTTCAAGAAGCATTGGAAAATGCCGAGCCGGAGGAGAGACCATCGGAAATTCACAATGCCCAATGTAGAAGGTCGGGTCAAGATGTCATTGTGGTCGACAAATACGATAGGCACTATGAAATAGCCGATGTGAAAAATATGGATGAGTTTAGCATTTGTGGGCAACCTGTAAGTCACATACTTGGACCCCGTCCAAAAGCACCATCCAAGGAAACGAAAAACAAATATTCAGTTCAATCTTCACCCTCGGTGCAAACCTCGCCAAAATCAACTCGAAAACATAGCCCTAAGGCTATGCAGAAGCCAACGACAAAGACCATATACTGATGGAAGAATTAGCATTACACATGCTAGAAAGCATGGATAGTGATTTGATCTTGTATGCAAGCAATAATGGAAGCTATTTTCAGCTTCTCAAGGACAAGACGATGAAGGATAAAGAGACAAAGCCAATGGATACACCTAAGTCAGTCGTAATCTACAGGTTCATGCATGCAAAGAAGAGGTCATATCTGTATCTAGATACCACAGGAAACCATTATCAGCAGTATTATGGAGAGCTGCCTCGTCCAAAGGGTGCACATGTTGAGATAGCGACATATTGCAACCAATGTGCCATTGGTCATTTAGTGAAGGACTGCCCAACAAAGCTCTACATGTAAAAGAAAAGCAACAAGCCAAAAGCAAAGTTCAGACAGTGACAACAAGGGAACGAAAGCAAGAATCCCCACCGAGATCTCCTGAAAAGAAGCAGATCTTGTCGCAGAGCACAAAAGATAGGCTCAAGACACAGTTGCTTGAAGTCAAGGGTGTCAACGACATTATCATAGAGAATCAGGCTTTCAAAAAAGATCAATTGAATCAGCTGATTCAAGATCACTTAAAGAACCTCAGTGAGGACAAGTCAAATCATCCACAAGGTGATGAAGATGAAGCTCACAGTTCAAGGATCGAGAGAAAAAGAAGCCAAGATTCTGACGATAGTGAGCCAACACAAGAAGAGGTGGCAGTGGTAACAAAAAATCTTAGTGCCACGTCACAAGTGGAAGACATGCAAATAGAATCAATGGATGAAGTTGAACACCTACCAAATAAATTCTCTACTATGGACTCTTCATTGGTGATTGAACAAATCAAAGAGTATGAGAAGCTAAAAGAAGATGTAACTGAAGACATAGAATGCACAGAAGGACAGGAAATGACTGAGTCCAAGATTGACTACCAAGGACAAGCAATACAGGATATGAATGAATATTTTCGAGAAGAGACTCTACAAAAACCCATGGAACAATGGAAACGAAAGGCCACGGTGACCATTGCATCAGAAGAAGAGAGTCAACCTCAACATCCTGCTACACAAACTTCAAAAGATTTCCAAGAAGAAAAGTCACCATTGAATTACCTTCAAGTGCTAGAAGCAGTAAATAGTGACAGAGAGCTTCTGAAATCAAGAGTCAAGGCGTCACAATCAGAAACTAGCAATGAAGACCAACAAGCTACTCAGGCTATAGACCTTCTCCAAAGCTATAGATTAGAAGATAGTAAGCACTTGGGACATGCTACAACCAGTCAAATGAGAAAGAAGTTCAACATACAAGAGGATGACAAAGCTTCCAAGGCACAAAAGTCCAAGAAAAGTACCAAAAGCAAAGAGGACATCAGTTACTTAACAGCCAACAAGAAGATTAAATTCTCGTTGGATGTGCATGAGAAACTGAAATTCAATTTTACAGCAGACATAGATTGCACTGCCACAACTAATGTCATGTCTTATAGGCTGTGGTTACTTCTAGATAAACCAGAACTGTATGAAATTTAGATACAGGTTCCTATATCACACGGAATAGCCGTCACAAGTTTAGGGATTGCAAAAGCTACCCTTACACTACGGTCAAAGGTAATCAAAGACAAATTCCTAGTGGTGGACTCTCAAAAAATGAGTACACACTTGATTTTGTCCAAGCAATGGGCGAAAATGTTTGAAGAAGCACCTGAATCTTCAACAGTGGTTAAGCCTACGACAACTCAAAGATATTCACCCACTATCGACAAAGGAAAAGCTAAAGAAAGTGAAACAGTGTTCTGCAACCCAAATCCTTCACTCCAGTCAAAGTCTTTAGCCTAGCCAATTAGCGTACACCAAGAAGCCTCTACATCAAAAGCCAAACCCTCGACAACACAATGGAAACCAAAGCGCAAAGTCTATCAACCAAAGTTTCCATCGCAACAAATCCCCCACAAAAGAAAGAAACAGGTCAACCAAGTGTTAGTATCCAAGGAGTACATCAAAGACAAAGATCCAATTTGGGTACCAACATCAAAAGAACCACGACAAGCAAAAGTCACAGGTTGGATAGCATCAAACAGTTCATTCACTGCTGAAGGCCACTATGACGAGAACATCAAAGTATGGGTCAAAAAACCAAAGGTAACAGCTTGGACATACCCAGCATGTGGTATCTCTTCACGACAAGATCAACAGGGCATCAAGCACAGGTCTAACTGTTCATACAGGAGTAAAAACAGGTACAAGAAGAAGAAGCAAAGACCTTCCAAGCAACAAACATTGAAGCAGTTGTGGGTACCAAAGTTAGAGCTCTGCAGTGAAAATACCCCACAAAGTCAAGCTAAGGTCACACAACAAGCAGTGCAAAGAATGATCCCAGTCAAGCTACTGGAAGCACAAGGATACTATACAAGTAACACTCAAATTTGGTTGCCAAAGATTAAAGCTTCCCCTGAGATCATGAAGAAAACTCATGTAGCACAACATGCCCAACAACAACAACCCAACTACGCAACCATGAGTGCTACAACTCCAAGGTGGATCCCTTGTCATTTACTACAGGAGCAAGGCTTTTATAAAGGTAACAGCAATATTTGGACACTGAAGCCAAAGGACCATCAAGTCAAACAAGCAACAAGGCAAGTGGAAAAGCGGGTCACACAAGGACCAAGGACAACTTGGATTCCAAAACCTATAGCCGGAACTCAACAACAGAGGCCCACAACTAGTCTACAGCCTCTTATCAACAAAGGTAAAGCAAGGATACAAGAAGAAGTCATAGTTTTAAAGAACACAGTCTGGAAGAAGACTTCATCAACCATTGCTTCAACCTCAAAACCTATCTCACCATGCAACATCAGTGTGCTACCAAAGCATGAAGAGCAAGTATTTGTCAATGTATTTGACAAAATGGCATCACAAAATCAAACCAAATAGAATGGCCTAAACCTCAATAGCATATGGAATTGGATTTCAGGACGTGATCAGGTAAGTCCAAGTCGCCATTAAAAATACATGGCATAAGAGTCTAGAGTCGGGCAGTTGAGCCACTAAATGAGCAAAGTGTCAGACCCAAGCTTCAAGTCTAATATTTTCTCTGTGGTCTATGAGTCTAGCTAATAGATATAAGCTCAAGCTGGAGAGTTGAGCATACATAAAGTCATGTCACTCATGCTGGAAGAGGTGAGCATAAGAGTCAAAGTCTACTATTTTAAATGGTGGAGTGGCAGAGTATTCCAAAAAAAACTCACGCACATGAACACAGTGAGGAGAGTGGAAAAAACCTCGTCGACCAAAACCCTTCTTGTGAATAACGGTAGCTCTTAAAGTCAAATATATTTTTGCTTCTCTAGCTACGTTCACTCCTGGAAGCACCCATTCAAACTCTTCTCGCACAACATATTGTTTCCCATGCATCTATCTGTGCAAGCATATACAATGTCCCATCATTGGACATTTGCATTTGACACGATTTGTGTTCCACCCATGCACTTACACAACAAAATGACGATGACGAAGCGGTAACAAGTTTCATGAGCATTTGCTCAACAACAATGACTCTGACTTCACTCGGTTACATCAAAACATAAGTACATTTAGCCTCACATTTAATTGTGACTAAAGGTATTTTTTTCCCACTGGGTTTTTCCCTTTAGTCCTATCCAGGTATCCAAGACCTTCATTTTGTAATATACGCCACGTTTTATTTTACTATTTTATTTTTCTTATAAAAACACAGAAAAGCAGACCAACGACATCCCCAAACAACTACATGCTCATCAACTAGAAGATCAAAGGGGAACGGCCCAGAAAAATTTCAAAAAGGCTTCAAGATTACAGGTACACATGCAGGATGACACCCAAAGAACAAACAATACAGAGCTGCCAAGATAATGACTTGCTGCAACAACAAACCTCACTCAACCTATTCACGATACAACAACTAATCGGAGGGGGAGAGCTATGGCTTCAACTACACTACATGTACAAGAAAAAGGTAACTCTACAACATACAAAGCATCTAGTAGAAGCATCTGCAACAACAAAAGCTTCAACCAACACCACAACATGAAGCACTCGTCAAGGCCACTGCAGACATAGGGTCTTGTCGGGGACGACAAGACTTCGGAGGGGGAGAGTGTTGACAGGTCAACCTTTCAACAACGCTTCCACAAAGATTCCATGAAGATTCCTTAAAGATTCTCTAAAGATTCCAAATAAAGATGTTGATGAAGTGATGAAGACGAAGATGGATGTTGTAATGTGAAGATACAAGCTCATGGACATCATCGAATATCCCGTTATTATTATTTTGAGCCATTACGGCCACTTTTGTAATGTTTACGGGAACTTCATATTTTAAGTTGGCAATTGTATTTTGGCCACAGATGCTTGTTGGATGAGCAAAGCCAGCTCACGGTGTTGTAATTAAGCTCTATAGAAGCCTAGGGACAAATAAGGTCATTTTGGTCGGACATTAGGTTTTCTAAGGCTTAGTATATAAGCCAAAACCTAAAGCTTTGTAAAAGGACTTCTAATAACCTGATCTACTGTCTGTGAGTGAGCGTACTGTGTACGAGAGAGAGTGAGAGCTTCTTCTTGACGCTACGCACGTACCAGTGGTCGAAATTGAGTGCGGAGAAGTGTAGCGTGTTGCCCCCAACGAGAGCTACGCGCCAATACCTACATTGCGCGCGTACGGTCCGGCTTTGTGAGCTCCATCTACGAGCTTCATCTGGTGATTCGGTGAGCATACGTTGTCCGTTTTTGCATTTCAGCATATCCACGTGTTCGCATTGAGTAGAGCTACACATTAAGCACTTTAGTTTTCGAAAACGACAACCTGCAAATTTCGGCCAGATATCCTACGCGATTTTGCACCTGGTGTTTTGGATTGAGATTTTGGTTCATGGACCTTAGGGAGAGCGACCTATTGGTGTTAGTAGGATCTCCTTCAAGTTCTGTGGCGTTTCGAGACTGTTTGATGGGTGTTTGGCTCTTGTAAGCGTTGTAGGAAATCTCTTCTTAAGCACTCTTGAAGGCTGTAGCTTAGACATTGGGTAGAAACCTATGTAGGAATTAGTCAGGAGTCGGTCGAGTGTAGATTGACACCCTATGCTTGCTTCCACGCGCCTGCAGGTCGAGCTCCGTCCTCAGTTGACATTATATGTTAGGTGAGTTCTCACTATGCTGACGTCCGTCACTGCGTATCCGTCCAACAACCACCGATAAAATAAACTGCAAAACACATGCAGCAATGATATTAAAGTCCACACAGGAATTTGGTACACAATTCCCACTATGAACATACCTGACACATTTTATGCCAGTCGTGTGACTTCAAACCGGTAAGCTTTCCTTCTTTTGTAAAACACGTTCAGAGCGAGTGCATTATGCCATTGGGGGGTCCGTAAAGATTGAATGGTCTCTTCTACTTTGCGTTCTTGGGCTCCTGTGAAAATCCATGGCGCTTTAGGGAGTTTTATCGATCCATCGGATGCTGTCTGCGGCCAATTTTGCTCCATACGATCCACATTTCTAAGGTCAACCCTGGCTCCCAAAGTATCTTTCTTGCCGGTCAGATGATCCCATAGTAGATTACCCACATTCTTGAATATGTGCATTGGATCGAGCAAGTGATTGAACATGAGTCGAGGCCAATTTGGTAACTCGTACCATAGAGAGAGTCTCTTCATCCCTGGGGGCAAACCGTCATCACATATCTCCTTCTGCTCTAACCATGCTTGTGCAGACATCCTCGGTGGCTCTCTTCCCAAAAAGCAATCGTGTAACACATGATTCTTTGGAAGATACACAGGAATACGTAGCACACCATCCGAAGATTTATTCTCCTCATGCCATGATGCTAGGGCGTCCATGAACTTACATTCAAAGAAATGCTTGATACGATGAAGCAGAGGAAAATGTCGCAAAACCTTTTGTGGAATTTTTGTTCCATGAGATCTACTCGATATCTCTTGGAATCACATTTCGGACACTTCTCCATGTCTATGTATTCCCCTCTGAAAAGAATGCAGTCGTTAGGACAAGCATGGATCGAATTGTAATCCATCCCCAAGTTTTGCAAAATCTTTCTTGCTTACTCTCTGGAATCTGGCATCACATTATCAGCTTTCTGGCAGTATGTGCTCTTTGAGCAATCTACACAACGAAAAAAACATGGTACAATTGTGTAAAAATCTATCAGATCATTATACATCTAGAGTTTTTTATTAAAGTAAACACATTGTAATAGATCACCTGAAAAGCGTTGTGACGCTAGTGTCACTCC
This sequence comes from Adiantum capillus-veneris, assembly GCF_014529385.1. NCBI lineage: Eukaryota > Viridiplantae > Streptophyta > Polypodiopsida > Polypodiales > Pteridaceae > Adiantum > Adiantum capillus-veneris. Next base: position 83,353,662 of record NC_140931.1, on the reverse strand, counting down.
ATCCAAACTTTGTCTGCATGTTAAGAAGAACCAGGAGCGCCTTCAATCTAGACACACGTGCTCCATCATACACTGGCATATCGGCTTCAACTTTTCATATCATCATAGATAAGCCTTTCTGAATCCATGATCGTCTCGATCATTTCATCGACCTCGGGCTCAAACATTGCCTCGTTGGGAATGTAGTCTGCATGATCATCCCCCGAGCTGTCAGAGGCTACATCTTGTGGCCTCACATATCCTGCTTGACCAAAGCGCCTGCGAACACGTCTATTGGGTTGCAAGATTGCTGCCTGTTGGCCAGCGTCAGAGTCCGACGAGTTATAATTGCAACAACTCGATCTATAATAGATGGATCGAACTCGCCAAATTCGCGAACGTGCAGCAAAGAAACGCGTCTTGTCCATCGCACAGCATGCTTGCATTGATTACAAGGACATAAGATCCTCGTTGAGAGATAGGTGTTTTGGTTGGACGGCCCCATATCCTCATCACTACTCATAATGAAGGTAAAAACCTTATAACCTGGACAACAAATTTAATCTTCTATTTACATTCTTCGTCTTTTATCTCTCTCTCTCTCTCTCTCTCTCTCTCTCTCTCTCTCTCTCTCTCTCTCTCTCTCTCTCTCTCTCTGTTCACACTGTAAACAACCTCACATTCTCTAGTCATATCCAATCCCCGCACACCTCGGTCTAGAGGTGCATGGAGATCAGAACCACCGGGTTATAATCTTGTCTTTATTGGTCAATGCCTATATTTGTGGGTACAAGAAATCTACACACCCACGTCTACATGATAGTGCATGTAGTGGACAAAACCCCTTTGCCTCTTCTCGAACTGTAGCATTTCACAGCATCTTAACATCTTTTCACAGTAGATCTTTTCACCGTTCGTCTAACTCTAATTTTTTTACCGTAATCTCGAAGGTAGACTCTAATATAAAAACTCAATCCAAAATATAATCTTAAATCTAACCTAATTGAACATGTGGTGATTCACTCCATTGAAGGGGAAAAGACATACCAATGGGGCTACTAGCTGCGTAGATGTGAATGGGCCTCACATATACAAATACTTCAATGCAAGAGTTTAATAATCTCACCTCTCCACCCTATCGATCCATGACCAAGGTGATGGGACAAACTCCTCCTCGAAGCTGGCCCACAACCGCCACTCCCCAGGTGATGGGATAATCCCGTCTTGATGCGAACTCTTGCTCCATCCCTCTGCTGCCACCACCTGTCTAGATTGGTCGTCCTCTCCTCCCTGATACCCCTCCACTCCTCTCTTTCAAGCCAGTCAGGTCTGGCATCTGTGCATGCGACCTCCGATGCTTCATGTAGTCGCGCATGCGTCTCCTCATCCAAGATTCGTCAAATGTATTCTCCACAGTGGGAACTGGAAACTCCCGATGCATCGTAGCAATAAGATAATCCTTGGAGGCTTTATCCTGAGCCCTCCAAGAGACCATGACAGACTACGTGTGTCAGAAAACCTGTCTACACAACTGTCGTATGCGGCCCATCACCTGCTTCCCCTTAGGGGTCATAATGATCTCATCGGGCATACGATTGATGAGGTAGGCGTATCCGTTTGGTATATCCCTCCCGTGAACTATAGCAACCCTGTCCGGTGAATGCTCATTGTCCAGGCCTCTAGGCGACCCCGATACAGTGTTCGGGTCAATCCTCGGCATCTCCGACGCAGTGGCCGAGACACCACTCTCAAACGCGTCGGTAGTATAATCCTTCGGTGTAGTCTGTGCAGTCTCACAAGAAACACCGCTAGACTGTCGTGGAATTGTTGGTCCGCATGGTCCATTGAACATAATCTAGATCTAATTTAATCTTAAACTCAAAATAAACCTAAATTTAATCTAATCTAACGTAAATCTAAATCTAACGCACGTAAATATACCGAAACTAATCTAACGTAAATCTAACTCAAAATAAACCTAAATCTAATCTAATCTAACCTAAATAAACCTAAATCTATTCTAACGTAAATCTAAATCTAACCTAATCTTAAACGATAAAAAGAGAAAAATGGTATAACCTTTCTATCACCCAAGTGTGGTAGATTGGTTATGCCATTTCCCTCTTGAATGACAGGTCTTGAGTTCAACTCCTCTTCGGCTAGATCTTTAAGGTCTCTTGGGATAGTTTCCTACAATGTTAAAACTTTCTTCCTCTAGTGTGTGTGTGTGCCAATAAAAAGAGAAAAATGGTATAACCTTTCTATCACCCAAGTGTGGTACATTGGTTATGCCATTTCCCTGTTGAATAACAGGTCTTGAGTTCAACTCCTCATCGGCTAGATATTTAAGGTCTCTTGGGATAGTTTCCTACGACGTTAAAACTCTCTTCTTCTCGGGTGTGTGTGTGTGGGTGTATGTGTACGCCAATAAAAAGAGGAAAATGGTATAACCTTTCTATCATCCAAGTGTGGTAGATTGTTTATGCCATTTCCCTCTTGAATAACAGGTCTTGAGTTCAACTCCTCATCGACTAGATCTTTAAGGTCTCTTGGGATAGTTTCCTACGACGTTAAAACTCTCTTGTTCTTCTTCTTCTGCTCTCTCTCTCTCTCTCTCTCTCTCTCTCTCTCTCTCTCTCTCTCTCTCTCTCAAAAACACAATGTGTGTGTGTGTGTGTGTGTGAGAGAGAGAGAGAGGGAGAGAGAGAGAAAGAGGGGAAGGGAACATGAGAGAGAGGAGAGGGAAGGAGCATACCTGGCTCTCCTTCCTCTCCTCGTGTGTGTGTGTGTGTGTGTGTGTGTGTGTGTGTGTGTGTGTGTGTGTGTGTGTGTGTGTGTGTGTGGAGAAGAAAGAGAGAGAGAGGGAGAGCACGGGTTACCTTTGCTTGCTTGAGCGCCGAAAACTCAGATCTGAGCAATCTGAGTTTTCGGACGCTCTTGGTTATTTTTTTACCCCTGTAGGCGTCGCTATGAGCGTCGCTAAGTTACAAGTAAACTTGCGACGCCCGTAGCGACGCCATGGGTTTTCACTTTTGAGCGTCCCACTGCGAGCGTCGCTAATGTAAAGTACCTCTTGTAGTGTCTTTTGTGTGCTTTGTAAATCATTATACTACTTCTACTTGATACATGATTTAATTAAAGCTTAACAAACCCCAGTTAATTCCCCAAGTTAGTAACTTGATTCAAAAGGGCTTATCCGACATCATTTGCGATAGATGACCATCTATTAACTATCGTAGTCCATTTGTCCCCAAAACTCACATACATGATGTATAGGATATGTAGATGGCTATCATGGCTTCATATTTGAATAAATTGCATCTTTGGCTAGGGGTTCGAATTGTTTTTTTTTTTAATTCAACCCTTAGCTTGTATTCTCTGTTCATAGCCTCCTGACAAAGTTTGGCTTGATTTGGACTTGTATTTGGCTTTCCAAGCTAACTTTTTGGATTTCAATCTTTAAAATGACTGATGGGCATTGCTGACGCCTTCTGACTGCCAAACACATGTAGAACCTATAAGGATGACAAAAATTTGGCTTGATCCCTGGTTGCTCTTGTAGATATCTATCACAAAAGATGACTAAATTGTCATTTCTGCCCGCTTTGTTCTTGTCACTATTGTTAGCCCATTTTGTTTGTTAGGCTTCATTAAGTCACATACAAGATAGAATATTTATAGTATAAAGATCTACTTCCTGTATACGGCCTTACAGTCACATGAAATGTCTGATCGACAGCTTTACAGTTGATGGGTGCTTTCATTTAGTCGCATCACCAACTTTCTTTGTTCTTGTAGGTCATCTCGGGTCAACAACCATTCTCAGTCATGTTTGGCCTCATATTGTTGTTGAAGACTGATCATGATTCTTTTATTACCTTTGACATTATCCTTTGTGCATATGGCTTTTGAGACATACCTCATAAAGTTTTGTTATTTTGTTGTACATGCTTCTCTTTGTACTGCTTAGGCATCTCTTCAGTCTGTGCTACACCTGGATTATGGTTTTTGTCCCTTTTTTTTTCAAGAAAATCTAAAAATAACTCAATAAAACCAAAAATCAACTCAACAAAAAGCAAAATCATTTGAATAGAATTCTAAACACTATGTACACTATACACATGTCCTTAGGGGCTCATATATGTCTTTTGTCCCCGTACTCCTCTTGTAGTGCTACTATGAGAGCATATACTCTGAATTTTGTCAAAAAATGTCATAATCAAACGCAAAAAATTTCAATACAACTCACAAAACTTTGCCCTCTAATATTCTTATATTAGGTCCGCATTAGAATGCCCCCCCCCCCCCCCCCCCCCCCCCCCCCCCCCCCTCCTATTTGGAGTCCTCCTTGATGACAGGGTATCGCCAAGGTCTGTGATGTGCTTGGGAAATTAAAAATTGTGCCTATGCACGCCTTGTAATGTAGCCCAATTATGCATACACAGTCAATGCATGGAAAAAAATTATGATGTGCAAGATGTGGGTATAAGCAATTATCTTATTGGCATTTGATGGTCAGGTTTTCTATTCTAAGCAATGTGATGGCCTTTGAAGCTCCTGTGTCGCTTGCTTGATTGAAGGTTGTAGAGATTTTTTTCTAAAGGCTTACTCATCTATTTGATGCTTCTTTGGGATCCATTTTAGCCTTGTCGTTGGTTGTCGTTTTTGGATTTGTTCCGTAGTAGTGGGTTCTGGCTTCAAGTAGGCTCTCTTCTAACTGTAGTGTAACCGTAGAAGGAATTGAAAGAATTCAAGTGGCAATGCAGTGACAATAGTTTTATTGGTTTCCTTTGGGACCCACTTCTTCTCGATTACTGGTTGTTTCATTGATGTTGCTCGTTCGGGAACCCATACTTGTCTCTGCTTTGAAGAAACTTCTTTGGGATCCACATTTTCCTTGTGTGAGTCTTCAGCGGTCTTTGCTTCAGCCCCTGTACGCTTCAAAGATTTTGGAATCCACTTCTGATGCTCTTTATTCTTGTAGCAGTGATATTGGTTCCTAAGTTTTTGATCTGGACAATCATAAAACCATGCATTTTTTTAAAGTGTCATTCGTATCACCTGCTGGGTTGTCTGGATTTCCAATGTCGGCATCTTCTTGAAGCTCCAAGTGTTCTATAGAGTCATAGAACTCTTCTTCTTCTTCGTCTTTGTTTCTCTAGATTACACTCACTACAAAGTAAGGAACGATATCATAGCCATCTTTATCACAAAACTTCGTTGTTGGATCGTCTTGAATAGCGCACACATCCAGAGTGGCCAAGATGTGTTCCCATTCTAGTGGCTCTAATGCTTCTCTAGGAAAGGGTTTTGGGATATAAGCCTTATCTTCAATTGCCCTTTCTAGGATACATTTGTCTTGCTTTAAGCTTTCTCATTGTGACGCTCGACACATCCACAATTCTTTAGGCTTACCTAGCCATGCTGGAAGTTTTGACCCTGTTGTAGTAGTGGAATCAAACTCTTCTATCGGGGTTTGGTTCACGTCCTTGTAGTAATGGTCTTTCAAGTCTATTTTTGTCGTGGTGTCCATATGTCTCAGGTAGATATGATCATATCTCCAATCCTAGACTTTTTTCAATTGCCTCATGAATGATCTTCCTAGAATAATGTCATAGTTGTTCTTCTTGCCAAAATCAACAATAGCAAAGCTTTGCTCATATTCAATGTCACAAGGAGTAACAACTGCTTTTTCTAGTAGTCCTGTGGGCCTTTTCGTGTGTCCGTCTACAAGCTGCATGTCAGGCCAAGGGCTAGAGGGCAGCGCCCGACCTTGGGGAGTCAAGGACCTAGGCCAAGGGCCGGACTGAAAGTGTGGATAGGAGATCCATTTAGGGCAAAGGTCCATGGGCCCTCCTATAAAAGGTTGGTTGGGAGGAGGATCCAGTATTCAATCTCCTATGGGTTTTACACTGGTATCAGAGCATGGTTCTATTTTTGGGGGGCAGAGGACGTGGAGCCAACCACTGGCTTTGCATGTTGCATGAGGCAGGGAGGTGAGGCGTGAAGACGCTCTACACAGGGGAAGCCACTGCGGTTGCTGCGTGGGAAACACTGCTTGTGAGGAGGGTGGTCGAAACCTCGACCTGCACGAAATCCGCCAAGGCCGGTGGGCTTGATGGCTGAACCTTAGCATTCCAAGGCTCTCTCGACACAGGAGGGCCATCAGCCGACCACGGTATCGAGCAGGACCTCGTCTTCTCTCCTGTACGACTTCTGCTTGCTGTGCTGCCATAACCTCTTGAAGGATTTCATACTGAACGGCCGCCCAAGGAGTTATTTTGGGTCTTGAAGGCAAGCAAGGGAGCATGCCCACCCCGGAACATGCCCTTTTTCCATAGCTTTGTTGCGGAACTCGGCAAGGTGTTGATTGGCGATCGAAGTTTGCCCTGATTTCAACAACTTCCACGTACCCGCAGCGTTTTATCTATTAATTGAGGTCGAACTTCTAATTGAGGTCGAACTTGAAAATCTTTTTTTCGACGTGACCTTCTTGTCTACAAACGGCGTCGGTTGCAACTATTAGCCATCAAACTCGGCATCAGATTAGCTAACAATTAATCAAGAAGAGAAGCTTTGGGACTTTGTTTCAGATCACATGTGCTGCGGGTATTTCCGGTAACAATCTTACAATTGGTAAGGTTCACCTCGTCGACAACCACAGGCGACTGAGAGATTTCAATTATTCAACCATACCAACACGGTTTGGTTTCTCGGCATTCGTACATTTTCAACTTGCAGTTGCGGGATATAATTAGCACAGCTAATTATCGACATCGGTGGTGCATACTACGGCGGTTATTTTCAGAATCAAGGTATCTTTCTTTCTCTCACACACACTTCACAGTGTTGCAATGGATTCAGATATCAACATGACCTTTGATTTGGAGCACAATACGCCTGATCCTCCCCATGATGGCTCGCGGCCGGATACTCTCATGGAGGATGCCCGCGACACTACGGGAGGAGATGACGCTGACAGGAAAAAGCCGGAGCAGAACACCTCTATAGCTTGGCCTCTCTATCAGTTCGGGATCCCTAACCTATCCACTCAAACACCTACACTTACCACCTTGAAGACCATATCCTACTGCCAACCCAAGCCTAGGTGCTCCACTAAACCACCAAACAATTATGCACTCACTTGTGGTTGACCAAAACAGATAATGAATCCCTCTCTCTTAAGTTTTTTGTATAAACTTACTACATGAAGGCTCTTGAGAAAACAGTGAAGCACTGAATTCCATACTTAATAGCATGAGCATACCAGAAGACAAGATGTACAACGGACTCCCAATATAAATTTTTAGTGCATGAGAATATAGACGGATGCTACTTCATAGCGGAAAACCCCATCCAGCTGGAGAGATTGAATTGCCTTTCGAAGTGCTCCCTCTCGACCCCTTTGCTTCCAAGGTGAGTCTTCAGTAGTATTGCTCCCTATGTCACTCACAAAACCCGGACACCTCCCTCTTAATCTAGTGGCGGCCTCTCCCTTAACTTCAAACTCAGGTTGCCCCTGCTCTTGGAGCACCACCAATTCGCCCTCCTTCTTGAAATGGCGGGCCCCCTTGGTTCTTTTAACTGACGGCGTAGCTCTCTGCAGCCGCTCCCTGCATTCATCTCCTGGCCACTCTCGGCCCTCTGCAGTATTAGCTCGTGAGCTCGTTCCAACACCTTCCCTTCTTGGCACTAGCAATACAGCATCGTACAAGACCGTCCCCTCTTACTTTAGACCCCCTCTCCCTTGATGTGGACGTGGCCCGATCAAGCTTGATGACCCCTTGGCTTCCAGAGAGCTCTCCCTCGCTTCTCTCTATGGCTTCACCTTCCTCTCAATACTGTCTGTCGACTACCTTCTTAAGCCTTATCAAGCTCACCTTGCCCAAGCTCCCTCTGTATTGCCCCCCTTCTGTAGCGCATATCAAGCAGTGCTCATGAATGGTCGTAGTTTTTCCTCCTGGAGCCCCGAAGGCCTGCCTACCTGCAGCCTCCTTTACCGTCCTCTTGGCCAATCCTGTGGCAACCTTGACTTGTGATCCTGTAGCGTGCTTCCCCCTTCACCTGCGTGCACTGGCCTCGAGTGCCCCTCTCTACCTGCTCGTGCTCACTATGAGAGATCGTGGTGTTTACCGCGGGCCATTACCGCAAAACAAGAGAGAGGAATTCAAAATGAGGAGAGAGAATCCTTTTGATGCTCAAGCGGCACTTTACCGCAAATATTACCGCGTGCATTTCTGCGAATATTGCCACGCACATTACCGCTAAAGCTGGACCCCCTCCCTCTCCCGCGGGTTTCCATTTAAATCCAATACAACTCAAAAATGTATTTACACGCTACAACTTCTACACTCTCCAGAATGCTTGCTCACTTCACTTAATCTCTCTTTCACTCTAAAAATTCTATACATAAATCATTCAACTCACAACAAAACCATTACAAATACTATTCATAATCACATAACGAAACATTTGCAAATTAATCATATACTACACCAAGTGAAAGAATGGAGAGTTTTATTAATTCTCATCTTGTATAAGATCTCTACAAGCACTAGGATCCATATTTAAACCCATAGTATTCAAATCAATAAACAAATTTAGAGATTCTTCCTCCTCTCCATCACCTCCTGTAGAATCATCATCGCTTTCTCCCTCTTCCTCCTCCTCAAGATGACTATTTGCAAGGCTTGGCTGACCTTCTTCAACTTCTACTACATCTTCCTCTGCATCTTGTGGTGATGGTATGATGGGATCAATTACTGGCTCAATGTCCGTCTCTGCAAAGATAGATCTACCCCGCGGCGTGACTGGAATGACATACCAAAGTCTTCTTTGATATATACATGGCACATAAAATACCTGTACGTCACACACAAAGAATAAGCTGATATACATAACTTAAATTTTTAATTTAAGTTAATTGACATAGCCTAAATTACCTGCTCGCAACTACTAGGATACACCAAGTTGTCAGTTTTTCCCCGATGGAATTGGGTGGAATCCACCATAATGAGCCCATTTTCATGTCTTTTGACCTCACTCGCAAACCATCGGCACTCAAAGAGGAATTTGTGAAAAGATCTGAAATCCACTTTAATTATTCTCTCTATAGTACCACAATATCTAACCTCATCTGTTGTTGTGTCAAAGTTTCCCATCACGCCACAATCATTAGTGGTCCGACGCTCATCTATCTTGCGGGTGCGAAAATGTCGGCCTTCGGACGAAATGGAGTTGAAAATGAGACCCTACAATCACAATGCATAAGAGGTTACATCGTATTTCATTAAGTGATTTGCATACATGCATACATAACATATACACAGTCACCTTGCGCAAGCATCCTCGCGCATACTCCCATTCTTTAGGGCTTATTTGTTCTCCTTGTGATTTGGCATTGGTCATGGCATTATGGATCCACTCTACTTGAATCAAATCAGGATATTTTGCAAGCTCTTTAGGAAAAGAAGGTGCACGTCTACCTCCATGGGACCTCTTCCATGCATCTCTATCCCTTTCTCTAGCTGCGCGGGCTTCCAAGTACATATTGACCCATTTGGTCATGATAGTGGCATTGAGTAAAGAGTAGTTGTTGACTATGGCATGAAACTCTCTATCCATGACCAAGAGTGAGCCTTTTCCACTGGGAATGGTTGAGTGCTTCCTAGGATCCTCTTCTTCACTCCACAGACGAGGCAATGATGGATCCACTATGATGAGATACTGTGAGACATACACAAATGCCTCTTGCACCACCCAACCTTCTGCCATGCTCGTCTGAAAACATTAAAACCACATATTTTTATTAGTAACTCCATAGCGTATAAATGCTATCTATATTGTATTGATTTTGCATACCTCCGGTTGTGACCTCAATCTAACAAAATCCTTTAAAGTCTTCAAGAATCTCTCCAAGAAGAACATCCATCTAGAGTGAACCACCCCACAAATGGCAATCTCCTCAACAAGGCGAAGCAATAGATGTATTTGGCTGACCAGGATTGTACGTGGGAATGCATCCTCAATAGCACACACTGCCTCTACTGCTAGCTGATGGGCTACTGGTATAGCTTCTACTTCTATCTCCTTGGAGCTCACAAATCTACAGGGCAAACGTTATATAGTAGATGAAAAAAATTTCCAAAGTTCATGCATACACAACATGATATAGTACTTGAAAAAAACCCATTACCTCACAATCTCACCCACTTTGAATATTGCAGCCTTCACCTTAGTGTCCCCATAACCACTAATAGTTATGGGAAGTACAAACTACAAACAATAAAACATCTTAGTGAATGTCAACCTATATATAAGGACACATAGACACCACAAACTGTTCTACTCTTACCTGAAGGATTTTATGCCAATCATGGGATTTCAATCCATACAATTGAGTGGAGCCACCCTTTTTGGTTTTTGTGAAAGCACCTTTGAGTGACCACATATATCCCGTTGGAGTTCTGATGGACGCAATAACTTGCTTTGTCCGCTCTTGGTCTGCCTTTGACATTATCCACGGTGCTTTTAGGAGAATAATCTTTCCCCGCTCCCGCATGCGGGGCGTGGCTGAAGGGGGGAGACGTCTAATGGCTCTTAAATCTTCCCTAGCACCCAATGAATCCTTCTTGCCAATTATGTGATCCCATATAGCTTGCCCAACATTTTTGAATACATGCATAGGGTCCAATAAGTGCTGAATTTTCAACGAAGCCCAATAGGGGAGCGACAAGAAGATTGAGTACCTCGACATACCCTTTGGCAACCCATTGGGAGGTGGTGAGGTACCATGATGCTCCTCCCAATGCTTCGCCCAATCAACCATGTTCCAATGGAATGGCTGCACTCCATTGATAGGGGGAGCATATCTACGATGTGAAGGAGGTAGGAAGCGATGGTTGTTCGGATAGATCACCTTCCCAAGAAGAGTAGGTCTCTCTGTCACAAGGGAAGCGCCACAAGTGGGACACGCACTATGTCCAGATGTTGCCAATCCTACCAAGAGGTAAACAAACGTTACACATGAGATGATAAACCTAAAGCAAAGAGTACAATTAACATGTGCATACTTACCAGATACCTCTCCAAATCCTGGGTAATCATGCATGGTCCACATGAGGATGCACTTGATGACGGCTTTGCGGTCTCGTGGTGGCCGTGAAATGTCAATGACATCTATGCCTCTCCATAGTTCTTGAAGCTCATCAATAAGAAGCTGCAGATTGACATCCATGTTTTTTACCTTGTGCTTTCCTGGAATGAGAAGTGATAGTAAAATGTTTCCCTTTTTTGTTGCCTCCCAAGGCGGAATATTGTAGTTTACAACCACCACCAGCCAAGTGCTCCATGAAGTAGAGCAGTGCCCAAATGGATTCACTCCATCACTAGCTAACCCAATCCTCAAGTGACGAGGCTCATCCCTGAACTCTGGCCATGTGTCCTCTATGTGCTTCCACGCTGGTGAGTCAGCTGGCACTCTCATAATACCATCTGTGGAGCGATTTTTTGCATGCCAACTCAAACGCTCGCTCGTACCCTTCGATCTAAACATGTGTTGGATGCGAGGGATGAGTGGAAAATGCCTCAAAACTTTACGTGGAATTCTGTTGCTCTGCATTCCTTCTTTGAACCTAGGCTCCCCGCACGATGGACATGTGTCACAATCGGCATGCTCATTACGAAAGAGCACACAATCGTTCACGCAAGCATGAATGCGATCATAATCCATCCCTAATGCAGTCACCACTTCGCGGGCTTTTCGTTTATTCTCTGGCATGTGATTGCCAGCTGGCAGCATCTTTCCTAGCAACCTATCACAAGAAGAAAGTACATTAGAAGCTAATCTATGCACTCCACAAGCATCCTTCACAATCTGTATACATACCTCAAAAGTGCGTCGACACTAGCATTGCTCCATCCAAACATCGCCTGAAGGTTAAGGACTTCGCGAGATGCCCTTAAAATGGAGTAAGAGCATCTATCATATAGTGCGGTGTGTGCCGAATCGAGTAGCTCACTCCTCGTTCTTTCGGAAGCTTCTTCGCATGCACACTCTGGTTCATGCTCCTCCTCTCGTGCAAAGAGATCCTCAACCATTCTATGCAAATGGTCGTCTTCTGCATCCACGTAAGGAGATGGGATGTGGTCACTCGGATAAGAGGGAGCAGCAGTACTTGGCTGATTTGATGTGCTTCCTCCCTCTCTAATGGATTCCTGGCGCATGCGCTCTTCCACCCTCCTTTCCCCTCCTCCACCAACCACACGCCAATGAGGGGTGACGTCAATAGCCACTACAATTCGCGGATTATTTGTTTCCATCCGTGCACGCTTGCGAGGATCGTCCCATAGTCCATAATCTTCTACATGGCTCAAGCATATCCGTCGAAGTCGAGCAATGGCGCATTTGCACCGCACGCATGGACATGGTAATCGCTCGGCCAACCACCGTGATCTATCCGGTTCAGTGGACGGGCCAAAATCATCCCAAGAAACCTACATTAATAAATTACATACACTAATTAAAATCAAAATACCAAAGAATGTTAATAAAATATCAGTAAAAAGTAAAAATTAAACTTTTAGGTACAAATTTCATTTTCAAAGTACTAGGAATACTTTCATTTTATATATATTTTATAAAAAACATAGTACCAATAGATTTTGAGGATCAATAGTAATAATGTCAGAACGTGGCCATCTTTGTATATGGTCCGAATTTGCGCCGCGGTAATAGGTGCGGTAATCAGTGTGGTAATGCTCGCGGTAATAGGAGCGACAAATCAATTTTCAAATTTGTTTATAAATAGGGGCACCCGCATGCCCCACGAAGTTCAAAGTCCTAAAATTTGAATTTCATCGTCTTCTCCACAGAATCCGAGAGCGCGAACCTCACAACCTTGAGCTCTACCTCCATCTCTACTCTTCTACTCTCCACCATCTCTACTCTTCCACTCTCCTACCCTCTCCCAACAAGCGCTTCAATTCCATGTAAGTTTTGTTGTTATGTTTTTTGATTTTTTCACACGCATACACACACACGCATACACACATGCATACACTCATACACACGCATGCACACACCTGCATACACACACACTAATTAGTGCATGTGTTCTTTACACACTAATTAGTGTGTGCATTATTCTAATGCACATACTAATTAGTGTAAGTAAAGTACACCATAACCTAAATTTGTTAATTAGTGGTTACTTGCAAAATCTAAACATTAATGCACACACTAATTACACACACTAATTAGTGCATGTGTTCTTTACACACAATAATTAGTGTGCATTATTCTAATGCACACACTAATTAGTGTAAGTAAAGACACACCAAAACCTAAATTTGTTAATTATTAGTTACTTGCAAAATCTAAACTTGTTAGATTTGTCAAATTTGTTAAATTTATTACTTGCATAACCTAATATGTTAAATTTGGGATTGGCCATGCACACACTAATTAGTGTGTGATTAGTGTGTGCATTGGCCAATGTGATTGGTCAATGCACACATGCACTAATTAGTGTGTGATTAGTGTGTGCATTGGCCAATGTGATTGGTCAATGCATGCACTAATTAGTGTGTGATTAGTGTGTGCATTGGTCAATGGGATTGGCCAATTCACACACTAATTAGTGTGTGTTAACACACACTAATTTGTGTGTGATTAGTGTGTGCATTGGTCAATGTACACACTAATTAGTGTGTGATTAGTTTGTGCATTGACCAATGTGATTGATCAATGTACACACTAATTAGTGTGTGATTAGTGTGTGCATTGGTCAATGGGATTGACCAATTCACACACTAATTAGTATGTGTTAACACACACTAATTTATGTGTGATTAGTGTGTGCATTGGCCAATGTGATTGGTCAATGCACACACTAATTAGTTTGTGATTAGTGTGTGCATTGATCAATTGGATTGGCCAATACACACACTATTTAGTGTGTGATTAGTGTGTGCATTGGTCAATGGGATTGGCCAATACACACACTATTTAGTGTGTGCATTGGTCAATGGGATTGGCCAATTCACACACTAATTAGTATGTGTTAACACACACTAATTTGTGTGTGATTAGTGTAAGCATTGGCCAATGTGATTGATCAATGCACACACTAATTAGTGTGTGCATTGGCTTGTGTAATTGGACTAATCACACACTAATTAGTGTGTGCATTGGCCAATTCCATTGGTCAATGCACACACTAATCACACACTAAATAGTGTGTGTATTGGCCAATCCAATTGACCAATGCACACACTAATCACACACTAAATAGTGTGTGTATTGGCCAATCCAATTGGCTTGTGCACACACTAATCACACACTAAATAGTGTGTGTATTGGCCAATCCAATTGACCAATGCACACACTAATCCCAAACTAATTAGTGTGTGCATTGGCCAATTGGATTGGCCAATGCACACACTAATCACACACAAATTAGTGTGTGTTAACACATACTAATTAGTGTGTGTATTGGCCAATCCAATTGGCTTGTGCACACACTAAATAGTGTGTGTATTGGCCAACATTAAAACACACACTAATTATGTTAAATTAAACAACAATCAACACAAAAACATAAACATACCTCCATGATTAAGTCGTAGGTGACGTATTAGGCCCCAATGGCCGTCCAAGTGATCGCGCAATCGGTCACACTAATCATAAACACAATAATCTCTTATTAGTCAATACGCACACTAATATCTTATTAGCACTCAAGGCTTTGCAAGACTCTTTTATAGGTTGTAGACACACATTGGATTATTTTCACATTGGATACTATAGAGAATCCAATGTTTGAAAAAAATCAATGTGTAAATTTTTAATCATATATTCAAATTTTATACCCTAGTTTAATCTTTGTCGTAATAAATGCAGACCATGTCTTCTTCTTCCACACCACGTTTTCGCAGCATTGAGGATTTCATGGCAGACGGGATGTCATATCCCAACGCTCTCTCTGCCTATCATTCACAGCCGTCGCCTCACAGTCATCATCAGGGTTCGGCTGGTTTCGGGACGCTCTTGGTGGGTCCGCTGCCGTACCTGTGACCGATCCAAATGTGGAAAGGGCATTGCGTCTTTGTGCTGAGTGGTTACGTTCGCAGCAGACCCTTACGCAGCGCTATTCACCGGCACAACTAGCAGCTTTTGGATTATCAGAGGTCTCTACTCCGACTGGTGGCACTCCATACCTGCAGAGTTTTCCAGCTACAGCTCCAGGTTCAACTTTTCCTTCACAGGGTCCAACGCCACAGGGTCCGACACCGTTGGGTGCGACGCCACAGGGTCCGACACCATAGGCATCCACCTATCCCACCTTCCATCCCAGATTCACGTCGGTGCTCTTCTGGCAATCAGCGTCAGGGCAGCTCGCGCGCTAGCGCCGGTCGATCTCGACGAGAGAGCGGAGCTAGTTGTTGTTTTGGGGGGGAGGGGGGGGGGGAGTACTACAGATTCTCCTCAACAGTCACCGCTCCTTGCTCCAGCAGAAGATGAGGACCATGACATGCCTTCACTAGATGCTCGCGGGTTATACTACCAAGTTCATAGAGGAGGTATGGTCGATCTCGAGACAGCGCTGTCGAGAAATTTGCGGTCTTGCCAGGAAAGCACCGGGCTTATGGCTGTGAGAGTTTGTGAGAGAACTCAACAAAAACTATATGAAGGAGTTAAACCATAGATGCCATGAAGACTAGGGTTTGGAAAGAAGTGCAATCAAAGAAGACTCACTCTTTCTCTCTTGCACTCACACACACAAAGAATGAACACAAAAGAGAATGTCAAAACAATACGAAAATGAAAACATCACGGCTATGGTCATATCGTATCATGGGTAATATGAAAGGGTTAACAGATGAGTTAATGGCATTCAATCTTGGCTGGCCAAATAGGCTATGAATTGTTCTTTGGAATTGTAGTTTTGTGCTTACCGTAATATATATATTTTGTCTAGTGATTGGGATTAATTGTGTGTACAAATCCTCTTGGTTCATAGCAAGATAACTACGCTTACGTCAAAAGAAAAGTTATAGTCTATGAGAGGTAGTATGATGGGATCCGGTGATAGAAGTATTTCATTAAGCCTTTCTGGGCCAAAGAGAAACACTATACGTTGTTGAAAGTGTATTTTACGGCTAATCCATACGTTAATTCTAATAGATCGTACAGAGTGAAAGCGATAGAAATGATCATCATGTGGGTTATTCATCTATGATAGTATGTGAGAAATGTAGATATGAGAGAAGTGAAGAGATGAGAAGTTTCCCTCCCAAGCTCTATTATTGCCCGTAGGCAATAAGGATACTGCGGGGAGAGATGTACCTGTAGAAAAGAGAACCTAGAATTTGCAGAGAGGATGAATTACTAAGAATGAGAGAGATAGGTTTGCTTAAGGAGATGAGATTAGATACATATATATATGTTGGATTAGAGATGAAAAAGAAAACAACAAGAAATCAAGAAAACATCAATGTAGAACACATCTTACTTGACAAACCCTTCGGCACCATTATTGATGGAGAGAGAAGAAGAGTGGATAATTCCACTTTGATTGATACACCAAGTGCAAGACCTTCTTTGATTAGAGTTGATCTTTCAAGGTTAGCTTGTTGCAAGAATGGCTAGTCTCCCTCTAGGAGAAAGTGTAGGCTTGGGCTTATGTTAATGGCTAAGTACAATTAGGCATTACTACTCACTCCCTCAAGAATTCCTCTCATCAATGGCTTGAATGCTTGAGTTCCTTTTCAAGGAAGAAGAGGTCCCCTTTTATAGGTGAAGGGAACCCCCAAGGGTTTACACAAGAAGAGAGGAGCCAGTGTGAATAGGAATTGGAAAAGTTGGAAATGAGTTGTCCCTGCATGATGCGGGCAAACTGGGGTCCAGTATTTTGATCATATCTCCTCAACCGTGGCTCCAAATAAAAAAGTAAAAATATGGACAGAAACCTCAGCTCATTAGCTACGATTTTCATTTTAAAATCATTTTCCAATTCGGATTGGAACCTTGTGTAAAAAATTTATCAAAATAGGGTCCATTTCTGGCAGCAAAAGTCTTCTCGTGGTCCCCTTAGCCTAGACTTTCATTTAATTCCAAAGGACACCTCATGCCATATGAAAGCATGACATTGCTCCTTGACAAAGTTTTATAATCATGCTTGCAATAATGCATTAAAATAAGTGTATCTTTGAAATCATGCCACCTAGTGTCCCACTAGGATTTGATTCCCTCCTAGTAGCTATTTAAAAAGAAATATACGAAAAGTATAAAAAATACATAGAATATATATATATTGGAGTTTACCCTAGATATAGGATCTAGCTAGGGTGTGAGATGATAATGAGATAGTAGAAATAAAGAATCAATGCTTTTTGCCCCAAGTTAAAGAGGTGGAGCTATTGAGCTTTTCCCATAGTATTTTCTAATGGTAAAGTAAGCATAGGTTACCCTTGAGAAAAATAATAGGATGAGATAGAAGGCTTATTATTATACTGAAATATGCATATGTACATTATAGGAAAGATAATTATGTATCTAAAAAGTTACAAGATAGATCTTGTAGCATGCGTTCCCACTATGTACGTGTCACAGCACGACATCCACCCCCTCTAAACCTGCACATCCTCCGGTATGTGCCACATTATTTCTTTGTAAGATCAGCCCTCTTGTACATCTTTCTTGCTTTCTTCTTCACTGGATGATTCCAAATCTTCATCTTCACTTTGATCTTTACCCGTGAGTTGCTCTTCTTCCTCATCATTATCTTCTGGATCATTTTATCTCCTCTTCTCTTAAACATTTTGATCCTTTTTCCTGCAATGGGAATCTTTACTTATGTACCATCTAGTTCAGACAAGCTGTAAGTAGCATTTTCATGCACATGCTTTACAACATACGGTCCAAACCATCTTTTTGAAAACTTACGCATGACTGTGTGCTGGTTATCAAGGCTACTATCATAAACCAAAACCCAGTCACCTTTGTCAATTGCTTTGCTCCTGAGTAGAGGTTGCTTATCAAAGTATTCCTTGTTTTTCAACCTTGCATTTTTGAGTCGTTCTTTTGCAGCTTCAATGTCTCCAGGTCTTCTCTCTAGCTGCCTTATAAGCAGTGCAAGGAGATCTTCCCTGCTAAGCCCCTCTTGCCAAGGTAGTACATTCCATGTGGCAATTGTATCTTCAATCGGCATCACTGGCTTTTGACCATACATTAGCTCCGCAGGCATGTAACCAGTTACTGAGCTATGTGTTGTACGATCAGCCCATAAAGCATATGGTAACAGTTTTGGCCACTCACCAACTCTTCCTTGGCAAGCCTTGGCCAAAGCTTTGATGATAGGAGGATGCCCTCTTTCACTCTTTCCATTGCCTTCAGGGTTGTAATTTATAGTGGATGGCTAGTGGATATGTAGGGTGCAATCCATCACGATGTCGAACGTTTGAATACACTTAACAAGTTACACATGTCTCTACAAACTGAGATACATCTTTATACATACCCTTCCACAAGTATTTTTCTTTCAACTTGAAGAAGGTTGCCCATACACTCCTGTGTCCAGCCCATAGACTCTCATGAAACTCTTGTATAAGCTTTACTTGAGTCTCTTTTTTACATATAACCCTTTGTGGTGTAGCACCCTTTTGTTTAGGATGCTTCCACAAGTAACCATCCCTCAAAAAGTACCCATATGCTTTCCTGCGTATCCTCTTGAATTCTTGTTCACACCAATCATCCTGTTTTGTTAGAGTACTCAAGTAGCTTCCAATAAGAAGGCAATCACCTTCATAAAGCTCTTTCAAGAATGATTCAAGTAGATTAGTCATGCAGACATTGTTACCTTTGACATGAGAGATAGAATAGAACTTTGTGCCTACATCATCTCCCTTGTCAATCATTTGTGACTCATCTTCATACCTTGCCCTTGATAGCATATCTGCCACTGTATTGTCTTTACCTGCAATGTGCTTAAACTCAGGATTTAAGGACTTAATGTAGGCAATCCACCGCAACATAGCAATGTCTGGAGTTGAGCAGCTTGTAATCATCCCAAGAAGTGGTAGACAATCTGTTTCTACAACCACACATGCACCAATTAGGTACTCTTTTCCACTTTTCAAGGCTGTAACCATACCCCATAACTCTCTCTTTATCTGTGGATAGTTTCTTTGGCGAGCACTTAGCACCTTTGCTCCAAATCTTACCACATACCTGTGTCCTTCTTTGTCATCTTGCCCTATTGCCCATCCAATCCCTGTAGGACTGGTGTCTACTGTCACAATTACTGGCCTTTGACACTCATAGTCTACCTTTCTCAAAGTTGTTGCTGACTGGAGCAACTCCTTTAGCTTTTTCATGGATTTTACATGTGCTTCTGTCCATTTAAACTTCTGATTCTTTCTAAGCAGCTGATAAAGAGGATCAGCTACATGTGCATAATGTGGAATCCAAATAACATAGAAGACACATGCTCCCAGAAACCTTCTAACCTCAGTGATGCTAGTGCACGTTTCTTTCATTCTTTGGATGGCATCTACCTTTGTTGGACAAGGTTTCCTACCATATGGCCCGCACATGTGCCCCACAATAAGCACTTCATTGACACCAAACATAGACTTTTTCCCTGACAATGTAAGATTCACTTCTTCCAACCTAGACAAAATTTTATCACAATCATTTATGTGATTTACCACAAACCTGCGACATCCCTTGAGATCCAAACCTTCATCTTTGTCACTTTCTTCACATCCTTTGATAGGCAAATCATCAATGAAAGGCATTGTGATTTGAGGAATAAAGTCACGTAAGACCTTATTCATCCCATTCATCATATGTGCAACCAAGTTGGTTGCTCCCTGTGGCAAGGTACACATCCTTACCAAACCCAAAGGTGTCCTCATGGTTGTCAAGTCTCTGCTTTCAATTGCAAGCTGAAATTGATCATACCCTGAGTAGAGATCCCCCATTGAGTAGATTGCCCTCCCTGCAAATGCCTCTGCAAACTCATCAACAATTGGACCTGTACCTACATTTCTAATTGTCACCTTGTTCACTGGTTGCATATCTTGGATGAAGCGTAGAGAACCATTCTTCTTCGGAACTGTGAACCACCTGTTTGAGTATGGAGCACAAGAAGGCTCCAAGATTCCCATTTTGATTTTCTCATTCAGTAGCTCTACTAACTTTGGAAAATGAGCCTTTGGAACCGGAATAGGCCATAGATTCCAAGGCACATGAGGTATTGTGAAAATTACCATAGTAGCTACAATAGAAGGATCAACACATCCTATCTCATGTGGCTCAAATGCAAAAGCCTTACCATGCTTTGAAAGCATTTCTTTGAAGCACTTTGTCTCCTCCTATGTTAGAAACTCCTTGCGACCAATCTGCAAGTCTTGGAAAGACTCCTTTCTGAAGGTATGCCCAATCTTTTTAGGATTCCTCAAACTTGGTTGTAAAGAAGCCTGCTCAATCTTTTCCCTGTTGTTGGGTGGTAAGGGTGAAGCTACTGGTTTCACCTTCTTTGCTACACTCTTGTATTTAGTTTCAACATGGACTTCTGGGCCAACTGTTTGGATTTCTTTAAAGGCTTCTATTACTTGATACATTTCCATAGAGCAAACTTCCACAACTTCATTTTCAAGATGCAAATTAGACCCCATTATAGCATCAATCTCACCCATAGTATCTACAAAAGAAACTTGTTCACACAAACCCAAAACATTTTCAATAGGCTCTAGCAACCCACTCTTTTTCATGCCTATTTGTACATTATGCACATATTGCCTCTCACATCTCTTCAAATCTTCAAGTTTTGTAAAACATACTGATCCATTCTTTGTTACCAAGGAGCTCGTTGAAAACGCTTCACCTATTTTTGGATCAGGCGAGACCCTTTTTCTTTCTGTACCACTGCAATCCCGCTTTACAATGGTACTTGGCCAAAACCCATCATTTCTCTATGATCATGAAACTCTTTGCTCACCTTTGATAGAGGATGTTCTCTGAGGTTGTCACGATTTCTTTCATGGTTCACACAAACTGTGAGAAATTGGACAGCTCGTTTACCATCTTTGCTACGTATCCTAGCATATGTTGAACCATCATCCATTACCTTTGTTTCCATTCGAACTCCCACAATGTAGGGTTGTCCAAGGATGAGATGATATGAAGATGTATCCTGTACAAAGATGTTTTGGTCAATCTTTACATCACCTATTGTTACCCTCACACCTGGACATGCTGCATACAATTCACCGGATGAAATGTTTGCCACTTTTACCATCCAGCCATGATCTGTGTCCATCGTCCATTTGCACTTGTTGTAGAGACTCTTTGACATTATGTTTATTTCTAAACCATGGTCAATCAAGGCAACAAATGGCTCTTCAAGATCACCTACCTTGACCAAAGTTTCTGTAGTAGCCCTTGCCCAATGACTTCGTGAATAGTAACTCCTAGGAATATCTTCAACTTCTTCATCATCATTTGAGAAATGCACTTGCTTCACTCTCCCACTAGATTGGTAGCATCCTACCACAGCTCCATCATTCTCCTTATTTTGCAGTTACATCCCTTGTGTCTTTGAGGTTTCCCCTTCAACCTGTGGACGAGAAACTTCAGCAAGGGTTTGCCTCTTCCTCTTGATGATGTCAATGATCTCCTCATGGAATTCACGCTTTGAAATTCCAAGAACTTCTCCCAGAGTAAACTCAATCTTGCTATTCAAGATCCTTTCCTCCAAAACTTTCTTTAAATCTGTAGCAACCTCAATATCAGATTGTAGTTTATAAGTTGGGCCTTTTGTCTTACCTTTCGTTGGCTCTTTCTTCTTTCCTGTTGTAGACTCCTCCATGAGTACTTCAGGTGGAGATGCTCCTTGTGTTGAGGGTGTTTGAGAAGGCATTGAGTCGCTTCTTCCCCCACTTCTAGAAGCTCTTTTTGATGGTCCTTCATCAAGATTCTCACGTCTGCGCTTCTCTTCTACAATTGCTTCATTTTGTTTGCATTTTGTAATGTAGGCATGCACTGATAATGAGTCCACTAGATCATTCCATCCTGTTTCTAAACATATGCAATCACCTGCTTCATGTAGAATCTCTTTTGTAAGCTTTCCTTTTTTAGCTAATTGCATGACATTTGGCCAAATTTGACCATGATGGTCAATCACCTCTTCATCACAAAAATGCTCAATTTTTACTCCATAAGTAGCTGCCTCAACTGAAGAGCTAACACGGTTAGTTGCCATATCTTCAACTAAGGTTTGCATGCCCCCCTTCCCAAAGTTAGTTCTCAAAGGTAGATTTGTCTCTCTTAAGTGGATTTTACCATCCTTAAAAAAGACAACATCTTTTGACAAAGCATCACTAAAATCATCACAATCCCTTCTTACATGGTCTGTACTATCACACCAAATACATCTATTAACAAACCCTTCTTTGGGCTGTTGTCTTTGCCTAGGAAGTGGCCCTGATGGTTGGCCTTTTTCTTCAAGCTTTGCAAGCTTCACCTTCAAGTCACGCATTCCCTTCACAAGCTCATCTAGCATGGACTCATCAAACTTAGGAGCGATAAAAGTAGGCTTTACCATTTTGTCAGAAGTTGAGGTTGAAGGACTTGTAGTGTTTACTACCATCTTGTCCCTTCTTCTTTGTCGTTTGGCAAGCAGTGAGACAGCACCTTCAACCTCATTCGAGTCGGTCTTTAGTCCTTGCTCAGCATCTTTATCTTCAAGAAGAAGCTCCAAATTTTCTTGAAACGCTTTACCTACAGCTTGTAAAAAAAGATCTGTCTTCTCTACATCTAGTGTGGCCCTTTCTGTCCTTATGAGTTGTGCATAGCGCCGCTCAAATTCCCTAAGTAGCTCTGTTATTGATAGTCCTTGCTTTGGCTTGACTACTCATTCTAAGAATTTCCTTTTGGTCACTCTCTCAGAGTCCTCCATGAAATATTCCTCCTTTAAAGCTACTTTGAGTTCTTCCCAATTTCTCCCATGCCCATCTTTAATTCCCCTAACATGTTCTCTAATTTTTGGAGCAACAAGTAGCTCAAAGCTTTGAATCATCTCACCTTCTAACACGCGATGCAGCTCCATCTCCTTCACATACTCGTGTAAGTACTTGGTTACATCTTTGCCATTGAATTGATCCATTCTGTTGACGACCGCTTGTATGGCCTTCGTTACTGAAATCTCCCTTCTTTCAGTGGCATGTTGTTGTTGCATGAACATTGCAAATGCACGAAACATTTGCATTGTTGTTGGGTCAAAATGCATACCCTGTTGCTCAACATGATCACCCATGGTTACCCACAAACTCTCACCCTGGCAGTTTCGCGTCGGGTTCACCAAAAATATGTCGAGAAATTTGTGGTCTTGCCAGGAAAGCACCGGGCTTATGGCTGTGAGAGTTTGTGAGAGAACTCAACAAAAACTATATGAAGGAGTTAAACCATAGATGCCATGAAGACTAGGGTTTGGAAAGAAGTGCAATCAAAGAAGACTCACTCTTTCTCTCTTGCACTCACACACACAAAGAATGAACACAAAAGAGAATGTCAAAACAATACGAAATTGAAAACATCAAGGCTATGTTCATATCGTATCATGGATAATATGAAAGAGTTAACAGATGAGTTAATGGCATTCAATCTTGGCTGGCCAAATAGGCTATGAATTGTTCTTTGGAATTGTAGTTTTGTGCTTACCGTAATATATATATTTTGTCTAGTGATTGGGATTAATTGTGTGTACAAATCCTCTTGGTTCATAGCAAGATAACTACGCTTACGTCAAAAGAAAAGTTATAGTCTATGAGAGGTAGTATGATGGGATCCGGTGATAGAAGTATTTCATTGAGCCTTTCAGGGCCAAAGAGAAACACTATACGTTGTTGAAAGTGTATTTTACGACTAATCCATACGTTAATTCTAATAGATCGTACAGAGTGAAAGCGATAGAAATGATCATCATGTGGGTTATTCATCTATGATAGTATGTGAGAAATGTAGATATGAGAGAAGTGAAGAGATGAGAAGTTTCCCTCCCAAGTTCTATTATTGCCCGTAGGCAATAAGGATACTGCGGGGAGAGATGTACCTGTAGAAAAGAGAACCTAGAATTTGCAGAGAGGATGAATTACTAAGAATGAGAGAGATAGGTTTGCTTAAGGAGATGAGATTAGATACATATATATATGTTGGATTAGAGATGAAAAAGAAAACAACAAGAAATCAAGAAAACATCAATGTAGAACACATCTTACTTGACAAACCCTTCGGCACCATTATTGATGGAGAGAGAAGAAGAGTGGATAATTCCAATTTGATTGATACACCAAGTGCAAGACCTTTTTTGATTAGAGTTGATCTTTCAAGGTTAGCTTGTTGCAAGAATGGCTAGTGTCCCTCTAGGAGAAAGTGTAGTCTTGGGCTTATGTTAATGGCTAAGTACAATTAGGCATTACTACTCACTCCCTCAAGAATTCCTCTCATCAATGGCTTGAATGCTTGAGTTCCTTTTCAAGGAAGAAGAGGTCCCCTTTTATAGGTGAAGGGAACCCCCAAGGGTTTACACGAGAAGAGAGGAGCCAGTGTGAATAGGAATTGGAAAAGTTGGAAATGAGCTGTCCTTGCATGATGTGGGCACACTGGGGTCCAGTATTTTGATCATATCTCCTCAACCGTGGCTCCAAATAAAAAAGTAAAAATTGTTGGGGTATAAAGCCCAATGTGGTCGCCCAGGTAAGTGGCCGGGCCGCCAGGTATGTACACATATTCTTTTGTAAAAAACCTAATAAGAACTCACTATGCTCTACACATTACAATAGAGCGAGTTCACCATATCGTCGTGCTCTTCTTCTCGCACTCTCTCTCGCGTCGCACTTCCACTCGTACTCCTTCCGCTCGTACTCCTTCAACTGGTATCAGAGCTTAGATCGAGGCTCAGGGCAGCACTGCAGGAAGCTAGAGTCACCAGCTCAGATTGGAGTGAAATTCGACAGGCAAAGACACGGCCTCAAATCTCGTGAGACAGCCCGAAGGCCTTGGTGTGCTCAGAATTTCATTCTGAGGTCATCTCGGTTACCGTTCGGCTTCGACAAAGTTCTGCGCAGGCCATTTTCAACTAGGTGGTCTCAGCGGGTGCAGATCCGACTCTGCAAATTTGGGGTTTTCGGCCTACGACTGCAGGTGCTGAGGATATCGACACTCCCAGAGTGTTGATTTGTGGCTGTCTACACATCGAAGGACGGCTCACAGTTCTTGGAGGCGTGTCACATACGACACGGGCGCATCTACACACAGACTGTAGGCGACATCCACTAGTTCATCAGGTAGCTTGTGTTTGCTGCTTGATATTCTAGATTTCATCCTGACATTGCAGGTACTTCCACATGGGATGTATTGTCAGAGATGATGTATGTTTGTTGAGGGTTTGCTAGCTGTGAGTCACGCAGCAAACAACCGCCGCAGTGGTTACAGCATATAGTGGGAAATTTGTGGATGTATGACTTTGTGGGAAGTCTATGTACTGTCAGATTTACTGCAGCCTTTGTTGAGGGTCGAGTGAGGTTTTATTGAGCTGGGGGATTCTCGAATGTTGAGATCCTTTCGGTGATACAGGTCTTGGAGCGATCCCTCGAGCACCCTTAGATAGGCAGCTAGGATGTATTGACTGTGAGTTAGACAGTTGGGATTGCATCTTTGCTTTACTGCCGTTGAGGCATTGTCACAGTCTATGCTTACAGGACAGTGACAGGACAGTGAGAGACAGTACAGGTGCAGGACAGGTTTACCCGCAGCTTACAGTGTCAGAGAGACAGTGTTTTTTGAGCTGTTTTTTGGTCTGTTTTTTAAGTACACCAGAGCCATTTTACAAAGGAGACTCTGCCGAAATTTATGCAGAATCTGAAGCTTTCTTGGTTCATTTGACAGGTTGATATTGGTTCAGAGGTCAGTTTACAGGGGAAACTCTGCCGAATTTATCCCAGGAAAGTAAACCACTGTGAAGCGTAGCTATGGCTGGATCACAGGACACTGCTCTTTACAATATCAAGAAGCTGGATGGAACCAATTTCCCATTGTGGAAGAAGCAGATTTGGCACGTGTTGGTACAAAAGAAGCAGATAAAACCTATAAAGCTCAAGGGGATAAAACCAGAAGATATGGACGAAGATGAATGGAGCGAAATGGATGAATTGGCTCTTTCTACCATTATGCTGACTTTGGTAAAAAGCGTTTACTTCAATGTAGCAGACGAGATGTCGGCTTATCAAGCATGGTTAAAGCTGAGTGATCTTTATGAGAAGCAGAGTGCAGCTTCACAGGTATACAGGCTTAAGAAGCTTGTTGACTTGAAGATGAAAGAAGGGACACCTATGTCCAATCATCTGAATGAATTCAACACAATCTACAGCCAGTTGTCAGCTCAAGGTGTCAAGTTTGATGAACCTGTTAGAGCTATGTTCCTGTTGATCACATTGCCGAAAAGTTGGGACACTTTTCGCACAGCTTTGAGTAATTCTGCACCTCCAAATGGTTTGAACATAGCAGGTGTAGAAGGAAGTCTGCTTACTGAAGAAACCAATAGAAAGACAATGGACAAAGGCAAAGGAACAGCCTTTGTTGTCAGGGGAAGGACCAAAGAAAAGTGCAAAGGTGGAAAGAGGAATCAGTCTCGTAGCAAGTCCCACAGTGCTAAAGGCAAGAGTGACATAGAATGCTACCATTGTGGCAAGAAGGGTCACATGAAAAGAGACTGCAGAGAATGGAAAGCAGAAAAAGGCAAAGAGAAAGCTGAAGACCATGGTGAGAAGAACAAGTCCTCAGTGAAGATTCAAGAAATAAATGTGACAAACACTGTTGCAGAGGATGACAGTCTAGTGTCAGGAGACATCTACTTCTTGAAGAATACAATGGACTCAGCTCTTCTTACAGCATCTGATGGAAATGCACTGAGTGACTGGATTATAGACTCAGGGGCATCACTTCATGTGTCTCCAAACAAGGAGTGGTTTACCTCTTATGTGACCACTAAAGATCATGTTCGGCTAGGCAATGGGCAGACATGTGAGATCTTAGGTGTTGGAGATGTTCAATTGAAGTTTCAGAATGGCTCTTCTTTCACGCTGAAGAATGTGAAACATGTTCCCGCAATTACAAAGAGCTTGATCAGCACAGGTTTACTTGATGATGCTGGCTACGTCACCACTTTTGGACAGAACATGTGGAAGATATCCAAGGGTTCTATGACAGTAGCACATGGAGTAAAGTCTGGAGGACTTTACATGATTTATGTATCAAATGTCTCTAAAAATGTAATCAATGTAACCAAGCAGCCGAACGTTTCTTTGTGGCATAGCCGGTTAGGACATATGTCCAAGAAGGGAATGGAAATCTTGTCTCGTTCTGGTTATTTGCCTGGATTTTCATTTAATGATTTTGAATTCTGTGAACATTGTCTGTATGGTAAGCAAACACAGCAGCCACATAAGCATAGAAGCAGTAGAAGAGATACACAGTTGGCACTTGTTCATAGTGATTTGTGTGGACCTATGCCTAACCTATCTCTAGGGGGAGCTTCTTACTTTGTGACATTTATAGATGATTACTCGAGAAAAGTATGGGTTTACTTTCTCAAGCACAAGGATGAAGCGTTTAGTGTTTTCAAAACGTTTGTGACACTTGTGGAGAATCATAGTGGCAAGAAGCTTAAATGCTTACGCACTGACACTGGTGGAGACTATGTTTCAAAGGCCTTTCAAGACTTTTGTGAGTCAAAAGGTATAAAACGTGAACTTACTACTCCTTACAATCCTCCTCAAAATGGTGTTGCTGAGAGGATGAATAGGACCATACAAGAGAAGGTCAGAAGTATGTTGTCTAATGCACAGCTGCCAAATGGGTTTTGGGCTGAAGCTGTATCAACAGCTGTTCATCTTGTAAATAGATCTCCTAGCAAGGTTTTGCAGAAGGATTCAGTGCCAGAGATGGTATGGTCAGGCAAAATGCCCTCATACAAGCATCTCAGAGTCTTTGGCTGTGAGGCATATACTCACGTTCCAAAGGAATTTAGGAACAAACTTGAGCCAAAGAGTAGAAAGTGCATCTTTCTAGGTTGTGAGGCTGTGAGGCATATACTCACGTTTCAAAGTGGAGAAGGGAAAGGCACTGAGTGTTCCATTGCCACCATATGTGAAACTTAGCAAACAAGATTGTTCTGTGTCTGAGGAAGAACAGGCTAAAATGGATAAGATTCCATATGCGTCTGCAGTGGGTAGTTTGATGTATGCAATGATTGCTACTCGCCAAGACATTGCATTTGCAGTGGGAGTAGTAAGTCGATACATGTCAAACCCAGGCAAGAAACATTGGGAGGCAGTGAAAGGAATATTGAGATACCTAAAAGCTACAAAGAGTATGCGTATATGCTATGGGAGTCAGGAGCTAAGTGTAAAGGGTTTTACAGACTCAGATTATGCAGGTGAGTTAGACAACCGAAGGTCTACGTCAGGGTATGTCTTTACATTGGCTGGTGGAGCAGTATCATGGCGTTCTAGATTACAAGATTGTGTTACTCAGTCTACTACAGAGGCTGAATATGTTGCAGCATCAGAGGCATGCACAGAATCAATTTGGCTTAATCGACTAGTAACAAATTTGGGAATCAAAGAAGAGATGCCTGTGTTATATTGTGATAGTCAAAGTGCTATACAATTGGCTCGCAATCCAGTTTATCACTCAAAGACAAAGCATGTGGATGTGAAGTATCATTTCATCAGGGAAATGCTCGAGGATAAGCAACTTCAGCTTGTCAAAGTTCACACCACAGAAAATCCTGCTGATCTACTTACAAAAGGACTTCCCTCAGAGAGCTTTGCGCATTTTCGCAAGCAGTTAGGTGTAGGGTAGTACATCACTTCTCTACATCTCTTGTATGTTAGCTTTTCTCACACTTAAAGTACCACATTGGACTTTAAGTGGGAGGTTGTTGGGGTGTAAAGCCCAATGTGGTCGCCCAGGTAAGTGGGCGGGCCACCAGGTATGTACACATATTCTTTTGTAAAAAACCTAATAAGAACTCACTATGCTCTACACATTACAGTAGAGCGAGTTCACCATATCGTCATGCTCTTCTTCTCGCACTCTCTCTCGCGTCGCACTTCCGCTCGTACTCCTTCAAAAATATAGGCAGAAAATTCAGCTCATTAGCTACTATTTTCATTTTAAAATCATTTTCCAATTCGGATTGGAACCTTGTGTAAAAAATTCATCAAAATAGGGTCCATTTCTGGCAGCAAAAGTCTTCCCGTGGTTCCCTTAGCCTAAACTTTCATTTAATTCCAAAGGACGCCTCATGCCATATGAAAGCATGACATTGCTCCTTGACAAAGTTTTGTAATCATGCTTGCAATAATGCATTAAAATAAGTGTATCTTTGAAACCATGCCACCTAGTGTCCCACTAGGATTTGATTCTCTCCTAGTAGCTATTTAAAAAGAAATATAAGAAAAGTATAAAAAATACATAGAATATATATATATTGGAGTTTACCCTAGATATAGAATCTAGCTAGGGTGTGAGATGATAATGAGATAGTAGAAATAAAGAATCAATGCTTTTTGCCCCAAGTTAAAGAGGCGGAGCTATTGAGCTTTTCCCATAGTATTTTCTGATGGTAAAGTAAGCATAGGTTACCCTTGAGAAAAATAATAGGATGAGATAGAAGGCTTATTATTATACTTAAATATTCATATGTACATTATAGGAAAGATAATTATGTATCTAAAAAGTTACAAGATAGATCTTGTAGCATGCGTTCCCACTATGTACGTGTCACAGCACGACAACGCAGGGCAGGAGATTCCGAACACACGTCAACCAATTAATCCACTCCACATATATATATCAATTGTTTTCTCAAATTTGATCAGCAAGATCCCTACAACCTCACATATATAGAGACAACCATGCACATGCGTTTCCCCAACCCTGAGGGGCAACAATTCTCAAGGCAAGGGTTGCAAGAGCATGTCAAAACATTTCTGAAGAACAAAAAATCTAGTGTGAGGAGAGTTGCAAAGAAGACAATGGAGTCTCCAGAGCATAGCTATCAGCCTGAAAATGTCCATGATGTGGAGTGGGAGACCGCTATGGGCGAGAAAGAGGACGAAAGGGCAACGGGTGCGAGGATGTATACGCGTCAAGTTGAGGCCAGATCCCATCAGACTCCTACGCATTATGGTTCGGGAGAAAAAACGGCTTGGAAAGACAAATATGTAAGTAAAAATATTAGTTTTATTGTAAAAAATCTAATGTTTTTCATTTAATTAATTGGTTGCTATTTTTTGTCAGTATAACATTACCATGAGTCACCCGACCAGAGATGTGCAGAGATATAGAGAGAACCATACCGAGTATCAAACTTGGTGTTGGTTGTTTGAAAATCAAATGATCTCTCGAGAGGAGTTCGAAAATGCGTGCAGAAGTCTGCAACATGTAAGTTTAATCTTATTTAAATAATCAAATTGTTGATTTTATAT
Organism: Adiantum capillus-veneris; assembly: GCF_014529385.1. NCBI lineage: Eukaryota > Viridiplantae > Streptophyta > Polypodiopsida > Polypodiales > Pteridaceae > Adiantum > Adiantum capillus-veneris. Next base: position 83,323,125 of record NC_140931.1, on the reverse strand, counting down.
CAAATATTAAATAACAAAGTGTTAATTGTTTCTTTTTTATGGTTTTGCAGAGTCAAGGAGTTCCACGCGAAATGCCGCCAACTCCCCCATGAGCGTCCTCTAATTTGTATACGCGGGCCCCGTTTGCCCTATCCCACATGACCATACTCTATTTTGTACACGCGGGCTTTTTTTGCCCTATATGTAAATGCAATACCTATCATTTTTTGGCTCAATACCTCCCCCAATTGTAATTCCACTTATGTAAATGAAATTATCAATCTTTTTTTGGCTCAATGTATTGTCCAATTGTGATATTTTGTTGTAATTAATAGTAATTTTGTAAAATAACTAAAATAAATAAAAAAATAGATGACCTTTTGGATGGTCGTGCAAAAGACAATCCAAACGATCATTTGTTTTTTTATAATAAATCCTGCCGCGGTAATGTCCGCGATAACGCACACGCGATAATGTTTGCGGGTATGTTTGCAGCAAAAAGCGCGATAATAGGCGCGAAAATATAGCCGCAACCATTACCGCGGATGTTACCGCTAGACCATTACCCCAAACGTTTCCGCGGTATTTTCCGCGTACGAGAATTTTTATATTTCAAGTTTGTTTGTTTTTTTGCGATAACGTGAGCGATAATACCGCGCATATGTTATAGTGGCTATGGCGGTTCGCTTCGAGCTTCTACACTAGCGCTAGTGTGAAGCCCCTCCTCTTCTTGCAAGTTCTCCAGCCCTCCCCTCATGGGCCGCCGCCCCCTTAATATCCCTGGTTCTTGAGACTTCTTCCCTTATAACAAAGCTCTTCGAGCTGCCCACCCCTTCCCCATGTATGTGCCAGCTGCCGGGTCTGCTCTTCCGTGATGAGGCTCCTGCTAATTACGACTCATTTCCTGTTCCCTTGCTCGCCCATGCTCTGTATGCTATCTGTGGAACTCCCTCTTGGTGGTGGCTCTTCACCTGCAGCCCTTTTTGACGCACCTCCTCTCAGCCCTATCGCCCTGCTTGGCCTGGCGAGCCCCTCTTAGATAGTGCCCTCTTTTCTTTTGCTCTCATGTGGGAGCTTTTACAGCAGCCCTTTTTGCCCCAATGGCGACCCTCTGATCAGCCTAGGTTGGCGTAGAGCAGCTCCTCAGCTTCTACACCCGTCCTGAGCTCTCTGCTCTGGCGCCGCTTTTCACGTGCAGGCCCATGCGCCTATCATTGCAGACGGCCCACAAAAAAACCATTTGCATTTCATTTTATTTTTGAACAAGGGTCGACTCCCACCAAAACATTGCTTTTTACCCACCTGACACCCGAGTTTCCCATACATCATAGCTATTGAGCTTTAATCTCACTAACCTTGGCCTCTAACTTGACAAGCGCATCAAGTTTACTTTATTAGCCCCACCGAACGCATTGACAATGCCAACAAAGCGTGCCAACGTAGCTCACATGTAGCATAACCTAAATGACGCTCGACTCTCAATCACCTCTATCTATACACAAACAATGGATAATGACATCGAGCTGAACATCCCGCATTGAGGCCTTCTATAGAGACTAAAGACCTTGTCAAGCTTAAATTGCATAAATTCTTTGCAAACTTGGTCAATGGCGAGTTGTAGACCATAGCCAAGAGCACACATCAAAAATTGGCATTGCCTAGCACTCTACAAGCAACCATAACACACTCAAAAGTGGAAAAAGCGAGCACACCATATATACATGAGCCGGCAAACTTCAAACCAAAAAACTCCTATTAACGCTTATGAATTGCTCAATATGCAAGAATTTCGAGCACTTCAAGCACGCATCTTAGAAATGCAAACAAATTTTGCATCCCTAAATGAAACTGTCACTAAATTTTGCATCATGCCAAGGGCCTTGTTGACGCACACATGCATGAGCATGTTACCGATCAGTGGCAAGGTCCTTTTGGTCATGGACATGGTCCATCTCCGGATTCTCTACACTGATCTCTCACTGCAAAGGAGGTGGACGAGTTTTTGAAAAAAACCAAACCACCAACTTTTAAGGGAGAGGACCGAGACCGCAATAAGGATGCAGTGAATATCTTTCTCAGCAACTGAGATGGAATTCACGCCTTACGGCGTACTCCGGATGTAGTTAGAGCAATACAGACAAGTCTGACTCTGGAAGAGGCAAGGCCTACAAATGGTGGATGTCTCTCAAGGAGAAGAATATCATACCACAGAGTTGGACAGCCTTTGAGGCTTTGTTTCAAAAAGAATTTCTGCCTACGAATGAGGCAGATAGAAAATGGACGGCTTGAGACATGTGTTCCATGCGCCAACACCCATCATTGCTTGAATATATCTCTCACTATTGGGATGTTATCCTCAAGTTGGAAGGGCTAAACACCTTTCAACAAGTACGTGGGTTTATCCGTGGTGTGACGCCAAAGCCTAAGAAGCACGTCAAGACTCAGGACCCTAAAACACTGAGGAGGCCATAGTGAAAGCACACATTCATGATGATCCAGATGAAAAAAAATCACGTGCCTGCTTATACACATGGTAATACACGCACACAATATGGACACAATAAAAGGAAATTTCTAGTAGCCGATTTTGAAGAATCTAAATAACCCAAGGGGTCTCACGGGCCTCTCTCTCCTGAAAAATTTGATAAGGCTAAAAAAGAGAAGTTATGCTTTCAATTCTTGGGAAGCGGCCATGGCAAAAAGGATTGTCCCAAGGGGCAGTCTGTTGCTCACGGCAAGGAGAAAGCGGTGCACACGGTGCAGCTGCTACCTCTTGAGTCTTCCTCCCGTTTCTCCATAGTGAAGGTAACACACACCGAGGTGGTGCATGAATGTTGTATCACAGCTTCCATGTGGCAGTAAACCTTCGATCCACATGAGTTAGTGCGTATGCACGGATCTCTTCAAGGGCACAAGGTGCGTATCTTGGTAGATGACGGTGTTACTCACAATTTCATTAACTATGGATTAGTGAAAAAACTCAAATTGTCCCAAACTCGAGCTGCCACCGCTACAAGGTAGCAATGATGAATGGTTATGATGCCGAAGTATGGGATACTCAAGTCAGAGTTGTACCGTTGGAAATACAAGGCTATTCCACATCCTTGGATTTCCAGTTATGAATATGGAGCGGACAGATGTGGTACTTGGTAGAGAATGGTTGCATAGCCCAGGACCATCACTGAAACGTAGCTACGAGCACAACAGTCTGATGTTTGAATCCGATGGCGCACATGTGTTGTTGTTAGGAGAGAAGGATGTGCCTTCCTCACCATTGATATGTACAGCAGAGCTTATGAAGCTCATTTCTGCTAAAAGGTTTTCTCGTGTTACTCATTGTGTTATTTTCTTTCCAATGTTAAATGTGTTGAACATTCCTCAATGCTACATGCTTCTCTCCCATCTCTTCCAATAATGGCTATTCCTCAATAAGCAAAGGTTGCTTGTGAGTTTAAAAAATTATTAATGGAATTTTATGATGTTTTTCCTAATGATTTGCCATCAAGATAACAGCCGATACGATCGATGCACCATGGCATCGACGTGGTTGCAGGCAGTAAACCAATCAGTAAACCACCCTAAAGATTGAGTTATTCTAAAGCTGTTGAGGTGGAACGTCAGCTTGTTGACTATCTTAGCAGGGGGTTTATCCAACTGAGTTCTTCACCATGGGCTTCTCCTATCCTATTAGTGAAGAAAAAGGATGATAGTATGCGCATGTGCGTAGATTACCGTGGATTAAATGCGATCACTGTTAAGAACAAGTACCCATTACCACGTGTGGATGAGTTGTTTGATAAGCTCACTCATGCTTGTATTTTTACGAAGATAGAATTGCGGTTGGCAGGCTATCACCAAGTACATATTCGACTTGCTGATATACCCAAGACTGCATTCCGAACAAGGTTTGGACATTACGAGTTTTTGGTTATGCCTTTTAGGTTAACCAATGTGCCCGCAACATTCATGACACTGATGGATAGTGTCTTGAGACCGTACTTGGGGAAATTTGTTATCGTTTTTCTCGATGACATTCTTGTAAATAGTGCTTCTGAGAAAGAACACTTGCAACATCTGAGGCAGGTGTTTGAATTGTTACGAACAAATTATATGCCAAAGAATCCAAGTGTGATTTTCCCAAGGAGGAAATTCACTATCTTGGGCATGTTATCTCAGCTACTGGACTGCACGTGGATCAATCCAAAGTAGATGCCATTCAGAGGTGGCCTTCTCCTAAACATTTGGAAGGGTTACAGCTTTTCTTGGGATTTGCAGGTTTTTATCGAAGGTTCGTTAAACACTATGCTAATATTGTTGTTCCCATGACGGACCAACTGAAGGCAAAGGAAAGACCTTCTAGTGGGGGGCCACTCAGCAACATAGTTTTGATACACTCAAGGATGCATTAGCTACAGCTCCTATTCTAGCTATTGTGGATCCTTTGAAACCATTCGTTTTGGAAAAAGATGCCAGTAACCGTGCTATTGGAGCAGTCCTTCTACAAGAGGGGAGGCCAATTGCATTTGAAAGAAAGAAGCTTGATTCAACGGAGCAAAATTATTCTTCTTATGAACACGAACTCTATGCAATAGTGTTTGCCTTGAAGACATGGCGACAATATTTGTATGAAGCTCAGTTTGAGATTGTGTTTGACCATGAAAGCATAAAATGGTTTACACAACAAACAGACTTGAAGGGTTGAAAGACCAGGTGGACTGAGATCCTTCAGGAGTATGACGCAAAGCTCCGGTATTGTAAAGGACAATACAATGTGGTGGCTGATGCTCTTAGTCGTATGCCTAAGATCAATTCCCTTTTGTTCACGAAACTTCTCAATGAATTTTTGGATTCTCTGAAGGGCAAATATGAGCATGATGATGCATATTCCAAAGTGTAGAGCCATGTGTAAATGAGGGATCCTTCTCACTCCAATGCTGGTAGTGTTTCATTAAGCTCCACACACAATTCTCCTCTGTTGAGTGATGAACTGCAGTGATGGAAGAATTTTTCCATCGATAATGGGTACCTACTCCACAAGGGGATAGTTTGTGTATCGACGGATACGGACATTTGGCGCCAAATTCTTTATGAATGTCATGACAGTCCAAGTGCCGGGCACCCGGGTATAAAAAAGACTTATGCTCTTGTACAACGACAGTTTTACTGGCCAGGTTTACATGGCTTTGTTCAAGATTATGTTTTGCATTGTCAAAAATGTCAAGTTAACAAAACAGAGCGCCTGAAGGCAGGAGGACTCTTACATCCTTTAGAGATTCCCAATGGGAAATGGGAAAGTATCTCTATGGATTTTATTGTGGGTTTACCAACCATTGAGTTCATGACTCAGTATGGGTGGTCGTAGACCGGTTGACTAAACTATGCAAGTTTATTCCAACAAAGTTGACCATAAAGACTCCAGAATTAGCTAAGTTATTTGTGGACAATCTATACAAGTTGTATGGCTTTCCAAGTAACATTGTGAGTGATCGTGATCCCAAGTTTAACCGTCATTTGTGGAGTAATGTGTTTAAACGATTGGGTACATAACTCAACCTCAGTACAGCCGATCATCTAGAAATGGATGGTCAAACTAAACGAATTAACCAAGTGCTAGAGGATATGCTATGCACATACGTTAGCAAGAAACAAACAGACTTGGAAGAGTATCTACCTCTTCTTGTGTTTGCTTACAATAGTGTTAAGAATGTCACGACTAAATTAGTCCTTTCATGCTCATGTATGGTTTTCAATGTAGGTCACCCATTACGGTGGGGTTAGCAACAGAAAAACTCAGCAGGTTAAGGATTTTCTCCAAGACCATATGGATATGGTGAAACTCGCTTGTCAGAATGTCCGGCAAGCGCAGGATTGGTATAACAAATACGCTGATGAGAAATGTCGGCAAGTTACCTTGGAGAAAGGGGAAGAAGTGTTTTTACGTGTGCCAAAGCATTCGGAAAGTCTGAAGATTGGGCCAACACCTAAATTATCTCCAAGATATCGTGGGCCTTTCAAGATACTCAAGCGAGTTGGTGATCGTTCCTGCAAACTCTTGTTACCGACACACTCTCGTGTCCATCTGGTATTTCATGTAAGCCGTTTACGTAAACAATTACATGGGGACGACAATGTCATTGACCAACAAATTCTGATTGATTTCGTTGAACCTCCTACCCCACCGCATGAACTTGAGTGGATTCTTGACTATCATGATTTACGTACGCGTCATCATATACGTCAACAAGCTTTAATCAAGTGGAAAGATCGACCTAAAGAAGACTCTACTTGGGAAAACATTAGTACTCTTAAGAAGAAGTTTCCCACTTTCGTTTTCGAGGACGAAAACACTTCTCCAAGGGGGGAGTAATGTCAGACCAAGGGCTAGAGGCCAGGGCCCGACCTAGGGGAGTCAAGGACCTAGGCCAAGGGCCGAACTGAAGGTGTGGAAAGGGGATCCATTTAGGGCAAAGGGCCATGGGCACTCCTATAAAAGGTTGGCTAGGAGGAGGATCCCATTCAGTCTCCTCTAGGTTTTACACTGCAGTTTCATCCTAGTAGCCCTCACTGCTGGTTTTTCTCATTTTTTCCAGATCTCTTTTGTTGTGATGGCAATACTGTCAATGATTGCCATGGTTTTTAAGCCTTGGAATTCCACAGGAAAAGTGGTGTTCCCATCTTCTCCCTCATAGTACTCGCTGACTTTGTTTAATGACACTGGCCTAGTGTTGAGCTGAGGCATTTCCATCTCTTTGATCCCTTTCTCAATTTGAGTCATTGTTTTTTTAACACCAAATTTCTCCATGCATTTTTCCACAGTATCCCACATGTTTGGTCGTATTCTGAGCAACTCGGCTAATGCTATCATACAAGTGATCGATGTTGACAAAATGTCCATCAATCCTTTTGAATCAATGACCTTGTTGGAAGACATTCTCTATGAAGGGACTGCAATAACATCTGACTTGGCCTCATACTCTCCCATATAGGATGGTAGAGTTCTTAGCGAATGAGGTTGATTGTCCATAGACTGTATAGATCCGCTGTCTCCCCAATACGATTCCACTTCTAGATTCATTTGAGATACGGCCTCAAATTCCTCTATTGGTGGAAGAGACATTCCTCTTCCATCACCCGATTGGTTTACTTGTTTGGTTATCTCACTCACTTCATTGGCCTCTCTGACTTGTTTCCACAATTTATCACGACCATCTATTTCTTTACGACTCTCAGGTATAGCTTGTTGGGGTTAAGGCCTATGTGCCTTGACCGGTCGCCCAGGTCATGGGCGCCCGCCCACTATTACCCTATACATATAGTGAGTATACTGTATAGGGGGAGCTACCACTTCACAGTCTCCCCACCCATATCTGTGTGTCGTGTGTCTCCTTCTCTCGCTCACTCTCCGTCTATGGTGCTCCCCGATCCCCTTCAATTGGTATCAGAGCTATGGTGACCGAGCAGAGCACGAAGGCTTTGAGAGCTTCGAGGCGATATCTCGCTCGCTCTCGACGGTGGAGTTCGATCGCGGAGTTTCACGGAGAGCGATTTTAGCTTGAGGAGCATTGTCTTTGGAGCTTAGGAGCTTGGTGTGGTCAAGCTTGGTCGAGGAGGCGGTTGCGGCTTCCTTGATGAGAGGAGCTTTTGAGCTCAGTGGAGCTCGTTAGAGAAGTGCTCGGCGAAGGAGAGCTTGACATTCGAGTGCTTGGATGTTTTTGTGGCAGAGCTCTTGCATTGGAGCTTGCATTGAGAGGACATTGCATCATGCAGAGTGGAGCAGTAGCAGGTTCAAGACTGTGTGCAACTCGTTTTTGCCATTTTCGGGCTCTAAAACGCAGTTTTTTGCGTAGCTCCGTCATACAGAGTCACATCTACATGATCCAGGAGTCTAGGTCAGGGTTTTGGCACGCTCCGGACGCGATGGTGATGTCTATTTGCTGAAATTATGCTTTGAATTACAGCAGGTACAACAGCAGGTTTATTTGTGCACTTTCCGGTCCCAAAAACATTGTTTTTGGTATATCTCACACACACGGAGTATTTTCTGCAGCAACCAGCAAATTCATAGGTGTACACAGGTTTTTGGATATGCATTTGTCCAGAGAACCACTCATGCGAGAGTGAGCTATGTTGCCATGGTCTTGGCGGTTTATGTATGCCATATATGGATTTGTGTATTTGTTTATGGCTGAGATTATTTGAGATTTGGCTCAATTTATAGAAGAAACTCTGTTGGATTTCATCCAGGTTCTCGCCATAGCTTCTACGTATCCGTAGGTTGCTCTTTGACAGTTTAGTGGTTGAGTTTACTCCCACTTTGACAGGTGATTTTCAGTCATCATTTGGTTGGAGTTTGGAGTCACTTGTGTGTGCCCTTGTGTGCCGTATTTCGCATTGCGCATAGCGGCAGATCTTGCAAGGTTTTGCAAAATGTTGCTATAGTTATCTGGCAGACATTTGGTCATCGATTGAAAGGTTTTTTGGCAGCAATCATCACTCACATGTATGTCATTTGAGGTGCCGTTGAGTGGTACTCCGGCAAGAGCGGGTATGCTCATATGTATGACTTTGTGAGGTGATTCCGGTCGAGTTTATTCCCGGATTGGCCATTGTGGCATATATTATTGTCTCTTTGAGGTTTACTGTTGAGATTTTGCTCCAGTTACAAAAGAGACTCTGCCAAAATTTTGTCAAATATTTATGCGCGATTAAGTCATATTGACTTGTGATTTTTGGTGCAACTTTGCATCAGGTTTTGAGCCATATTTGTAGACTTTTGTTGATGCGATTCGAGCCAGTTTAGGGCTGATTTGGTTGACATTTGCTACTCATTGTTGGTTGCTCTTTTGCGAGCATTATGGCTGATTTTTCATTTGACTTCCAGCGTTATGGTCTGACACAGTTTGATGGTGCAGATTTTGTTGCTTGGAAGGAGCATATGCTTGTTGCATTGGCAGATTTGGGGCAGGATAAACCCTTGTGTGGTTTATCGGCGAAGCCCAAGTCTATGCGTGATGATGATTGGCAGGATCTTGATGAGTTGGCAATGTCTACGATTCGTTTGCATCTGGTTGAGTCTATTGACTGGCAGGTCTTGAGAGAGACTACAACTCATGCTTTATGGCAGAGTTTACATGCTATGTACGCGACTGATAGCGGGAAAAAGAGCAGTGCAATCGGGTGGCCTCTGTACTCGTGCACACTCCACAAACCACGCCTCATGCAAACAAGCAAAGAACAAACGAAGGGGGCACCACCCTAAATTAAGAGGTTTAGGGACCTCACACATAGTGCACATAGGCAAGTGAGACTTCTGACATTATGATGGCATCAAAACATATGGCAAAACACATAGAAACGAAGCTTAGGGACCTTATGTAGCATATATATACACAAGACATCAGCTTAACAATACAACGGCATCTGATCATACATAACAAGGATACAGAGAAGCAAGCCAAGGATGGCATAATCCCTTGTCAAAAACAATCAACCCAGCAAGTAGGTATGATCCTACTAGCAACACATCAATACCTTAGAGAATGATGGCGAGGATGGTGGCCATGGAGCATGAGAGAAGACTCCTTATTTAGGTTTTAGGGCTAGTAATGTAGCATACTAGAGGGAGAGAGAGAGAGAGGGAGAGAGAGTAGAGCTCCATCCATAGCTTCTCGTTGTGAGCAATGTCGTCATAGCTTCATTGCTTGGTGAAGTGGGTGAAGTGTTCGTTTTGAGTGAGAGAAGGCCTCCTTATATAGGTTTTGGAGAGGGTTTAGGATTAGGGATAAACATGCTTAAATCCGCTGATTGGGGTTACTTTTTGCTTAGGGTGGTCAACAGATTGAGGTCACCTGATATGTCACCATCAAGATATTCTCTAGAGTGATGTGAGAGGGGAAGGTAAATGCTGATTTTTCTGATTGTGACACATGGGGATAAGGCCTTGACCAGCATTTAAGAGCAGGTAAGGTGGCTGTTGAAACTGGAGGTTCTGCACATGTCAGGGGGGGACCTGCTGGGTCCTCCTGAATATCAAATTCTCAAAAAATCCTCAACCATGGCTTCTTTTGACATGTGTTCTTTGAAAAAATCAGCATGTCTCTTTTCAACTCAAAAGTCTTTATCCCTGTTGACTCACCTTTACCATAAGATTTTCCCCTTTTCTCCTCCTGTAACTGCATTGTTGATGCCCAATCACTACTTCTAGTAACAGTGAACTGTTACCTACCAAATACTTATGGTGCAGTAAAAAATATTTACCATGGGTAAAAAAAGTTACTGTAGGTAAAAAGTGATTTGTATTTACCATGTAGGTGAAAAATATTTACTGTAGGTAAAAAATATTTACTGTGGTAAAAAAGTGAAAATGTAGTATGCTGTGCTGTGAGTCCACACGAACATCCTCGTGTAAATTTCACTAGAAATTCACACCTAGAATGGGCTATTCTATAAGATATAGGTTGTAGGCATGCATAAGAGCTCGTTCCCACGTATCTTCTGTCCATGGCACTTTTTACTCTTTGGTGCTTGTGAAGTAGATTTTTCTTCTCTTTCGAGATCCCTTGGACTAGAGTATCCTCATCTCCCCAACAACTGACTGTGCCTTTATTGCATCTTCACAAGGGGTCCTAAAAACCATGCATCATATAGCCCTCCCCCTTAAGCCAGAGGTATTTGATGCCTCTAGCTGTAGGTTGTGCTACAATAGGGTTCTCTTGAATACTTACCCACCTGGTACCAATTGAATTTGCCATGTTACTGCTTTCTTGGCTGATGCACCCTGTTTAGTCCTTTCTGATGAATAATTGTATCCATCCATGACTAACAACTGGTCTCCTAGACCCTTGAAAGCCATACCCCATCCATTGTCAATATCCGCTTTTACTGGTAGCATTCTCTTTTTTTCTTTTTTTCTTCTCTTTTTTTCCTCTTTTTTTTTTTTTTTTTTTTTTGAAACGACTATGTACATGATTGTTACCTTAGTTGGAGCTCGAATATGATGAGCTCTCCTCTGAACCATCCTTAGCATTGATTTCACCAGCATATGGCTGTGAAAGACGACATTGGTAGGCCTTCAATCGCCAACCATTTACTGGGGTCTGATGTACCTTACCATCTAGGTCACCTAGTTGGTAACTACCATTTGAGAACCTCTGTATCACTACAAAAGGGCCTTCCCACTTAAGCAAGAACTTACCATCCTTCCTGCGATCAAAGCGATTGTCGTATCTGAGCACTAAAGAACCTTCCTTGATACCTTTCTTGACAAGGTTGCGATTGAACTTCTTTCGTTTCTTCTCTGCCTGGGCTGCATAGTACTTCACTGCTAACTCTCGATCTAGCCCTAACCTCTCCAAATCGATGATTCTTCCTTACACCTGCTTCTCTTGACTATCCTCTTGATGTGCTTTTAGAACTCGGAGGCTCGCTAGCTCCACTTCTATAGGCAATAGTGCCTCTTGCCCGTAAACCAAGTGAAAAGGTGTATACCCCAAGGATGTTCTGTAGGCCCAAAGTGCTGCATCTAGGTGTTTGTCCCATGCCTTAGGATGTAAATGCACTTGCTTAGTGATGATTTTACATATAAGACCATTTACCTTTTCCACAAGACCATTGCACTGAGGGTAGTATGGTGTAGAGTGCCTGCGCTTGATTTTTAACTTGCTCATCAATTGCCCGACTAAATCAGCTCGTAATCCCGGTCCCCTATCCGAGAGAATCTCCAAAGGTGTGCCAAAACAGCAACAAAGGCATTCAAAAATGAAATCACTCACGTCCTTGGCTGTGATGCGCTTTGTGGGACGAGCTTCTGCCCATCTGGTCATGTACTCCACCCCCATAATGATGTATTCCTTCCCTGATTGAGTGCAAGGTAGTGGCCCTATTGCATCTATCCCCCATTTTTCAAATGGCCCATAGGTTTTGATTGGATGCTGATTTTCATGGGTAAGACGCCTTGGTCCAGCTTTTTGGCAAACCTCATATGTGCGGCACCAATGTTGTACATCTTGATGGAGGCTTGGCCACGTGAACCCTGCTTGTAAAATCTTTCTGCTAGTAATCTCTTGTGCAAAGTGGCCACCACACACACCTTCATGACAACTAAACAAAATATCCTTTATCTCTTGGGATGCAGGAACTCTCCTTAAGACAGCATCTTTCCCTCTACAATACAAGTCCTCATTCACTAAGCTATAGCTGGTAGCCTTTTTTGCCAACCACCTACGTTCACTTTTACTCATACCAGAGGGTGCTTCACAATGCTCAAGAAAGTAAAGTAAATCATGCAGCTCCTCCTTTCCCTGGTATAAAGGACTTTTCACAAGGATAGCACCTACTATGAGAGTTTGTAGTTCTTCACCTGCTAAGGCATCTGCTTCTCGATTTTGATCTCTAGGTATAAAGTGCACTCGAACTTCTTTAAAACCCTTCAACAAGGCCTTTGCTTCCCTCATCTTAACAGACAATTTGTCATTTTTACAGGCCCATACACCAACCATTTTCTTAACAATCAACATGGAGTCACCAAAAACATTTAGCTTTGTGATGCCCTGAGAGAGACAACATTGCAACCCTAAAACAAGGGCATGGTACTCTGCCTCATTGTTAGAATGAACCTCTTTTAGATGAAACCCTTTTGCAAAGATCTTCTCCTTCTCTGGACCTAATATTACTATGCCTGCTGATGCCTTGTCTTTGGTCCTCTTGTAAGCCCCATCAAAATACAGACTGCGTGCTCCCAGTAGAACTTCAGGCTCCGGGATAGGCGTCAAACTCTTGAAGCTGCACCACCCACTTTGCTATTCTTTGAGAAAATTCCATGTGTTGTAGGGCATATGGAAAAACCTCCTCAGTTGTGATCACCACAAATTGTCTCGGAAGTAAGTAAGCCCGAAACTTCTCCACTGCAAACTTAAGAGCTAGCACCAATTGCTCAGTTGCGCTGAAACCCTTTTCAACAGCTGTCATCACTCTACTAGAGAAGTAGACTGGTCTCATGAGAGATGTCTTTGGGTCTTTTTGCATCAAGACAGCTCCTAGAGCTTCTGGACCTACACTAGGATTTACATAGAATAATTCACCCCATGTGGGTTGTAGGACGACAGGCAATGAGCTCAAAAGGGTTTTAACTTCTTGAAAGCACCTTTCACCCTCCTCACTCCATGTCAATGTAGTGTGTTTAGTGAGCTGCTGCAAAGGATAGATTGCCTGAGAAAGGAGATGTATGAATCGTCCCATGTAGCGAACCTTTTGAATGAAGGAGACTAGTTGCTTCACGTTTGAAGGAGTAGGTAAAGCTAACAATGTCTTTACCTTTTCAGGGTCAGCCTCAATACCATCTTGAGACACAACATGGCCTAGTAGAGTGACCTTGCTCTCACCTATGTGGCACTTGTCTTTATTCAATTGCCCACCCAATTGGGCCAGACGGGTGAAACCTTCATCAACCTTGGACAGATGTACTTCCCTAGAGCTGTAAATGCAAAAATCATCAATGAAGACTCGTATGGACTTACCAAAGTAAGGTTGAAACACCAAGTTCATAAACCTCTGGAAAGTAGCTGGGGCATTAGTTAAACCAAAAGGCATAACTCTATAAGCAAAACACCCCCAAGGTGCTATGAAGGTAGTCTTTCTTTGGTCTTCATCTGCAATTCTGATTTGGAAGTAGCCTGAGTACCCATCACACACTGTGTACCTTTCATGACCAGCCACTTCATTTAGTATTTCATCTTGAAAAGGCAAAGGAAAATGGTCCCTTTTTGTGGCTGCATTTAGAGGCTTGTAATCCACACATACCCTCCACTTCCCATTTTTCTTTGGTGCTACCACAACTGGAGACACCCACTTAGAATCTTCCACTGGGTAGATAAATCCTGCCTTGAGTAATCTTTTTACTTCTTTTAAGAGTGCATCTTGTTGCACTAGCCCTAATCTCCTTAGCCTTTGCACCACTGGTTTGGCACCTTCCTTTAATTGGATATGGTGTTGGGTTACCGTCACTCCTTTAATGTGCTCGTAATCAGTTATAAAGAGGCCAGCATGCTTCTTTAGTACCTGCAAATAGGGTTCTCTCTCTTCTTCTAGTAGGTCCTTAGCTAGCATCTCCTCTAAGCCTGTGGCTTCTTCCTTGTTTAGAGAGTCTTGACCACCTTCTCCTTCTGGGTTTCGCAGTATTATACCCATGACTTCCAAAGAGCTAGCATCCTCCTCAGATGACTCATCCTCAGATGAAGAGCAGCTGCTTGTGCTCCATTCATCCATAGAAGTCTCCATCTCTAGGTCTTGTTGTCTACCCTGCTTCATGTCATACACAATTTTTTGTTGCTTGCCACCTACCTTATGATTTGGTCGTAACTCAAGGGAACCTGTCTCCCAATCTTGCCTAGCTTTCATAGCCATAAGCCAAGGTCTTCCAAGGATTAGCGGATAGCCCTCCCCCTTAGTTGGGATCACATAAGCATCAATTGAGATTGCCACACCAAAAGCTGAAACCTTCACTCCATTAACCTTTCCCACACAAGCCACCCTTACATTATTTGCCATCTTAGCTTGTAAGGAAGTTTGCTCGTTTACTTCCAAACCCAACCTGTGCATTAATTTCTCTGTCATAACACAAATCTCGGCTCCACCATCTACGTACACATTGGAGACTCGCTAACTCTTAATCTCTGCATCAATGACTGGCACGATATCCTTCATGCCTCTTGCACTAATAGACCCAACTGACTTTGCCTTAGCCCTCCTGGTGCTGACCATCTTAGACCAGGTTCTACGCATCTTTGGGGAAAGGTGGAGGAGTTGCTGCCATGAAATCTTTGGTCCTTGCTTACTCACATCTGCTACCAGGTCGTAAGGTATGGATCCTACCCCAAGTGGAAAGTCTTCTACTCCTATGTGCCTCCTTGACCTACTCTTCCTTTTCTTGTCTCCTATCACTTGGGAGGAACCCTCATTCCCTTTATCCGGCTCTGAAGCTTTCATTTCATCAGTTCTTTGTCTCCTAACTCTCTTTATTGGCATGGCAACAGCTTCCTCCATTTTTTCTTTCCCTTTATCCTTACCATTGTCAAGACTTATGACAGAGACAGCCCTGTCCTCCCCTCCCGATGGTAGTGGAGGGATCTCTGCTGGTGCTTGTGGTGGTGGAGGAGGGGGTCTCAATATTTGGATTGGTGGAGCCACGTGTGCATTTTGTCCATTTAGTGGCCTAGCTCGAGGAGGAGTGACTTGCTGGCGAGGAGGCCGTCTTTGATTACCATTTCCTTGATAGCGTCGTGGATGGGGGCAATAATACATGCCGTGACCTACCTCTCCACAGTTGTAGCAAATGTACTCACGTGCTTGCTTTTGTCCTTCTAGTCTATTTCGTTCATTTCCTGGCTGGGGAGCCCTTACACCTTGAACCAGATTGATGGACAGGCTCTCTAGTTGATTGGTGATTTGTTGAAGTAATTCTTGTTGAGAGGACTCTCGGTCTGTTGCTCCTGTCCCTGCTACTATCCTTGCCGTAGGTTGAGCTAGCAGTGGAGGCTCCATTCCCCCTTGTAGTTGAGCTTGGAATTTTAACTTCCTATCCTTCTCCCTTGCATAAGTCATAGCTTTATCAAAGGTATCTGGGAATTTACCTTTTACCTTTTCTCGAAGGATGGGGTAAAGCCCTGCCAGGAAACAGTCCTTCTTTAGGCATTCTGGCGCCCTTTCTCCTTCACCTAGTGATGCACACCATTTCTCCCACAGGTTGGAAAACTTTCCTTCATAGCTTATATATTCATTGGGTGATGTTTGGCGTAGCTCTAAGAGCTGTCTCCATATCTCCTCTGGAGGCTCATGGCGGCGAAATTCTTCGATGAAGGCCATCTTTAAGGACTCCCAGTCTCTTCTTTCTTCAGGTGCCAAAGTTTGATACCATAATTTTGCACCTTCCCTCAAGACCAAAGGAAAGGCCCTTAACTTAGTAGCTTCGTCATCCCTTCCCGATACCAGAAAGGCCATTTCCAAATTATCCAAAAAGTCTGGAGCAACCTCCCCAGGCTTACCATAAAAATTAGGGAAGGCCATAAGTGAGAGAGTAAACAATTACACAAACAGCTCCAATTTATTTTAAAATAGAGTATGGTAATTACAATTTGGAGCTTTAGCACAACTTAGCTCAAAATAGGATGAAGATCGACACATCAAAGGAATGGTAATAGTCTAGTAAGGGTAGAATGACAGGATGAGGAGAGCGCAAGATTTCCCCAAGTCTCTCGGCTCCAAACAACAGAGCTATTCTTTGTTGATAAAAGATTTTTCTATCAATACAAATATTCACACGGATATGACGCACAAAATGGAAAGGAAACATGCGGGGATCATCATTCTCATTATTGGCATCCATACTTACACACAAGAGCTTAGCTTAGTTGCACCACCTTGGGACCAATGAGCCTGATCAGCTACAGAAGGTCAGCACCTCGGATCACTTCGACTCTTCCTGATGCATCTGTGAAGACGTAAGGTGTGATGGCAACACTTTGTACAATGCTGAGCCTTTTAGCAAGCAACAATTGGATGCTATTACCATAATCAGCATGACGAATGAAAGTGACACCATTAATGTGCAGCACATCATTAACTAAGATAGTTTCCTTAGATTGAGATAACTTCTTGAAAATTAGCAGCAACGGTAGGGTAGGGAGGCTTTTCACCCGGTCTCCAAAGCACTTTGGACAATATCCAAAGTGATCTTCACGCGGACAGGAGGTTGGCTTGGGATTGGTGGTGTCTGGATTCACAAAGTGCACTGGGAGCACTCGCAGACGGGCGGCAATCTTGTAGGCAAGCCTTCGCCTCTTTGCTTCAGGAGGATTTAGGGATGAGAGTCGTGGTTGCAAGTTGGAGGTTGAAGTTGGTTGCTCACTAGCCTTTTTCTTGCCTGTAGTGGTCATGTAATCCCTTATTAATGAGATTAAGCCAAATGTTACCTTACGCTTGAGCACGCGCTGCGGCCTTGGGCCACTTAGGTGTAGAGGTGATCTTCCTCCTCTTAGTCGGCTCCTCAGGAAAGAGAGGTCTGGTGATGCTTTCTCTTCCCTTAATGTGTGTCACAGTACCTTCGTGTATGTTGATGTAGAATATTTAAAGCTCGTGTGCGTTGGAGGTTTCTGGAGCACTCATAGGTTGAGAGGAGAGGGATATCAAGCTCTTCTTCTTACTCTCCTTCGTTGGCGACGATCACGAACAAAGCATGTAGAAGAACTTACTTCTTGAATTTCAATGACACTACAACCTGGTAACAAGACCTCGACAAAAGCTTTTAAGGCCTCTAAAGCCTCCTCCTCTTCTGTTCTCCAGTTTGCAAACTCCTCACGCCATTCGTCCATGTTGTAGATTGCACATCTTCATTGCTTGTCGACTGAAGGTCTGTGTAGCCCTCCTCAGTGGGGGCACCAAAATGATAGCGGGAAAAAGAGCAGTGCAATCGGGTGGCCTCTGTACTCGTGCACACTCCACAAACCACGCCTCATGCAAACAAGCAAAGAACAAACGAAGGGGGCACCACCCTAAATTAAGAGGTTTAGGGACCTCACACATAGTGCACATAGGCAAGTGAGACTTCTGACATTATGATGGTATCAAAACATATGGCAAAACACATAGAAACGAAGCTTAGGGACCTTATGTAGCATATATATACACAAGACATCAGCTTAACAATACAACGGCATCTGATCATACATAACAAGGATATAGAGAAGCAAGCCAAGGATGGCATAATCCCTTGTCAAAAACAATCAACCCAGCAAGTAGGTATGATCCTACTAGCAACACATCAATACCTTAGAGAATGATGGCGAGGATGGTGGCCATGGAGCATGAGAGAAGACTCCTTATTTAGGTTTTAGGGCTAGTAATGTAGCATACTAGAGGGAGAGAGAGAGAGAGGGAGAGAGAGTAGAGCTCCATCCATAGCTCCTCGTTGTGAGCAATGTCGTCATAGCTTCATTGCTTTGTGAAGTGGGTGAAGTGTTCGTTTTGAGTGAGAGAAGGCCTCCTTATATAGGTTTCTAAGAGGGTTTAGGATTAGGGATAAACATGCTTAAATCCACTGATTGGGATTACTTTTTGCTTAGGGTGGTCAACAGATTGAGGTCACCTGATATGTCACCATCAAGATATTCTCTAGAGTGATGTGAGAGGGGAGGGTAAATGCTGATTTCTCTGATTGTGACACATGGGGATAAGGCCTTGACCAGCATTTAAGAGCAGGTAAGGTGGCTGTTGAAACTAGAGGTTCTGCACATGTCAGGGGGGGACCTGCTGGGTCCTCCTGAATATCAAATTCTCAAAAAATCCTCAACCATGGCTTCTTTTGACATGTGTTCTTTGAAAAAATCAGCATGTCTCTTTTCAACTCAAAAGTCTTTATCCCTGTTGACTCACCTTTACCATAAGATTTTCCCCTTTTCTCCTCCTGTAACTGCATTGTTGATGCCCAATCACTGCTTCTAGTAACAGTGAACTGTTACCTACCAAATACTTATGGTGCAGTAAAAAATATTTACCATGGGTAAAAAAAGTTACTATAGGTAAAAAGTGATTTGTATTTACCATGTAGGTGAAAAATATTTACTGTAGGTAAAAAATATTTACTGTTGGTAAAAAAGTAAAAACGGAGTATGCTGTGTTGTGAGTCCACACGAACATCCTCGTGTAAATTTCACTAGAAATTCACACCTAGAATGGGCTATTCTGTAAGATATAGGTTGTAGGCATGCATAAGAGCTCGTTCCCACGTATCTTCTGTCTATGGCACTTTTTACTCTTTGGTGCTTGTGAAGTAGATTTTTCTTCTCTTTCGAGATCCCTTGGACTAGAGTATCCTCATCTCCCCAACAACTGACTGTGCCTTTATTGCATCTTCACAAGGGGTCCTAAAAACCATGCATCAGCGACATCCATGTCTACAGGGGAGTCTAGTCCCACTTCTATGTCCATGGGAGAGATTGGTCCCACACACAAGTCTCGACGGCATAGAGACTTGACATGTTGGCATTGTGGATATAGAGGGCACATTAGGCGTCGATGTTTCAGGCGTTTGAGACAACGGAGGCGACAGATGCGTGATGCAGATTTGGGCATGACAGATGCTAGTGAGATCAGTACGGTGGTTACTGAGTATGCTTGTGACGGCGATGTCACATTTACATCTAGCTTGTCTTCAGACGATCTTATGTCTACGGATTGCATATCGGATTGCACATTGTCTTCACATTGGTTCTTCTCTTCGAACTCGTTCCATGGGTGGTCCTCCAGGCTCTGTTGACCCTTGTGTTTTTGGCATCCCCAGTACCATGGCGTTTTTGCCCAGCATCAGCCCACAGTGCCAAATCAGCCTCACCATGTCACGTCGCATCGTGAGTGGTTTAGCACGTTTTCTAGTGGGAGACTTGGTTGTGTGCACATGGCTGATGGTGTTGTGTATGACATTGAGGGTGCAGGAGACGTATGTTTGTCCTTGCCCAGTGGTATGAGATTTACCCTGCGTCATGTGCGTTATGTGCCAGATCTGAGACGGGATTGGATCTCAGTCAGACAGTTACGAGATAGTGGATGTCGGGTATCGCTGCTTGAGCGATCTTTTGCGTTGCATTTGGGTTCACTAGTGATTGCGAGAGGTGCCAGGAGTGGTACAGGTTACCCATTGCATGTGGATCACGCGAGAAAAGGTGCTGTCTCTGTGATCACGCAACCAGGTAGAGAGCGAGAGAGCAGGCGAGTCTCTTTTGCTTGTGGGTTGCAGGGTGCTTTGCATGGAGTGCAGAGCAGTGACCTTGTTGTGCAGGTTGTGTCTACGGATGCACAGGTAGAGCGGGACAGCTCTAGTGAGTCACAGCAGGATGAGTCATCAGAGGTGATGACAGAGATGACTCACATGGATGCTGAGATGTCAGCTATTGTGGAGTCATTTCTTGATATGCTTATGCCAGAGCTTGATGCAGATTCAGGACATATGGATACTCTTGGTACACATGTGATATGTGGTGGGCACGAGGAGTCACTCCAGAGCTCGGAGTCAGAGCCCATGGTCTCTATGATAGGGGACAGGATTTCCATGAGTTGAGTTCTGAGTTGGAGGTGGCAGAGGTTGCCAGGGTTGCATCAACGTTCGGTGTCCTCATGTACGAGATGCTGATCTCGAGGCCCGACATAGCAGCTGCAGTGGGAGCATTTGCAGCAGGGTTGATTAGTTGTTCGATGACTGATCTCGGCATAGAGCATAGGGGAGGTTTGCAGGTATTGGACCGATACTTGCAGGAGTGCATGAGCTCTTGTAGACTATTTGCAGAGCTTGGAGCTAGCTCTGTGTGGCTTCCGCAAGATGTTTGTCTATCAGTAGAGTCGGATGCACTAGCTCATTGAGAGTCAGTGGGCATAGGTTGAGAGAATCTCTCACCTTTTATTAGTTGTACACTAGTAGATCTTGCTTAAAGGCACATTGGCCTTTAAGTTGGAGGTTGTTGGGATTAAGGCCTATGTGCCTTGACCGGTCGCCCAGGTCATGGGCGCCCGCCCACTGTTACCCTATACATATAGTGAGTATACTGTATAGGGGGAGCTCCCACTTCACAGTCTCCCCACCCATATCTGTGTGTCGTGTGTCTCCTTCTCTCGCTCACTCTCCGTCTATGGTGCTCCCCGATCCCCTTCATAGCTAGGTAAAATCCCTCAAAAGAGTTATCCGTGGTATTCAACACTATTCTTACTTCTAATGTTGGGTCCCTGAGCTTTGGTCAGTGCTCATAAGTGGAATTTGGCTCTATTCGTTCCTGGGTTGGTGGGATCACTGGTGTAGGTGGGACAAGGGTCACATCCTCAGGCTTTTCAACTGTGGTTCTAGTAAATATTGGGTTGTTTGAATCATTTTCTTGCACATTTCAAGCATATACTTTTCTAGTTCCGCATATGGATATGTAATCCACCTCTGTTCTTGGGTTTGGTTGTTTTTGAGCCGTATTTCACAGGCTTTTAGGAGGACATCTAATGGCTCATTAACCTTATTGACCAATATTGATCCTCTTGATCTAGCACTTCTCAATTTCTCCTTTGTGGATGGTTCTTCTGGAGGGTGAGACGTCTCCGCAAGAGAAGGTGCAACCTTTTCCTCATGTTGTCTTATCTTCTCTTTAGCTTGGGTGAGCTCCTTATCTAGGAATTTCTACTCTCGTTCCTTACGTGCTTTCATCCTAGTCTTTCTAGCTTTCCAACTATTCCGTTTCCTCTTGGTTTTTTGACTAGGTGCATTGGTATTTGTTTCACTTGTCTCTTGACTCTCGTCAGTTTCTGGTTTCTATGTCTCTAGGTTCTCATCAGCTTCCTTTTGAGCTTGCATTCTCGTAGCTACATGAACTGGTACGACGTTTTCATTTTCTAAGCTACTGGGTAGCTAGACAATTCTTGAGAAATTTGTTGTGATCTTCATGACTCGGTTTGGATTGTTTGAATATTTGGGGATCAAGTGAATAACACCACAATCAAAACAATAGGCATTTACATAAGTGATCTCTGTCTGAGGACATTGTTTGACCAAGTGGGTGTCACGGCTTTTGTGACACTCTGGTTGAAGAGCTTTTTCTTGCATTTCCTCTTGGCTGTAAACAAGCTCTGACCTAGCTAAGCATATATTCACAATGAACCGCAATTTCCTTTTGTCCATCTTGTACCTTCTTTCTTCATGTTGAAACTCAAGAGGTGGAAGTCGTACCGGCCTCACCACTCCATGTGTTTCTCTCATCTTCTGTCGCTTTGAAGTGTAGTACCCGCTTTGGTTGTTATAACACAATGTAGTTGGTACTAGTGCTTGTTTATTGGATGCTTCCATCATCGACGTGTATCTCATGTTTACAGGCATTCTAGCAACTGGCAGTGTGAAGGTTGTTGTCCTAAGACATGTTGTGGCCTTAAAACTCCTTCTGGACCTCGCCCATTCCACATAGCGTATCTAGGCAAAGGAGGTGCTACTGGAATAGGTTGTACATACCTCTCCCTAGCATATTCCATGCCATAGTAACACTCTTCTTTCGCATGATTTGTCCATTTTCTCTCAATTTTGCACCGATTAGGCTCCTCCGAATCATACTTTACAAGAGGAGTTAAACTCTTGACCATTTTGTCAATAAACTTTTCTTGATCGATAGGTACTGTTGGTTTTTTTTTTGACTCACTCATTTGTGAATCACTATGCTGAGAGGATGTGTCATCCTCTTGACTCTTACAATCGTTTTCTTGATATTCCTCATAGCTATCCACCAGTTAAAGAGCTTCTTTGATCAATTTGTTTAGCGCCATTCTCCTTATCATATGTCGATCCTTTTGAAGAACCACATGTCTCATTTCTTGGATAAAGATCAACATCAATCGTGCTTGCGCGCGTAGGTAGTTTTGCTCTTGGACAGAACTTGACATATTTCTTAAGCCGTAATGCCACCTTGCAAACTGATTCACCCTCTTTCAGCTTGAATCTGTGGATTTGCTAGACCTTATTGTGAGCTATGCCTTTTTGCAAGAATTCTTCAATGAATTCCTCAAATAGCTCGTCTAGAGTCTCAAAATCCCGTCTTTCCACTAAGTCGAACCATGTAGCCGCGTCGTCTTCTAGAGTCAGTCCGAATCAAGCAAACTATGTCGCAAAATCCAAAACTTCCTTTGCTCTGATTACTCTTCTGAAAGCCGCTACGTGATCTCTCGGATATTTATCTCTGGCATATTTATTGTTTACTCATTTCTGGATCTGGGACAATCTAACTCGTCGATTTTTTACAAGTCTAACCATACACTCTCCCAATCCTTCTCCGCAAAGATGTCAACAAAAGCTTGTTTATTGCATGTTTTCCTCAAAAGAAAACTTTTCAGAGATTCCAAATGCAAATAATCACTCCAGTAAATAAATCAGTGATGAATAGCTCTAGATCAGAATCAAATCACTTAACTAAAGCTACTCCTACACATCATATGGGGTTTTGCATCTATGAGTAGAAAAACGCTTCAATGCCACACACGGACTAGCAAACGCTTTTATCACCTCACAAATCACTTGACCACCAACAACTACTCTAATCTACAACTAATAATACAAATCCTAAATAAATCTACCTAGTCGTAGACCCTCCTTGGCAAGACACACGCTTCCTAGCTATCCACTTGATCTCGGAATATACTCTTCCGGATCCACGTAAGAAAAATGCTTTCTTTAGCCAAAACTAAAGCAAGCAACCATCACGCGAGTGTTAGTAGGATTACCTACTCAAGTCCTTGTGTCCCCGGCAACGGCGCCAATGTTGAGAGAGAGAATCACACCACCCATAAAGTGCATGCAACACAAAATTAGATCAAATAATGTCCGTCGAGGACACAAATGACATGATAGGCGCACGAAGGCAATCTCTTTAGCTTGTTAGGCTGAGACCATCCCACACATACAACACTTTGGAAGGCTAACTAAGCCACAACCCAAAATCTCACTACTCTCAACTACACCACCCAACCCACATACACACAGACGGAAGGAAACTCACCAAACCATGCCAGAATCGTACGAAACTTAAGAAACATTATCCCCTCACTAGGATACACATGTTCCAAAGCCTCTACACCCAAAACCCTCACTCTAGACCCTTTTGCAGAAAACGTGTATGAAGATAGAGCCGGATTTTGGAAGTGCTCAAAACTGAAGTCTATGAGTACCTATGTGTAGCTTATGTCGCTTGATTCTAATGACTACTTGCACACAGAAACATACGTTTTTTGATACACTTATGACCACATATCACTCGTAGATGCGTCAGCATGTGTGCTTTGTTCCACGAGGAATGCTTGGCGTTGATACGTAGCTCTTGTTGAGCCTATCCCGATGATGCAGTTGGATCTCCAATGTGATGAACGAGCGAGGAGTAGCGCCAGGATGAAGCTCACCCTCTCTCTCTTCCTCCCTCACACACAGTCAACGGCAACTTAAAACTTAGATTATGATAAAAGTTCTCTTTACAAAATGACCTAGGTACCTTATATACTAAAGCTACCATAGGTTAAACCTAAAATAGAGTTCAAAGGGTCAAATGATTTTGTATTTACAATATGGAAGTGGCATTGCACCCCGGCTTCTGCAACTAGACTAACTAGACTAGATAGTTTGAGGAACATACTGGTAGACTTCAAAATAAATTTATTTCTTTCAAGATGCCAAGGAATCTTGGAGTATCTAATAAACAACAACTCGTAAAAACTTGTAAAAATTCAAATTGACGTATAATGAAGAGACATCGAGAGGAAATGAAGAGCAATCGGATTAAATTCATGAATGGAAACGTCCGATTACATTGTTGAGTCTTATTACAAGTGCATTCAATTTATTCAGTTGCACTTTTAAAGATGAAACCTCCTTGCGTAATGACAATATTTGCTCCTCTAGTTGAGTTACCTGGATATCTGCTACATTTATTTGACAATCTTGAACTACATTTTTTTTTGACTCTACAGACTCTTTATGAAGGACTTAAGGGAGCCATTATCATGGCCATGGACCTCAGTCCAAATCTGGAGCAGGATTTACTATAATCTTCCAACAAGGCCTTCCTCCACTCCCTCTAATCTGTCCTCCATGTCAGTGGCCTCAACAACATTCAAATGACCCTCCTCCTCCATTAAGATGTGCATAAACAAGAAAGAACCCAACAAGTTAGACTCCAATGCCAAAAAAATGAGATTCAAGAAAAAGAAATAGTAATAAATTAAAAACCTTCAAGATGCAACAAGCATCGCCTCTGTACGATGCACGAGAGGCAAGAAATCATCGCCTATCTGTGGACCCTCATTGTCATCGTCACTGTCATCAATGATGATAACATTGGCTTTTGGATCGTCGACATTGGTCGCTTGAAACGCGGTTGTATCAGTAAGCTCCTTACTATTCATAGACAGTGACAAGTACCTAAAGCAATGAACACGTGGAAATCAAGCAAAATAATCTAATGCTAACCTTTCTATAGCATCCCATCGGGACCTGAACCAATCGATTCTTGGTTGTGCATTGACGTACAAGTCAACGGCCACAAAAATGCTCACTATGTCCTGGTAAGTTACGATTGAAGGAAAAGCCATGCAGCGCCAGATCGCTTTGATCTTTTTCATGTACATTCCTCGGCCTTGGTAAGGAATGATCCGGATGATGAAGGGTAGTATTTTCCGCTTCGCACCATGATGTGCAAAGTGGACAAGAAATCGTTCCCTAGAGGGTGCCGCATTTTGAACTTCCAATACATTGCGGCGCAGTCAAAATAATTGTTCGGTGTTAGACATACCCTATTCTTCAGGTCGTCTACACCATAAAGGGTGTACAACTCCACACCCTTGTTGATGTCGTCAATAGTGACATTGTGTGTCAGCTTTTGAAAGTGTGCCTCCCCTTCGTCCTTCATGCAATACCCTACCATCCCCTGGAAGGTATGCATATTTTTTCGCTTAAGAGCTCTACACAGGATGTTCGCACCTGGCAGGCCTTCCTTGTCCCAACCCAAGTATGACTTCAACTTCTTGTTGATGGCAATAAGAGACGATGACAACATACGAACCAACATCTGAAAATGCAGATGAAACACACTGCCTCGTCTTTCCACGACACACATTCCCACTAATGTTTCCTTCTGCAAGAATTCGTCCACGCGTGGAAGCAGCCGTACATCTATGTCCTCCCCTCGCCCGGAGATTGTGACACTCACCTTCCATTACCTTTTTGGGCTTCTTTGAGTCCTTTGTGGACCTCTCCTCTGCAGTCATTCGAGGACACCCCCTCTTCTTAACGGAGAAGCCTTCTTCGCTTGCGCTATTGGCCGCACCTCTCGCACTATTTTTCAACAAGGCCATTGCCACAAAGCAATGGAAACTCGATCGCGTTGTTAGCATGCAAACAACAAGGAAAATAAGTGCCTCTATAGCTCTGCACGAGTCACACCGTTGGAAAGAAACCCTGTATGACGGTAGAATACACCAAAGTCGAACACCTATGAAGATGGGCGAGAAACAGCTCTAACTCAAACCATGACTAAAATTTTAGAAAACCAAGACCATAAAGACGAAGCTTGTGTCATGAAGATCTCCGTAGAGCATCCATATGCTTAATTCTGATAACCGACAAGAGAGTTACAAGCTTTTGAAGATGGAAGGTCTCTCAAAAGCTCCAAAAAACAAGTCTCTGTAAGCAAAAAAGGATGTGCAAGAAAATGCAATTAAAATAATGGGGGCATTTTCCACTTTATTGAAGTGGAGTCTTCTTCCTTTTCTCAACCGTCATCTTTCTCTCTCATTTCCCCTTTTAATTGGGCTATTTTTGGCCTTTTTTGGGAAAGGAAAGCTCCATGTCGGTGATTTTGACCAAGGGGGAGGTGGGGAAAGTGTCCAGGGGACCAAAATTTAAGTACAGGCGCGTGGCCAGGCTGGTGGAAACTCAACATGGCGCCCCTAGCTCCCCAAAATGCCCACGAGCCCTCCTTGCAAGGCCTTGAGTGCATTCCTTCACCATTTGGTACACCATAAAATAGTCCTCCTTTAGTATATATACCCTCCACTTTCCCCTCAACCCCCCACATGTGGGTTTAGTCCATTGCCACATGGCATGCTCTCCCCAACTTCCCCATATCCAAACCTGAAATTTTTGTTTTGCCCCAAACTGAGCCATTTTCTCAGAGGCGTAGCTGGTGACCCTGACCACCAAATATAGCGCCGTGAAGCATGGCTTGGAGCTTATTACCCCGGCTAACTCCAAAAATTTCTAAACATGCCATTGCTAAAAAAAACCATCAAGTCAGCCCACTTGCCGTCTTCTCACGTGCATCCGTTGCCACTTTTTAAGTGAAAAACCATGCACTTCGAGTGCGTGTGACTCATGATGTCGGAGTCCGATTTGCAAGCTATCAAGCACGGCTAGGAATGCTCATTAAAAACTATTTTTTGAAATCTCAACCAACCCAAAACTCAACCAACAGCTTGACCAAAACCAAGCATTTGTACAGGGTTTTTTACACGGACACTTTCAAAGCTGGAAGCACTATGTACATATATATACATGAGGGTGGTCAGCAAGTTTTTTTGGCATCATTTATGGCCTTTGTACTCATCCAAAAAATGCCTGACAGCGTATGCCTGCTCCCTCTAAGAAAATCAAAAAATGGATACATTTTTAAAAAAACATTAGCTCCAAATGTTCTATGACCTGCCTTTCTTGCGGCCTTTTTTGCACATAATCCCTCTTTTGCACATAATCTCTCTGGCTCATAAAACAATGCTCTTTACGAAATATAAATTACAATGCTCTTTGATTGTTTCACTTTGTCTTGAGAGAGAGAAAGAGCTAGATTAGTTAATTATTATTAAGCCTTAAGCGCTATCTCTGTTTGGATTTCCCAGGTCTAACTCTTGGTTTTGTCAAATGATTTAAATGAATTGTGATTTAGTGAGAGAGAGGGTGCCACTGAAGTACGTGCAAAAGTACACTTCACTAAAACAGGACATTATGCATCTGATTTAAGAGATAGAGATTGCTGTGAACTTGCATCCTATAGGCATCACAAGAAGTACATCCAGAAGTACCACTTGACTAAAGCAAGACATTCTGCATCTGATTAAGAAACAGAGATCGCTCCCAAGCTGTTTTTGTCAACACAGAAAAGCCCTGCCGCACCGGCCCTACCTTTTTCATGCTCCGGCTTGCCTCAGCGATAGTGAATTGTGTGTGTGTGTGTGTGTGTGTGTGTGTGTGTGTGTGTGTGTGTGAGAGAGAGAGAGAGAGAGAGAGAGAGAGAGAGAGAGAGAGAGAGAGAGAGAGAGAGAGAGAGAGAGAGAGAGAACATTCAAGCGCCCGGCCTGCCTTAGCAATAGTGAACGTTGTGTGTGTGTGTGTGTGTGTGTGTGTGTGTGTGTGTGTGTGTGTGTGTGTGTGTGTGAGAGAGAGAGAGAGAGAGAGAGAGAGAGAGAGAGAGAGAGAGAGAGCATTCAAGCACCCAGCCTGCCTTAGCAATAGTGAACGTTGTCTGTGTGTGTGTGTGTGTGTGTGTGTGTGTGTGTGTGTGTGTGTGTGTGTGTGTGTGTGTGAGAGAGAGAGAGAGAGAGAGAGAGAGAGAGAGAGAGAGAGAGAGAGAGAGAGAGAGAACCTTCAAGCACTACCTGCCAGCCGCCTTCACCTTGTGCCTTGGAAGCTTGCCCTGCAGATACCACGACCGTCGATTATGTACGCATCTTGACTACTATGCAGTGGTAGGGGTAGTCGCACAACCACTTAATTCGGCTCTCATGCAGGGCAGTCCTTGCAACGTAACCACTTAATTTGGCTCTCATGCACTGGTAGGGGCAATCCTTGCAGCATTACCAAATTTGGCCAGCGTTACTTAATTTCCCTCAACTGCGCCCCCAGCATCATTCTAGATTCTCGCTTTCACAATCTTTTCCAAAAAGCATAGGGACATACTCATTACAAATGATGTTTTTAACCATAATTTGTAGCATTTCATAACTCTTCAAAAGTAAGGCTTTGTTGAGTTATGTCGTACTGTTGACCCCACGGGTCAACAATGCTCTACCAAAAACTCCCAGTTGCCCGTTATTACAGAGTTTCCCACTTGTAGAGAAAATCGAGTGTTACAGGTCAATTTAGGCTTGATTGTGTGTATGTGTGTTTTTGAAGCCCACGTTGTTGTCCCCTTTTCAATTGCAAGTGCTCGATGTTTCCCGTGAGCTCGCAATCCTTATTTGCAGTTTTGCTCGATCCGAAGCTCACAGTCGTACCTTTTACCAACACTTCTCAATTTCGATTATTAGCATTGCCCAATTCCCTTTAGCTTTGTCGATTCCCTATGCCTTGATGCTCTGCAATGTGTGTGCGTGTGTGTGTGTACACACACCACACACACAACACCTACTGCTTTGCTATCGATTGCCCTGCACTTCTTGAATTGCTACTGTCCTGTTTAATCCTCCTATTCCAATACAACAAAAAAGGGGGCCTTCGACGCAGGTTTCGACGCTCTTCGTCGAAATAGCTGTCCCTGCAAAAACATCGCAATATGCGTCGATATACGAGTCGAAAGGTACTGTTATCGATGCCTATTTCGACGCGCCTAGCGACGCATATTGCGACGACCATAACAGAAAAAAAAATTCTTGGGCAAAGGACAGGTAGCCTGGCCTGTGCCTAGTGAAAAGATGGACACAGCCACAACCAGACTGCCTATCCTCTGCCCAAGAAAGCGAGCAGCACCAAAATCAACCGTGCTCCCGCAGAAATTTCGGCAGAGTTCCCTTCGTTTTAACATAAACTTTTATAAAAAAAACCATATGTATACGCCTCGTACATGCTATCCATGT
This sequence comes from Adiantum capillus-veneris, assembly GCF_014529385.1. NCBI lineage: Eukaryota > Viridiplantae > Streptophyta > Polypodiopsida > Polypodiales > Pteridaceae > Adiantum > Adiantum capillus-veneris. Next base: position 83,293,755 of record NC_140931.1, on the reverse strand, counting down.
AGGATCTCACATGAGATTTAAGGCAAATGAAAGAAATGAAATGAACTTTGTGCAAAACCATAACCAAATTAAAACCATAACCGGCCATAACCATATTGATCAAAACCATAATGATAACCATAACCATAAACAAAACAATAACCATAACCATGTCTATACAAGAACAATAACCATAACCATGTCTGAACAATAACCATAACCATGTCTGAACAATAACCAAAACCATGTCTGAACAATAACCATAACCATGTCTATACAAAAAAGAGACACAGAAGCGTGTCTGTGTCTCACAAAACATATATATGAAATCCACTGATGACTACGCGTCACAACCTGCACATAGGACAAGTCACAAAATTAGTATTGATATTACTTCACATATACTTATTTAATTAAATCAACTCACACATATTAACGTCTCACCTCAATCGATTAGCGAGACTCTAAGGCTTCCCAGTCTACAGGCTCTCTTGAGACAACAAGATCATTCAATACTTCATAAATACCTATGTGATATCCATCTGTCTCCTCCTGGCGTGTCGGGGCTCAATGCATTGCAAGATTCTATGTTTATACAAAAAGCAAAGTAATTAACAATACATGATTCATCGCGTTTTAAAAAAACGCCATAGCTAGGATTGGATTGGAAACTCACAAACTCATAGGGAAAGGTGTCGAAGCCTCCGTTGCCAAGATGAGATGCCCCCCTGGTCATCTGTCGTACCTCCGCGGCCTGATGCTGCTGTCTAAACCACGTGTCTGTTGTCCGCTCATCCTTCTTTATCTGCTACCACGTCTCGTGTGGGATGTCCGAAGGCTTCGGCGAGCCGGTCTTGAAAGCCTTCCGAGCTGCATCTCGATGATGTTTCACAGTGTCCCGTGCAACACCCTTGATCCACCTCCTCGAAAGATTCTTTGAACCCGGAGCAGGCTGATACTCTCTCATGATGGTCTCCACTATATAATTGATTTTGTCGCGATCCTGCTCAGGCCAAGGCGTTAGAATGCTGGTCAAAAATTGCAGCTCCGTGAGCTGGCGAATCCGCTGGCGAATCTCAGTCCCGGCTCTATCCATGTCAACAGAACCATCTTCCCGTACAGTATAGAGCTTGGAGGCACTAGGATCGTGTGCCCCCCAAGGTGTCCGAGGTGTGCTAAGAGGTGTATCAAGAGGTGTGCCTGGGTAGAACGGGGGTCGTGAGCGAGGAGGGGTCGAAGCATCTGTGGACCCTCCTCCACAGCAACCACCACCTCCACCTGACGATCGTCGAGATCGACGAGTGCGCCTGTGCTACAGAGATGAGGACGTACCCGCCTCTGCCGTACCCCTAGGTGTCGAAGCGGCCGTGATGGGAGACCTCGCAGGCGTCGTACCTGTAGGCGTCCCCCCCCCCATAGTAAATGTTGTCAGGTATCTTCAATGTGCCTCCAAGCCTTTGAATCAGCGGGCACCCTAAATGTTGCGTCAGTGGATCTATTCATAGAATGCCACCGCATCAACTTTGCAATGAAACCACAACGAAACATGCTTTTTATCCTAGGAATAATAGGGAAATGCCGCAACACTTTAGCTGGCACTGTCTCGCCAACGGCATCTTGTTTGTAGCGCATTGCTCCGCACTTAGGACACGACAGACAATCTACGAATTCATTACGAAAAAGAATGCAATCATTTGGATATGCATGAATCTTGTTGTAGTCCAAGCCAACTGAGGTCAATAGTTGCTTTGCGTCTGGCCTGGAGGGGGGCATTTCATTGCCAGCCGAGAGAAGTTGCTCCCGCGACAACCTGTTTAGCCACATTAAATCAAAAAGCTCCCCAAGCACGTCACCGTTGCAATCGGAAAATCTCTTTTGTAAGTTACGTACCTAAACAAAGCAGTGACGCTTGCATCTGACCACCCGTACAGTGACTGAAGATTCAAAAACGTCAAACAAGTACGAAGCACATATATTTTGGCACCTTCATAGATTGGTTGACGTGCCAACTTCCTCAACATGTCTTCAAGAGATAGGTGCACGGCTTCTGGTGCTGCTTCGTTAGCGTTCTCCTCGCTTGTCTGGAAGAAGGCATCCAACATCTTCTCCATGCCGTCGTCTTCTGTCTGTAAGCCCTTTTCTGCTTCCATCCTTGGCTCTATATTGGTCGGACCTTCACGCATAATCCTTTTTCTCTCTCTCTCAGATGTAGGTGTTATGTCGCGAAAATCAATGCCTGTTTCGTAGGAGTCGTATCGTAGATTCTGTACGATTTCTCTAGCAAACTCTCCGTACTTGTGCTCATTACATATCCTACGCATGTGCAGGATTTGATACTTGCAGAGCGTGCACGAGCATGCAATCTTTTCCTCTATGTTAGTTGATGACGTTGCCATCTACAATGATTATGAATGTTGTTTTAATATATATACTCCTCACAATGTAAACTACCTCGCATTCTCTAGTCTTGCCCGATCTCCATACACCTCGGTCCAAAGGTGTACGGAGATCAGGACCACCGGGTCAAAATCTCGTCTTTATTGGTCAAATCCTATATGGGTAGACATATACGTGCACTCCCAGGTGTACATGACAATGCATGTAGTGGACAAAACCCCTTTGCCTCTTTTAGTTCCATAGTTTCTTCTAGAGGGAGAGAGAGAGAGAGATAGAAAGAGTTTCTGTTCTTTTCACACAATTTGTCAGCCAACCTAACTCTTTTACGCCAAATTTCTCTATCTACTATCTATCTATCTCTCTCTATCTTCGTAGCTATCTCTAGTTAATTCTCTCTCTCTCTCTCTCTCTCTCTCTCTCTCTCTCTCTATATATATATATATATATATATATATATATATATATATATATATCACTCTCTATCTCTCTATTTCTCTTCTCTCTACGTACCCTATCTCTTGTTCTTTCTCTCTCAATCTCGCTCTCGCTATCTCTCTTTCTCTCTCTCTCGATCTCGCTCTCGCTATCTCTCTTTCTCTTTCTTTCTCACTCTCTCTATTTTCTTATCTGTCTCTCTCTCTCTCTCTCTCTCTCTCTCTCTCTCTCTCTCTCTCTCTCTACGTACTCTCTCTCTCTCTCGCTCTCTCTCTCTCTCTCTCTCTCTCTCTCTCTCTCTCTCTCTCTCTCTCTCTCTCTCTACGTACCCTCTCTCTCACTCTCGCTCTCTCGCGTCTCTCGCTCTCACTCTCTCTCTTTCTCTTTCTCTCACTCTCGCTCTCTATTTTCCTCTCTCTCTCTCTCTCTCTCTCTCTCTCTCTCTCTCTCTCTCTCAGAGAGAGGGAAGTGGAGAGCGAGACAGAGAGAGATAGGAAAATAGAGAGAGAGAGAGAGAGAGAAAGAGAGTGATAGATATATATATATATATCTTTAATTTTATATATCTATATATAGATATATAAAATTAAAGATATATATATATATATCTCTCTCTCTATCACTCTTTATATATCTCTCTCTCTCTCTCTCTCTTAATTTTCAATTTCTTTAATTTTAATTTCCTACACATACATTCTCTCTCTTTCTTTAATTTTAATTTCCTACGCATACATCTCTCTCTCTCTCTCTCTTTTTAATTTCTTATTTACACACACACACACACACACACCCATTTCTCTCTTTGATTTTCTACACACACACACATTTCTCTCTCTCTCTCTCTCTTTGATTTCCTACACACACACACACACACATTTCTCTCTCTCTCTCTCTCTCTCTCTCTCTCTCTCTCTCTTTCCTACACACACACACTCTCTCTCTCTCTCTCTCTCTCTCTCTCTCTCTCTCTCTCTCTTTCCTACACACACACACACTTCTCTCTCTCTCTCTCTCTCTCTCTCTCTCTCTCTCTCTCTCTCTCTCTCTCTCTTTCCTACACACACACACACACACACACACACAATGTAGAGAGAAAGAGAGAGGGGTTGGGGGGGGGAGAGAGTTTCATAATACCTGCGCAGCAGGTTTCGGCCAAGAGACCTGAGCGCGTCGTAGGTGAAAATGACCGCCTGCGCACGGATTTCCCTTTTTTCCCCCCCAATTTTTTGCGTCAAAATATGCGTCGATATATGCGTGATAATATCCGTCGATATACGCGTGGTAATGTATACCTTTTCAAGCGTATTTCCATGCATATATCGACGGATATTCCCACGCATATATCGACGGGCTGTAAGTACGTCAATAATCGCGTCGAAAGGTACGACCGTCGATATATGTTGCGTCGAAATCTTGATGTTATGTTGTAGTGTTCCAATTGCAGGGCTTCCAAGTACGTTGGTCATGAGCTCCCCAATTGACTATGTGAGATTCAGATCTATTCGATTGCTACTCACAAGCCTTGCAAGGTGCTAAGCTTTGCAGTGCCTACTCAAATTTGCTTCAACTGCTTGGCTAATTCCGCACCTGTGGCTACCCACCTTGGAAAATTCCAATGCTCGACTTTACAAATCCGATTTCTCTTCAAGATTCCATTGAATCTCCCCAAGCTCCAAGGGGAGCTGCACACGCCAGATCTCCGAGCTTCATTGGTCTCCTCCGATTTGGCTTCCATAACTGTCGTTGAGAGCTTGTTGGGGTGGGGGGGGCTGCCACGACTCTGATACCAATTGAAAGAATATGATTGCACGGATGCATGTGTGTGTAGTGCGGTGCAAGAGAGGGAAGAGCAGAAGAGAGTGCACTGTGTGGGTGGAGAAAGCCTCTCAGGAAGTGGGAGGAGCTCCTTATTTTTTTAGGTATAAGAAGAATAAAGAAATGGGTCAGTGGGGGGCGGACGGCCAGCCGTCTGGCTGCGGGTAAGCGACCATCGGCTGTGGCAGAGGCATCGCCTTTACCCCAACATTGTCATTGTTCCTTGCTGTTTGCTGGTCTAGAAGAACTGCATTCAAGTCTATTTCAAATATGGGAAGTATATTCATTGATGCTAACATTTGTTCTATCTTTTTGGTTCTGTACTTCCTCCATAACTCCTCTAGACTCATCGCTCTTCTCCAATATCGTGTAATATTGGTTTTTAATCTAGATTCTTCTAGTTCTGTCCTTGTATGGTTAATTTTTGACATGTATAATCATGTATATCACGTACAATTCTTACCAAGGCCTCCTTGAGAGCATATTGTATGCACCTTGGACATCGTGAACCAGAAAAATGGTTTTAAACTTTTAGATCCAACTCTAATCTAGAGGTTCTTGATCAGACCACTTCTTGTAGGCAAGTAGATTTATGCATAGCCCAGGGTCTACACATTGACAGATAGTTAAGTGGATCTTTACTATTTGAGAGACACTATACATTTTGGGGTGTGTTATCCCAAGGGGGGATCATTGATGCCAAATTTACTTGTTTTTTCATACTCTGGTTGCTATGACACATGAGTGTCCACTAGTGGTTTTTGTTTCATGCTCACCAACCCATGCATATCTTGACCAAGCAAAAAGCAGCTTACAGTGGCTACTTCTAATTGTGAGGTTGAGTACATGGTAGCTTTCATGGGTACTGTTAAGTGCATTTGACTTAGATACCTTTTGACTAACTTGGGTGTTGAACGATAGTTTGCCGCCACGATCTTCATTGTAGAATCAGAGTGCTATGGCAAATTATGAGGAATCGAGTCTATGCAAAAGAGGCCACCTTGGTTTATGTGTGTACACATAATAACCCTACTTGTCTTTTCACAAAGGCTCTACTTCAAATTCAAAGTTTTGGGCTTACTCCCCTTTGTGGACCATGCCTGTGCTGCTTGCGAGTCAATTTTTGACCGAGCTCTCATGAGGCTCTAGGCCTATCTCTCTTGTCCCAACACAAACTCTATCTCTATACGTGCTGCTTTGCTATCATTATAAACGTATCCCTTCCCAATAATGACCAACTTCTGGCGAAGTTGTTTGCGGATGATTCACTACTCTTCCTCAAAGCTTGTCCTCAAGTGATCACGAAGGCTCTAGAGATTGTGCAAACGTATGCCACTGCATTTATCTCCCTCTCAGAAGATGACTCGCTTGATCCGGCATTGTGGTTCGGGGAGATTGTGTCCAAAGGGATGATGTTTAGGCATTTGGGAGCCCCTTTGGGGGTGGATATATCCCACAAGAAAAGATTCTCATGGGTGTTGGATAAGATAAGGAGGAAGTTGCGAAGGTGGGAGTATGTACTTCTCCCTTTTGAGAGCAAATTGAAGTGATCAACTCATTTATGCTACCATACTTAGCATTTAATGGCCCACTGCTTAAGATAGCCAAATGCAATTGGAAGGAGTTCCTTAAACCAGTGAAGAGATTCCTTTAGGAAAACAACAATAAAGACTCATTGCCTTTGCAATGGGCAAGCTGGGAGACCATAGCGAGGTCAGTGGGGCAAGGTGGAATTCTAAACCCTCGTACTCACATGGAGGCCCAGTGTGCCAAGTTTGCGGCTACAATCACGAAGCAAGATCAAGCCTGGGCTGTGATGACTAATGCCATGATGGACAATGCCAAACTGTACTCGCAAGGTGGCCAATGGAAAGGGCTAGATCTACACGACAAGTTACTTGCCCCTCAGTGGTCTAACCTGAAGCTTGGGGGCTTAATTGGCAAGTTGGCTCGAAAGTGCGGCGAAGACCTTGGAATGGGGAGAGGTATAAACTAGATACTTCCACAACTCGATGTCTCACTAGTCCCCTTGGTTGTCTAAGGAGGGAAGCGTCTTGTCGAACCCTGCATGGAGGGAGGTAGCCAGAAAGATGAACAACAAAGGACTCCATCGACTGGGCCAATTTTGGGACTTTGTTAGCAGCGACTTAAAAGGATCGGACCAACTAGTCTCCCAGTTCATGCTCAATGGGAAAGAGAGATTGCTGGTAAATAGAGTTTTAGAACGACTGAACTATTGTTGCCTACTGTCCTACGAATCTAGGTTTGATTGGAAAGCTTGGTGGTGGCTTATTGATAGACATTTTTATAACCCACACACCAGAGAGGTGTACAATACCCTCATGGATTCGTGGGATTTGTTCTCCCCCCTGAACAAACAATGGGGCAAGCAATGGCCAGAGGCAAGATGGGTGACAATCGTAGAGAACATTTGGTGCCCAAGATGGCCACTCCTTGCCGACTGGGGTGAAGGTTCTAGCTAGAGGTATTGGGCCAGATAGATGCCCACAATGCAAATCTGCAAGTGAGAACCTCCCCCACTTATTCAAGGACTGTCCGGGGATATGTGGCATGACAGGGAATATTTGCAAGTGGATTCAAAAGACATGGAAAATTGGGTTCTACAAGAACGATCTTTATCTTGGGGGGGAAGGCGATCATGAGCCAACCACTTCTCATCGGTACACAAATTGTCAGGTTCTATTATTTTAAACACGTCTGAGGGCCAGGAACGATCAACTTTTTGAGAACCGCATTGAAACAACAAGGTTTGTGGAGACTATTCAAGAAAGCAAGGTAGTGATTATTGCTATCGAGAAAAGGCGAAACTATGAAGTGTGGGGCAAGGTGGTGATTGCAACATTGTTGGATATGCATGGGTAAGGATCCTTTGCTAGCCAGACAAGTCCTTCACCATTGCCGTGGGATGGCCCCCTATTAACCGATGTATGAATGGTTACTTAAAGACCTCATGGCTCGTCATGAGCATGACTAGCATTTGTAATTCTTTTGAGTTGTTAATATGATTTATGTTATTCTTTTGAGTTGTTAATATAATATAATATACTCACATTCGTGAGCTTTGTCCAAAAAATAAAAGGATAGACCTTTTCATGCGAAATCTGTAAAATTTTGTTTTGTTGGCACTGCCGTTAGGCAGGGTCTATAGGGAGGAATTTTGACGCCATGGCCATAGGGCCAAAGGCCAATGGGGAGTTGCGGAGCAAGGCTATGTTTTTTAGGTGGACGGCATGCATTGGATTGCTATTTTTGTTGTTAAGACTTGTTACCTGCTGAGCTGTGCTTATCGGCCCCACAGCGACTCCTTCCGCATCCACCACATGGTCAACCAGGGAGCCCTCCCAACTCGTCCTGGACAACCAAGCCCATCTTGGCGACGACATTTTGTACGAACCCTTTTGAGTGTGAAGAGTCCTTTAATTGCAGCTTCGACGTTATCCGCGACGGGGATCACCTCTTGCATGACGTTGAAGCGGCGTCAGCCAATGTGATGAGCAGTTGCAGCAGCCGGCTCAGCAACTGCACAGCAGGAAGCTCCAGGACTGCATTCAGTGCAGCACATACAACATTCAGTCGTAGTACTGTAGATTCTGAGGAGGGCCACTACAACAGTACGGCGTCCTCTGCAAGCTTTCAGGTAACACCAGGCCGGCAATGTAGCTGCTCGTTTCAGACAGCTACAGCCAGTATAGCGCAAATCTGTCTGCAGGGCTTGATTACAGTGCAGATACAGATGGCATGAGCGAGATCATCGCAAATTCATGTGATGAGTCTGACTGTTGCGGCCACAGGACTGCAGGGCACGGCGTTGCACAGGCGGATGGCATCGCCGTAGGACAGGGTCATGCTGACAGAGCATGCGCCGAGGATGCACGTGACACAGGTGCCCATAACGATGATGATGAGGATGAGCATGCCATGTAGTATGATGGATGCGGATGGCGCAACCATGGTAGGCGAGACATGCTATTCTGAGGACCTCCTGCGAGATTTTGAAGAGTCGATTGAAGAGCTCGTGCGGTGTCACCAGCTGATTGGACAACACGATGAGCTGCATGCATTATACTGCCGCTACATCCAACTAAATCCTCCAACCCTTCACCCCACCATAGCCCTCGCCTTTTTCCAAGTTTTACAATGTCTTGAAGCTTAAGTAAGCTGATTAATTCCTCTTTGTAACATTATTGAGCCTAAGAGCTTTCTTGTAATGTAAATCTGCACACACCCTTAAATTTCAATTCAATTGTAATTCTTCCCCTGAGTGCAAATTCAATTCATTGTGTGGAATGAAGGCGATGCCCTCACCTAACTTAATTATAAGCCTCAATCTTGGTTCTCCATCATGTGAGATTCTCTCCATCAAAACTTGGAATGACATCATCTATTGATTGTCGCCTTTAAATTTCTTTCTGATCAATTCGTAACTTTCTCGATCTGGCCACTTGGTCCCAAGTGTATTGTAAAAATAGGACTTGTACCATAACCCCATGTGTCAGAGTCCTCTTTAATTTGTAAGCATCGTGAACATCTTTCCACCAAGTCTTCAAGTTTGTCAATTGCTCTGTGAACTTCGTTGACCCAATGACCACAGAATCAGAGTGTTTAGAGCCTAATACATTCTGGGTTGATAAATGTACGGAATCGGTGGCTTCTGGCTCACTTTCAGGACCTTTTACTTTTGCCCCTTCACTAGAAACCAAGGCGGGCTTGCATGGCGTAGCTGAGCCTTGATTTGGTGATTCTCCATGTTGAGAATTGCCGTGGTTGGTTGCAGTGGTGAGGGCAGTAATGCTACCTACCATCAATTACATGTGAACCAATAACAAGGAAAGTTAGACCATCCTCACAAATGTTGAATTATTTCATTTCAAGCCCTTAAAGCAATGAATCAATACAAAGCAAATGCCTTGAGATTCAGATTTTATGATACCTATTATTCTATGTTAGAATTTGTTCATTTTTTAAGGTGTTTTTTTCGCCCAAAAAAACTAGCTCAAGGTTAGGGAACATTCTATACTTTAGCTCAACATGTCAAAGTGTGAGACCATTACACACAGCCTCTCAAAGAGTTCAATACCTCGCGTCTTACGGAACTCACCTTAAACTACTCGAGGAAGGTTAACTCAGTGTGACAATGCGAATTTCTGCTCATGAATCGAAACATGCTTGAGTTACAACAGCCAGCGCAACGGTGACCTTAGTGAACACGTAAAATGATAGGAACAGGGTTTCGATTGTAACCCTCGTAATGTGTATTTTTCTTCTTGCTGGGAAGGTTGCAAATGTTAGGACACAATGCAATAAATAGTCATTTTTGAATGCTGTTCTCAAGAAATTCTCTCAGCAAGAGTAACATACAACACCTGAGGAGTGGGTCATATTGGTTCAGATCTTGAATACTTCCTCTCCTGCACCATACTTTTTCAGTAAGTTACTACTGTAAACCACATATCTTCCATAACCCAGATCACAATTTATATCATTAACTACTATGAATAGCCAAGCATAATTTAATAACACTTTGAGCCAACAATTTTAACATTTACTTTAAGGCAGTGCCCTCCTCTACTATAGACGACCTTGTTTTTAGTTTGTTAATGGGTCTTTCATTTCGGACCTTTTCATTTCAAACCTTATGTGTTTGGCTACTTTCATTTTATTAATTTAGCATAAGGTACACTTCACACTTCTTTTTTGAAGTTTTTATCACTTTTGGAATCTAAACAAATTGCATGCAGCCTATGCAGGTCATGATGTATTTAAAAAGTTACCAGTATATCCCCACCATCGTCATTATTTGAACTTACAAAGGCTGTACCCTGTAGGCTACGTAGAATTGGAAACGAGTCTGAGCGACAAATGGAAGGTACGATCCCTCTCCTCTTTTTTCTTCTTGCCCATCTCTGTGCTTCTTACTGCTTCACATGTTCCTACATGATGTCCTCTGCGCATATCGTACTTCATAACTTGACTGTTGTGCATTTTGCTTTAGAACACACCTCTCGGGATTGCAGCATGAAAGCTCACCCACAATTTTTCCGGTTAGGGATCCCATCGCCCTTCACCTTGCCCTTCTCGTATATGTGTCAGTCATCAAGTGCATGTGTCAGAACTCTTGAACTCTTGTTCTGTTCTGTGCATGAAAGCTCACCCACAATTCTGAATCTCTGTGAACTAATTTTCCGGTAAGGGATCCCATCGCCCCTCACCTCTCCCTTCTCGTATATGTGTCAGTTATCAAGTGTGTGTGTGTCAGAACTCTTGTTCTGTTTTGTGCAATGGATGGATTTATGCTTACAATGCTGTCGATAATTTTGGCAGGTGAAACAATCATACGCACAGGAAGAGAAATTCTTTTCCAGGTATAAGGGATGCCTCGTGCAGAAGCACCTCTCATTCGTTGCATTGCCTGTCATGAAGTCGTTTTCTTTTCCTTTTCCAAACGAGCGCCATTCTGTTATGTCTAATGCCTGCAAAATTTTCAGCAATTATAGAACATCAAGCCTTTAATTTATGCTTTGTAAGTTTAATTTATTTTGAGGCTCATATGGAGATCCTAATGGTTGTGATCAGCAAGAGAGAGGAGCATCCAACAAGGTATGTCCAGCTTACAATTTTTGTTGTCATACCAACTCTGTGAATTACTTTGTACTGACGCTTTGCTCATGATTCTGGGCTCAGAGTTGAGTTGGGAACTTATGAGACAAATAAAGCTGTGATGATTTCAGAGGGGTGCCAAGATGCTCTTGGACTTCGTTCTCAGCTTGGGTTTGATCTTAGAAGACTCTGCAATGGGGCCTCTTAGATTGTCTATTTTTAAAATCTTGGATTGTGTGCATGAAATGGCTCCCCCAATGCCTCATATTTAGAAGTGCTGGGGCTTGCTGCTTTTACAAGGCACCTAAAAGCACTTGCTATCAAAAAGGGGTGCTCAAAATCCCAGAAAGTTAACTGCTTTCCTAACTGCACCAAAAGCTCCCATTGTCAGCCCTACCACATCATCGACGCGCTGTATTGCCGTGTTGTCAGTCCTGCGATAGCCATGCAATTCACACCATGATTCCTGTTGTGATTTGTGCCGCGTTTCGCATGTGACCCGGCTCTTGCTCTCTTCCGGATCAGTCGTGTCATGCCGCATCACTAAGTTTTGACAGAGAGGCCTCTCATATATCCCGGAGCTGCCGCTATGTCCGGAGGGGGGGGGGGGACACACTACAACAATACCGACCACCCAATAGATGAGCCCCAAGGACAGGGTGCCTACCAATGGGGAAGGTGAGGGGTCATTTTTGTACATAGACATCCGGATGGGGGCTTGAGCACTGTATGTCTTTGAATCAAGCACTTAGTTTAGGGTGGTCGTGACATCCTATAAATAGGTTCCTTGGTTCATTTGTGAGCCATTGTAATACACTTGGATTACGTACCTTTAGTAGTGCTTGCCTGGACACCCACGCTAGGGGTGTGGGGGACGCCAATCCTTGGACTCTCCTAAAGAATCTGTTGGTGAGTTTCCATCTGATCTGCCATATGGTCACCCCTCTCTCCTAGTTGCGAGTTTGAACACCAGATAGAGGTGATGTTGGCTAGAAATCCAGTCCCCCCGCAACCATATCGGTGGGATGAGAAAGAGGAAGAGATTGTTGGGCAATTATCTACATGGAGTGCCCAGTCTTGCTTGCTAAACAAGATGTCGTGATAGATTTTTGCGAAGATTTCAATGGTCTTGATAAAATTTCCATTTAAAACCCAGCATATATTTCTACTGGTGCAAAATATTTACCAAGTTTGATCCGAGGTCAAGATACCATTGATTGTGGATACATCCTCGGGATGTCCTGAAAACAGCATTCTGTGGATGGTATGGGCATTGCCAGTTTTGTTACTACCTTTTGGGCTGACCAATGTTCCAGCCACTATCCAGTACAGATCTTGAATGAACTGTTTGTACATAGGTGGGATAGTGGATAATGGTGTTCCTAGATGACATACTCGATTAAAGATTCTTTTGGATGCAGCTCTTGTATAAAAAATAAGGGAGGGTGCCCACTTTATATCGGTGGCCATCTTGACAATTGATTCAATGAAGGACCTCCAAGCTCACACAAACACCCATACGGCCTAATAGATTATTCTTGCATATCACATGGAATGACCATTTTTGGGTCTCCGTTCCTCATTTCCTATTCCCATTTGCTGTTTTGTGTGCCATGTTATACTCGTGAGAATGTAGGAATGACAGTTTATGCCCATGTTTGTTCTCTGCTCATGTTTTGATTTTTTGTTCCATGTGACTCACTGACTCTGTTCTAGAGATGCACTCCAAGGTTCAACACATCCTTGAGATGCACTCTCTGTCATACACTCTATCAGAACTTGGAATGGTGGCACCCCAAAGAACATGAAAAGCATCCAAACCATCATCCAAGCTCCAACTAATACCATTAAGACCATTTTCTATACTCCCAAGCCACAAAGTCCAAGCTGCTCGGTAGAAATATGGAGTGAAGTCAATCTGCACCAGTCATATTTGTTTGAGCAACAAGTAGTGATCAAACCTCTAGCTGCTCATAACAAGCTTGTAGAACTATAAGGATAGTCGACTTTGTGTGTCAATGGCCAACCAGTTCAGCCCTTACACTTTTGTTGGTCAGGGTTTAGGCCCCTCGGCCGGTATCTGTAAGCTAGACAAGGTTAGAGTCAAAAATTGTAATCTCCATGGTCCTCTCGGTCCATCTTTATCGGTCCTCCCAAGAGTAGACAGAGCAAGATGGCGCTTCCAGAATTGACAAAAATCTTCTCGAGAGAAAACTAGCCCTACATGAACCTACAGATTGAAGCTATGGAATTGGATGAAGAAGAAACGAGAAGAAGAGGAGGAGTTAAAGAAAGAGGAGTTCGTTTTTGTCCTAAAAAGCTCTAAAAACATGTTTTTTGATGCTTTTCTGTGTTGTAGAGGCCTCTAGAAATCTCTTAACGGTTGAGAATTTGGATATGCAACAGAAGTCAAAGTTGATTCTCTCAATGAGCCCTACGTATTGACGGATTTCAATTTCGACAACTTTTGACGACTAGGGTTTTCAACAACAAATTAGGGTTCTGCAACATGAGTCAAAATTATGTTTTGGGTGCTTTTTGCAGACAATAGGTAATGCTGGAAGCATTTGGGAGCATGGAGTCCAAGATCCACTCTTTGCAACGAGAAGAACCATTTGCTTGAAATTTTACTTGTGAAATAGTTTGAGATTACTGTTTAGAATTTGTATGAAATGGATTTTATCTGTTTTGAACTTGTTTTTGGTGCCGTTTGAGATTGTTTGATTCTGGTTTGGATACATGTTTCAATGTTTTTAGGAACATTTTGGATATTCATGGCTCGGGCTTTCCTGGGAGGAGTATTCAAGAGGAAATTGTGATTGCAAAGTTGTGTTTTACTCATGGCTCGGGCTTTCCCGTGAGGAGTACTGAAGAGAATAATTCATGCTTGATAATGTCTGAATATACTCATGGCTTGGATCTTGTTGGTTATTTTCGAGGGGAGTATTCAATGATCATGTTTTTACTCATGGCCCATACCTTGTTGTTTATTTGCGGGAGGAGTATTGTTAGAAATAGTCTGAAAAGTAACTACTCTTGGAACTGGCAAGCGATGCAGGCTGCGGTCTAAGGAGCGTTTGGTTGTCATAGGCCTCTATATCTCATGGCCCGGACTTCTTGTCACAAATTGTTGACGTGTCAAGCCACTAAAGTCCTTGCCAGGATGCAAAACAGATCCCCCCATGTCACAAATGTGGTCACTGGCGTAGAAGCGATCTATCTGAGATAGATTCACTCCTCCTACCTTGTGGTCAGAGTGAGAGAAAGACAGGCTGTCTGGGGGTCTCACAAAACTCGGGTGATGCCAAATATCAAAAACCCTCATAGTCATACATAGCCGCTCCCAAGCTGCCAACTCAGCCCCGTGCACTGTAGCATGGCCACCTCCAATCTTGTCAGAGGGGTCCTTCAACATGTCGAAGTCTCTCTCAACACACCACTGCTCTGCATGCGGCAAAGACTCAACAACATGAGACCAAAACTTTGCTCGTGCACTTACCACATTGGGCGCATATATGTTCAGGAAACCCATGAGGCAACCCTGAACTTGCATAGTAATCCACTGAGCTTTGCCTGGCACAATAATACCTCTGTCCACAATGGCATGTTTCCAAGAATCCGCAATAGTCATACATACCCTCCGTGGATACCTCCAGATCCAAATGCAGTTGACCAAAATATCGCATAGCGACCACGCAAAATCTGAACACATCGTCTAATGTGGCTCACACAGATGATGCTCCTGTAGCATAAGAATATCAATCTCACCACCCACAAGGCATCGCTGAAGCTCCTAATGCAATTGATCCCTCTGACGCTGAAACTGGGACCCTCCTAATCCCTGCACATTCCATGAGACGATCCTCATGGAGTTGGTGAGAAAAATCAGATGATGCAGCAGTAGCCAACCTCGCTATCTTTGAGGCCGGTTGGATGGGGAGTAATCCGCATCCGAGCGACCTCTAGACAAACGCGTCTGAAGCGACTGTCCTACCCAGGCCCAGGCCGAGTGTGCAGCCCGTAGGGCTACATCCTCTGACCAAGAATCCTCATGTACAAATACATAGCAAGGGGGGCTCTGAGCGTTAGCAAACAAATGCACCACACTGTGCTTGCAACTTGCTACATCCGGCAGCGTCACACTGAACTTGGCTAAAGGCCAAAGTGTTTGTACCAGATCTGTCACCCCTAGGTCCCCTGCGTGGTGTGAGAACTCAGTGGCCTTGACCTAGAGCCAGTCAAGAACTGTGCGCAAGGTCCACTCTGTAGGATCCCTGCCGCACAGTGGAAAGGAGAAACCTACCGCTATATCGAGAGCCTCAGTGCCTCGGGCTGCTAGAAAGAGGACGTGGACTCGAAAGCAAGCATCCTCCAGGGCGGGAGAAGAATTGTCACAAAGTGATGACGTGGCTGCCCAGAAACTGATACCCTAATTGCTGCTGAAAACCCTAATTTTGGAAACCCTAACCCTAAAATGTGCAAACCCTAAAACCTGCCAAAAACCCTAACCCTAAATTCTGACCTAACCCTAACCCTAAAAGGCAGCAGGGGCTGAATCCCAAAAAATGCGTAAACATGCTGATGTGGCACCGTACGGCAGTCTTGTGAATTGCAGCAGCTTTCCAGCTTTTGCGGCAGTTTGCTATTCTCTACGCAAGTATGAGAAAGAGAGGAAAGAGAATATTTTTGCTTTATTTTAAAACTCAAGAGAGCTTGAGAGAGGAAAGAGCCTTTGCTTTTATTTTTAGGCTTTTGATTTGAAGCTTTTCGGGGCTCTGCTTTTGGCATCCCTTGTAAACATTAAATAAGTGGTTTGGGCTCCCACTCTGCAGAGCATCTGGACGCAGAGTATGAGAGTGAGACTCGAACCACTCTCGTACTTTGAACACTGATTAATACATAAAGAAATATCGAAAGAGGCTCCCGTCTTTGGGGCCAATATCTCTAGGCATGGCACTCCGCCGGGCCAGTGCAAATCTATTGTGAACTGTGAACTGTTTTGAAGTGGTTATTTGGTGCTGTCGTGATTGATTCTTGACTTGGAATGTCCAAGTCTGCTACAGTGGTATCAGAGCACAGCCGATTTCTCTTCTACGGGAAATCCGATCCCAAATTTTTTTCCACGGCACCTATGGCTTGACGCAAGAATCAGTCGACTCCCTTTGCATCCGTAGATGCGGGCAGGGATCACAACGAAGATTCCGGTAGAGAGTATGGCCCGCCTCGGCCTACTCAGGCGGAGCAATGAGAGATGAAGCGTCGTCAATTGATCGGCGATGCAACAAAGATGATGCTCAGTTTTGCGAAGGACCCAAAATTGGCAAAATATATGAGCGAGACTTCTTTTCAGGAAGTGCACAAGCAGTGGCAGAAAACCACACCACCACCTTTGAAACCCGCTATTAAGAAACCTTCTGCTCACAAGACCTCTTCAGAGAAGGAATTAGAAGAGGTGGTTGATGCACGGATTGCGCAGCTTGTTGATGCGCAAAACAAAGCCAAAAAGCACGGCAAAAAGCAGAAGAAAGGCACTAACTTCCCCGGATATTTGGGTCGTCAATCGACATTTGATAAGGAAAAGAAACAGAAGAAGCGTGTTCTATTTGAAGGAGTACCCAGTTCTTCTTCTTCTTCTTCTTCTTCTTCTGACAGTTCTTCTAGCTCTTCAGATTCGAGCGAAGAAGACAGAAAAGGCAAAAAGCGAAGCAAGAAACAACGCTTCGGAAAGGGCAAGAAAAAGGCAAAGAAGTCTAAATCTCGCCCAGTGAGTGATGGTTCTACAGAGGACTCGTCTATAGATAGTTCAGACTCTGATGACGGCAACTTTTGTGCAAACAAGAAGAATTTTTATAAAGCCAATCAGTATGACTTTCTGGAAGATAAAAGCAAGAAAGTTCGAGAGTTTAAGGAAGGTGGACATTCGATCAAATTTGACACTTTTTCAGGATATAAAGATGCTTCGAAGGCTTTGTCTTTTATACAACAGTTTGACATCGATTTCGCGGGAGGATGCTACGCAGAGCACTCCAAGATTCGGAGAGCTGCCTCTTACTTTAAGGGGAATGCTCGAACTTGGTGGTCCACACTTCTTTTAAACAGCACTGCGCTAGTTAAATGGCTGAAATTTAAGAAGCTTTTTATTTCTTCTTGGTTGACTCAAGAGTATGAACGCGATATACGAGCTGCTTGGAACTATCTTCGGATGACCAAGAGAGATAGAGTGGATGCTTATTGCGAGAGATTCTGGAGCTCTTTTCTACCCGCCTCTTCATTCAAGAAGATCTGGTTCAGAGAACAGATTGAGCGGTTTACCTTGGGTCTACCTATAGAGATCTGAGATCACTGCTTGGAACAGAAGTCAGCTTCTATTCAGGAGTTGATGAGTCATGCGAAACGGGGCTTTGCCATTCACTTTGACAGTTTGACCTACCCTGCCGATGAGGTCATGACACAACGAGCCAAAGAGACTTCAACAAATGAAAGTAGAAAGAGAAAGAGCAACCCAGAAAAGAAGGATGCACGACCCAAGCTTACTCCTGAGGAGAGAGCTCGCTTCATCAGGGAGGGGAAGTGCTTTGGATGCGGGGAACATGGACATATCTTCGCGAAGTGCCCTAACAAGGCACCAAATGAACAAGATGAAGAAAGGCTAGAAAGTTCTAAAGCAGCTGAGAGACGTGGCAGAAAAGGCAGATAAAAAAGCAGAACCGGTACCACATGGCGTAGGACCTGAACCGAATCAAATGAATGAAAGTACAAACTTTGCCGCTTTTGGGGCAAAGTGAAGGATCAAGAAGCTCTTTTGAAGGAGCCAAGGCCAACTTCTTTTTACTTGGAATTGGCGACTCGATTTGAAACTACGCCCGACAGGTTGAGGCCACAGGCAGAGGTAGTTCGACTGGCACCCGGACGGGATGTTGCCATTACACCGAGCATTGGTAAACCTTGTTTGCAATGACAGGGGTGTTTAGGGCATGTGAGTGACGTTCTACTCGAAATTCCTTGGTTCCACAAGAACTACACCGTGGTTGACTATCGGGCCGAGAAAGCAACTTTGACAAATGAAGGGCTCAGAGATTGTACTTGATGAACTTCAGTTTCTTTACTCATTCTTTTGGGAGAGAACTGAACGATGGATAAAGCTTGAATATGTTTTGACCTGAACAAAAGAACGCCAAGATTTTTCTCCAGACTCATGCCAATTGCTTTGTAGAGGACTTGAAGATCATTCCATTGATCTGATACCTGGAAGCACACCACCGAACCGGCCACCTTACCGTGTGAGCCGAGCACAGAATGAAGAGATTATGAACCAAGTGAAAGACCTCTTGGAAAAGGGTCTTGTCCAGCCTAGTACTTCACCGTATTGCTCTCTAGTGTTGTTGGTTTTGAAGAAAGACGGATCTTGGAGAATGTGCATCGATTATAGAGCTTTCAACAAAATCACCATCAAGAACAGATTTCCAATTTCTAGGATCAATGATATACTCGACAAATCACAGGGATCCTCGTGCTTTAGTAGGATTGATTTGAAGAGTGGATATCATCAGATCAGAATCGCACTCCGGGAGACGTCTACAAGACAGCTTTTCGGACGACTTTTGGGTTATTTGAGTTTTTGGTGATGCCTTTTGGCTTAACCAATGCTCCTGTGACATTTAACCGGATGATGGACAGGATTTTTCGAGAGTACAAGCTATTTGTTGGCACTTTCTTTGACGATATCATTGTTTTCTCCAAGAATGAGGTAGAACACAGAAATCATCTGCTTCAGGTCTTTCAGGCATTACGAGATCACAAGTTAGTGATTAATGCAAAGAAAAGTGAATTTTTCCTACCAGAGATACACTTTTTGGGGGACACATTGTCTCACCAGCAGGAGTGCAAATGGATCCGGCCAAGATAGAGACTATCCGTGATTGGCCCGATTTGAAGAATGTCCATGAAGTTAGAAGCTTCTTGGGACTGTGTTCGTACTACAGGCGGTTCATTCGAAAGTTTGCAGAGGTTGCTTCCCCTTTGTATATCTTGACACAAAAAGGAGTCCCTTTCTCGTGGGGACCCACAGAGGTGACTACCTTTCAGACATTGAAACAGAAATTGACTACGGGACGAGTTTTGACTTTACCGGACTTGCAGAAGTCATTTGAAGTATATTGTGATGCTTGTGGTCGTAGTCTGGGGGCGGTCTTAATGCAAGAAGGCCATGTCATTGCTTACGAGAGCCGATTGTTCTCAAGGCTGGAAATGACAGCACAGATTTATGAGAAAGAGCTTTTGACGGTTATCCATGCTCTTACTCAGTGGTGGCATTACCTACTCGAGCGGATTTTACTGTCTTTACAGACCATCAAGTTTGCGCTACTGCTTGTCATAGAAGCTGCTTTCGGAAAAGCAGATGCGGTGGGCGAACATCTTGTCACAGTTTCACTTTTAGATTGTCCATGTTCAGGGACAAAAGAATGTGGTGGCAGATGCTTTGTCTCGGAAGCCGTTGATTCTGGCTAGTTCCGCGATACATCATAGGAGCTTCGAGGATATGTTCGACCAGTATGCCATAGATACAGATTTTGCAAATGTTTTCACACGGATATGGGATGGGGAGACAGTAGCGGGATATTCCATTCGGGATGGCTACTTGATGAGAAAAACCATGTTGTGCATTACACAGCCGTTGAGGGAAAAGGTTATGACAGAATGCCATTGTCCACCTTTTACGGGTCACCATGGCATTGCTACCACCAGGAAAGGGGTAGAGAGATACTTCTTTTGGCCGAGACTCAAAAAGGATGTGGAAGAGTTTGTGCGCAGTTGCTTAGTATGCCAGAAGGTCAAGTTTGACAGACATAAAGCACAAGGATTGTTACAGTCTTTACCCATACCCACCCGCCCTTGGGAAAGTATTGCAATGGATTTCATTTTTGATCTCCCGAGAACACAGAGTGGTCACGATGGTATCTGGACTGTTATTGATAGATTTAGCAAACAGGCTCATTTCATTTCAGTGAAGAAAACAGTCAAGCCAGACCACTTAGCGAGACTGTTTGTGGCCTAGATTTTCAGATTACATGGCATGTCTGAGATGATTGTCTCCGACAGAGACCCCAGATTTACGAGTTTGTTTTGGAAGGCAATTTGGGAGAACATTGGCACGCGGTTGCAGTTCTTGTCATCGTTCCACCCGTAGATACTGACGGGCAATCTGAGATTGCCAACTCAGTGGTTCTAGATTTATTGAAGTCTTATATTTCGGATCAGAAGACTCAATGGGAAAAGTACCTACCTTTGGTGGAATTTGCCTACAATAACATGATACACTCTTCGAAGGGGAAGGCGCCATTTGAGATTGTTGAAGGTGTTGCGAAGGTTCCACCCTTCCTAAGTACGAAAGATAAGATTTTTGAAGCGGATGAATATACGGCTTTTGCCAAGGTTCGCGAGACTTTGCAGAAATCTCAAGACGACAGAAAAAGGCAGTGGATCGCCATCGTCGCGACTTGAAATTGAAGGAGGATGATTGGGTGCTCTTACGTTTTGAGAAGGCACGCCTGAGAAAGAAAAAGGGAAAGGAGAGGCTTTTTCCAAAGCTTAGTATGCGATACTACGGACCTTTCCAGATCATTGAAAAGATAAATGATGTCTCCTTCCGACTGAAAGTGCCTGATACTTGGAGGATTCACAATGCATTTCAAGCGAATCTCTTGAAAGCTTTTAAAGGTGACGTGCCTGATGATGGGGAGCCTGATGAGCAACCCGAAGTGGAAGAAAATGAGGAGATCCTTGTTCTTGAACAGATTTTGGTACACAAGGATACGAAGAATAAAGGTAAAGTCCGAAGGCGGTTCTTGGTTAAGTTCAAGAACTATCCTGCATTGGATGCGAAGTGGATGGAGGAGGGAGGACCTAGCAGATACTCCTCAGATTGTGAAACTCTAACTCGAGGCTTTTGGTTTAGCATAGTCTACTCCAAATGGAACCCAGAATTCAGCTTGGCCGGAGATCTGGTGCAGTGGGATGCACAAGAGGGGAGTTACTCCGCTCCTTTGTCAACAGATGCCTTGATTTTGATACTAAAGTTACTAATGTCTCTTTGAACTTCAGGGATACTGAGAGCTGACAGTATTCTGTTGGATGACTTTATGAAATGGAATTCCTGATTATGATACTGATTTGTTCTTGACTTCTTTTAAGTGCAGGAACTGATAGACGAAATGACTGCAGCATTTTGGTTTGATTGATCTTGAATAGACATGGTTGCAATAGGGGTTAGTCAATCGGACATCGATGAGGTCTCGATTGGATCTAGATGCAATTGCTAGCTCTATTGCCGATAAATTATGGTCTAAGATCCGAATGAATGTTAATGTCATGTGATGTCCTGTGATGTCGTGTGATGTGACTGTCGATTGGTACATGTGGTAGATGTGTGTTCTTAGTACGTGACAGTGAGTGTCTACTAAGAGCCTAAGGCCTCTGTCTGTTTTGCAGGCGTAATCGAGGGCGATTACAATGCTTTCAAGAGGGGGGTATGTCACAAAGTGATGACGTGGTTGCCCAAAAACTGAAACCCTAACTGCTGTTGAAAACCCTAATTTTGGAAACCCTAACCCTAAAACTTGTCAAAAACCCTAACCCTAAATTCTGACCTAAGCCTAACCCTAACCCTAAAAGGTAGTAGGGGCTCAATGTCGAAAAATGCGCAAACATGTTGACGTGGCACCGTACGGCAGTCCCGTGAATTGTGGCAGCTTTCCAGCTTTTGTGGTAGTTTGCTTTTCTCTACGCAAGTATGAGAAAGAGAAAGAGAGAGAGAGAGAATACTTTTGCTTTATTTTAAAACTCAAGAGAGCTTGAGAGAGGAAAGAGCCTTTGCTTTTATTTTTAGGCTTTTGATTTGAAGCTTTTTGGGGCTCTGCTTTTGGCATCCCTTGTAAACATTAAATAAGTGGTTTGGGCTCCCACTCTGTAGAGCATCTGGACGCAGAGTCTGAGAGTGAGACCCGAACCACTCTTGTACTTTGAACACTGATTAATACATAAAGAAATACCGAAAGGGACGCTAGTCTTTGGGGCTAATATCTCTAGGGGAGCCAATATCTCTAGGCACGAAACTCCGCCGGGCCAGTGCAAATCTATTGTGAACTGTGAACTGTTTTGAAGTGGTTATTTGGTGCTCTCAGGATTGATTCTTGACTTGGAGTGTCCAAGTCTGTTATAAGAATCACCTATGAAGCGTGTGAAGTTGTAATCGAAGAAGTCCTATCGTTAGCGAATGTGAAAGCTGGTCAAACCCCAAGGGATTGTTGCACAAGGAGAGGTTTGAACGAGAAGTGGCGGCCTCGTACTCAGATAGGGTTGTCCCTCCCGAGCCATGCGACTCGTACCGAAAGCACTACCTAGAGATCGTCTCGTTGTAGATGTGTATCCAACATAGTTACATGGGACGGCGGGTCGGGGTCGGGAACGGCAAAAGTCAGGAAACGGGGATGGGGTCGGAACGGCAAAAAAAAAGAGAGTTTTTTTGGCATTTTTTGACCTACACACATGCCACACACATAGAGCATCACTTTGACCATAAATTTACACTAAATAGACCAAAGAACACGAGTCATATAGGCTGAAATGTGCTAATAAAACATCGATGATCGATGGATACAAAATGAGAAGTGCATGCCACAAGGGCTCAAGAGTCAAAAAGCTTAAAGGACTTAGGACAAGCCTGAGGCCTCAAGGATAACAAAAAGTACAAAGGGTATGTAGTATGTAGTAGGTAGAGTCGTAGACTCAAGAGTCTAGACTCGAGAGTCAAGTGATCAATGATCATCAAACTCCACCTGTTGAATCTCCATATTGTCATCGTAGTCGAGGTCGTCAGTGACGTATGAGGGCTCGGGAGGCTCGCATTGAGGCTCGAAGTCCTCCTCTAGCTCCTCCAAAAGAGTATCGGCCATAGATGGATTCTCTTGTGCCATCTCCCACTCAGTGAAAGGATCTGCCTTGTGTGTGACGCTCTTGGCAAGCATGCGCAAGTTAGCGCTCACAAACACCAAATCATTGGCCCTCGGAACCCCGAGGCGATTCCTCTTCTTAGAGGCAATGTGGCTGTACACACTCCATAGTTGCTCCAAGCAACTAGTGATACATGCTTGGCTAAGGACACGAACAGCCAAGCGCTGCAAATGTGGGCCATCTCCTCCATAGTCCTCCCACCACAAAGCCGAGCCAATCTTGTTGCGATCAAGCTGTGCATCTACACATCCATAGGAACCCTTCTTTTGCCTGTAGTTGAGTAGCTCGTCTCTAATCTTGCGCCTAATGTCACTGCTAGGCTCAAGGCGCTCCAATGCAAGCCGCCATCCTTTGCTCACCTCCTTGTCGGTCTCTTGATGCCTTCCCTGAAACTCAGGGTCAAGCACATAAGCTGCCGCATGAAGTGGGGAGTAGTATCCATTCCACCTCGACTCACACAAGCCATGAATCTCCGCATACTGAATAGGGTCAGGCACAAGCTTCTCAAGTGCCTCTATCATCCGATCCATGGCTTCGTAGACTTTGCCAATGCATGGCTGCAAGCCATCCACCACTCGAAGTAGGTGTAGAATAGGCTTGACCATGGCATCAAGTGTCTTCACCTCCTCCCACCAAGCGGCGTCGTCGGCCCATTCTCGGCATTTCAATCCTACTGCTGATGTAGACTCCGGCATGGCCTGGAACTATCACTGAGAAAGAGGCCCTTTAAGGCTCCGCCACATGTAGACAAGCGGCCTAGCATAAGCCAATTGAATGCAAATCTTGTCTCTGAATATTTGAGCAAGGACAAGTGGCTCCTCTTTGAGAATTCATGGCGCACTTTTTGATGGTTGAGCACAAAGGAGACAAATCCAGAGGCGTCACCAATGGTGGGTGAAATCCATGACAACTTCCCTATGTCCTTGAGGAGGTTATTGAGGCAATGTGCCATGCAAAATGTGACATGGATGCTGGGATACATGCCCTCAATGATAGCTCCGGCTGCCCTATTTGACGCCTCTCCATCTGCAACCATACAAAGGACATTCTCCGGGCCGGTGATCTCTATGGTGCTTGTCCACTCCGCATCAAGCATCTCGGCGGCCTTGCCACTATCGGATGCATCATGTGACTCCACAAAGTACATCTCCCTCCGAGAGTAGGCCACCACCCCGTGGATGGACCGCTTGCGGGTGTCGCTCCATTCATCTACAAGGAGAGAGACGCCATTGGTCTCCCACAAATCCTTTGTTGCTTGGGCCGCTTGCTCTACGGCAAGCTTCTCTTTGTCAAGGAGGGTGGTGCGAAGCCTCTCCGATGAAGGTGGCACATAAGAGGAGCCATATTCCCCTATTTTCGTAACCATGGTTCGAAAGTATGGAAACCTATCCACACAAAATAGAGCATGTTGTGTTAGTATGGAGAGTCGAGAGTCGAGAAGTTATAACCCATTATGAATACAAAATGGAAGATTGCAATGTGCATATGCCAAGGAAAACTCACCGCGAAGCATGGAAGGCAATGTGGTTGTGGAAGAAGAATCGGGCAACCGACCTATCCACCTCTTCCTTCAATTTAGGATTCCAATTTTCGTTGAGAGTGCTTTGGCGATGCAGAACGGAAGAGGACGGTGTAGATGCTGGCTCTTGAAGCTTCGAGAGATGTCGTCAAGGTTAGCTTCCCTTTGCTCTCGCGGTGTCGTCGTGGCGGAGGGATCAACGGCAACAAAACGGCCCCTCTTGGCCGCTTCCGCAACCTCATACACCGTGAGCTTCTCAAGAAGATCCAACCTCTTCTCGGGAGCTACATGAGGGCAAAACTTCACCTCGTGATCGGGTTCATGAAGAAGATGGGCTCGCACTTTGTCTGAACCACCCGTTCTCTTGTATGGGCATAGCTTGCATGTCCATGGTCTTGCACCGCCACCTTTGCCACGTGTGCTAAAGTCGACTTCATCCCACCACGACCACGTTTGCACGGCGGGCCTCCTTCGAGAAGAACCGGCTTGAGAAGTGGAGTTGGCTTGAGATGACATGATGGTGGAGAGACTCGAGAGAGTAGAGCTTAGAAGTTAGAGGAGTTAGAGGAGAGCTTGTGTGGAGAGAGAGTAGAGGAGAGCTTCAAAGTGGGTAGAAGAGGGAGAGACTTGAGAGTGGAGACTCAACTTTCAAGGGTAGATACTAGAGTGTAGAGTAGTCAATGGTCATGCTTGAGCCTTGAGCAATGACTCAATGAGGTTATGAGGCTTGAGCAATGAGCATTGAGTAGAGAGGAAAGCTTGAGCTTGAGGGAAATTGCCAATTGGAATGAGACTATGAGTATTAAGAGGCCCAAGGGAGCCTTTTATAGCCTCCCAAGGGCCAAGGCCCCCCAAAATGTGGTAGTTGGGTTGCACAGAGCCGTTTAAAACGGTCATAAACGGTAACTTTCAGCCCGCATGACTGCTGTCGTTCCCGGCCGATCCCGTCCGACCCCGCCCGTTCCGGCCGTCCCCAGCCGTTCCCGGTCCGTCCCCCTGCAACCCGCCTGTCCGGCCAGAAATCCGGCCGTCCCAAGGCGTCCCCTTCCGTTCTCGGCCCGTTACGGCCGTCCCCCGGCCCTAGGGCCCGTCCCCCCCGTCCCTTGTAACTATGGTATCCAGTCCCTTGTGGCATGGGTTGAGAGATGAGGTTGAGGGCCCAGGGAGGCGATCGAGGTGGCGGAGTTGAGGTGGAGGGAGCCTCCTTAGGGGGTTCCTGCTGAAGGGGGTCAAAACGTTTCCCTATTGGAACCCAATGCTGCTGAGTTGCAAGAGGTCGGTCATTAGGGGGAGCAATGTGGTGATCCCGTCCTTGTCGGCGACGGCCATGCACTTGCTGCCAAACCAATAGCTGTCTGATCGCTGGCCTCAGTCGAGGTACCAGCCTGTGTGTCCTGGGTATCTGTCTGCTGGGCATGCTCAGCCTTGGGAGGTTGTGCATGCGCAGGGTTGTCCTCGTACGGCGTACGGTTTCGTACGTTCCGCACCGTACCGTACGACTCGTTCGTTTTTTTTTTTTTTTTTGGCTCCAGGTGATTACAATTTCGACTGCTCAAACAAACATGACCTATATGTGGCGAGGCTCGGGTAGCGGATCTACTATGGTCGCCACCACTTTGGAGATCATGATTCTTCTTTTTTGGGACATTGCCATTTCCAATGTCCATGAACAGATCTTTCATGTTCTAACTTGTAAGACTTAAGTTGCAAGGACTTAGTACTAAGTACTAAGGTCTATGTCATGACTCATATGATCTATCGTGTTCTAACTTCTGAGTTTGGAAACTTCTTGGTTTAGTCTCTCTTGTAGTGTGTAAGACGTATAATTTTTTTTTGCATTGTACGTTACGTCAACGTACGTCTAAATTTTTTTAGTTCGATTAGTACCGCACTTCTTCGTACGTGTACCCGTGGTACGTGATCGTACGTGTCAACCCTGTGCATGCGCTGTGGGTGGAGCTCTCGTACGAGGACAAGCCTTTGCTAAGTGGCCCATATGCCTGCAAATGAAGCACTGATTCGGAAGACCCGAATACTCCACACTCTGTTTGATCCAACCCCCGCTCACACGAGGCAACAGTATCACCTTCAGGAGGGAGTGTGTCTCGAACAAGAACCCGCACAGTAGGTAAACATGCGGCCTTGGCTACAACTGAAGCTGCAGTGCGTGGTGACTCCATAACTGTCGCGAACATGGAACCAATCCTGAGAAGAGGGAGGGAGGTACTCTCTCCTCAGGCCTGGGAAGCAGAGCGTGATAGGCAAGTCGGCCTCCTCCTCAAGCACATAGTTGGGTCGAAACCATGATGGCACCGTCTGAAGTAAGCTCGAGCTGCTCGGATACTGAGCGGGCTCATTTATATCACCTTGGCCGTCATCTCTGGAGACTCGAACTCTATTTGATAATACCCTCTCCCGAGGATCTGGACATCGATGAACTTGCCCACAACGGAGAGGAGTCGGGCCTGAAGTAGGTCCCGCATGGAGTGCCAATAATCTTGCAGTTAACTGAGGACGCTTGCAAACGTCCACCTCGGCCATCAAGCTCGCTTGCTCTTCTGGCGAAAGAGCAAGTCGAAGGGTCGGCTCTGTGGGGTGGGACGAGGGGGCTTCTGAGGCGTCCCTCTGTGGTAGAGCAGGGGCCGCCATTCTGTGTCTGCTACCGTCGATGCGGGGGCGAGCGTGTCGAAACCGCCGCCGATAGGCTGCAAACTGCCCACCACAACGGAGGCGAATGGCGGGAAGTGGGGGAGAAGGGCGGCCAGTGGGCAGCGGGCGGGCAATGTAGCGAGTAGGGGGCGGCAGTGGGCAGCGTGTGGACAGGGAGCAGGGGGCAGTGCACAGTGGGCGGGCAGTGGACAGCAGGCAGGCAGTGGGCAGGGGGGAGCTGCACGAGGGGGGCTGGGGAGCTAGGTGATGGCGAGGAGGTAGCAGGCAGCAGCAGCGAGCTCAGTTCAAAACTCTATTATATTGACTTCGAGGAGTTTTCATTTGTTAGATGTGCTATAGTTGCATGGAGATGCTCTTGGACTTGCTTGAGCTTCTACATATATTTTGGCATAGTATGGCGGCTGATGGCATGCGTCTCTCATACTATGAGATGGATGCTTTTTATTGACATTGGATGGACAATTGCATCCAAAGAGACCTTAGTTAGGATTGGGAACCTGCCTGCTAATGAGATCTACTGTCGTTTGCAATGCATTGGATTTAGTGTACACTCATGACATACATTCCAACTTTGTGGGCATATGAATTTCTCGGAGGGACAAATTTTCAGACTTAACTAGCTCGCTTAATTCATTGATGCCCACCGCCATCATATCATAGGATTGTATTTTATTTGGGGTATTTAGTGTAAGGTCTAAATGTGCGTTATTTTCTTTTATTTGATCTCTCATTTTTCCCTCTTTCCCTCTTTTGCTATATATTGGCAATTGAGGATAATTGCTTTAATTTTAGAGGGTCATAATGATTTTGAGAGTGAGGATTTTCCTCTGGACTGCATATTTGCTGGATTGAGAGAAATTGTTGTCTGGTAATCCTTCGTTGGGTAAAGGCTCAAGATTAACTCAGAAATAAATAAAGAAAGATCCTCTCAAGCTTTTCTTTTGCACCTTATAATGTACTTAGTTTTCATTTACTATGTCATGTATTGGTGAATAATCTGAGGCTTAAGGTTTTTGCCAAGAAAAGGCGTTTAATTGGGAGTCACACAAAAGAAGTTGGTGGAGACATCTCGAGAGTCTCATTTCACACCTTGCTGAAGTTGGATTTACCTCCTTGTGGCTTCCTCCTCCATCAAGTTCATTGGCACCTCAAGGTAATTGCTGCTTACTAAAGTTGGTTTTATTGACTCTGGCATTCAAATGTATTTTAAGTATCCTTTGTCTGCAGGCTATCTACCTAAGGATTTATATAGCCTTGATTCTGATTATGGCACTGAAAGTGAATTGCGAAGTGTCCTTCAAGTCATTAACTCCAAAGGGTTGCGCGCCATGGCAGACATTGTTATCAATCATCGGGTGGGGAACAAGCAAGGGGCAGGTGGCTTTTATAATAGATATGATGGTTCCTCTATGCCTTGGGATGAGAATGCAGTTACAGCAGACACTGGTGGGCATGTAAGAAAGTAACAAAGTTGTTACATGTGCAAACAAAGGGCTTGTTTGACAGAGCTGTGAATTTTAAAACAGTGGTACTGTTTGTAGGGAAATCCTAGCACAGGAGAGGTGTTCAGTGGAGTCCCAAACATAGACCATACGAAAGATTTTGTGAGAAAAGACGTCACAAAGTGGCTGACGTGGCTTCTAGAAGATGTTGGCTACAGCGATCTACGATTTGATTATGCTAAAGGGTGAGTATTTGATGTTTACTATGATTCAGCTTTTTTTTGGGTTGCGTACATGTTCCTGAAGCACAGAAAAAGTATCTCATTAAAGCTACAAGCCCGATTTTGTGGAGGAGTACATCAAAGCAGTTGGTCCAAGATTTTGTGTGGGAGAGTATTGGGATACTTGTCAATACGTGGAAGGTGGAAGCCAATTAGACTACAATCAAGGTACTAGAGCCAGATTAGTATTTGGATGTTTGGGTTTATTTGAAGTTTATTGTATAATCTTTTGGAATGCTGCAGACAGTCACAGGCAAAGAATTATTGACTGGATTGACAGAACTGGTGGTCTTTCTGGAGCTTTTGATTTCACCACGAAAGCTGTACTGCAGGTATACTGTTTAATGTATCTTCGTTATACTGCTATATAGAAAGCTTGCAAATTATCCCACTAAAGTTAAGTTGCGATACAAGCATATTAGTTCGAAGGGCGTCTGCGGTGGGAGTTGAGCCGAAAGCTGTTTACTATGTGAAAAGAGTCTGTTTGAAAGTTTCAATAACTACTCTGAATGAATGATTTTTATGGCAAAGGAGCTCTTTGATGTGTTTCACAAGATGTCAGACCAGGAGATGGGTACCAACTGCTGACTGGTTCAATTACTGTGCTGGTTGGGATGAAATGCTAGAGCTGCCTTCTAGCAGAGTTTTTCTTGCGGTTTCTTGCAATTAAACAGTATACGCATTGATAATACGTTAGATGGGTTGCAGCTTCAGCCATTTAAACGACCATGTCATTCTTAATCATTTGCATGTAGGTTACATGTTCTAACTGCACTGATGCCAATTTTCAGCCGGTTAATTTGAATCAGCGGTTGAAAAAATGTTCTTAATTGTTTGTATCATTGCACTCTGTCTGTTCAATCATCGCTCTTAATCTCACCTTTTGTCCAAGGTGGGGATGCTCTAGTATAAGAGCTGGATGTTTATGCTCTGTCCATGCTTTCTTTTACTCTTCTATGTCTTGTCTTAGACCCCGCTTGTTCTTTGCATGTACATGGTGCTTTCTCATCCATGTTTTCAGTGAACTAGTACCCAACGTTGAATTTACAGATGTTGCTTTTATGTGTGGGTTTTGACATATTTACCTTGATTATCTATTTGTATTAAAGAATGCTGCAAAGAGAGCAGCAGTTAGCCCCTGTGGGTGATATGGCCCACCTGGCCTGTTTGACGCCTTGTATATAGGTATAAGTTAAAGTTTGATTTGACTGCAAAACGTGTCAACTCAACAGCTGATGCTTTGGAGTGAAAGGTCAATCATTGATAAGATATAGTTAAGACAGAGACCCTGAACTCCCATTTATAATGGTTTTGAAAATAAAATTAATGTCACGATATGTTCTATTTATTTTTTTAAATCACTTGCCATTTCTTACGCGATTTTCATCATTGGGAAATGTTTCAGACGGTTTTTCTTTTCAGAAATGACACGAACATGTGTTTAAAAGTGTAGAGCACAAACGGTGATGTGCTAACATGCACTCTCAAACAAGCAGACAGATAAGCCATTATGAATTTGTGCAAAATATGCACCCTGCCACCCTCTTTGTATTGAGGTTAGAGTCATTATGAGGATTATGCACCTAAATTTCTAGACGGTGCTGTTTCAATCAGACCAGCTTCCTAGTTTCGAACCCTTACAGAGTTTTCACTCTCATAAGCTCATACATTCAATGAGCTTCTGCCATGACAGAAAGGGCGAAAGCAGTTGATGAAACCAATACCCTAATCAAGAAATTAGTGCACGAAAACCAGCAACTGAACTGAGATCTTGGAGGGAGAAAGAAAATAAGGAAGCAAGAAGACTTACTGTAGCGGAGATAATGTGTCGTGCACTCTATTGTAGGTGCTCCTCAGTGCAATGTGCGTGAGATCTCACTCCACAGAATGCAAACACAGAAAACAATGAACAACAGAGCAACAACAACATGACTCAGTAGTGAACCTGAACATGAACAACATGAACATTGACTAACTCAAAGAAACCAATACAGACTCTGGCATGGCAGCACACTCAGCTCCAGCCCAGATCTCATGGATACAGTGGGGGTGTCGAGGCTCAACTGTGCAGGGTTGGTGCAGACGTGGGGTGTAACTCAAGATGATAAACTCTAGACAACTGACTACGTAAAGTAGATAATCCATAAAGCCGCAAACAACTACGGATATATACAACCATAAAGAGCCACCAACGGCTCCCAAATATTAATCCAACTAAGACTATCTCAAAGTTGTGGTCTGGTCCCGCATCCGCTAGACCACCACGTGTATGCCTACCACGTGTCACTGCATAGGCAAAAGTCCGTCTAGTGTGGACTCAGCCCAACTGCAACGGGCGCGTTTGGTTGTAAAAGGCCTCTATATCTCCTGGCCCGGACCTTTTTAGGTTATGCGGGAGAAGTGATGAGGGAGTTGTTGAATATCTCCCGGCCCGGACCTAGTTAGGTTATGCGGGAGGAGTGTTCATCGGCGGCTTTATGTTTCTATGTCTTGTAACATGCATATGTGAGCATTTGTGTTGCATTGTGATGTGCCAACTATTGAATATTCCTAACTGGATGAGATTGCCTGGGTATGTAATTTTAGTGCATCAAGACACACGTGGAAGATCAGTACGGTCTGGGTGTGATGGCTAATTTTACTACGCCGGAATATCAAGAGTTCCGATCTGGACGAAGAAGCCAACTCCTTGATAAAAAGAGTCGAAAGGAGAAGCCAACTCCTTGATCATAAGAGCCGAAAGGAGAAGCTAACTCCTTAACAAAAAGTGCAAACTAATTGTCCCTCCAAATGTCCCTTAGAACGACCCTTGGAAATTTTTGAGCTAACTTGAGTTTTTTTGCAGATATGCTGTAATCGCGGACAATTACTCTCTTTCAAGAAGGGGAGATGTCACAAACTGCTGACGTGTCAAAGCGCTGAAGAATGGAGCCAACTTGCAGATCCCGGCCGAGGGGCCTAAACCCTAAGAAGAACAAGTAGCAGAAGAAGAAGTCCTACCAACTTATGGGGACCCCATCCGATGGGGCCCCAGTGACATAAAGGGATTAAAATAAAGCAGGACGCATAGACACACACACACACACACACACACACACACACACACACTGATGATGTGACAACTATACGCACGCTCCGCGTTTTGTGCTGATTGGTGACGTGGCAGTTGTAGAAATTCCGCAGAATGCGCTGGCAGCTTTTTGGCATTGCTTTTGGACCAGAAGCTTTTGAGTTTTGAAGGCTTTTCATGTAAAGTGCTTTTGGGGCCTAGGGCCTTTAAATATGAGGCCATGGGCTCATTCTCTGGCATGCTTCTTGGTGAAGGTGTAGAGTCTGGAGTATCGGCTTGTACTGAGTTGATGCAATATAAAGAAATACCGAAAGGGGTGCCAAGGTTTGGGGCCAATACTCTCTGGGGTGGAATTCCGCCACTCCGTGTCGCGTCTCGTCTCCCTCTCTCTCTCTCTCTCAATTCAGTTGTTATTGAAGAAGTGCTAAAAGTCTGTTCAGTTTGTTCTTTTGTATTGGCACGTGGTGCCCGTCTTGTGACAAGAACCTCTTTTGGGAGTTCGTCAATGTACGAGATGTACGGAAGAGGTTCGTCGGCCATGGCTGGGAAATGTATTGCGTGTAGGAGATGCAGACACAAAGCCAGCGCCGGATGATGGAGTAGGAGCAGCGTGCTGCAATTTAAATCGCTGGTTGGCTGGCATCTTGTTTAGTATAATTGTTCAACAGGTGCACCTATAGGGTGTGTTCACATTGGGTTAAAAGAATTTGGGGTTAATTTGGGGGAAGATTGGCCAGCCAATTTGAAGACTTTAACAGGTACAAGCCCAAATCGTAAGTGGCCTGGGCTGCCAGCGTGAAATGTCCAGTGCAAATTTCGCTGCCAAATTGGGTGCAACCTTTGGGAAAAAAATGCCAGCCTAAGGGTATGGGATGATTGTTGGTCGGCTGAGACGCACACTGCTGCTTGTGTTAGGTGCTGAATAGGGATCAGGGGCAGCAGCCAGTGAAGGGGTGCAATTGAACGAATCAGCTCAGCGTTCAGTGTTCAGCGTTTCGCAAAAGGGCATGGCTCTCCTCGAAAAGGTGCGAGCACCGGCGAAGAGGCGCATGAAAATTTCAGCCAAGCAGCCCATCGATTTGCACAAAGGGTAGTCGCCGCAAGGGATGCGAGCCAGGCGAAGGGTTGCCAGGTAGTGCCCTTTCCCATGAATGGGTACGAGCACTGAAGCGCGAAAGGGTGCAACCAAATGAAAGGGTGCAGGGCTTCTCCGGTACACCGCACACACACATCTGTAGTCTTTTCTGTATTTATTTAATAGGAATAGAAACAAATTTAAGTTACCTCATCGTATGTGTGTATATACCACCGTTCTGCTGCTTCCGTGCAACTCTAAAAAAGGGGGTAGAGGGTAGCGGCGAGGGTGAGAGGCTCACAACCTTCGGGTCCCAGGAATTTTTTTTTCTCTAATACCACTGTAAGGATTCTAGTTACTAATCCTTAATTAATTACTTAAACTCATGATTAAGACTTAAGAAACTTGAACCGTACACAGAGACAAGACTCAGAAGACTCTGTGCTTAATTGATTCAATGATAGAAATGTGTTACAAGGGCTTTCTTACATAGAAAATGAAGAGACACGATGAAGAGACATGACCATAGGTCAAAAGACATGACTCTAGGCCAATAGTCGTGTCTTGCTGTAGAGTCGTGACTCTTCGGCGTAAAGGTGCAACCATTCACTGAAGAGGCATGGCGATTTGTCAAACAGGTGCGACTCTTAGACGAAGGGACGCATCCTTTGGAGAATTGGGGGTCTCAGATCTGGTGCGTCTTCGTATCTGCAAAAGAATCAAGCAGGAAGGTAATACCAAGACAAAGAATACGTCACAATCGTGACAGCTGAGACCTAAGCTCTTCTAGCTCTCTCTTGATTTGATCCAAAGCCTCGTGATGTGGGAACTTCTCCTGTCTAAGAGAGATTGATTTCTCCTCCTGAAGAGCGCGTTGTAGCTATAGGGCTTCAAGTTCCCTATGTAAAGAAGTAAAGGGGTCAGATGGACTTTCCAAGAGTACAGAGGCAGTCTCGACCTGAGAAGAGTCGGTAAACAACTTCCTTGCCCCCTCTATCCTAGTAGCAGCAGCAACAAACTCCTCCAGGTTGGCGTTAGGTCGTTATTATCTCTGAGTTTTTGCTGAGAAGTCTTTGAAAGAGCCTTCTCTACCCATTTCTTGACCATAAATTCACCCGGTTGCTGAGGAAGCTTGGCCACCAGAGACTTTGTTAGGGTCATGAGGTTTATAAAAGTCTCTTTGGGCTGAAGCATCAGGTTTGGCTAACTCATTTAGAACCTTTTCTTGGAAGTTCCCTGGTCTGAAAGCTTCACAAAATTGTTGTCTTAATGTGGCCCAAGTAGTAAAGTGGTTCTCTGCAAACTGACTGTACCAGTTGTCTGCTAAGCCATCCAAGGTAGATGGGAAGAGTACTAAGTAGGCATCTTCTCGGTTGAGGCCACGACCTCTGTAGAGAGAAACAAACCTCCGGGCATGGTCGTCAGCATCCTCTGTGGAGACCCTTGAAAGTCGGAAACTGAATATTCACCTTAGCTAGAACTCTTGTGAGCTCCTCCATGGCTGTCTGTTGCACTGGAGCTTGCTGTAACACACGGGATGAGAAGTTTATCGATGGGGGTGATTGGAGAAGTGTAGAACTGGTTGAGGGGGAAGGTAGGGGTAGTGGGGCTGGTGGACTTCTGCTTGGCACGAAGGGTTGACGCTTCCTATCAAAGGACTTAGTAGTGGGCTTGGTCACTCTTTTGATTGCCTTGTATGTGTCATGCAGTAAGAAAAAGCCCACTCAAGCTTTGCAATCAGTAATAGTAAGCGATGGTGAAGCTCAGTATAACTCACCGGCCGCTTCTAAAGCAGACGGTATTGCATGCAGATTGTAGCAAGAAGCTTAAACGGTAACTGCAGGCTGGTGGAGGAGAGCAGCTGCATATGAGCTCCATCATCCCCCGCCACTCCTCGTCCCCTTGCCCAGCTCTCGCCCTATTCACCCCACCCCCTCCCTGCCCTTGCCCCCTACCCACCCCTCTTGCACTCGCCCCTACCCACCCCCTCACCTTCCCCTCGTCCCTAACCAGCCCCCCTCGCCCCTACTCACCCCCTCACATTCTCTCGCCCCTACCCACCCCCTCCCTTCCCCTTGCCCCTCCCCACCCCCTCGCCCCTACCCTCCCCTCGCCCCCTACCCACCCCTCTTGCACTCGCCCCTATGTAAAGAATGAGGATGCAAGAGAGCTACACAAGACAGGCACAAAGCACACAGAGATGGAAAGCTTCTTCTTCTTCTTCACAGAAAAGAGAGTACAAAATGACTAAGTGCTAAAGCTGAAAAGTAGCACATATGTACATGCGGTCACTACGTGTGAACTCGCTAGAAGCGTACTAGGCTGGCACTATAAGTGTAGTCCAGCTGTAGAATCACTGGTAGAGATCCTCCGTGTCGGTCACCTAACGCGCCAGTGAGTAAATGCCGTAAGCGGCCAAGACCCGTAGTGGATGCCAGCTCAAGATGTAGAGGTCGACATCTCAACACTCCCCCTCGAGCTCTGCATGTCGCAGAGTCCAAGCATAGTCCGGAAACGTCGAAGCTTCTCAGCTCCGAGGGCCTTGGTAAAGATATCCGCTATCTGCTCCTCTGTGCTGACGTAGACCAAGTCGATGTCGCCCGCCAACACTCGCTCTCGAACGTAGTGGTAATGGACCTCTATGTGTTTGGTCCTGGCATGGAACACTGGGTTCCTAGCCAACTGCATGCTGCTGAGGTTGTCACAATGGATGAAAATCTGCTGGTCCACCTGCACTCCCAAGTCCTCAAGTAATGTGCGTAGCCAAGCTACCTCGCACGCCGCAACTGTTGCACCTCTGTACTCGGCCTCTGTGCTCGATAAAGCAACCGTAGGCTGCTTTTTGCTGCTCCAAGTAACAGCAGCACTCCCAAAAGAGAACATGAAGCCACTCGTAGATCTCCTATCAACAATGCTACCTGCCCAATCTGCATCTGTATACCCATACAATGCTAATGGTGCATCTGCTGCATAGAACAATGCGTAGTCAAGAGTACCTTGCACATACCTAAGTGTGCGTCGTACTCCATCCAAATGTGGCTTCCTCGGAAGCTGCATGAACTAACTCTCCAAGCCTACTGTGTAGCTCAAGTCTGGCCTTGTGATAGTCAAGTAGATTAGACTACCCACAATCTTCCTGTACATGTTGACATCCTCAACAACATCACCCTTCTCTGCACTCAGCTTTGCATTCACATCCAAGGGAATAGAAATTGGCTTACAATCAGCCATACCATACTTTGACAACATGTCCAAAGCATACTGTCTCTGTGATAGCCATACACCCTCTGGAGTCCTGATCACCTCAATGCCAAGAAAGTAGCGCAACTCGCCTAAATCTTTCATTTCAAACTCCTGTTTGAGAAGACCCTTCACATGGTCAATCTCCATAGCATTGTCACCAACAATAATAAGGTCATCTACATATATGGTAATGACCACAATCCCCACATCACTCTCACGTACATAGAGTGAATGATCAGCATGAGCTCTCCTAAAACCAATACTGACAAGATACTTGGCAATCCTGTCGTACCATACTCTAGAGCCCTGCTTCAAACCATACAAAGCTTTGAGAAGTCTGCATACATAATCTGGGTAACCTGGATCGACATAACCAGGTGGCTGATCCATATACACTTCCTCTTGCAACTCACCATTCAAGAAGGCATTCTTTACATCCATTTGATGCATAATCCATCCTCTAGATGCAGCCACTGCTATGACAGCTCTCACAGTTGTCATCTTTGCCACTGGAGCAAAGGTCTCCTCATAGTCTATGCCATACGTCTGTGCATAACCCTTTGCGACCAGCCTTGCCTTGTGACGCTCAATGTTACCATCAGCCTTATGCTTGGTTTTATACACCCATTTGCAGCCAATAGCTTTCTTGCCACTTGGCAATGGCACCAACTCCCATGTGTCATTTGCTTCCAATGCAGCCATCTCTTCATTCATTGCATCATCCCAATGCACATTTCCAACTGCATCCTCAAAACATGTGGGCTCCACATCCTGTATCACCTTAGCCATGTAGGCTTGGTGATGCGCTAGATACCCATCATAAGTCAATTTCTGAACTGGATTTCTGACTCTATTAGATCTGCGCGGTCTTGGGTCACTCCTTTGCCCTCTAGCATCTTCTTGTACTTTCCTTACACCAGGTGTCCTGACAGCCGGAATTCCAAATTCCTCATCAAGACTTTGTTCATAACCATCTGAATCCATGTTTACATGTGAAAAACCTGATGATGCATCAGCCATAAAGGGAGGTTCATCAACCTTTTCCTTTCCTTTTCGTGATACATTCCCTGTACCTGTTGGTGGAGTAACCTGCGTACGTAGTCTACCATTCCATGGTTTCTCAACAGAGCCACGAGAAGAGGACTCTTGTGGTCCACTCAAAACCTGTGACTGTGGCCTCACATTTTGTACAACCACATCATCTTTTACATCAGCCCCAATAGTGCCATGTGCATTACTGTACCAGCTGCTCATCTCATCAAAGACTACATCTCTGCTCACTCGTAATTCTCGTGTAGTAGGATTGTAGCACCTGTACCCCTTTTGTTCAAGGGAATATCCCACAAGAATACATTTCTCTGCTTTAGGATCCAATTTCCTACGCAACTCATCTGGTACATGCACGTAAGCTATGCAGCCAAACACTTTCAAGTGTGCCAAATCAGGCTTTGTACCTGTAAACTTTTCCTCAGGTGTTACATCATGCACCGCAGCTGTAGGTGTCCTGTTCATAATGTACACAGCTGTATTTACAGCTTCAGCCCAGAAATGATGAGGCATGTTCTTCTCATTCATCAATGCACGTGCAACCTCTGCAATGTGCCTGTTTTTCCTTTCTGCGACCCCATTCTGCTGTGGAGTATATCTGCATGTAAACTGCCTGTGTATACCATGTATTCGTAGAAAATCTGAAAAATCATTGGAGAAGTACTCTCCTCTCCATCTGACCTCAATGTCTTGATTTGCATATCTGTCTCCTTCTCAATCATGACTTTGAAGTCTTGAAAGTGACCAAACACTTCACTTTTGTTACGCATGAAGTAGACCCATACTTTCCTTGTATGGTCATCAATGAAAGAGACATAATACATGCAACCATGTATACTTGCAGTATCGGTTGGACCCCAAACATCTGTGTGCACCACCTCAAGTGGCTTTTTACATACATTGCGCTCATGTGGAAATGAGTCCTTTGACTGTTTTCCAAACTGGCATGCTGCACACACTTTATGCATACCATCCACCTTGAATTTGGGCAAACCTTTTACAATCTGTTTTGATTGCATGCTGCGCAATCTCTGCTCATTGACATGGCCAATGCGTTTGTGCCAAATGTCAACATCAGCCACAACACCTGTGCCCTGTGCAAATAATGCAGCTTTTACCTCAGGCATGTCTACATTCAGCGTAAACATTCTGCCCACACATTTGCCCTCTGTGATCAGCTTACAGCCATTCTGGAAATCTTCTACATAACAGCCATTTGGATTGAAGCGAACCTGCAAACCCTGCTCAACCATTTGTCCAACAGAAACAAGATTCTTTGTAATGTTTGGGACATGAAGTACATCTGCTAAGTACTTTGATTTCCCACTCTTCGTATTTAGAGGTATGTCCCCTACATGAGCAATGGGGTGAGCTGTGTCATCTCCTGTCTGCACATAGCCTGACACATCTGGTTTGCGCATATCTCTAAACCACTCTCCACGAGACGTCATGTGATTAGAGGCACCTGAATCCACATACCAAACATCATCTTGGGTGGAATTCTCTGCAGTCATTGTATTCATTACATGCTCCATAACAAACATGCGCTCGTTTTTGCTGTCATCTGCATCTCTGCTAGTAGATGCATAGTTGTCCTGTTCTCTCTTTCTACTTGCTTTTCCCTTTGGACAGTCACGTGACATGTGACCACTTTCACCACAAGTCCAACATTCTCTACTATCTGGAGTATGTTGCTGCCTGCTTGATCCTGCACCACGACCTCTTTGACTCCCCCTGCCTTGAGACTGGTTTCCCCTGCCACCTGTATTGTTTTGATTTGATTGACCTTCCAGAAATTGGCCCCTGCAACCCCTTGGGCCTCGACCACGACCTCTACCTCTACCTCTGTTGGAGTTAGAATAGAAGGCCTGTTCAGAATTATTTCTGCCATGAGAAGAAGATGTGTCAAGGTTCTTCTCCTCAAGAATAAGCATAGAAATCAAATCTTGGAACACGGGGATGTCGTCTCTTGTATTCATGGAAGACCTAAAATGTACATACTCATCTCCTAGACCATCCAAGCATGCACGGACAATGTCATCGTCTTCCACTGAGACTTTAATAGATCCAAGAGCCTCAATGATACTCTTGATCTTCAAAGCATAATCATTGATGGAGAGGTTGTTCCTCTTAACCTGATTTAGCTCCGACTTTAGTTGAAGCTTCCCGGCCTTGGTGTTCACCTCGAACACTCTGCCTAAGTTTTTCCATGCAATGGCGGGGGTTTCAGCATCCTGTAGATAGCCCATCATGCCATCTGTGATGCTCATAGAAAGCCAATACATCACTTTGCTCTGGCCTTGTTGCCAGTTCCTCAAAGCTTTCCTTTGTTCTGCTATAGCATTTGATTCGGGAATCTCTGGTTCCTTTTCATTGTCTCCTTCTACATAGTCCCAATAACCTTTTCCTTTTAGGAAATTTGTTATTCTGAACTTCCATGCAGGGTAGTTATTTTTCTCAAGCTTCTCAGTAACAATCTGACTGAAACCGTCAGACATCTTGAAGCACCAAGACAAAATAGCTGCAATCTGCAAAAACCTGCAAATCTGCTGAACCTGCTATCGTGGTTCCTGTAACGCTTTCTACACTCAACGAGTGTCCACAATCAAGCGTTTCACAACCACTGTACTTGTACAGTAAATCTTTGTATACTGCACTTTGGAGACTTGTTCAGAAACTTGTGCGAAAAACCCCTAAGATTTTTTTCGCTGCGCGAGGCGCCTTCGGCATCTGGTCGTGGATTGCGAACGAAGGGGTTGTGATGCTCTTGCTCTCTTAGCCTCTCTTGCCTGCACCAGGCTCTGATACCATGTAAAGAATGAGGATGCAAGAGAGCTACACAAGACAGGCACAAAGCACACAGAGATGGAAAGCTTCTTCTTCTTCTTCACAGAAAAGAGAGTACAAAATGACTAAGTGCTAAAGCTGAAAAGTAGCACATATGTACATGCGGTCACTAAGTGTGAACTCGCTAGAAGCGTACTAGGCTGGCACTATAAGTGTAGTCCAGCTGTAGAATCACTGACAGAGATCCTCCGTGTCGGTCACCTAACGCGCCAGTGAGTAAATGCCGTAAGCGGCCAAGACCCGTAGTGGATGCCAGCTCAAGATGTAGAGCTCGACATCTCAACACCCTACCCACCCCCTCACCTTCCCCTCGCCCCTACCCACCCCTCTTGCACTCGCCCCTCCCTACCCACACTCATAT
Organism: Adiantum capillus-veneris; assembly: GCF_014529385.1. Classification (NCBI taxonomy): domain Eukaryota; kingdom Viridiplantae; phylum Streptophyta; class Polypodiopsida; order Polypodiales; family Pteridaceae; genus Adiantum; species Adiantum capillus-veneris. Next base: position 83,252,947 of record NC_140931.1, on the reverse strand, counting down.
TCTCTCGCCCCTACCCACCCCCTCCCTTCCCCTCGCCCCTCCCCACCCCCTCACCCCTACCCTCCCCCTCACATTCCCTCGCCCCTACCCAGCCCCTCACATTCCCTCGCCCCTACCCAGCCCCTCTTGGCCCTAACCAGCCCCCCTCGCCCCTATGCACCCCCTCACATTCCCTCGCCCCTACCCTCCCCCTCACATTCCCTCGCCCCTAACCAGCCCCCCTCGCCCCTACCCACCCCCTCACATTCCCTCGCCCCTACCCTCCCCCTCACATTCCCTCGCCCCTAACCAGCCCCCCTCGCCCCTACCCACCCCCTCACATTCCCTCGCCCCTACCCAACCCCCCTCGCCCCTACCCAGCCACCCCTGGCCCCTATCTAGACCGCCTCGCCCCTACCCATCGAGTCTATCCCTCGCTCCTACCCTTTCCCCCTCTCGCCCCTGTCTAGTTTGCCCTCCCCCCTCTCCCCTCTCAGCCTCAACAGTTTTTCCCCCACCCCACATTTCAGCCCACTAGCATGTGGCTATCGAGCATTCATATGGTGGCCATCCTGTTGCTGTGAAAGCTTTTCGTTCTGCCATCATGATAGAGCTTAACCATATTTGCGGTGTTACTCCACCTTATGGTCATCCCTCGAGTAACACCTTATGGTCATTCCCCTTTTTGAAACCAAAGATGTGCAGAAAGTGTTGCAAGGTTCATCTGCAAGTATGGACCAGGTCATTTTCCTCTCACTATGGTTAGGGACGATAAAGATGTGCTGGATCCAAACTGAGCATATCTCTTTGCAGTGGAGCCTCATTCTGTTTGGCTAATTGGGATTCTTCGACTATGCAATCATACTGGGTTCCTGCCTATTCAAAGGCTTAAGGCGTCATATCTCTTTGTAGTGGAGCCTCATTCTGTTTTGCTAATTGGGATTCTTCGACTATGCAATCATATTGGGTTCTTGCCTATTCAAAGGCTTAAGGCGTTTGCAAGCAGTGCAGTGTTTTTAACTCCACTTTTTGAGGCATGTAAGGTCATGGTTGGGCCTAACCCTACTTTACGAAAGATATACGGATGCAGTACCTAGTGGTTTTTTTTTCACAGTTTTTTCAGTATTCCTCTCACCGAGACGGTGAGCGGTCTTGTGGCGGGCAACCTGTAGCAGGCTACAATGTCACTTTCACAGGACACACAGCTAGTACAGTTGGTCTATGTTGGTTGACACTGGACGGACTCTTTGGACGGACTCTCTGGGCTGGGCTGTGACACGTGGCAGCAGAGATACGGACTGGTCTAGTGGACATCGTGGCCAGGTCACCACATCGCTGACATTTATGAGCTGTTGGTGGCTCTTTATGGTGGTACATATGAGTAGTAGCGGTTGGTCATCGGGATTATCTTCTTCACCGTTGGTCCAACGACGTAGTCGGCTAGAGTGAGTCAAATACACAGAGCACTTATTCACCATCCCTGTACATCTGAGGGACACCCCATTGTACCTGAGAGTCCTGGGCTGGAGTTGAGTGTGCTACCCGCCAGAGTCTGTATCAGTTCTTTGAGATAGTCGAGTCCTTTGTTGTGGTCTACTGTTGCTGTTGTGTCTCTGTGAGCTCAATTGTTGTCTATGGTTTCCTGTTTTCAGTCTGTTTTGAGTGATAATATGCACTAAGGAGCACCCACTGTAGAGAGCACGACACACTATCATCACCTAGTCCTTTCCTACCGAACTTACGGTACAATCTCCTTCGCGATGCTATGTCACCCATCCTATGACGCATCAGAGATGTCCGTTCCCGGATGGTCGGATGCTCCGTGTCACCCATCCGATGTGACGCATCAGAAGTGCCCGTTCCTGGTGGCCTTACAGATATTCCCGTTCTCAGTGCTCCCGTCATTACTTTGAATGGCGCACTAGGAAGTATTCGGATGTCTCAGTGAGAAAAACCCTCACTTAAAATTCCAATAATTCATTTAGAATTATTTTTCCTTGGTGTTCCAAGGGAGAAAACCGTCTCACTTATAAATCCAATAATTCATTTTGAATTATTTTTTTGTCAGATAAAGCCAATTTAGCAACACCGCCTGAGTAGGCCGAGGTGGGCCATACTCGCGTGAATCTTCGTTGTGATCTCTTCCCGCATCGCCGGATGTAGAGGAAGTCCACTGATCATTTCCTGAAGCCATAGGTGCCGCGAAAAAATCGAATTTCCCATAGAAGAGAAATCGGCCGTGCTCTGATACCATTGTAACAGACTTGGACACTCCAAGTCAAGAATCTACCGTGACAGCACAAATAATCTCTTCAAAACAGTTCACAATTTACAATTGATTCGACATTGGCCGGACGGAATTCCGTGGCTAGAGATATTGGCCCCAAAGACTGGCGCCCCTTTCGGTATTTCTTTTTGTATTAATCTGTGTTCAAAGTACAAGAGTGCAGGCAGGCGCTCTCACTTAGACTCTGCGTCCAGATGCTCTGAGTTATGAGAGCCTACTTGCATATTTAAAGAGTACAAGGGATGCTAAAAGCAGAGCCCCAAAAGCTGGTAAACTCAAAAGCTTGTTCTTTCTCACTCACTGGCACTCTTTCTCATAAGAGAATAAAGCAAGGCAATAGAAACCTCTCTCTCTCTCTCTCTCTCTCTCTCTCTCATTGCGTAGCCAAAAGCAATGCCCAAAAGCTGCCATTAATTGCCCACGCAAAAGCTGCGGAAAAATCCGCCGCTATTTGTGGGCGTTCGTACAGTTGCCACGTGTCTCCGCCATTTCTGGGGCTACCGTACAGCCAGCCACGTCAGCATTCGGCTGCAATTTCCCCCTGCAAGAGAGTGTGTATGTGTGTTAGGGTTATGCCACGTCACAGAGTTGTGACACATAGTTCCTTTGAGGAAGTTCAAGTCAACTCTGTCGTAAGCCTTCTCAAAGTCGAGGAGCGGGCAAGGGCAGTCGCCTTTCAAAAGGTGAAGATGTTGTCGAGGATACTGTGCTTCTTGAAAAAGCCCAACGTCTAAGTAGGTGCATGACCCACTTCATTTGTCCTTATTAAAGTATCATATCTAAAAAAGTTGATGTATTTTATTTTTGATTCTCAAAAATACGTCTAGTATGCGTATTGTACAATGCGTATTAAACATCCCGTCCCCTACCGTGGTTGCTATTGTCTGCAAATGAAGCACTGGCTCGGGAGGCTAGAATACTCCACACTCTGTCTGATCCAACCACTACTCACCTGAGGTAGTAGAACCACCTTCGAGAGTGTGTGTGTTAGGTGCAGCGGAATGAATGTTTGCGCTTTGCTCAAGATGAGTGCTCCGAACTGTGCTCAAGGTTCCTTTTGTTCTTATGGAAGGGAGAGCCTTCCGTTCTTCATGAGAGAATGCTATGATCACAAACAAAGTGAATGGACACTGTGCGTGCAACTGTATGAGACTGAGAGACAGAGAGAGAAGAGAGATACGACACCAGAGACGTTGTAAAACCCTCCTCCGAAGGCCCCACTCTCGTCGGCGAGAGTGGTCTACTTATGATTGCACAAACTGGTACAATCTGAATGCATGGGATGGATGCAAGTCTAGGCTATGTCGACGATGACGACGACACCGACCTAAGGGCTGAAATCTGCAATCTTTTATCTGATGAATTCTGACTCTATGTCGATGACGACGATGCGACGACGACGCGCTGAAAACGTAGATGCTGAAATCTGCGTTTTCCGGGCTGAAACTGTATACCTTGCGGAAACTGACCGTGCGGCGAGGAACTGCTGCGGGAAGGTGAGATCTGCGAGGTTCGGGACTTTATCTGCGGGTGCTAACTGCTGAAAACTGAAAACGCTGATGTTCCTTGATGTTCTTCGCGGTAGATCTGCAAAACGCCGGGGCTGATCTGCAAACCAAAAACGCTAGGGCTGAAATTCTGCTCTGCTGTCGCCAGTTGCTCTGCAAAATGCAAAACGCTAGGCTACTCTGAGGTTCTGTTGTCGCCGGAATCTGCAAAAGAAAATCGTTGGCTGATCTGGTGATGAAAACGCTAGGTGATGGTTCTGCTCCAAAAACGCTAGGTCTCTTGGGGGGGTTTCTGTTGAGAAGTTGGTTGTTGAGCGTAGAGCTCCTGCTACCTCTTCTGCCATTTAGTGCTAGCTTTGGTTTGCTTATATACAAACTTACTCAATTTGCCCTACCTACTTTCCAACAAAAGTCACTTTGTAGCAGGCTACAGTGTCACTTTCTCAGGACACAATTAGTACAGTGGTCTAGGCTGTTTCACACTGGACGGACCCTCTGGGCTGGGAGTGACACGTGGCAGTGGCAGGGTACCGACGGTGGTCTAGTGGACATCATGGCCAGGTCACCACGTGGCTGACATTTATGAGCCGTTGGTGGCCCTTTATGGTGTTACATATGAGTTGTAGCGGTTGGTCATCGGCATTATCTTCTTCACCTTTGGTCCAGCATCGTCCTGGAGAGCAGTGAGTAGTCTATACAGAGAGCACGTCTTCACCATCCCTGCACATCTGAGCCTCGACACCCCATTGTACTTGTGAGTCCTGGGCTGGAGCTGAGTGTGCTGCCACGCCAGAGTCTGTATCAGTTTTTGAGATAGTCGAGTCATATGTTCTGGTCTGTTGTTGTGTCTTTGTGAGCTCTGTTGACGTCTATTGTTTCCTTTCTGTTCAGTCTGTTTGAGGGAGATTCAGTCTGTTTGAGTGAGATTGTCATGCACATTGCACTGAGGACCACCCACTGTAGAGAGCACAACACATTATCCACGCTACAGGTGCTCTCATTTTGGCGATCACGGCGGGACCTCAACTGAAATCTCACTCTATGAGGTGCAAATCTTGAAGCTAGTTGGGTCTATCCAGCTTCGCCTACCTTGCCTAGCTTCGCCGACCTTGCGTTGCACTGTTCTCCTCTCGCCTGGTCCAACTGGTCTAGTCCTCTCTCACCCTAATCCAACCTGCCCTCGTCTCTGGTCTAGACCTCCTCGACCCTGGTCTAGTCCTCCTCGTCCTTGGTCCAGCCTGGTCTAGTCACTTGCCTTGTCTAGACCCTGGTCTAGTCCTCCTCATCCCTGGTCCACCAGCCTGGTCTAGTCACTTGCCTGGTCTAGTAGAGTCTAGACCAGTCTTCAGCTAGTTCAAGGTTTTCTTGCCCAAAGCTTGGTTGGTTTGGTGGTCGCTACATGACCCATACAAGGCGGTCAGTCGAGCGTCAAAGCGCACTCCTGAGTCCTCTGAAGTACTACAACAGAAGACGACCCTTGGAACCTGTTAGAAGTCCATCAACCTCATCACCCATACCTCCACATATGGCATCACCCATTCCTCCCTCCGGTTCCACATCTTCGAGATCACCTTCTCCAGTGAAGCTCTCTCCTATTTTGCTACAATAGGCTACTGAGCAATAGGCTCAGCAAGGGGTCATGGAGCCATTGGCTAGCGTTTTGGCTAAGGTAAACATCAAGTTCCCTACATTCAAAGATCTCTCTTCAGAAGATGCTGACGACCATGCAGGGAGGTTTGTATCTCTTTGTAGGGGTCGTGGTCTTAACAGGGAAGACGCTTATTTGGTACTCTTTCCATCCACCTTGGATGGCTTAGCAGACAAATGGTACAGCCAGTTTGCAGAGAACCATTTTGCAACTTGGGCAGCCTTAAGACAACAGTTTTGTGCAGCTTTCAGGCCAGCTGACTACCAGGAGAAGGTGTTGGATGAGTTGGCCAACATGGTGCTCCAGCCAGAGGAGACTTTTGCAGAACTTATGACCAAAACCAAGTCTCTGGTTGCCAAGCTTCCCCAGCAACCAGGTGAATTTATGGTTAAGAAGTGGGTAGAGAAGGCGCTTCCCAAAAGTTCTCAGCAAAAACTGCGAGAGTCTCCGACCCGACGCCACTCTGGAGGAGTTCATCGCAGCTGCTACGTGGATAGAGGGGGCTCGGAAGCTGTTCAACAAACCCCCTCACATAGAGACCCCCTCTGTGTTTTTGGACAGTCCTTCTGATCCTTTATCTTCTTTACACAGGGAACTGGAAGCCCTAAAGTTACAGCGAGCTCTTCAAGAGGAGAGGTCCTTCTCTCTTAGACAAGAGAAGCCTCCACATCACGAGGCATTGGAACAGATTAAGCGCGAGCTAGAAGAGCTCAAGTGTCAGCAAGAGACTAAGGCTACGGTTTGGTGTAGCTCATGCCGCTCTCCAGGGCCCCCTTCGGGTTTACTGCCACTTTTGTGAAAAATCTGGACATGAGGACAAGGATTGTTACTACCTCAAGGGATTGCGACAAATACAGCAAAGTCTTGGTCCTTCTCTTCAGCAAGGTCCGGCACTTGCATCCAACATGGTTTCTCCCTGTGGCCATCCACACCATATGCCACCCTTGCTGACAGCCCCTCCTATGCAAGGTATGCAGAGCACTTTTCCCTCTCAGAGCTTTTATAATACCCATGCTCCCTCATCTCCTCAAAGCTTCTATGCCTCCACCTCCAACTCAATGCACCAGGAGCAAGGACCACCTCGTACTTCGACTCGCCCTTTGAATCGGCCCATTTTGTGCTACAGCTGCGGGGAATATGGGCATTACCAAAGCAAATGCCCCCTGCTAGAAGGGTCCCCTCCCTGCCATCATTGCCCCAAAACGAAGGATCACTACAGTAAGGATTGCCATAAAATTCGTGCATCCACGGCTTCGAACCCAAGTCAAAGCCAGAATGAGTTTGCCTTTCCCAAGCTCAACTTGATAGCAGTGAGCACCGTTTCTCAGCCGCCCCCTTCTACCCACGTGGTTACCCCTCAAAATAAGCCGCCGCAGTTGGCAGAGGAGCCATCGGGCGTCCTCACCTGAGCCCAGAGAGCCGCTCTCAGTCTTAGCATTCCATCAAGTTCAACTCCCCCACCCATTCTCACACCAGTGGATACCCTGCCTGCAGCTGTTAACAAGCCATCCCCTAGTGTCATGAAAGAATCCAAATCTTTGCTCTCCGATATTGATGAAGCTTTCTTGGAAGCAGTTTCTGATCTGCAGAAGATCAAGATACCAGAAGAACAACAGGTAGAAAAAGAGAAGCTTACAACAGAGACAGTCTTGAAGAACACTTTCCAAGAAGTGTCCCTTTATGACATGTTGCGGCTAGATGCAAATTTTAGAAGTGACACACACCCTTGCTGTTATTCAATCACTTTATCCTGGAGCAAGTCCTAGTGGCGGGCACCTCCCAGTGCGACCATCAGAGTCCTATATGATATCCAATCCCGCTGCTCCACTCACTGATTATAGAAGCCCTCGCCTAATAGTGTCCGTTTTGGGTCGGAAATTCTCAGGAGTGATAGTGGATGGTGGATCTGGCATCAACTTGATGCCTGAGTTCACTATGTTGGCTCTAGGTCTACAGCCTACTCGCCTTGCTCCCTTCACAGTTACGTTGGCCGACCAACGGACAGTCTACCCAGTGGGCATAGTGGGCAATGTGCCTCTGCATGTACAAGACTTTACTTTTAACTTGGATTTTGTTGTGGTTCGTCTTCCCCAGGTTGAGGGCGGATTTCCTTTGCTCATTGGAAGACCATGGCTGCGACACACTAAAGCACTTCATGATTGGGGAAACGACGCAATGTGGACAGAAACTTCTGGCTCCCCGATGCAACCCATCCTCTTAGAAGGAGGTATGGATCCAGTGGTGCAACAAGTTTCTTTGTCAATGGAAACCAACCCTGAACAAGAACAGCCTACTACACCTGAAGGGTCAGACGAAGATCTGCTGGAGTGGTTGGAGGCTACCAAATCTATGCCTTGTTATGGAGTCTCTATTCACTCTTGGCCTGAAGGAACACCCTCTTCAAATGATTCCATAGTAGCTAAATCTAATGTGCCACCTGAGCCTATGAAGAAGCATAGAAGTAGTAAGAAATCTCCTCTACAGGAGTTCACCGCCCCTCAAATATCAACCCCTTTGGTGTCTGCTTCTCCGACCAGAACAAAGCTCTCCTTTGTGTCTAGCAAATTCCCTTTATAGAGCCAGTCCTGCAAGATGAATTCCAAGATCATGATAGCTGTCTTGCTCATGATAGTTGTGTGCTCCTTATTTGCACCTATCTACCCCTATCCCCTCGATCCTATACACAATCAGAATGCCCACATCCTTAGGGTTCACAGTTGTGGCAAAGAGATCATCAAGAGCGCCGAACATTGTTGTTCCCATAATCTACAAGAGAGTCACCAAAACAAAAGAGAGCAGGCACTAATGCTGTCCCCTACTGTTGTAGGCTCTTGGCAGCAGGGCCCCCTCCATTGGTGCTGGCTCCTGCATTCAGTTGCTCAGCGGCTGGTGGAGGTGGAGCTAGGCCGGGAGCAGCTGCAGGTGAGCTCCATCATCCCCGCCACTCCTAGTCCCCCTACTCACCCTCGCCCCCTACCCAGCTCTCGACACTCTCCCTCCCTAGCCCCTGCCTACTCGCCCTACCCTCCCCCTCTCCCCCTCACTCCCTCGCCCTAGTCCCTCTGTCACAAAGTGATGACGTGGCTGACAGCAGAAACCCTAATTTCTGCCAGAAACCCTAAAATTCTTGCAAACCCTAATTTTTGCCAAAACCCTAAATTCCGGAAATCGCAGAGGCGGATTACTAAAAAAAAAAAGAATTTTTTTTTTGTGGAAAATGATGAGCGACGCGAATTTTGCTTTTGCTTTTTTTTATTATAAAAAAAGAGAAAAAACTCTCTAAGAGAGAGAGAGAACTGATGCTTTTGATTTTAAAAGCTTTTGGGGCTTTGCTTTTGGGCATCCCTTCTAACCTTTAAATTAGTGGTGAGGGCCTCACTTCTCAGAGCATCTGGACGCAGAGTCTGAGAGTGAAACCCTAACCGCTCTCTTGTACTTTGATGATTGTCTAATATAAAAAGAAATACCGAAAGGGGCGCCAGTCTTTGGGGCCAATATCTCTAGGCACGGAACTCCGCCGGGCCAGTGCAAATCTATTGTGATCTGTGAATTGTTTTGAAGTGGTAATTTGGTGCTGTCGCGGTTGATTCTTGACTTGGAGTGTCCAAGTCTGTTATAGTGGTATCAGAGCACGTCCGATTTCTCTTCTACGGGAAATCCGATCCCCGAATTTTTTTTCCGCGGCACCTATGGCTTCAGGCAATGATTAGTCGACTCCCTCTGCATCTGGAGATGCGGGCTGGGATCACAACGAAGATTCGGACAGAGAGTATGGCCCGCCTCGGCCTACTCAGGCGGAGCAAAGAGAGATGGAGCGTCGTCAATTGATTGGCGATGCAACAAAGATGATGCTCAATTTTGCCAAGGACCTGAAGATGGCAAAATATATAAACCAGACCTCTTTGGAAGAGGTATAGATGGAGTGGCAGAGAACCACAACACCACTCCCGAAACCCGCTCTCAAGAAATCTTCTGCCTCCAAGAAAATATACGGAGCAGGAACTGGAGAACGTGGTTGATGCACGGATTGCTCAGCTTTTTGACACGCAAAAGAAAGCCAAAAAGCACGGCAAAAAGCAGAAGAAAGGCACTGACTTCTCGGGATATTTAGGTCGTCGGTCGACATTTGACAAGGCAAAGAAATCGAAGAAGCGCGTCAAGTTTGAAGACCTACCCAGTTCTTCTTCTTCTTCTTCTGACAGTTCTTCTAGCTCGGATTCGAGCGAAGAAGACAGAAAAGGTAAAAAGCGAAGCAAGAAGCAACGCTTTGGAAAGGGCAAGAGAAAGGCAAAGAAGGCTAAATCTCGCCCAGAGACTCACAGTTCTACTGAGGACTCGTCTACAGACAGCTCAGGTTCCGATGACGGAAAGTTTTATGCGAACAAGAAGAATTTTTACAAAGCCAACCAGTATGACTTTCTCGAAGATAAAAGCAAGAAAGTCCGAGAGTTTAAGGAAGGTGGCCACTCGATCAAGTTTGATACTTTTCAGGATACTCAGATGCTTCGAAGGCTTTGTCTTTTATACAGCAGTTTGACATCGCTTTCACGGGAGGACGCTATTCAGAGCACTCCAAGATTCGGAGAGCTGCCTCTTACTTTAAGGGGAATGCTCGTACTTGGTGGTCCACGCTTCTATTAAGCAAGACTGTGCCAGTTACATGGCTGAAATTCAAGAGGCTTTTTAGTTGACTCAAGAGTTTGAGCGAGATATACGAGCTGCTTGGAACCATCTCCGGATGACCAAGAGCGATACAGTGAATTCTTATTGTGAAAGATTCTGGAGCTCTTTTCTACCCACCTCTTCATTCAAGAAGATCTCGTTCAGAGAATAGATTGAGCGGTTTACCTTGGGTCTACCTACAGAGATCCGAGATCACTGCTTGGAACAGAAGTCAGCTTCTATTCAGGAGTTGATGAGTCATGCGAAGCGGGGCTTTGCCATTCACTCTGGCAGTCTGACCTACCCCACAGATGAGGCCATGACACAACGAGCCGAACAGACTTCTGGGAATGAAAGTAGAATGAAAAAGAGCAACCCAGAGAAAAAAAAAAAGGATGCACGACCAAAGCTTACTCCTGAGGAGAGAGCTCGCTTCATCAGAGAGGGGAAGTGCTTTGGATGCGGGGAACATGGACATATTTCCGCAAAGTGCCCTGATAAGGCACAGAAAGAACAGAATGATAAAGACGACGATAGGTCTGAGAGTTCGAGAGCAGCTGAGGAATGTGGCAGAAAAGGCAGATAGAAAAGCAGAACTGGGACCACATGGCGTGGGACCTGCACCGAATCTAATGAATGAAAGTAAAAACTTTGCCGCTTTTGGGGCAAAGTGAAGGATCAGGAAGCTCTTTTGAAGGAGCCAAGGCCAACTTCTTTTCACTTGGAATTGGCGGCTCGATTTGGAACTACGCCCGACAGACTGACGCCACAGGCGGAGGTAGTTCGATTGGCACCCGGATGGGATGTTGCCATTACACCGAGCATTGGCAAACTTCGTTTGCAATGACAGGGGTGTTCAGGGCACGTGAGAGACGTTCTACTCGGGATCCCTTGGTACCACAAGAACTACGCCGTGGTTGACTACCGGGCCGAGAAAGCGACTTTGATAAATGAAGGGCTTAGAGATTGTACTTGATGAACTTCAGTTTTCTTACTCATTCTTTTGGGAGAACTGAACGATGGATAAAGGTTGAATATGTTTTGACTTGAAGAAAAGAACGCCAAGATTTTTTTTTCTCCACACTCATGCCGATTGCTTTTGAGAGGGCCTGAAGATCATACCATTGATCTGATATCTGGAAGCACGCCACCGAATCGGCCACCTTATCGTGTGAGCCGAGTACAGAATGAAAAGATTATGAACTCAGTGAAAGACCTCTTGGAAAAGGGTCTTGTCCAGCCTAGTACTTCACCGTATTGCTCTCCAGTGTTGTTGGTTTTGAAGAAAGACGGATCTTGGAGAATGTGCATCGATTATAGCACTCTCAACGAAATCAGCATCAAGAACAGATTTCCGATTCCTAGGATCGATGATATACTCGACAGGTTACAGGGATCCTCGTGCTTTAGCAGGATTGACTTGAAGAGTGGATATCATCAGATCAAGATAGCACCAGGAGATGTCTACAAGACAGCTTTTCGGACGACTTTTGGGTTATTTGAGTTTTTGGTGATGCCTTTTGGCTTAACCAATGCTTCTGCGACATTTAACCGGATGATGGACATGATTTTTCGAGAGTACAGGCTATCTATTGGCACTTTCTTTGACGACATCATTGTTTTCTCCAAGAATGAGGCAGAACACAGAGATCATCTGCTTCAAGTCTTTCAGGCATTACAAGATCACACGTTAGTGATTAATGCAAAGAAAAGTGAATTTTTCCTACTAGAGATACACTTTTTGGGACACATTGTGTCAGCAGCAGGAGTGCGAATGGACCCGGCCAAGATAGAGACTATCCGTGATTGGCCCGATTTGAGGAATGTCCATGAAGTTAGAAGCTTCTTGGGACTGTGTTCGTACTACAGGCGGTTCATACGAAAGTTTGCAGAGGTTGCTTCCCCTTTGCATATCTTGACACAGAAAAGAGTACCTTTTTCGTGGGGACCCCCAGAGGTGACTGCCTTTCAGACGTTGAAAGAGAAATTGACTACGGGACCTATTTTGACTTTGCCGGACTTGCAGAAGTCATTTGAAGTATATTGTGATGCTTGTGGTCGTAGTCTGGGTGCGGTCTTGATGCAAGAAGGCCATGTCATAGCTTACGAGAGCCGTTTGTTCTCTAGGCCGCAGATGACAGCACAGATCTATGGGAAAGAGCTTTTGGCGGTTATCCACGCTCTTACTTAGTGGCGGAATTACCTACTCGGAGCGGATTTTACTGTCTTTACAGACCATCAGAGTTTGCGCTACTTCTTGTCACAGAAGTAGCTTTCGGAAAAGCAGATGCGGTGGGTGAACATCTTGTCACAGTTCCACTTCCAGATTGTCCATGTGCAGGGACAGAAGAATGTGGTGGCAGATGCTTTGTCTCGGAAACCGTTGGTTCTGGCTATTTCCGCGATACATCATAAGAGCTTCGAGGATATGGTCGATCAGTGTGCCACAGATACAGATTTTGCAGATATTTTCACATGGATACGGGATGGGGAGACAATAGCTGGATACTCCCTTCGGGAAGGCTACTTGATGAAAAAGACTATGTTGTGCGTTACACAGCCGTTGAGGGAAAAGGTTATGATTGATTGCCACTGTCCACCTTTTACGGGTCACCGCGGCATTGCTACCACCATGAAAGGGGTAGAGAGAGATTTCTTTTGGCGGAGACTGAAGAAGGATGTGGAAGAGTTTGTGCGCAGTTGCTTGGTATGCCAGAAGGTCAAGTTTGACAGGCATAAGGCACAGGGATTGTTACAGCCTTTACCCATACCCACCCGCCCCTGGGAAAATATTGAAATGGATTTCATTTTTTTTAATCTCCCGAGAATACAGAATGATCACGATGATTTTCCGATTACATGGCACGCCTGAGACGATTGTCTCCGACAGAGACCCCAGATTTATGAGTTTGTTTTGGAAGGCAATTTGGGAGAACATTGGCACGCGGTTGCAGTTCTCGTCATCGTTCCACTTGCAGACTGACGGGCAATATGAGATTGCCAATTCAGTGATTTTAGATTTAGATTTATTGAAGTCTTGTATCTCGCATCAGAAGACTCAATGGGAAAAGAACTTACCTTTGGTGGAATTTGCCTACAATAACACGATACACTCTTCGACGGGGAAGATGCCATGTGAGATTGTTGAAACTGCTGCGAAGGTTCCATCCTTCCTGAGCACGAAAGATTAGAAATTTGAAGCGGATGTATATTCGCGAGATTTGGATACGGCTTTTGCCAAGGTTCGCGAGACTTTGCAGGAGTCTCAAGAACGACAGAAAAGGCAGCGGATCGCCATCGTCGCGACTGGAAACTGAAGGAGGATGATTGGGTGCTCTTACTTTTGAGAAGGCACGCCTAAGAAAGAAACAGGGAAAGGAGAGGCTTTTTCCAAAGCTTAGTATGTGATACTACGGACCTTTCCATATTACTGACAAGATAAATGATGTCTCCTTCCGATTGAAACTGCTAGATACTTGGAGGATTCACAATGCATTGCATGTGAGTCTCTTGAACCCTGTTAAGGGTGATGTGCCTGATGATGGGGAGCCTGATGAGCAACCCAAAGTGGAAGAAAACGAGGAGATCCTTGTTCCTGAACAGATTTTGGCACATAATGATACGAAGAAAGGTAAAGTCTGAAGGCGGTTCTTGGTTAAGTTCAAGAACTTTCCTGCATTTGATGCGAAGTGGATGGAGGAGGAGGACCTAGCAGAAACTCCTCGGATTGTGAAACTTTACCTCGATGTTTTGGTTTAGCATAGTCTACTCCAAACGGAACCCAGAAACTCAGCTTGGCCGAAGATCTGGTGCAGTGGGATGCACAAGAGGGGAGTTACTCCGCTCCTTTGTCAACAGATGCCTCGATTTTGATACTAAAGTCACTGATGTCTCTTTGAGCTTCAGGGATATTGAGAGTTGACAGTATTCTGCTGGATGACTTTATGAAATGGAATTCCTGATTATGATACTGATTTGTTCTTGACTTCTTGTGAGTGCAGGAACTGGTAGACGAAATGACTGCAGCATTTTGGTCTACTTGATCTTGAATAGACATGGTTGCAATAGGGGTTAGTCAATCGGACATCGATGAGGTCCCGATTGGACCTAGATGTGATTGCTAGCTACATTGCCGATAAATCATGGTCTAAGATCCGAATGAATGTTGAATGTCATGTGATGTCCTGTGATGTCGTGTGATGTGACTGTCGATTTTGTACATGTGCTAGATGTGTGTTCCTAGTACGAAGGTACTAACAGTCAGTGTCTGTTAAGATAGTTTATGGCTTTTGTCGGTTTTGCAGGCGTAATCGCGGTCGATTACAATGCTTTCAAGAGGGGGGTATGTCACAAAGTGATGACGTGGCGGACAACAGAAACCCTAATTTCTGCCAGAAACCCTAAAATTCCTGCAAACCCTAATTTTTGCCAAAACCCTAAATTCCGGAAATCGCGGAGGCGGATTATTAAAAAATAAAAGTTTTTTTTTTTTTTTTGGTGGAAAATGATGAGCGATGCGAATTTTGCTTTTGCTTTTTTTTTATAAAAAAAGAGAAAAGACTCTCTAAGAGAGAGAGAGAACTGATGCTTTTGATTTTAAAAGCTTTTGGGGCTCTGCTTTTGGGCATCCCTTGTAACCTTTAAATTAGTGGTGAGGGCCTCACTTCTCAGAGCATCTGGACGCAGAGTCTGAGAGTGAAACCCTAACCGCTCTCTTGTACTTTGATGATTGATTAATATAAAAAGAAATACTGAAAGGGGCGCCAGTCTTTGGGGCCAATATCTCTAGGCACGGAACTCCGTCGGGCCAGTGCAAATCTATTGTGATCTGTGAATTGTTTTGAAGTGGTAATTTGGTGCTGTCGTGGTTGATTCTTGACTTGGAGTGTCCAAGTCTGTTACACCCTCCCTCCCCCTCGCCCTCGCCCTAGTCCCCCTCGCCCTCACCCTAGTCCCCCTCACCCCCTCGCCCTAGCCCTAGTCCCTCGCCCTCGCCCTCGCCCTTGTCCATCCACCTCTCCCCTCGCCCTCGCCCTACCCTCCCCCTCACCCTCTCGCCCCTACCCTCCCCCTCACCTTGCCCTCGCCCCTACCCACCCCCTCTCGCCCCTAACCAGTCCCCCACTCACCCGCCTCCCTACCCACCCCCTCACCCCTCGCCCCTACCCTTTCTCAACCTCGCCCCTACCCACCCCTCACCACTCGCCCCTACCCTCCTCCTCACCCCTCGCCCCTACCCTCTCTCAACCTCGCCCCTACCCACCCCTCACCCCTCGCCCCTACCCACTCCCTCCCCATCCTCTCGCCCCTACCCACCCTCTCCCATCCCCTTGTCCCTACCCACCCTCTCCCTTCCCCTTGGCTAGGCCCTCACCCCTCGCCCCTACCCACTCCCTCCCCATCCTCTCGCCCCTACCCTCCTCCCCATCCTCTCGACCCTAACCTCCCCCTTCCCCCTCGCCCCTACCCACCCTCTCCCATCCCCTCGTCCCTACCCATCCTCTCCCTTCTCCTTGGCTAGGCCCTCACCCCTCGCCCCTACCCACTCCCTCCCCATCCTCTCGCCCCTACCCTTCCCCTTCCCCCTAGCCCCTACCCACCCTCTCCCATCCCCTCGCCCCTACCCACCCTCTCCCTTCCCCTTGGCTAGGCCCTCACCCCTCGCCCCTACCCACTCCCTCCCCATCCTCTCGCCCCTACCCTCCCCCTTCCCCCTCGCCCCTACCCACCCTCTCCCATCCCCTCGACCCTACCCACTCTCTCCCGTCCCCTCGTCCCTAGCCAGCCCCCCTAGCCCTCCCCACCCCCTCAGCCTCAGCATATTTTGTGGGCTTATGGTCATCCCTCCTTTCGAGACTCCTTTCGAGAAGAGTGTTGTTGCAAAAAGTGTGGCAAGGTTATCTGCAAGCATGGACCAGGTCATTTTCCTCTCACTATGGTTATCAATAATAAAGATGCGCTGGATCCAAACCGAGCATATCTCTTTGCTGTGGAGCTTTATTCTGTCTATCCAATTGGGATTCTTGGATTATACAATCATACTGGATCCCGCCTATCCAAAGGCTTAAAACGTTTGCAAGCAGTGTAGTGTGTCTAAACTCCACTTTTGGGCCTAGAACCTGCTTCAAGAAAGATGTACAGATGCAGTACCTAATGGATTTCTTTCACAGTTTTTTCAGTATTTCCTCTCACCGAGACGGTGAGCGGTCTTGTGGCGGGCAACCTGTAGCAGGCTACAGTGTCACTTTCACAGGACACAGTTAGTACAGTGGTCTAGGATGTTTCACACTGGACGGACCCTCGAGGCTGGGAGTGACACGTGGCAGTGGCAGGGTATCGACGGTGGTCTAGTGGACATCGTGGCCAGGTCACCACATGGATGACATTTATGAGCCGTTGGTGGCCCTTTATGGTGTTACATATGAGTAGTAGCGGTTGGTCATCAGCATTATCTTCTTCACCTTTGGTCCAGCATCGTCCTGGAGAGCAGTGAGTCTATACACAGAGCACGTCTTCACCATCCCTGCACATCTGAGCCTCGACACCCCATTGTACCTGTGAGTCCTGGGCTGGAGCTGAGTGTGCTGCCACGCCAGAGTCTGTATCAGTTTTTGAGATAGTCGAGTCATATGTTTTGGTCTGCTGTTGTGTCTTTGTGAGCTCTGGTGACGTCTATTGTTTCCTTTCTGTTCAGTCTGTTTGAGGGAGATTCGGTCTGTTTGAGTGAGATTGTCACGCACATTGCACTGAGGACCACCCACTGTAGAGAGCACGACACATTATCCGCGCTACATACTTAAAAATAATAAGTGAAAAATGTCAAAAATAGGGAAAATAGGCTAAATGCACTGGAAAATTCCCCTCATGGAATCTGATGGATTCTGATGGGAATACTGATGTCGTGTGCAACCAGAGGATATGCATTTACACTAAGTGACTGGGCATGCACGGTCTACGAATAGACTCACAAAAGTGCCAGATCACTTCTAATCTAGACTGACTGGACTGACTGAACTCTGATCATGCTGTAGCTTGTCCACGGACACATAGGGTTGGATGTGTCACGTGACATTCCCTCCTTTTCAAAGTGAGGTACTGGTACCGAACTGTATGGCGTCGAGGGAGATCGCCAATAGCATCCGGAATCCTGGAAGGGACTCCTTGCCGGCCCACTCTGATGTGTGGGTCGTGCGGTACTTGAACTTCATAAAGGTCTGCAACGCTTGCTTCTTTGGGCCGTGCCCAAAGCGACACAAAGTCTTCTGTGGCTCCTTCAATGCTTCAACTTCGTCGAGAGTCATGCTTCCTTCTTCTTCAAGAATCTCTATGGCTGAAAATTCTTGAAACCATTTCCAACACAAAACCATGAACATACCTATTCCATGTAAAGTGAGTGGAAAAAATCCTGTCTTCCTCAAAGACCGTGCATGCAATGTAGATGAACAAAGAGACGGGAGTGCTAAACCGTTCACCACACACACGCAAACAATGAGATTGAATCTTTCTCTTATGATCTAAAGCAATCAACTGTGGCAATTCACAACGGAAATGCCCATGCTTCGTGCTCATACTTTCATGTGCTCTTTCTACAACCTTGTTGTGCCAAGGAAGAGACATGGAATGTGACTTTCTTGAATGCATACTTTTTAGCTTTTCATGAAAAATCCGCATACATTTGTGCTCATTCATGGGTGAAACGTGCTCAACATACAATATGTCATGCCTAGGAAAAGGGATCACATAAAGATGCTGACGAAAATACAGGAAACGATCACGAATGAAACACTCGAACAATGCGTGCGTATCAATCATGCGAACACATAATACTTCCTGTGAGGGTTCTTTGCACCTAGGCTCGAGAGCCAAGATCGGTTCTTCCTGAATGATCGAATCGTCCTGTGGGGAGTCTTTGGACCTCGATTCAAAAGCCAAGATCGGTTCTTCGTGATTGATCGAATTTGCAATGAGGTTAGCTTCGCTAGAAAAAGCATCCACTAACACATCATCCTTGTGAACAATCACATCATCTTCATGCAACTCATGATACTTGTGAGAAATCACATCTTGATCATGCAAATCATCATGCTCGTGAGAAATCACATCTTGATCATGCAAATCATCATGCTTGTCATTGTCATCCAAATCATTATGCAAATCATTGGCATCCAAATCATCATGCTTCTCATCATCATTCAAATCATCATGCTTATTATCATGCAAATCGTGTGTATCAAGCTGTGGAGAAGAAGAGACTGAGAGAGTCTCCGTCTCTTGAATCTCTTGCATCTATACCGGCACTTGAGAAAAGAGTCGCAAGAACTCTTGCATGTGTCGGTCGTGTTGTTCTTGTCTTGCCTTTCTTTCTGCTTCTCTTTCTGCTTTGTCTTCTGCGTGTCTGCGTTTCATTTCTACCATTCTTGCTGCATTTCTTGCTCCGTGTTCTAAAATTCCTTTCCATAAACATAAGCTCCAAGGCCTCCATAGGAGTTAGTGCAATCCTTGTTGTAGATGGGGAAGAGGGAGGGTCGGAAAAACTCCTGGTGGGGAAAATTCTTCTTCGCCTCTCTCATGCTCATCACCTCTAAGCGAAGTATCCATTCCGCTTCGAGTGATGACCATTCTGAAGTCGTGGGTTCTTGTGGTCTTGGGTTCTTAAGTTCACGAGGAACTTGGGTTCTTGGGGGTCTTGGTTTCTTAAGTTCACGAGGAACTTGGGTTCTTGAGGGTCTTGGGGTCTTGAGGTTCTTGAGGGTCTTCTTTCGCTTGCAATGTGCGGTTGAGAAGGATCTTCTCTTCACCCGAGTTCTGCTCTTTCCCGCGGGCGCACCCCTTGGCGGCCTTGCGCTCACACCAAGGTTGCTTTTTCCCACCTCACGTCATTGGCCGGCCGCTAAGTGCACGGTCTGCTCTCAATGAGTGAAAAGAGGCACAAGGGGAGGCTGGACAAGCCCTTCTTTCTTGGGATTCCTGTCACTCTTCAAAAACACGATTAGGAATCGACACACCCAAGCGAACTTGGGTTCGTGCGACCGCAACAAGCAAAAAAAATTCTTGTGATTCTTGTGGTTCTTTCCTTGAGTGATACAGAACACTGCCAAAGCTCTGATACCAATGTTAGGTGCAGCGGAATGAATGTTTGCGCTTTGCTCAAGATGAGTGCTCCGAACTGTGCTCAAGGTTCCTTTTGTTCTTATGGAAGGGAGAGCCTTCCGTTCTTAATGAGAGAATGCTATGATCACAAACAAAGTGAATGGACACTATGCGTGCAAGTGTATGAGACTGAGATAGAGAGAAGAGAGATACGACATCATAGACGTTGTAAAACCCTCCTCCGAAGGCCCCACTCTCGTCGGCGAGAGTGGTCTACTTATGATTGCACAAACTGGTACAATCTGAATGCATGGGACTGATGCAAGTCTAGGCTATGTCGACGACGACGACGACGACGACGGGGATGACGACACCGACCTAAGGGCTGAAATCTGCAATCTTTTATCTGCTGAATTCTGACTCTATGTCGATGACGACGATGCGACGACGACGCGCTGAAAACGTAGATGCTGAAATCTGCGTTTTCCGGGCTGAAACTGTATACCTTGCGGAAACTGACCGTGCGGCGAGGAACTGCTGCGGGAAGGTGAGATCTGCGAGGTTCGGGACTTTATCTGCGGGTGCTAACTGCTGAAAACTGAAAACGCTGATGTTCCTTGATGTTCTTCGCGGTAGATCTGCAAAACGCCGGGGCTGATCTGCAAACCAAAAACACTAGGGCTAAAATTCTGCTCTGCTGTCGCCAGTTGCTCTGCAAAATGCAAAACGCTAGGCTACTCTGAGGTTCTGTTGTCGCCGGAATCTGCAAAAGCAAATCGCTGGTTGATCTGGTGATGAAAACGCTAGGTGATGGTTCTGCTCCAAAAACGCTAGGTCTCTTGGGGGGGGTTTCTGCTGAGAAGTTGCTTGTTGAGCGTGGAGCTCCTGCTGCCTCTTTTGCCATTTAGTGCTAGCTTTGGTTTGCTTATATAGAAAATTACTCAATTTGCCCTACCTACTTTCCAACAAAAGTCACTCAAAAATAATAAGTGAAAAATGTCAAAAATAGGTAAAATAGGCTAAATGCAATGGAAAATTCCCCTGATGGAATCTGATGGGAATACTGATGATCATGATGTGTGCAACCAGAGGATATGTAGCTACACTAAGTGACTGGGCATGCACGGTCTACGAATAGACTCACAAAAGTGCCAGATCACTTCTAATCTAGACTGACTGGACTAACTGAACCCTGATCATGCTGTAGCTTGTCCATGGACACATAGGGTTGGATGTGTCATGTGACAGTGTGTGTGTGTGTGTGTGTGTGCGCGTGCGCGCGGCCAGTGTGTCCCGAACAAGAACTCGCACAGTGGGCACTGGGTGACCTTGCGGCCTTTGCCACAAGTGAAGCTGAAGTATGCGGGGTCTCCAACACCGTCTCAAACATGGAATTAATCCTGGAGAGTAGTAGAACCACCTTTGGGACTTTGTGTGTGTGTCCCGAACCACCTTCGAGAGTGTGTGTGTGTGTGTCCCGAACAAGAACCCTCATAGTGGGCACTGGGTAACCCTGCGGCCTTTGCCACAATTGAAGCTGAAGTACGTGGGGTCTCCAACACCGTCCCAAACGTGGAATTAATCCTGGAGAGTAGTAGAACCACCTTCGGGAGTGTGTGTGTGTGTGTCCCGAACAAGAACCCGCACAGTGGGCACTAGGTAACCCTGCGGCCTTTGGCTTAAGTGAAGCTGAAATACGTGGGGTCTCCAACACCGTCCCAAACATGGAATTAATCTTGGAGAGTAGTAGAACCACCTTTGGGAGTGTGTGTGTGTGTGTGTCCCGAACAAGAACCTGCACAGTGGGCACTGGGTAACCCTGCGGCCTTTGCCACAAGTGAAAGTGAAGTACGCGGGGTCTCCAACACCGTCCCAAACATGGAATTAATCCTGGAGAGTAGGGGGAGGTACTTTTTTCTCAAGCCTGGGAAGCAGATTGAGCTAGGAAGATCTGCCTCCTCCTCTAGCACATCTGATGTTGGGTCAAAGCCATGGTGCCACTAAGCAAAGAATGACCCGGGGCCCCGGCCGGGGGGGGGGGGGGGGGGGCGCAAGAGAGGCAGGATGGTGGCGGGGCTGCAGACGGGGGGAGGCAGCGCACACGAGGGGGATGGGGGAGGCAGCAAGCAGCGAGCTAGTATGGGTTTTTCTCTTCTTAGTTACTTGAATCTATAAATTGATTGTCCTTGTAAAAGGTATTAAGGTAACCAAGAAAAGGCGGTATGGCTGCTCCGCTGAGGACAGCCACATATATTAACACGGGTGCTAGATTTTGCTGCTGATGTTAAGACGTTCGAGCGAGATGCCCACAGCTGCCTACGACCAGAAGCAAGTTGGGGCTATAAGACCAGCAGAGAAAGCGGAGCTGATGACAATGCAGTGGGAAGAACAGTGAGATAGGGGGAGCGGCCTGCGGAAGGATCTGATAATGAGCTGGTCACGTGCAGCAAAGGAACCTGCTTGGTGTGGGCTGCGACAGTGGGCGGCCAGTAGAGATGGTGATACTCCTCAACCATCCTCTCCCTTGACTGGCTCTGATTCAGCCACAATGCCAGCCTCAGCTACTAAAGAGAAACTCTTTTCACACGGCAACTTATCCTGCAATACAATGACATAGTTGTCCGACAGATGTGCTGGTGCTGTTATAGGGGGCAAAAGTGTAATACGGTGATCTGAGAAAGCAGAGGATTGACCGTGCCTGTTGGCTGGTAAAAAGGGCTACCCTGCGGCTAACGCAAGGGCGCACATGCTTGTGGCTTGTTGATGGCAATAGGGGCTGCTACTTTCGCTAGCTGTACTGCAGAATTTGGTGGCAGAGGAAGAGAGTTGCAGACGGCTGTGAGCTGAGGCTGTCATCTAGGTGCGCATCATGTACGAGGGGTGACAGGTCAGCTGCTTTGCAATCGACGAGTTCTCAGAATGAGGGCGCCAAGGTATGGCTGGTGTTTGCACTGGTGAAAAAAATAAGACTTCAATTCTTACCACTTGTTGGCTCCTTGGGATAGTTGGTCACAATGGAATGTAAAACGCTGCTCGAAAAGGTGGCACTTTGTTGCTACACCGTTAGCCTTCACCATAAAAGAACAGGCTGCAAAGCTGGCTTGGATGGTGGATCATGAGCAGCCTAAGGTGAGGGGAAAATGATAATAAATTTATAATAAATATAGTGCATAATCAAGAGAAGATCGGTGTAATGACTCAAGGATCATGTGAAATAAGCTCTTACTTAAAGGCTTGTTTAAACTTGGATGGTGCTTAATTGAGTGCATAATTAAGGGAGCAAACTATGAGCATTTCATAATAAGATGAGGATAACAAGAGCTAAGATAATGAGGTAAGGATCATGAAGATGGGATTAGGCCTAATGAGGCTCTGATACCAGATTTACGTAATATATTGAGCTCAAGTGTTATTGTCCGTAGGTAAAAAATGCCTCACTTAATATGGTTTGCAGGATTCTTCCGAGTCTTGTCTGAATACTCTCCCAAGTGCCACGAACTAATGAACGTTTCTTTTCAATCTTGTTTGGCTGGAACTGTTGTTTGAGTTGCGTCTTTGGAGCTGTATTCAGCACAGGGACAAGTAGGCAACCTGGAAGCACTGGTTTTGCATTAACCCTCGTACTTGTTTTTGCTATCACCTCTATATCACATAGCCTCCACATTTTTACACAAATTGAGATTGGCAATTCGACTCAAAGCTTCTGCATAACTCTGAGGCATGGTCCATGCCTGATAAAGTTGTTATTTTATGACTGAGATGAACAGTAACAACCTTGAATCTGTCTGATTCTCACGAAGATTCTACAAGTACTGCTTTTTAGTGCTATTTACAACAAGGCGGCACTGTGATAGGATGTATGTAGCTGGAAACAGGGCTATATGTATGTATTGGATGAGGGTATGTTGAGTTGAATCCAGGATAGAGCTTAAAACGTATTATATTTCTTCGTCTCTTCTTCTTCTTTTTTCTGATCGTGTGCTTTTCTTCCAAGATCTATCGAGATATTACAACTTCAGCTTCTGCCATTTTAGGAACACAGATTGATTGGTCTTATTCCTGATGGTGTGTTATTGGTGTGATGTTTGATTTTAAGGCTGCCTGATAGAACATTCAACATCAAGTTTCTTCCCTCAAAATCAGGAAGCTTTTAAGAGGGGAGAATTGTGGCGATTGCGAGATCAACAAGGAAGGCCACCTGGTGTAGTTGGTATGTGGCCTTCGCGGGCAGTAACCTTTATTGATAATCACGACACAGGATCCACCCAGGTAAGATTAAGGTAGCTTTGGGAAGTTTTAAAAAACCCCGATGATTCTATATGCCTGACTAGAGTTACCTTTTATGCAGGCACATTGGCCTTTTCCGCCTGAGCATGTTCTTAAGGTACACACTGGATTCACTAAAACTTTGTTTCATTACATTTGCCTGACGACAGGGACCTTGGTACTTGGATCCTCAGGGCTATGCCTACATTTTGACACATCCAGGCTTACCAATGGTCTTCTATGATCATTTTTACGAGTGGGGCAATGCAGTCCATGATGCTATATGCACACTTGTGAGTGTTCTTCATTTTGATATAATTCTAAGTATCTAAGCATGTTTTTCGTAACTTCGTATAAAAATGTCTTATATGCTTCTGTGTTTTGAACAGATGAGAATAAGGAAACAGCAAGATCTCCATAGCAGGTCTTCTATAAGAATTCTCGAAGCAAACAGTGCATTGTATGCTGCTATTATTGATGAGAAAGTGTCCATGAAGCTTGGGCCTGGTAGTTGGCACCCACAATTGGGAGAGTGGGACCTGGGCACAAGCGGCCATGAATATGCTGTATGGCTAAGAAAAGGATGATATGCTGAATGGCCTTTCGAACAGCCCGTATTCAAATTAGTTTGTTTCTTTCAGTGGCCTGTACGATTCAGACTTGGACAAACCATGACACAAAAAATAGCAGAGCCCCGACCTGTCGGTGGTACATCCTATATGCATAAACTTTTACTATCATGCAACTTAAACAGTACCAGTTTTTATGAATCTGCCAATGTCTTTTAGAGAACTCCCTTAGCTATATCACCTGACCATATCACAGCCCATCTATGGGTCCCAGAGTTGAGGGTTGTATCAGCAACAGCGTTGTATATGTGATCCACCCTATCTCACCACATTATGGAGTTAACCATGTTTGCCTGCCATGTTCAGGAGGCCT
The DNA here is from genome assembly GCF_014529385.1 of Adiantum capillus-veneris. Taxonomy (NCBI): domain Eukaryota; kingdom Viridiplantae; phylum Streptophyta; class Polypodiopsida; order Polypodiales; family Pteridaceae; genus Adiantum; species Adiantum capillus-veneris. The sequence goes on along the minus strand of NC_140931.1, from coordinate 83,228,565 downwards.
ATCAATGTATAAGTGGTCACTGGTATGGAAGTCATTTTGTCCCAAAAGGTTGCGGGAAGCCAAGCAGAGTTAAATTTATGCATACCACTGTCTTCTGTAAAGGGCAGATTTTGAAACTTCTGGGCTCTGTCTGTTGTCATTAGCAGTATATATAGATATGGTATGGCACATGGTCTGCTAAGCCCGCATCCCTCATCCTCGTCGCAGCCCTAGGCTTATCCTCTGCACAGATTATCCCTCCACATCGCACACTCATGCAGCCCACTCAGCCCGCCACTCTGCATTTAACCATAGCACATGTGTAACAGCGGCAGTCACCAAGCCCATCTATCCCCCCGCCCATTCCCTTGACCATGCATCCTTTCGCCCATTGGCTAGTAGCCAAACAATCCCGTTGTGTGTGACGCCTGAGCATTGCCGGGATTGCTATGCCTTCTTGCAAAACCCTGGGTCTCAAGGGTGCATCAGATAAGGTCCTTGCGAATACTACTTAAATCACGAATATCACCATCACTGCAGGGAACACGATGTATAGAGTCTAACACTTGCCCGGCACCGGAAGGTAAAAAGGAGAAGTGTTATAAGCTTTGAATGGGAGCCCTGGTAAACGGCGGTAGTAACTCAGCCAGCTCATAGTTGTTTCTTGTGGATGGTTGCATACTTTGGGTGGAATGGCAAGGTAGGGTTCAAAGGTTAGCAGGTCTCTCTCTCTCTCTCTCTCTCTCTCTCTCTCTCTCTCTACCATGGAGGGGATTGATGAGCTCTTTTGGAGGATGCACCCACACTGTGTTGTCTTAGCCCCCCATTGAGTTCACCCCCTAACCCCCGCTCATATCCTACACAAGCCTAGCTAGCTGCTTAGCTCACATCTAGCAGCTTAGGATTCTCTGGTTTTTATTTTTGTTTTTGTTACTCAAGACTTTGTATGAGATCCAGGGTCCACCACATTGTAACTTTCTGGTCTCATAGGTCGCTTTGGCCTTTTGAAGACGCTAATATAACATTTCATTTCATTTCTCTCTCAGCCCACCCTCACGCGCAGCCCACCCCTCTCTGTTGCCTGTTGTTGCTATTGCAACGCTGGCCGCTTGGGCGCTCTCTGCTGCTTGCTGCTCGCTCTGTTGCTTCTGTTGATGTTGCGTCGCTGGCTGCCTTGCGTGCTGCCTGCTGCTGTTCGCCGCTGCTGTTATTTCCATCCCGCGGCACCACCTGTTGCTGCCGCCGCTCTCGCTCTCGCTCTCGCTCTCGCTCTCGCTCTCGCTCTCGCTCTCGCCCTTACAGCCTGCCACCCTCAGCTGCCCTCTTGCGCCAGCACCAAAGCTCTCATGGCAAGCATCGATGACAAATTAGAGGCCACCAATGAAGAAGAGAAGATGCGACAAGCCCGCCGTCTCAATGTACGTGTGATTGGCATCAAAGAAGAGGAAGGATCCTTAAGAGTTATCGCATCCCTTACCCCCGAAGAAGGAGAGATCAAAGCAGAAGTCCTTAAGGAGATGACCAAAGCTCTCACGGCATGTGACCGGCATCAGAGAAGAGGAGGGTTCCACACCTGAGAGCGATGGGAAAGCCCTATGCATAAAACTCAGGTACAAGGAAGAAGAGGAGCTACCCATCTCCAAAGCTTAGAGAGTCGGCAAAGACTTACATAAAAGACCCCTTATCCTCCAATTCGCCTCCGAGGAGTCTCAAACCTCATTCATCCAAAAGAGGGCCATCTTGAGAGGGCTAGAGGGCCCTCCTATCTACGACCTCACAAAGATGCAACAAGACCACCGCCGTGCGTGCTTGGAATAAAAGAAGGCGGTATACCGAGATGGTAGGGTCATCATTGATGACAAGACCATTGCATAGGGACTCGTGGCCTATGAGACATGAGGAGATTCACATTGCGGTTAGGAACGTTCATACGACCATGCTATATGGACACCTACATGCCACACAGCTCACGAGTGGCGATTGGTCAGCTAGGAGTATCATTACACATACTAGAGATAGAGGTGGGGCAAGCCCATGACATTTCCAGGGAGGAGAGAGTCTGTCGAGTATGCAGTGAGGAGGTGGAGAGTGAGGAGCATTTTCTTTGCAGATGCAGAGCTTATGATATATTAGAGGGAGATATGAGTCATTATTCAAAGCGCAACCTACCCTCTGTGAGATCATGCATTTTCGAGATCAGAGACAGGTGGGCCGCTACTTGCTAGAGATATAGAGGCATAGGGATACACTCTTGCAGCCACATACAAAGACTCGGGTGGGGGGAGACAGTCACACTTACAGATTTTTCCCAAAGGACCACACCTCCACTCCCAAATCCATCGAGGGGAGTGAGTCTCTAGTAGGTTGAGATGAGTCGGGCCAGACGACGTCGGCATGTTATCGGATGTCGGGCCCCACGACTCCACCACAGATAGATCGAGGAGATTCAGAACCAAGAGCTTCGAGCTGCTGAGGAGAGACAACCTAGGTGATGGCTCACCCAACTGCATTCATCCGAGGAGCCCTTGCTCCTGATCGTGCATTTTGCACCCCGTATTAGCACAGGATGGAGCTAGCTAGCTTGATGCATCTGCATGGCTACCTTGAGCATATAAACATGTAGATATCCCTAGTAATAGAGCTCCATAAACCCCCCCCCCCCCCGTTTAGATCCCATCATACAAGTTTGGATTATTTTGTCTTTTCTGATAAATGGAAGACATACCCACATGTATACTTGATTTGTCTCATAGGTTGACTTCGGCCTCACATAGACGTTAAATAAATAAATAAATAAATCTCTCTCTCTCTCTCTCTCTCTCAGTTCAGTCACAAAATGGCAATCTTATGTCCGCACTCGAAGACGCACATGAACGAGCGGGCATAGGTGGGCTTAATTCGTTTACCCCTTGCCATTAGTTGTCTTTTTGGCAATTGGTATGATAAAATTTTGGTGGTTTTGTTATGGGGGTTAATTTTTTTACAAATATTCCATGGGATCCATGATTCACGTCATTCAAGGCTTATTGTGTGGTTTTCAAGGTGCTTGGGATTAGGCTCTCTATCTCAGAGCTTAGAGATTGTTTGGAGGTGGCCTTTCATTCTAGTCTCACATCACTCTAGCTATTAGCACATAGTCCTTTGGATTGGAGCAAAGCATTGGCTATTTCTACACATGGAGACATGGCATGAATCTCTCTGGCTTGGGTGAGGATAGTGCATGTAAGAGATTGAGAGGGGCCTTGGGGGTTTACTTGGTGAGGGTTAGACCCATGCCAATGAAGTTCAAACCCCCACTATTAGAGCTATACTTCGCTCCTCTCATGAAGGATTGATAATTTAATCCCTCTTCTTGCTATTCCCTTGGTAATGTTAGTTGATTGGGTGTGTTTGTCCTCTACCTCTTCCCCCTCTTCATTTGTGACGATGCACTTGCAAGAAGGCTGAGGGTCTTTTTCATTTTTTGTCTTGAAGGGGGGCTTATTTTTTTTTTCTTTCACGAAGGGTGGTCATTGTCGTTGATTTCTTCGGTAAGTATTCTTTTGTGTTTGGTTGTTTAGTCCAACATGGCTTTTGCCACTATTGGAGAAAGAACAAACTAAATGTAGATGTAATCGCTACCCTTGATACATGGAAAGAAAGAAAGAAAGATTTTCTTAATGTCTCATAAAAACCAAAGATAACTAGCCTATGAGACAAAACCATGCACCAAGTATCCATCTCACTTCACTTTGCTTTGCTTCCTTCTTGTCTCAATTTTTTTCTCAAGTACTTCCCATGCTTCGGTGGATCTATCTTGCACTTGTCAACAAAACGAACTTAGTTATGACGCAATGAGACCTTTTGCTAGGTTTTGTGCATGTGCACCTTCACTAGTAGATTGATCACTAATAGTAGATTTTTCAATTTCTCATAGCCCTTTCTTCATTAGGTATCCTTTTAGCTTGGTTTGCCACGGGTGAAAATCATCGCCATTGAACCTTTTTGTTTTATTTTTTCCTATTTTGTGCTTTGGAGATGTCAACTTGGAGACTCCCATGGTTGTGTCTATCTCCTCTCAATTGCACAATCATTGTTAACCCTAAAATTGTGATAAATAAGTCAATACATCACAAATGTGTGTTGTGCTTGGATGCAAAAAGGCTTAACTTTTTGTTTGTGTGTGTGTGGAGAGAGGGTTCATCACAACGCTTGTGAACAAAAAAGTTAGGGCTTTTTGGCCAATTGATCAAGTTAGTGGCCACAAAAAAGGCACAATTATATGAGTGTGGATCTATGACAAAAAATTGGGTGTTAAAAGATGAGGCAATGTCAAATAAGAGGGTAACTTTCTTAAAAACATTGTAGCAAGCAAAGGGAGATTGTGCTTGGAGATTTTGAGCTTGCTCTATTGTGTACGATTCTTGGGAGATAAGGCCGCAAGAGTGAAAAGTGTTCAATTTGCCAGGGTGATGAAGTTTAGTACCAAAAGCAGGGAATTTTATGCAGATTGAGAAACGGGCTACTGCATCACTGAAGGGGGTTTTTCACATGATGGAGTGGAAAGTAAAATCCATGTTTAAAATAATTTTAGATATCACTATTAAAATAATATGAAGAGAGCTATAAGAGGAGAGGTTAAACATGCCAAAAGGGGGGATCAATTTGAGGACAATAAGAGGAGGAGGCTAGAGCATTTAGTTGCGAATCCTGAAAGGCATTCACGAGAAGGGAAGAAAGACAAGCAAGGACTTGAAGTTCAACGAAGTAGGATTCAAGATGAGTAAGACCAAAGAGGCTTATGAGGAAGAAAAGATCCAATGTATACAAGGGCATCTAGAAGGGCCACTCATCAGGGCACTCAAAAGAAAAAGGAGATCAAGGATCATCAAAGGGTGAGTAAGGAAAAAAGAAGAGGCTTGGACACTTATTTGGGGGGGGGGGGGGGGAGACAAGAGCAGTGAAGAGAATCCAAGAGTGGAAGCATTGAGTGGAAAAGAAGTGGACGAGGGGAATCAACGAAGAGCTTCAAAGCCAATCGAAAGAGAAGGGAGGAAGGAAAGGAAGAAGGGAAGAAGAAAGGAGTGTTCAATAAAGAAGAACTTAGATTCAAGGGCTTTCATGACAAAAAATAGGACACCCAAGGAGAAAGAAGGAAGAAGTGGAGAAGATTTAATAGAGTATGAAGGGAAGGGAGACTTGAGCTTCCAAGCCAACCAAGGAAGATTCACGAAGTAGAAGAGAGGGAGAAGATAAGAAGACAAGGTGATTCGACTCAAAGAAAGGGCAAATAAATTTTGAAGACTCACATCATCAAAGGTGAGAGAGGATTATAGAATGGGAAATTATTAAGAGTCAACATTCATAAGGGAATCAAGGACACTCTTAGGTAAGGGCAATCCAAAAGAGCAAAAACCTCACAGCATAAATTGTGGAAATGAGTGGTACTAGTTGTTACTCAATAAAACCATAGTGTTTTAGGGATATTGAATTGCATTTTTTTTCTCAGTATGTCTACTATGCCATATTCTCTCTCCAACTCATGTAGCCGAAAAGGAACCCCGGGACATACTATGCCATATTCTCTCTCCAACTCATGTAGCCAAAAGGGAATCCCTCCCCCCCCCGCCCAGGGCTAAAGTAACATTTTTTTTTTCCAAGATTCATTCTCAACTTGACATCTGATGAACCCAACATGAAACAACCAAACATGAGTAGAAGAGAAGATGGCCAAGCTACATGCGACATGTATACTATATGATTTTATTGCTTTCCTTTAGCAATAAGGAGATTAAAAAACATTCGAGATGATGTAGAGTATTTTGGTTGGAGTAGAAAGCCATAAAATAAAGCAAAAAGTAACGGATGTTATACTTGCAAAAGCGCTAGATGCGGTAAATACAAAGACAATTATCTTTGACGGATATGATTCTAAAGTTTACATTGGTTGTTATGAAGTAGAGATGCAGCTTTCAGGGATTCCAAAAGGCTAAATGCTTGACGTGATTGAACAACTAGTGATTCTAGAGCTCAGGGGTTTGCAAGTTTTTGGCCGATGCAGCTTACGGGCACCCTCCTAGTCGGACACACTATCCAACACCACATTTTTTGATATATTGTATTACATTTTTCGAGAACCTTGTAATTGAGTATTTGTAATTTGATTCGAAAGCTATACCTCTAAGATGTAAGATTTGATTATGTACTCAAGGGCTAACGTAGTCGGCTGTTGGCCATTTTGAAAGCCTAGGTATAAAGGTTAAAAGCCTTAGTTTGAATACATATTGGCTCTATCTTTGGATAAAGGGGAGCTCTATGGTACGAACTGCCAAGTGGCTACTCTGCTCAGACTTGTATCTCATGTTTGGGTAATCCAAATTCGATTCCAAAAATTGCATTGTATTCCTTGTCTCTTGCTCTTTCATTTAAGTGTAAGCATTTCAAATTCTGTTGTGGTTTGTGATTACGCATCTGCGAGCTTTGTCTTCAATTTTGAGTGCTTAAATCATTGTTTTTTTTACATTTTGACCGTAGGAGAATGTTATTAGACTTAGGGAGAGTTGTTTGGACTGTTTTGTTGCCTTTTTTGTGACCTTGTAAATGATGGATTGGGATTTTGGCACCTTGTCAGATTGCTGCTAGACTTTGTAGACTTGTCTCCTTAGACCTAATATAGCTTCCCTTAAAGTTTGTGGCTATCCAAATCCATTTAGTCGTTGAAATGGCGTGATGACCAAGAGCAGTGAGCTAGGACATAGACAGACTTTCTGATCTAAGAGTGGTGATTTCCTTATTGAGTTGATGCGTTTGCTTGTTTGGTTCACTTATTGATGAATGACACCCTGAAAGAGTCTCCATGCCCCATCCGAGTTACTTTCTTGAGTATTGATGTTAGTATGTTAGTGCTAGACAACTATGCTATAGACGTCCATTACGACGACCCACTAACATTGGCATCGTTGTGCTGGGGAATGATATGAGTGACGTAGTGTGTATTTAGAGTCTTATTTATCCAGAGAATCATCATCCATTCCATACACATTAGCACTAAAGTATCTAGACATTGGTTTAATGCTTGATTAAGTCTAGCATCGAGGAACCGGCTAGATCTATCCTTGAGGGGCAAAGAGAGTTAGGGTTGAATATCATATTTTGGATAACCGTAACTCTAAAATCTAGAAAATTTGATGGGAGAGGCCTAAAAGTTGATCCAAACTAAAAAATTTTGTGCCCAAGGACCTTAGAAAACTTATCAAAAGCAAGCTGAGAAGATTCAACAAAGTCTGTAGTAGAACATGGATCACAATCCATGTCTCCCAGAGGCATCTTGAAGCAAAACTCATACCAAATGATAGATATTGACTTCAATCTATTGAAACCAAAGTTTGGGGTCAAATTGGGGTAAACAACGCACTCAAATCAAGGAAATTGTGCAAAATCACTCGAAGTTGGCCTATCCAAATCCAAAAATATTTTGGAAATATCTTTACGATAGAAGAGACAAGGTCACAAATTTTCATGTCAAAAGGAGGTGGAACATGGATCGCAATCCATGCACCTCTTCTAAAATTCTGGCTGAAGATTGAATAGTGAGTGGCAAAGATACATGAAAACATCTTCCCAAAGTCAAAATTGCAAAAAGAGTTGGAAAAAGTGACCAAAAGAGCGATAGACAGGAACAACTAAAATAGACCTAGGATTTCACTTTTGGTTGATCAAAATTAATTGAAACCCAAAAAGATTTGATAGGTTCCAAACATCATAGTCTACCAGTTGACTAAATTTCAAGCCTAAAAGTGATGGAACATGGATCACAATCCATGTCCCCCATCTGAGATTTTTGGCAGAAACTTGTACAAAGTGTAGCTAAGACCTACAAAAACTAACCTCCCAGATTAAAGTTGCAAAAAGAATCCAAAAAGTAGACCAAAAGGGGTAGAAAAATAGTATGGGGGTGAAAAACCACAAAGTCAAATCTAGGGTTTGACTTTTAACTGATCTACACTAGTTCAAATCACACAAAAAGCATATAGCTTGTGTCAAGGTACTGATGGCAAGCTGTGTGCAAAGTTTCATCACATTTTGCCACAAAGGTATATGGAGTGCAATCCATGTCCCTTTTTCATAGATTGAGACCATGGTGATATCATAGCTAGATATAGAGTCATAAGAAGCATAGATGTCTTTTCAAAACTGAATTTGGACATCATTAGAGGATTTTGCAAGCTAATATAGGAATTGTGCGAAAGGCGTGATTATTTGGTCAAGTCAAGAATTTTTTTACTAACAAAGTGACTGTAAACTCATAGCCATTGAGTGTTTGTTGTACAGATTGCAAAGAATTGAGCATTGCATCTTGAAGTGATTTTGAGTTGAATACTTGAAAGGAACAAAGAGGTCACGTGTTAGGGTATTGCAAGAGCGATTGTTACTTAATGTATTTGAGATTAGGTAGATTCTAACTGATTAGAAACCCTACAGTAGGAGACCAAATGAGAAATATTTCCACTAAAGAGAGTATGAATAAGGAATCATTGGCTTCCTTAGAGCTGACTATAGAGGGAATTTTTCCTGCTGACAAATTATCGGAGAGATGTTACACCTATATGGATGAGGGATTCAATAGTGAGTTTCAAGGAAGGATTAAACTTGGGAGAGGGACAATCCCAACCAACACCCAAGATGAAATTGTTTCTCTTGAAATACCAATCCAAAATAAACAGAGTGCAAAAATCTACAAAGACAATATAGATCACTATTGTGTAAAATTAGAAGAAAGACTTTTGAGTTCAAGGACCTAGTGCCTGTAGACTATAATGGTGATCAATACTTTGATGATGAGGAAACAATTCATCTAGTTATGCAAAATCCCTATATTGTGAACAAATGGGGGATGACATGCACATAACAAAAAGTTGACATAGAGCCAGAGGATAAGCTACCTAAGTTGGACACTCCAAATGTCAAACTAAGGTGAGAAAATGAAGCGAGATGCATCAACATAAAAAAATTCATGTGGGGTTGTATAAATATGATAATGGTGAGAAAATACACTATTAAAAGTTTGACAAGCCCTACCTAGGAGAGTTTCCAGAGCACAAATCATTTTATGTCTTTACATACAGAGAGGGGGGATACCCACATAGTGTGATGCTTGACAAGTATCGGAAAAGGTATTCTACACTGAGATCGGAGAGAACATGAGAGATATACATACTTTGGAGGCCCACTCCATTAGTATTATGTCACTCATAGTTCCATTAGACCTACAATATTGAAGACTAGACTGCAGATGGAAAGATTGAATCGAAATAGAACGAGAATTGCCAATCAATGAGTGAATGACTCATATGATAAGAGATCCTATTACCTTGACAAAAGAAAGAAACGTGTTTCCTAAGGGGAGAACCATAGAAAAAACTTCAACTAGAGTTCCTAGTGGGGGTTATGAGGCTAGAGATGTCCTAGGAAGAGAGTCAGGAGTTGTGAGAATGGTTGAAGAAACACGATGTATGCGACCATCTTAGGTAGTAAAGTGTATTGCCAAGAAGTACAATGGATCTAGAGATCCATAGGCTCATGTTTCACTCTTCAATTAGGTTTTGAGAGCTGAATTTCCACACTTAGGTAGACATTGGAAGGAGGAGCCTTGACATGGTTCCAACCTTTGAACAATAGAGATTTCCAAACGTAGAGAAACTTTTGCATGAATTTGCGAAGGAATTCTCTAAAAGGGGAATTAAGCATAACACTATGTCCCAAAACTACAGTTTCACGCAAAAAGAGAATGATAAAGTGAAGGAAGCTTAGCTTCGCTTCAAGCAGTGCATAGAGAGGTGTCCTTTGAGACCTCTTCATAGAGGACTTGAGGAACAAGACTCTAAAAAAGGACCTGTTACCATATACATGTGGTAGTGATGTGTGTGAACACGTTAGCACCGCCGAGGCATTTTTTCCCTCTTTAGGAGGTTTTCCCCCCCGTGCATTGTATATATGCCCATCACTCTAGGGCTATCTATCTTTCCATTGCACACTAATTGTTAACATATACATGTGCTAGTGATGTGTGTGAACACATTAGGACCGTCGAGGATGTTTTTTCCTCTTTAGGAGGTTTTTTACTCCGTGCATTGTATATACGCCCATCACTTTAGGGCTATCTATCTTTTCATTGCACACTAAGTAACACACTCTCTATTGTGTGCCTTGAGCTTCCTTCGTCTTCTCCTAGCTGTGTGCGTTTCTCTGCAACCCTAATTTTACCAATTGGTATCAGAGCAGGTTGCATCCTCCCGAGCTTAGTCGCCAGCAGCTCCAGCACATGCCTGCTCATTTTCTCCAATTTCAGTGAGCTTCGGCGAGCGTTCGTAGATCGACAAAAATTTTGGGTAATCTCGTCGAGCTCAGTCTACTCAGATTTATAATTCGGGCTCGTTTCGGCCTCCGTTTCCACTGCAGGCAATACTGCATAGGCTATTTTGTCATTTTGTACAGAATTTTTATTAGTGCTGTTTTTTGCATAACAGGTGCCTTACAGTCTTCTAGGGTTTGTGCTATATAGCACGTGTTGTTCCCGCTTTATTTCTTCTATTTTTGAGCAGTTTTCACATCAGGTGCAACATTTACCATGGCTGACAACAACACAGATGTGTTCAAGATGTTTGCTGCTGAGGACAGGTTGGATGGGGACAATTACCCTATGTGGACTTATATGATGCAACATGTTCTTGTGTCAAAAGGCGTCTAGAATATTGTGCACGGCATTGATGTACGTCCTGGTTCTGAGGATGTAGGCGATGTTGAGGATGCTGCAGGTCTTGTTGCAAGGATTGCTGCTATAAGAGTTATTTTGCCTACGGCAGAACAATCTCGTTTGGATGTAAAGGATGCGGAGGCTCATGCATTGATTGCATTGTCTGTGAAGCGCACCATTGCTCCTCACATTCGTTCAACAAAATTTGCAAAACAGGCTTGGGATATTCTAGCAGGTCTTTATGCAAGCCGCAATGAGGCTAAAATTGCTTTGTTGCGAAAAGAGCTGGAATCGAAGATTATGCATGAGGAAGATAATATAGACACTTTCCTTGCGGGTGTCAAGGATATCAATGAGCAACTTATTTCTGCAGGTGAAGTCATTTTAGACAGTTTCCTTGTGCAGACTGTTCTTGATACCTTACCAGATTCATACCAAACTTTTGCTAGTACTTGGAGACTAATGACCCAAGGAAATCCTGAAGTTGTCAAGTTTGATGCATTATGCACATTGCTGTTGAAAGAGTCACTTTCCAGAAAAAATAGGACTAGGTAGTGTGCAATTGAACATGCTTTTATTGCTTCTCAAAGAAAGGGTGGTAACAGCAATGCAACCACTTCTTATGTTTCTACTGCGAGTGGCAAAACTTCTGTTCCTAATGCTTCTGTTGGCAGCAATTCGTCTGGAAATTTTGGTGATAAGGGAAAAAATAAGATGCGTTGCCATTATTGTAAAGCTAATGATCACTTGATCAAGTAGTGTCCTAAGTTAAAGGCCAAAGAGGCTAAGAACAAAGAGGGTGGTTCCACTGCAAATGTTGGCTCCACTACAAATGGAACCATTGTTGAGTCTTCTATGAAAAGAGACTGTGATGCTGATGTTGATGCAGAATGGGCTTTTAGTGCAGAGTGCACTTACAATTTTGCTGTCCATGATGCATGTATGTTAACAGCTTCACATGTGTTATTTCGACATCGGTGCTACAAAGCACATTACCTCACATCGTGAATTGTTCACCTCTCTTGAGTCTGTCCCTCATGGGAATTCAGTCACTTGTGCCAACAATGCCTCTTATCCGGTTCAGGGGGTTGGAAAGATTGTGCTTACTGCTGAAAATGGCAGTTCTTTCATATTTGTTGATGCACTTTATATACATGGGATCCAGAAGAATCTTTTGTCTGTATCCACACTTGCTAGACTTGGATTTGTAGTCAAATTTGTGGATGACAAATGTATAGTTTATGATCTCAGTTTTGGTGATGAAATTGTTGCATCTGGCCTTTTGTGCCGTGGGTTGTATAAGATCACTTTGTATGAAAAGTGTGGACAAAATTTGCAAATGTACTTGCTGATTCAAGGACTATTTCAGATGCAAAACTGTGGCATGCACGTTTTGGGCATTGAATTTTACCAGTTTGCTACGTTTGCAGAAATCTGACATAGTTGCTTCTTTGCCACCTCTTGAAGCACCTGTCAAATTTGTTTGTGAAGGCTGTATTTTGGGTCAAATGTAGCATTCTAAGTTTCCAAAGGATGGTTCAGTTAGGGCCACATGTATGTTGCAATTTGTGCATAGTGATGTTTGTGGGCCCATGCAAACTCCATCCTTGGGCAATTACCTATACTTCGTGACTGTCATTGATGATTATTCCAGGCATACATGGGTATTTCCGCTTAAAGAGAAGTCCGAAGTTTTTATGTGCTTCAAACAATTTTAGGCTATGGCTGAAAATGTATGTACTATGTGCACCCTCCGTTCCGATCGAGGGGAGGAGTATATGTCTGATGAATTTAATGCATTTCTGGCTACTCGTGGGATAAAACACCAATGTACAGTGCTATATACGCCTTAGCAAAATGGTGTTGCTGAGAGGAAAAATAGGTCTCTTACGAAAATGGCAAGATGTATGGTCAAGAGTCAAGCTTTACCACGTTCGTTTTGGCTCGAGGCTATCATGTGTGCCACATATGTACTGAACATGTGTCCTAGGAAAGCGTTGCAGTCTATGACTCCATATGAAGCATGGCATGATAGAAAGCCATCTATTGAGCACATGCGTGTTTTTGGCTATTTGGCTTATGGTTTAGTGCCACAAGTGCAACGCAAAAAATTGGATGATAAGGCTATCAAATGTATTTTTGTTGGTTATAGTGCTGAAAGCAAAGGTTACAGGTTGTATCATCCGCAAATAAAGTGTATTTTGGTTTCACGGGATGTAGTGTTTGTGGAAGATTCTGTTCAGCCCTTGCTGTCATGTACTAGAGAGAGTAATGTAAGCCTGTAGCCATCCACGCCGACGTGGATGGCTACATGCAGTTTTGAATTTTGAGAGAGCACTCTGTGACTCAAAAAACGAGCACTTGCGATTTTTTTGTAACATGAAAACGAGGACTAAAACACTTAAAGGCATCAAAGCATTGTTTAAAATTTTTGCTAAAATGCTAAAAATGTTTTAGGTTATCCACACACTCTCTCTCTCTCTCTCTCTCTCTCTCTCTCTCAAGTTTGCTGGAATGCTTTTGAATAATTCGAGAAAACTACCTGTAGCCATCCACGCCTACAGGCAATTTTCAATTCGAGGAGAGAGCACTCTGTGAGCCAATAAACAAGCAAGCGTAAATTTTTATAACCAAAATTTTGCATCAAAGCGCTGTTAAATGCTTGCTGAAATGCTTCTACATAATTTGAGAAAACTACCTGTGGCCATCCACACCGGCGTGGATGGCTACAGGCAGTTTTCAAATCGGAGAGAGAGCATCAAAGCTGACGATGAAATTGAAGACTTTAATGCATTAAAGCACTGGTAAATGATTCCTGAAATGCTGTTTCATCATTCGAGAAAACTACCTGTAGCCATCAACGCCGGCGTGGATGGCTACAGGTAGTTCTTAATGAGCTACCTGGTGGGTGGTCGTCTCGAGGTTGATGCTCTCCTCACCATCGATGGCAGACGGCAGGACGCAGGCAGCAAGCTCGATGGCAGTCGACAGAGGCACTATGCAGGTCGACCCTCTCTTGGAGTCGGCAGTCGACTATGTAGGTCGGCCACTCTTGCAAAACGCAGTCGGCACTACGCAGGTCAGTCGACGATCGACAGTCGACAGTCGTCAACAATCGGCAATTCTCTATTGGTGAGTCAGCAGTCGTCGGCGGTCTCGGCAGTCGTCAGTCGTCAGTTCTCTATTGGTGAGTCGACTTGGCAATCGTCAGTCGGCAGAGGAAGGTATTGCAGATGAAGGTGCTATGAAAGAGCGCTCAGGCTGAAGGTATTGCAGAGCTATGGAAGAGCGCTTAAGGCATACGAGTGAAGGTGTTGCAGAGCTATCGAAAAGCGCTCAGGGCAGGGAGGAAAGAGAGAAGAAGAGAGAGAGGGGAAGCGTAGGAGCAAAGGGGAGAGAGATGAGAAGGCATGAGCTGGAGTATTAATTGAACTCTAACGAGTTTAGGTAGAGAAAGAATAGTTTATGGAGACACATATCAGAAATTAGAAAAGTGGGTCAATAATATTTATCTTATTTTTAGCTATTATTATCTAGGCAATGTATTTTTTAATTAGTTTTTAAACGATCTCTTGTTACTGTCAGTTTTTAAACAAATTGTCGATGCTCCAAAAAAACTTAGTTTAGCGTAATCCCATCTTTAAATTTTGAGATTAAACTTTGGAAAATAAATTTTAGGGTAGAAAAAACTTACATTTTTTGGAGGGTTTTATTAGATTTTTTCAAAATACCTCCAAATTTTTCACCGCTAAAGGTTTTCTAAGTTTTAGGAAAAAGGTTTTTTTGAGCCTTGCTCTAGTAATGATGGACATAAAATCGTTGGTATTAAATATGAAAGGTGGAGGGCGTAAAACTTTTTTCGTATCTTTTTGATAGTCATCAAAAAGTGATTCCGTTGAGAAAGATCTACCTTTAATGATTGACAATGAACGTGATTTTTTTAATACTATAGATATTGTATTTTTTTAATGTTTGTTTGTGTCAACTCTTCAGATTTAAAAATATTGTCATTTTCTCTTTGGAGAATGAGTTTGAGATTGCCATGTTTCTGTTTCAAACTCTGACATTTTCCAACAAATACTATGAAATTACACAATAACCATATATTTTAACATCAAAATGAGCAGATGTATCACAATCTTTGGCAATAAGCGTGGTTAGAAGTTGGTGCTGATGTCTGAAAACAGATTCTTATCACTGAAGGTTTCTTCCTGAAAAGAGCATTTTGAGCTTGATGGAGTCCATATTAGTCTTCATCCACTTACTTTATCAGGAACACAGGTAAAGATGGAAGCCACACAGTCTGAAGAAGGTGATCAAATATTTATGCTTGATCATGAATTACATTAGTTTTACAAGGTTGACATAAGCACTGAGCATGATATCGAAAGCATTTTAGGGGAAAAACAACGAAAAGTCTAGAAGACAGTTTTGGTAGCTCTAGTGTTGTGGCTCAGATCAGTGTTATTGATATGATTAAATGTATGCCTTTGCAACGTAATCTATACATTGCGCTTCATCAAGCAAAGAAGGTAGTCAATGTCAAAGAGCTTCCAACTTACTATGATGGCTATATTGCATTTGTGCTACCACCAGCTGGTCTTTCTTCTAGTATGAGTGGCATGGACCAGAGATATGACAGCCACATGTGGTCTGAGTACGTGACTTGCAGTAGTGACAATTTTAAAGGTGTTGTCAGATTTAGTAGATGCTCTGGTCACTTGCGATGCATTAATATTGATTGTCCTCACTATCTGAGATCTAAAATGTCCAATGAATGCCATTGGAAAGGTCGACTTAGTAAAACAAGTCCAAAAGGATTGATTTCATCTGACTACGGCACATTGTCTTGCATTCATTGTGGGCAAATGCCAAAATGTATTGCTATTTGTCCTGTTGTTGTTTACTATTGCTTGCCAATAGATAAGTTTAAATGTACAAGGTGTCTTTTGCACCTGAGAGAACATAATCACCCATGTGCAGAAGGGAGGAGCAGGCTAGTAGAGGGCCACATTAAAGAAATGTTGATTGATCGTGCTGCTCGAGATCCCTTTGTGACAGCAAAACAATTAGAAAGATCTACTGCTCAGGATCTCATCATGGAAAAGCTTATAGCAAGAGATTCCACATCTATTGCTATGATTGAAGATGGGGAGTTTTTTGAATTCTTGGACGGTATTATCCCACTTTCAAACAAAAGAAGAATTGAAAGAAGCTTGGTGTCTGCAAAGAGTTCCAAGAATATCATCGCAAAGGTTTTGGAAGCTGTTCTGGAACTTAAAAGCAAATGCAGGTATCCATTTCTCCATGGTATATTATTTCCTGGTCAATTGGGTGAAAAAATGAAACCTCATGTGTTCCAAATGTCAGTAAAGGGTCCTGGCAACGGAGTTGATTTGGTGAATTGTATGCGTCCAGGTGGCAATTTAGAACAGATGTGGGTGCACTTTGATCATGTGCATCGTGTGAATGGATGGCCGACCATGTCTGCCCATGTTTATGACCCTTTTGTTTGAGAGTTTCTTACCATTGCCACATGTGAGTTCATGGTAGAAAACAAATATGCTCAAATTGAATTCTGGAAGATGTTTAACAGTGTGGTGAAGGAGCAAGGTTTTGATAAGCCAAAGTTTGGAGGATTCATGGCTGATGAAGCAAGTGCAAATTGGATAGGTGTGCGCACTGTCTATTTTGGTGGAGCAAAGAAATCTATTCCGGACAAAGAAAGATCTTGTGCTTTCCATTGGGAGCAAAGTATGGTTCGTCATACTGTCGAGTGCATACGTCCAGCATTTTAGGACCACAAGATTCAATGCAACAAATGGAGAAGTGCACCTACAGAGAAGCTTAGGGGGTTCACCTTACATAGTATGTGACCCATCACGTGAGTTCAACAAAAGGGTATTTAAATCCCTTAAAACTTATAGAAATAAATTTACATAAGGATATGTTTTTTACAAATCTCAAAAAAATTTACAAAATTTAAAAGAAAAGGGTTCATTATATTTCTTAGAAAATTCATAGAATAGGGATTTTAGAAAAAGAGCCCGAACGCACGTGATATAGTGGTCTTAAATATAGTGAACCCCTCGGGCAGAGAAGGCAACAGAGATTTGCAAGGAAGAGATCAGGAGATTTTGGATAGCAGGAATGGCTATTGGTAGTGAGATTCTTGCTTTAGAAACATGGTTGGGTTGGTGGGATGTACGAGTGCCTCATTGGGGAGAGAGATTTGTTTTGCAAGATGCATCGGGGGTATTTGTTCCCACCGCAAACTTGTCTGAATCCAAACATGCAAGCATGCGTGCCTCAGTTGGTTACAAGGATCACATAAGTTTGTACGAAGCTGCAAGTGCAGACATGGCTTTAGTTGTGCTTCAAATTGTGAAGTATAATGCATATCTGAAGGGCATTGGGAGTTCCACCGGTCCAGGTATTAAAGACTTGGCAGATCGATTTATGAATCAACCTTTATCTACTACAGCAACAGGGAAGAAGTTGGTTGATCTCACACACTCTTCAATGCATGAAATGGGTGTTAATAGTCCCTAAATGAATAGAGCAGTTCTTCGAGAAAAGAGTATTCAAAGAAAGAGGCCGATTTTTGTTGATTCCAATGTCATCTTGGAGGAGGATAGCCACATACTAGAATATGTTACTGTGACAACTTCAATGGGTGGGACCCAAAATGTATCTATTGATGGGCATGAGCCATGGCCCGAGGTTTATGTGGCCAAAACAGTTTGGGCAATAAGAAGAACAGAACCAGGACGAAAGATGAATTGTTTTGGTGTGTTGTCAGAGAGTGGCAATCGCTGTGGGCGGTCCATTAATGAGGGTGTCGTGGATGTCAAAAGAGGGGTGGAATCCCCATGTTTTTGGGGATGTAGAAAATACCCACCATCTGATTCACGCCCGTGAGGCTATGTGGAAGGGTTCATTTGGTTCTGCAACTCCAATAACATGCATACTTGGAAGGTTCACAACATGGTTGAAGGACCGCCAGGTCCTGCTCCAGGTGTTTGGGTGGTTGCAGATGGAACAAATCTGCAAGCTCAAGAGGTGGATCAGTTGCAAGCCAATGGTAACATTTTGCAAGCAGGAGGCACATTTGCTAGGATGCGCGAAACTATTACAATGGCCCAAAGTGCTGCTAGTGGCATCATGCCCAAATTTAGAGATGGCAAGCATGTGAAATGGAGATCAAAGTTAACAAAAGAATTTCACAGGAAGATTGACTTGAGTAGAACCATGACAACAGAGTTGGTACAAGAAGTCATAGTGGTAGGCAATGAAACACATGTTTTCTATGTTAAGACTGTGGGATCAACTACGAAAAGAGGACATATTCAGTAACAATGTCAGATTTTCCTAGATGCACTTGCAAAGATTTTCAGACTCGTGAAAGTAAATGCCTTGGGTATATGCCTTGTAAGCACATGTACTTCATATTTTTGCGAGTGTTGGGTCTTAACCCAGAGGCACATGAGCTCATTCATCAAGCTGTGCTGACAAAGTGGAGTTATTTCAATCACTTGGAGGTGCAAGAATAAGCATGTAAGATTTAAAGTTTTGGAGCTAATATACATATTTACTCGTAAAGTCTATAAGTGTTTTGGAGGAGAAAAGGGTTCGGATGACATTGTTCCACTCGCAAAGTCGGCAAGTGGAAAGAAATACATTGTGGTGGCAATTGACTACCTTACTAGGTGGGTCGAAGCCAAAGCTTGAAGGAGGTCAAAATTGCAAGTTTTGGTTTAGTTACAAACTCGAACAAGACTTAGCTCATGCTTTTAAAATTACCAGAAATGAGGTCTCAATCTTTGGATGATATCTTGTACATTGCAAGTTTCAATTTTGTTACAAACTCCAACGAGGTTTAACTCAAGCTTTTAAAATCTTAAGAAATGAGGTCTCGATCTTTGGATGATATCTTGTACATTATGTCACAAAATTAGCATGTCATCCATTTATACTCACATCTATGTAGGAGTTATTGACCATGTACTGTTTTGAGCGAGTAATACTAATCAATTTGATCTATTTCCTTCTAGCTCATGAGTCTATCTCTTTTGTGAATGCGACTCTGTCACATCCACACTAAATACTGGAATTGGTAGTCGATCAAAAGACCCTTCCCTTTTGATAATTCATCAAGAAATCTTTCCTAGTACGGTGTTGCTTAAGTGCATGCCATTGCTTGTGTGTATGAGGCCACACACGTACACTTTCACATTGACATATACTTTTCCCAAGTCAGTCAAAGTATACTATATTTCATTCTTAGTGCGGTAGAGTTCTAAACCTTTGTGTGTCCAAATAGGATGCATGCGTGACCATTTGGAGCCCTATGGTTGCAAGAAGAGGATGCACGTGATGACAGAAACTTGAATTATACTTGTGGCTTGGGGATGGTAGGGTGCTAGTATGCTAAGATATTTTAGGTATCTTACAACACCCTTGGTCCAAAGGATGTATTTGTGGTATATGACGACACTCACCAAAATCACAAGTAGAGAGACTAGTCTTAGTCGTTTGCCTCTCCCTATGTTCTTGTGCTAGCTCTCTCTTTGGTTTGCAATACATGTCTATAGGTGGCATGGGGTGCTTGAGGGGGATCTATGATTGATTTTATGAGTATCTAACATGTCCTTTGGATGCGTACACACACACACACACACACACACACACACACACACACACACACACACACACACACACACACACACACACACACACACACACACACACACACACAAAGGCAAGTACGTTACGAATGGTGAGTTCCCAACCGTATTTTCCAAACTCATTGTCATTTACTATATAGAGAGAAGCATTTGGGTGAGGCCATGAGCTTGGCCTTGGATGAAGCTGGTGAACTAGGGGTGAACTACTTGACCCCAAGATAGATTCACTTTGTTCAACAACCCACTCAAAATCACAAATAAATCTCTCAAATTTGGAACAGAAAGAACTAAGTCCCTCTCAAATTTTACAAAATAAAGAATTCAGCCCCAAAAGTGACTTTCTTAAATTTGGATGAGGAGGAACTAAATATGTCTTAAGATTTACATTATATAGATATAATATAAAAAATGTTGACTCCTCGAGTCTGAACTTTTTCTTCTAAAATTAAAACAATGAGTAGTTGCAATAGGCAAGTTAGGGTAGACTCTGATCATATATAGCCATCACTTAGGCTCCTTCACCAATTACAATTTATACAACCCTCCTATAATGGCTAAGCTACAATCTTAAGTTAATTTGAACGAAGCATCCATTTGAGTCATCCCCCCCCCCCCCCCCCCCCCCCCCCCCCCCCCCCCCCCAAAACTCATATACACACACACCAAAACAGAGAGAAGTTTGTCAATTATAATCATCAACATTACCATTAAGAATTATAGGAGAAATTCTAATTATGAATAGCAACATTTCCATTAAAAATTACAGGAGCGGAGGATGCTTTTGACATTGCACATTATTCTAAATACGGTTGAACTTAATGAACATGATATAAATATTGGGATTAGTACCTCACATTTATATCCGAGCAATTATAAGCCCTAATATGTGAGCAATAATTCATAATGTTTACATTTTATGAATGGGATGATGAATAATTACTTGTACCTAAAGCACTAATCAGGTGCTTCTTGGAGCGTGTCAATGCAACACCAGTACTAGAGTCATGTAAGGGCCGCCTGCAATTCAGAAGGGGCTATGGATAGCTTATCATATAGTAAAAGATATATGATTGCTAGATGATTCACTAGCTCCAATACACACATCTAGTAAGAGTGCAAACTAGTAAAAAAGAGACAACTCGTAGATATTACATATAGTAATTTTGTTACTATATGGAGTGTTGAATAGCCATATGGCAATTTAAGTCTCAATATGGTAAGGAAAATGCTAGCTCAATGTAGCAGGTGACTCAGTCACTAGTTTGACCTTACATATCGGTGTTTTCAAACTAGTAAGTAGCAAGGACATGGGTCCTATGGGCAAGGCCACCAGCACGGTCGGACAATGTGTATGCTAGGGTGAGGCTATAAGATAGCATGATTGGGTGGAGACTAGCACACATAAAAAATATATGATTGCTAGATGATCACTAGTAAGAGTGCAAACTAGTAGAAAAGAGACAACTCATAGATGTTACATATAGTAATTTTGTTACTATATGGAGAGTTGAATAGCCATATGGAAATTTAAGTCTCAATATGGTAAGAAAAATGCTAGTTCAATGTAGAAGTTGACTTAGTTACTAGTTTGAACTTACAGATTGGTGTTTTCAAACTAGTAAGTTGTAAGGACATGGGCCCTACTACGGGCAAGGCCACCGGCACGGCCGGACAATGTGTACGCTAGGGGAGGCTATAAGATAGCAGGATTGGGTGGAGACTAGCACACGTAAAAAATATATGATTGCTAGACGATTCACTAGTTCCAATATACACATCTAGTAAGAGTGCCCACTAGTAAAAAAGAGACAACTCGTAGATGTTACATATAGTAATTTTGTTACTATATATAGAGTTGAATAGCCATATGGAAATTTAAGTCTCAATGTTAAGAAAAATGCTAGTTCAATGTAGCAGGTGACTCAGTTACTAGTTTGACCTTACATATCGGTGTTGTCAAACTAGTAAGTTGTAGATGTAACATATAGTAATTTTGTTACTATATGGAGAGTTGAATAGCCATATAGAAATTTAAGTCTCAATATGGTAAGAAAAATGCTAGTTCAATGTAGCAGTTGACTCAGTTACTAGTTTGACCTTACATATTGGTGTTTTCAAACTAGTAAGTTGTAAGGACATGGGTCCTACCGGCAAGGCCACCGGCACGGCCAGACAGTGTGTACGCTAGGGGGAGGCTCTAAGATAGCACCTTTTCACTAGTATCCGAGCTATTTTTTGGGAAAGGGGAAAAACGAATTGCATGTGCATGTGACTTGCTACTTCTCTCCCATGACCTATAGACAGTGACGTCTCCGCTGTGCAGCAAAAAGAAGGTAGGGATAGCCTCCCATGCGTAGACAGACAACAATCACCTCACATACGTCCTCCATAGAGGACGACCAAGACAGGCGATCAAGGAAAACTTGATCGGCAACTCTACAACACCGAGGCTCCAATGGCTTTCGTTGGCCCGCTTAACCCTTGCATGAAGGAGGGTTGAACCCACCCCATGAGGGTAAGAGGGCAACACTTTACCATCAATCTATTGAACCTTGTTGTGTATAAGAAGGAAAGATAGGATACTTGTGTTGAAAAGAAAGCTAGAAGGAAAGGGAAAGCTTCAAACTTCAAAGAAGTAGTTTCACCCTTCTTTTTCACTTCTTGGAAGAAGCCAAGTTTTCCTTCAAAAATTCTTTTTTCCTCAAGGAGGTAGCTTCAAAGTGAACAAAAACCTTCACAAAAACAATGTGTTTTTGTGAAGAATCAACAAAGGTGTTCTTACGACGAACGACATGTGAAGCGCTACAATTTTCGCAAGGCGAGGTTCGCATGAAACACAAATCGCGGAGCATAAAAAACACAAAGACTTCAAGCTTCATAAAGTACAAGTTGACGTTTTTTTTTTCTCTCTTTACATTAGTGTGTGTTTACCGTGGCCAGTGAGGATATCCCACCTACAAACACTTTTCACTTTGCGCACGTAGATCAAAATCAGAGCACAACGAGTGCTACTGACACTAATATGGATGACGATGATGATCTAGGAGATCATGGCCTTGTAGGTATGGCTGTTTTCAAGACTTTGGAAAATTGGAAAAGCATACTTGAACGCAACCTCTCTGCATTCAATGCAAATGTTACCAATCTTACGGAGCTACTTGTGAAATTTATGAATTCACAGACGGCTCAAGGAGCCACAAGTGGCATGATTCAAGGAAATCAAGCTCGCACTACTTAACAAGTGCTTCAGAATATGTAGAAGGTAGCAATGCATTACTTAAGAATATCACCATTCCTGAGTTTCATGGGGAAGAGTGTAATCGCAACAAAGATACAGTCAATACGTGCTTACACAAATGGAGTGATATTCATAGATTGAGACACACCCCATATATAAAGACGGCTGTGGAAATAAGTCTATCTCTTAAAGGCAAGGCCTATAAGTGGTGGATGACATTTCCAATAGATGCTCGTCCTTCGTCTTGGGTTGCATTTCAAGCTTCTTTCTCCAAAGAATTTATGGACTCCAATGAAGAAGATAAGAATTGGTTAGCATGGGATGCATGCCGCATGTCTGGCCTCTCTCTCACACAGTACCTTTTGAAGTATCCAAAAATCATATTAAAACTAGAAGGTCTAGATGAATTCCAAAAGATACGCGGTTTTAATAGGGGTCTTGACAAAGACTATCCTCTTCATGTCAAGACCCAACATCCAAAAACTTTGGAAGAAGCTATCAGTCATGCCCAAAGATATGATGATGACCAA
The DNA here is from genome assembly GCF_014529385.1 of Adiantum capillus-veneris. NCBI lineage: Eukaryota > Viridiplantae > Streptophyta > Polypodiopsida > Polypodiales > Pteridaceae > Adiantum > Adiantum capillus-veneris. The sequence continues at coordinate 83,205,399 of NC_140931.1, read as the reverse complement.
GAGAGGAAGGGAAATATTACCTACTCTGATAATGGTTTTGCTAAAAGCAATGTGGCTAAGAGCCAATGGCGAGGTAAATCTCCCACATGTTCCAAGAGGAATAAGCGAAAATCTACCTCTCCATGCCCACAAGAGGCTAAGAAGCCTAAGCAATCACGAGATAATCCATGTGGATCTCTCAGCACACTGATTTCAAGCGTGCAAAGGAACACAATTTGTCTTTTAGATGTCTTTCAGACCAGCATAACAAGAAAGATTGTCCTCTTTTGCAAGGCAAAGAAAAGGCCATGCACACAGTGCATGGCCTCACATTAGATTCATCTCCTAAATATTGTGCTATAGAGGTTCTTCATATGGAAGAAAAAAAAAAGTGTTGTGTACTTGCTTTAATGTGGAAGCCCACCTTTGGCCCCCATGATTTGTTTTGCATGCATGGAACTATTAACAGACAACGTGTTTGTATTTTAGTGGATGATGGTGCAATTCGTAACTTCCTGAACTATAAGCTAGTCAAGGAATTGAAGCTTACACAAACTCCCTGCTCTCACAAGTATGTGGTCAAATAGATGTCTAGCAATGATAAAGAAGTATGGGACACGGTAGTTCAAGGGGTTGATCTTATTGTTCAAGATCATACGATAACCCTTGACTTTCAAGTTATGAACATGGACCGTGCTGACATACTTTTAGGACGGGAGTGGCTGCATGGTTTACAAAACACATTGCACACTAGTTATGAACACAACTCATTATCCTTTATGGCCAATGGTAAACATGTGCTTTTGCTTGGTGAGAAGAATATACCAACTGCACCTCTTATATGTACAATTGAGCTTTCTATTTACTTTGTATTTCTATCACATACCTATTGAGGGCTTTTACAAATGAGAAGTTTGGGATTGCTCAACAATGATTTGATTTATTTTCAAAAGGAAATAGGAAAAATTATCAGTCTACATAAATTAGTTGTTGAAATGGCCATGGAAATACACTTTAGATCTTCATTTAGCTTTGTACTTTTTTTCATCAAGTCATATTCAGTCTACATAAATTAGTTGTTGAAATGGCCATGGAAATACACTTTAGATCTTCATTTAGCTTTGTACTTTTTTTCATCAAGTCATATTCAGTGTTGAACTTAACTTCCTAAAAAGTATTCTATTTGCAAAAGTCTCTACAAGCAACAAAGGTGGCTATTTTTGTACAAGACTGGTGTTAATGTCAATGAAGGATCGAAAGTGTGGGTAGAGACCAAGTACAAAACTATGGCAAAAAAAGTAAAACCATTGGTCTTACCTTTACCATTGGATTGCAAAGAGAACTGCTCTAGCTTTACAGAATCGAAGGTCTGCAGAGTGATCATCACTTGCATTCGTTGCTACATTAGGCATGTTCCCAACCTTGATGTGCACTAGGAAATCTTGATATCCACTTTTTCTTGCACCTTCCTGATTGCTTTTTACAGGAGCCATCTCTGTGACAATTTGATCAAATCAATTCAATGTTGTGCATGTGATTGAGAACATTCTTAATGATGGTCAATACCTTGATGCATACTTCTTTTTAAACCTCAAGGGTAGGTGGAAATGGGAGAATTTATCTCCAAAGCAAAAAATAATAACATATAATCTAAGCTGCAAGTGCAAAAGTTCATTTCTATTTATTACAAACACATATCAACAAAGCATCAAGCACACATTCTATGGTATCTGATCATTTGCGTGTGGGATTTCATAAATTGTAACGCTATGAATACAATTTGAGAAGACATTTTTAGTTGTGCAGACAAAAGCCACATCAAATATTCTCTACTATAGGCATCATGCATTCTCTAGTCTTCGTAGGAATTTTTTTGGTTATGTTTTTCAAAAGTTTCTATGGAAGCGAACTACTACTGGCAGGTTCTTCAACTTATTCAGTAGTCATGAATATTCCATCTCTATATGAAGATATGTACTCTCTTTACCTCTTGTAAAGTCGTCTTGTAAAACTAGAGGGTGATTGGAGGTTTCGAACGTGCATGTTTGGCGAGATGACAATCACTGCTCTAAGCCATACGGATGAATGCCCTACATGATGCGATTTGCGCTGAATAAATTGAAGAAAAAAACTCATCAAGACCCCCCCCCCCCCCCCCCCCCCCCCCCCCCAAATCATCGGGGTGCTCATCTCACATTTCCAAGCTCCCTTGCCACTTCTATCAATATTTTGCAAGATTAGGCTTATTAAGTCCTTTTCTAAAATAGATAAGACATACTTAGATCTCCTAATGGCGTCAAAAAAGATAAATTCACCACTTAAATAGTGTTAGGAAACTTTAACACTAGGTTGGTAATGGGACACTTTTATGTCCTATTAAGTGACCATTTTCCTTGAATTATTTCAAGAGTTTCAAAATGGATTTTGGGGTGCTATCTATCTAGAAAGTTGTCTCATGAGCTGAAAAAAACTCGACATTTTTTTGGAATATCAATTCCATCTTTAACCTTGTCCTTGCACAACATTTCACAAACTAAACTGTGTGAAAAAACGGGTCATGTTTTTGGCTTTTTTAAATTTTTGCAACTATACCACTCTAGAATTCATGTTTGTGAGGTCTATAATGCTAGAGAACTATCTTTAGTAGTCCTCAACATGTCCTGATGCTTCTAGGGAGAAATAAATGTTAAAGTTGTAAGTTATGACCAAATTACAAAAATTGTCAAATCCTGTTTTTTAGCCAATTTTAGCTCTTCTATGATTTTTTTGGTGGCTTTCATGATATCCAAATGCAGTTTTGATTTTCTATGTCGCATATTGTAACATAAAGCTAATATTCCTTGAGTTTTGGGGCACCTAATACCCTATTTTGCATAGTAGACAACGATGATTGATTTTTTCAATTATAGAAGAAAACGAAACATTCTAGTATATCAAGTATAGCTTTTTCAATATTGTTAGTTTCTTGTGACAACTACATGCATTTTGTAGGTAGTAACCATATCTAGTCATAAGGATCATAAGGATCAAATTTGGCTAGATATTGAATAGTTTCTATGGGATTCTACAACTCATAATGTTGAACCCAGATTTTTCATGTTTGCTGTATTTAGCACTTCATCTTTGTCCCCAAGATTCCCCTTGGTAAGAGATGTAATATTCTTTTGACATGCTCCATGGCTCCTTATGAACCTAAAGAACAATAGGGAACTAAGAAAACATGCATATATTATTTGTATTGAGCGTGGCTATAGAAACTTTGATGATAGGTTTGCAGAATGGTAAAAATTCAACTTTTTTGTACCTATTTCTTTTGGCAAAACAAAAAATAGTGAGTGAGAAGCAATCATATGTTCTGGTCACCAACCCATTGAAGTTAACTAGGGAATTTATCTCAAGTCCTACAAAAATCCCTAATCTTACTTTTATGCAAAAAAACGTAAGAAATGACTGTTTTGATGAAAATGTACTGGTCGATCAACTTTGGAGGCTTGGTGTGACCAAACGATGAGAAATTTTACAAGTTTCTTATTTTTTACATGTGTAGAAGGCCTTGAACTAGAACCTCATGAAAGGATTTTACAAAATGAGTGGATCTACTATGGTTTTGGAGGTTTTTTTCAAAACCCTGAAAGGACACTTTTATGTCCTGTTAGGTTACCAACCTAGTGTTAAAAAGAACAAAAGGCTACTAACAAGTGATAAAATTATGAGGCCTGCCTACAAGCATTCCTATGTATACATGGAGAGAGAGAGAGAGAGAGAGAGAGAGAGAGAGAGAGAGAGAGAGAGAGAGAGACCACTGTCTAGACACCGTCCAAGCCTCAAGGGGAGAGAGAGAGAGAGAGAGACCGATGTTCAAAGAACTTTTCAGACGTTTCCAATTCTCGGAAGTCGGGACTCTGTAGTCTATGAACTTTAATTAACTTTTCAGGCCTTAGAAGTTCGAACCTTCAAGGCAAATAGAGAGAGAGAGAGAGAGAGAGAGAGAGAGAGAGAGAGAGAGAGAGAGAGAGAGAGAGAGAGAGAGAGAGAGAGAGAGAGAGAGAGAGAGAGAGAGAGAGAGAGAGATGCTTGTCAGCAAGCCAATTGGCAATGCTTGAATGCCCAACATGAAGGGAGATAGAGAGAGTAAGCATTGAGAAAGAAAGCACTGCTAGTCGCTAGCATGCAAGCCATCATCCATGAAAACACAAATGTGTGTGTGTGTGTGTGTGTGTGTGTGTGAGAGAGAGAGAGAGAGAGAGAGAGAGAGAGAGAGAGAGAGAGAGAGAGAGAGAGAGAGAGAGAGAGAGAGAGAGAGAGAGAGAGAGAGAGAGAGAGAGAGAGAGAGAGAGAGAGAGAGAGAGAGAGAGAGAGAGAGAGAGAGAGAGAGAGAGAGAGAGAGAGAGAGAGTTGGGAGAGAGATCAGGAGAGAGTGGGAATGGGAAGGGGACCTGAGAGAAGGGTTTTGACTCTTGGACGAGGAGTTTTGAGGAGAGGAGAGAGCTTGAGAATGAGGAGATTGGGGAGGAGTAGGGAGATTGGGGAGGGAGAGAGAGAGAGAGAGAGAGAGAGAGAGAGAGAGAGAGGGAGGAGAGAGAGAGAGAGAGAGAGAGAGAGAGAGAGAGAGAGAGAGAGAGAGAGAGAGAGAGAGAGAGACTCAGAGAGAGCCACTCAAACAAAGACAGCAAGTTGTAGCAGTTCATAGCTCCACACCACAAGGCCTTGAATGTTGAGGCATCCCTTGCTTCTTCATCCCACCAACTTTTGTCTTCCAATTTCCAAGGACCAAAGTCTAGGAATGCTCCAAGCCAACCTCTGGTGATCACATGCACAATTGCATGAAACTATTGAAGCAGTGGGTTAGACAAAAATGACATGCATTCAGTGGTGGAAGCTGCTAGAAATTGAATGTTCACATCTCACAACTGCACACACACACACACACACAGAGAGAGAGAGAGAGAGAGAGAGAGAGAGAGAGAGAGAGAGAGAGAGAGAGAGAGAGAGAGAGAGAGAGAGAGAGAGAGAGAGAGAGAGAGAGAGAGAGAGAGAGAGAGTCAGCCAGGCCCCAAGGTATCAATGGAAAGAACAGATGCACGCAAGGTGTGTGAACATCAATTGATAGCACAAAATTAATTATGGTGCTGGACAACGATGAATGGAGTGGGGCATCTAAGCGTGTAACAAACAAGGAAACATGTTTCCACGAGTGTCAAGTTCTCTCTCAGCTCTCTCTCTCTCTCTCTCTCTCTCACACACACACACACACACACACACACACACACACACACACACACACACACACACACACACACACATGACATTCGATGATCTGACTCTAAAACAAGACCTTAGATGATAAATTCCTAGTGGGAGTTTTTTTAACAAGGACTCTCTCTCTCTCTCTCTCTCTCTCTCTCTCTCTCTCTCTCTCTCTCTCTCTCTCTCTCTCTCTCTCTCTCTCTCTCTCTCTCTCCCAGGAGGCTCAAGTCAGCGGCCTCACCTCAGTCGACATGACTGTGTGGCGAGACCTGACAGTCTCTACAGGGGTAGTGCTATCGTGAAGGGTGCGAAGGTCTCCAGGCAAGGCCTATTATACTTGATTGTCATGCAGCCGATGGAAGCGCAGGTAGGAAGCAGAAGCAGGGGGCATGAAAGGCGGGGAGAGTATTCTTGCGGACGAGCAAGCAGGGGGAGGGGCAAGTACAAGACACACCTCTGTCCTGAGGTGCACACAGTGGACGGCTGCGGACGCAAGGCGTGGACAGGCGATCGAACAATGTGCAGACACGGAGGGGGCGAGGGCTATGGTTAAATATCGGCCTGCTAGTATACGTGCCGGTGGAGGTGACTACCACAACCGGTCACGGCGCTTTTTGGGGGGGGCACTAGTTGTTCTTAGCATAACATGGGCAGGCCTACCTTTCCCCACAAGTGCACGCATGTAGCGTAGTGGTACATGCAACGCATCAGCTCCAGATGTCGCAGGTTCAACCACACCGTGTGCAGACCGTGTGTTGACTTTTTGGTCAAAGTCTTCCAACCCGTTGCTTTCGACCGGCAACCGGGAAGGCTTGCTTTGCCACGAGGGCAAGCAGGCCAATATTTAACGAAAACCGGGGGCGAGAGGGAGGGTGTTAGCTAACCTAGACTAGGGACGGAATATCCAAGGGAATTGAGAAAGTAAAGGATTTCGTTCAAGTTGAGCCAATAGAGAGATTGTTGAAAACTTTAGAGGTAGCTTCAAAGCGAGAAGCAGTAGTGCGTATGCTCGCGATGTTGCCTGCAACAAAGACACCTCAGAGTCCAACTACTCCTTCACCTGTCGGAGATGATCCAAGATCAGCTTCTCTCTTCCACTATAAGAGCTCGCTTAAATTCTAATGTCAAATTACTAGCGTCAATGACGGGCATCGATATATGTGTAGGTAAATCTTGAGGGAGATTAAGTTTTTTTAAAATTTAATTTTTGAATTTTCGATGCTCATATCGGCGGCCATACTAGCGCCTATAAGATGACTGTACCGGCATGCATACGGATGCTCATATCGACGCCTATATCGACACCTATATCGATGGACACTGCAAAAAACAGAACTGTGGGTCTTTCTTGCGCATTTTCCTTCTTTCTTTCCTTCTTTTCTTGCCCTCCTCCTCACTTGCTGCAGATCTGCTGCCTAACAACTTGCCAGAGGTGAGATTCTCACTCGTGGACTACTCCCTATCATCAAGATGAGATTTTTTTCAGTTTCCTTGTAGGTTTGTGCTATTTAGTGTATGTGTGTGTATCATAGCGTGTGTGTGTGTGTGTGTGTGTGTGTGTGCGTCTTGATGTTTTTCCAACTCTTTGTTGCTCAAATGGCCACATGTGAGTGCTCTAACTTACCTTTTTGCTGCATACAACATACACACACACATTCACATAAACGTGCATGAAAGTAAATTAAAATGCACACTAAACACACATACCTAAACACACTACGAGCACACACAATCACATTTTAAATTTATAATTTTTTAATATTTGTATGCAAGTTTATTTTAAAATAGTGTTGTACTTTAAATTGTGGCTTATCATAGGTGTTATGAATGTCAATGTGAAAATGTTCAAGTTATAAAGTTGGTTTTAGTGTTGATTAGTTTTCATTACATTTGATTATTTTCATATGTTTGATCTTTTTAAGTTTTGTGGTTTAGCTGTTCAAGTTTAGGTTTAGGTTATATGGTAGTGGTTTTTGATTTGGCCACTTCAATCTGCTTATTGTTGTATTAGTTTAAGTAATCCGTTTATATAGGGTTAGCTGCTTATGTAAAGTGATGTTTGTTGTTTCATTCTGGTTAGGGTTAGCATCTTAGGTTTTAGTTGTTTGCAATTTGGTTGTTTTGGGCCGCTAATTAGGGTTAGCGGCTTTAGATTGGCCGCTCTAAATCGCCTTTGGTGTCACATTAGTTTAGCCATTTCAATAATCTGCTTAAGATTAACCGCTTAAAGATCTGACCCACCTTTTTATGGAATGTCCAATCATCACAGGCCTTACAAGAAAAATTTGCAAGGGGGTCCAAAGAACATGGAAAATTTGTTTTTTCAAGACTGATTTACTCCTTGGAGCTAAGAACTTGGGTAGCCCCGCCATTCTCATCTGTACTCAAATTATTAGGTTTTGCTTTTTACATAATGTATGGCAAACAAGGAACCACCTTGTGTTTGAAGGAGTTCCTGAGGTGGCAAGCTTCGCAGAAATTATACAAGAAAGTAGAGTGCTAATATGGACGCTCGGGCGCAAGCAAAAATCGGATGATTGGTCTAGGGTTACTTGTGCCTTGTTGTCAGCGGAATGCTTAGATAAGGGGAAAATCATGAAACGAGAACCTTGTATGTATAAAGGGCATGGGGGCAGGTCGTTAGGGGTGGATCCCTAGATAGCTGATGTAAGTTTGGTCTCTGGATGGTGTCATGGCTCGTCACTGTAATTTTTTTGAGATGATCAATATAATTCACTCACAATTGTGAGTTTTGCTTTAAAAAAAAAAAGATTAACCGCTTAAAGGATAAGCGATTGAGCTATTTCAACCAGCTTAGGGTAAGCATTTGGGCTATTTCAACCCACTTAGGATTAATTGTTGGGCTATTTCAAACTTCCAAAAAAACACAAACAAACTTCAAAAATTGCTTGTGCACTCGGGGCAAGCAATAGGCATAGTGGCTAGAAGAAATGGTAAGTGTGCAAGCCATTTCTGAAGTTTGGCTACATTTTTTAGAGAAAAAACGGAAACGAACTACATAAATTCCTTGCACACTTGCCATATTTGCTTGCTACTTTGCATGTGGCTTGCCCATTTGCTTGTTTTTTGTTTGGGCAAGCCATATGCGTTCTTGTTATCAAAAACGAAAAGATAGAAAAACGTTCTTGAAGTCTATATGCGTTTTTAAGGAAAAATGTAAACGGACTTTAGAAACGGATTGCTCTCTTATCGTTTGTGCTAACAAAAACGCATATGGCTTGTCCAAACCATCAACAAAAAAATGAGAAATCCATATGCAAAGTAGCAAGCAAATATGGCAAGCTGTGTATAGAACAAGAAGCAAAAATTATAGGTGCACAAGGCGTTTCTGAAGTTCGTTTGCATTTTTATTGATTAAAATGCAAACGAACTTCAAAAATGGATTTCTTGTTTGTTGTTTCTGCTAACAAGAACACATATGGATTGCCCAAACCATCAATAGGCAAATGGACAAGCCATACTCAAAGTAGCAAGAAAATATGACAAGCCGTGTGCAATCCAGATGCATTCTTAGGGTTAGGTGGCTCTTGAAACCCGCTACATGCATTGTCATGTAGACATGTGTGTGTGTGTGTGTGTGTGTTGTATCCATGAATATAGACATGATATTATTACCCTGTGGTCCTAATCTCCGTGCACCTCTAGACCGAGGTGTGCAGGGATCGGGCACGGCTAGAGAATGTGAGGTTGTTAGAGCTAACAACAAATAGTAGAAAAAACACAAACGGACTTCAAAAATGACTTGTGTATTTCAAAAACGCAAACAAACTTTGATAAAAAAAGTAAAATAACGCAATCAGACTTCAATAATGCACACAGACTTCAAAAACCCTAATATATATTCATTGACCAATAAAGACAAGATTATTACCATGTGGTCCTAATCTCCGTGCACCTCTAGACCGAGGTGTGCGGGGATTGGGCATGGCTAGAGAATGTGAGGTTGTTAGAGCTAGCGGAAAATAGTAGAAAAAATGCAAACGGACTTCGAAAATGACTTGTGTACTTCAAAAATGCAAACGGACTTTGATAAACGAAGTAAAATAACACAATCAGACTTCAATAGCGCAATTGGACTTCAATATCTTCCACCATGGCTAGCTATCAAGAAGGGCCATCTGTTGTTGTCATTGATCATCCCAAGAAAGTACAAAGCAAAGAACATGGATGTCTATCTGGCACCACTTATAGAAGAGTTCCAAATCTTGTGGACAGGGATCGGGGTGGTTGATATGTCCCAACCAATTGGATGACCAAATGTACATGTGCAAAGAATTCTCACGTGGACCATGCACGATTGGCCAGGCTTTAGTGAGTGTTCAGGTAAGTGCCTTTGAAACCCTCACATACATGTTATTCCTGGCTATGCCAACGCTTTTTTTATATTTAACTTTATGAATTTTCAGGCTTGAGTTACTCAAGCAATCATGCATGTCCGAAATGTGTTCCTCGACTTGGCTTCCGTCGCTCTGATCATTTGAGTAAGACAGTTTACGAGGAGCATGGTAGATTTCTGCATGAAGGACATGAGCTACATGGACCAAACATATGCAAACATGACATGCATCCACTAAAAGCGAGCGATTGGGAAACATGAGGCTGGAGAGGGGAGATTTCATGTCACCTGGAATGCAAAAAACTTTCTATTTTCCATGAACTCCCATACTGGAGTGACCTGCTGGTTAATCATCTGCTCGACCCATTGCACATCTTCAAGAATATGGGGGAGATCATATGGAAAACCATCACTGGAAAAAGGGAAAGCAAGGCCCAAAGAGATGACCTGCATGCTATGGGTTGAATGCCAGAGATGTGGCCTCGATTTAAACCCAATGGAAATTTTTCTATACCAAAAGGTCCATGGGTTTTGAGTCGTGCAGAAGAGCAACAAGTGAAGAAGACTGTATATCTTCACTCAAGACTCCCACTGGATGCATGTGATGTTTGAAAAGGGCTTTTACAAGAGATGATAATCTTAGTGGTTTGAAGTCCCATGATTGGCACAAATTTTTACAATTTATCTTACCAATTTCCATAAAGGATTGTTTGACAGATGACATTAGAAGAACAATCTATAAAATCAGTGAGTTGGTGCGTTGAATCATTTCAAAAAAGATAAGAGAAGACAACATTGATGTAGCACGCTTAAATGCTATTGAAGCAGTGTGTATGGTGGAGAAGTACTTTCCAACAAACAATGTCACACCATCGGTCAGAGGCGAGAGACAGGTACAAGGACGGCAGTCCAAAGCCGGCATGGTTTGATGTAGAGGAGTGGGCGGGGATTGCACAAGAGACACAAGAGAATCCTGATAGATTTCAGCAGAGAGATGCAACCAGAGCATGTTTGGAGTCTGTTGGAGCGTCACATCTTGGAAGTGGAGGCTACGACACAGTTCGATATGAGCTTATAAGTATTATACGTATGCTTTAAATTGTCAAAAATATATATGTTATGTGAAGATTTATCTCATGATTAAACCATAACTTTACAGGAAGTTACCATGAAGCGCCCTCTGACATGCCGAGAGGAGAAGTATGGATACAAGCATGGACTTGTGGCCCTTTTGACCCAACTGCAAGAGGAGGGGAGGCGTGCGATTGGGAGGCATTACCATGAGGGTGACATCCTCCATATATTATTTTTTTTGTAGTTGTGGTCTTCTTGATACAATCTTACTCATTCATTGTATACATGTACAGTTTCACGCTTATGTTTATGGTTTTGTATTCCGTTTTCGATTATAATTTTGCAATTATGGTAAGGCACAAAGGTTATGGTTATGGAATGGTTATGGTTTTGCAATTATGGTATGGCACGGAGGTTATGGTTATGGTATGGCACAAAGGTTATGGTTATGGTTTTTCAATGATAGTATGGCAATCATGGTATAGTTAGGGTTTGGCAATCAAGTTATGGTTATGGTTTTGCAATGATTGTATGCCAATCATGTGATGGTTATTGTTTGGCAATCAAATTATGGTTATGGTTTTGCAATGATAGTATGGATGTTATGGTTATGGTATGGCAAGTGGGTTATGTTTATGGTTTTGTAGTTTTTGAATCATGTTTTAATTATGGAAATAAAATCTTCATGCCGTTGTGCCTATGGTTTGGGAGTTGGCGTTATGGTTATGCTTTTGGGAACTTGTCATGATTAAGCTTTTGATTTTGTGTTTTTGTTCTTCTTACAATTTTGCTAATCTGTACACTCGCTCTTTAGTGTCAAGCTGTAGGTAGAGTGTGGTTGCTTGTGCACTCTTTCTTTGGGCAGCAAGGGATATTTTCTATTGCTGCATTACATGCACCATCAGTTCCCAGCCCTCTCTATCCAAAAACAAATTTCAGGTTTTGCCATCGGTACATACATTGGTATATGCCTCAAAATAGACATTGATATAGTAAAATATTATACCGGTACATATAGAGATGTTCTTTTCATTTCTTATTGTGACGCCCAATATGCCGGTGCATATACCGACGACACGATACTAATGTTTATTCCAATACTTATTCCAAAGTATTTTAGTTTTAAAACTAGCTTTGAGTTGTTGATATCCGCATCGATTTTCATGTGGCATGTTGTAGTGTTCGCTCCATCACTTTGCAAGCCCACTGTTGTTGCTGCTCCGAGGATGCCATTTCTTCTCTCTCTCTCTCTCTCTCTCTCTCTCTCTATATATATATATATATATATATATATATATATATATATATATATATATATATATATATATATATATATATATATATATATATATATAAATTAAAGTCAAGGCAGCACATTTTGGGAGGTTCAAAAAATGTGAACTTTTTATGGGAATTCAATAATGCAAATATCCTTTCCATGATTAAAAGCACATGTATCATGTAATGATATTGGCTTGAATTGTCTGGGAAATGAGTATCCTCTCTTTGCTTGGCTAATCAAAAAATTATGCATTTTGTTTAAAAATATTCTCCCTCTTTCACTAACAAAAAGGGAACACGTCACTATGGACTTAGCCCTTTGGGCAGGTTAAAAATTGTATCAATATACACAATGCAGACTAGACCACCTCTTTTTATGGGCATAGAAAGTCTCTTTACTTTCTACTCTCATGAGGCTCTCCATTTCCTAAACTTACCCTTCATTTATGCACTCGATTTGTTTTGAAAGGATTTTTATTTTTTCCAAGGTTCGGGAGACCTCATGGTAGATAAGTGCTATGATTTAGTAGAAAATGAGGTCTCTTACACTCACTTTTTTCTTTTGGGGGGCACCTTAGAGCGTGTACTTTTCAAGAGGCTATATCTACATATGAAGAAATGGCTTTTATCCGTGAGTATTATCGTGTTTATTGCCACGTCTCTATTACCACAGATATTACCGCTATATGGCTTCTCAAAAATAAAGGTGCTCATTTGGGCCATCCAAAATGAGCACCTTTATTTTCCACTTTCATAAAATATATGAAACATCAATTGCATTTCGAAAAGTGTATAGGAAAAAAGTAAACAATACACTTTGAAATTTCAAGTTATAGCTTACTTTGATAATTTAAAGTACAAAAGAGCAATAATTTTAAAAAATTACAAATAAAATCAAAATTTTATATAACTTTTATATACATATAATCATAGAGTTTTTTTGTGCCACATTTGCACTTGTAAAAGAGGACTAAAATTGGGAGCTTGAGGTGCTTCTGGGAACACCACCCGAGCTTGAGGTTCTTTGCCATGCTTGCTGACTAAGGTGCTTGAGGTAAGGTGTGCAAAAGTCAAATCATTATCCCTACAAGGAGGGAGCGAGCCCTACAAGAGGGAGCTAGAGAGAGAAAACACACACCCTCACACAAAGCAAGCTTGGTACAAAGGAAGAAAAAAGGACACTTGTCAAGCTCCTCCTCATGTTGCCCTCATGGTGTGCCTAAAGCCTATTGGTTGGCCACCCAAGGGGTCCAATGATAAATTATTAGATTTAATTAATTGTTCTTGCATTTATCAAGTCCTCTCTCTCAAAGGGAAAAGTGGGACACATGTCCCAAGACTACCCTTGTTGCTTGTAATTCCTCCTCCTTGTGATTGGCTAGGCATGGAGGGGTCCAATGAGCTTCAAGCATGAGCTATAAGGGGGGGTCAACCAAAGCATGCTAGGGGGTTGCTTGAGGGGTATACTCTCTCTCTCCCCCCCCTTCCCCCCCCCGCACACACACCTCATTGTGTATTGTGCAAAGTGCAAGAGCTCCTCTCCTTCTCCAAGCAAGTAGAGAGGTTGAGAGCCTACACCAACACTTTTGGCTATGGAATGCAAATCCAACCAAGAGCCATGCTTCAATGCTTAAGCTTGCCATTTTCATTACTATGCTATTACGTATGCTAGCAAGAAGAGTGATGATACGTGAGCAACTAATTCTTTCTTCTATGAAACGTTTCTTCTTCCTCTTCCCTATCCTCATTCCGTGCTAGCTCTCTCCACCTTCGAAGGTGTTTGAGGTCTTGGGACTGAGGCTTGGGATAGTTAATGCTTTCCACAAAGTTTATGTTATGTGTGTGATGCATGAAGCTTTCCATCTTCATTGCATCACCTAGGTCACAAGGAACACAAAGATGGTATTGTAGCAAGTCTCTGATGGGAGAAACTATAATACAAATGCCTATTGGAGGAGGGGGGACCGGCTCCACATAAATCCGGTCCTCAACTGTTGTCATGTTCTCTAAACTCTTTCTCTCTTGCAAAAGTATTGCTCATGCCAAGTTAACTAAATGTTGTGTTTACATCAATTAAGTTCACCCGCTATGCTCAAAAAGTAATTTCATAAAAGTACATCTCTAATTTTCGCTACTCTCCAAGTTAATAAGCCATTTTCATTACATGAAATTTGTGCACAATGTTCAAATCCATGCAAAACGGTTATTTGTTGTATCGTAATTTGTGCAAAATCAAAGATATTTGTGTAGCACTATTCAAAGACGAGAGCGCACCCAAACAACATTTTCTACTTATTTTGCTTCAAAAAATAAATTGAAAACCTATGCTGGTTCAATTTATTTTTTCCACCTTTTTGTATACATCATATCCTAAACACTAAATATTATTCTACATACTCTATCATCAACTCAAATTGTAGCAGGTTTTTGGCATTGGCTCCTAACTACTACAATTGTTGATATTATTTATCTCAGCATGAATTTATATTACTTTAATTATCAACTTCTTTTGATCAATTTTTAAGACATGTGTCCACCTTACAGAAAATAAAGTACTTGGATTAGGCTCTGACTACTCAATTTTCACGCAAGCAGGACACTCACTCTTTTTTATGAACTTGTAATACATGTGTCCCCCATGCGCAAAAAATTGAGTAGCCAGACTAACCTCCAACTAGTCAATTTTTGCAAAAGGAGGACCCTATAACAAGCACACACACAAAAATGATTTGATAATTCAAAATATGATGATTTTGACCCTACTAGTGCGTTTGAAAGGCCCAAAAACCCTAGAATCTTAAATTGCCTCTTTTGGACACTTGAAGAGGAAAAAACGTCAACCCCCCCCCCCCCCCCCCCCCCCCCCCCCCAAAAAAAGGGTTGTCCTCCTTGCGTGAATTCAGTGTAAGCGGAGGCCCTCTGCATACACTATATTCGCGCAAGGAGGACATCTCTGTTTTTGGGAGAAGGGGGGGGGGGGGTGAACATTTTTCCCAGTTTGGGTGTGCAAAAGAGGTCGACCCTAGGGTTTTTTGGCCTTTTAGACTCAGTAGAGAGGTCCATTTTTTGAGTTATTTTAATACATTGCTTGAAGACTAAACTTGAATGATGTCCACCATCTTCTATATCTGAATATGGAAGACAAGTATTCTTTTAAATTATATGCTTCTTTTTACTTATACTATGGTTGCTGATACAAAGGAGAGAAATTCATTAATGGCAAGGACCAAGTAACTACTAGGAAGGTTCCTAAAGAGGAGGTGAAGCTACATGATGAATCAAAAGCAAACCAAGGAGAGAGCTCAAGGCAAGAAGAAAATTTTGCACCTAAAAAGCTATCACCTAAGAAAGGAATTGATACCAAGATTCCATTTCAGTCTGATTTTTTCAAAGTCTGATTTTTTCAAAGAGTGATATGCTTGAGGGAGATTAGGAGAGCACATAAGGCACTCATTGTAGAAATTCTTACACTTCCTTTCTAGAAACTCAAAATAGGTATGAGGTGGAACATCTTGTAAAGAGTACATAGCATTTTGTAAAGAATTTACAATCTCCCTTTTGAAAACTAACGTCTAATATAGCTGTAAACCCCTTGATCAAACATTTTGATTGTAAATTAAGAAAATACAAGTAAATTTAACCAAAGGCTTCCAATGTTTTAGTTTCATTGTCTCCAAGTCAAGTATAACTCCCAATATAGTCTTTTAGTTTCTGTTGCAATTGTGGTAGCCCTTGGATATATCTTTGTGTGTTTAGTCCCATCTAATTTTTTTGAAATAGCATGTCAAGCTCCAAAGCATAATCCATGCCATTTTCTAGATCTACACCTGAAGGGCCTAAAAGTTGAGATGATGAAATCTCGCTCAAAGTCTACACCTCTAACTTCTCTTCTATTCCTTCTTTATGGTCTTTTACTCATCCCCTTTTCTCTTTTTCTTTGTCTACTTGTTCTTGCTCATAGGAAGTAAGGAAGAGAAGCATGTATCCTTATCCATATTTCTATATGTATTGCCCTTTGTACGTGTGGATGAGTGATTTTTGGAAACTTGCTTGAGCTATTTATAGTGCTATAAAGCAAGGGCATGACAAGATTGTGGTATGATAGCAATTTCTTTTTTTTAACATACACAAACCATACAATATTAAGGGCATGACACTATTGGCATACCTTTTTCCATCCAACCACAGAAGCCTTTCAAAATGGAAACCAACAAGATGAAACATTTGCATCAAACAAGTAATTGTCATTAATATCAGAATATTTTATACAAAATGTCAATTGTAGAGAAAAATTGATACAAATTGATGTTAACCAGATTCACTATAGAAGCGTTCACCTAGACCGGACATCACATTTGTACTCTATTATTTTCCTTAAATAGTAAGTCAATTCATTGAGTTGTAATTCTGTCATGATATCTGTAAAGGCCCATGTGAGCCGGCCAATGGCCATTTAGAAAGTCTTAGGTATAAAAGACAATAATTTTTATGTGAAAGAGAGGCTTATCTTTTGGAGAAGAAATAGCTCTACTGTACATACGCTCAAGCGGCTAAACTGCTCCAACTTGTAGTCAAAATGATTGGATAATCCGATTTCAATTCCAAAACTTGCATTGTGTTCCTCTTTCTTTTCTTTGTCATTCAAGTGTAAGCATTGTCAGTACTGTTGTGGTTTGCAACTACGCATCTACGAGCCTAATCTTTGTATTTTTTATTGCTTAAATCATTGTTTTTTGACGTTTTGACCTTAAAAGATTGTTATTAGACCTTCGACAAACTATTTGGGCTATTTTATTGCAATTTTTGTGACTTGGATAATAATGGATCGTGATCCATGTACCTTGTTAGATTGCAACAAGACTTTGTAGACTTGTCTCTTTAGGCCTAATGCAGCTTCTCTCAAAGTTTCGTGAGGATCCGAGTTCGTTTGTTTGACAAAATGACGTGATGACCGAGAGCTGTGAGAAAGGACATAGGAAATTTTTTTGATCATTCAGTGGTGATTTACTTGTTGAGTTGATGTGTTTTCTTGTTAGGTTCACTTCTTGAGGACTGACAACCTCAAAGAGTGTCCATGCCCCATTCAAGGCACTTCCCTGAGTATTAAGATATTATGTTAGTGCCAAATAGCTATGCTACAGACGTCCATGATCGCAGTGACCCGCTAACATTGGTGTCGTTGTCAGGGAATGATCCTTAGATGGTGAGTAAGCTAGTGCATATTCAAAGCATTCTTTTTGAAAGATTTGTCTTTCCATTCCATTCACACCTTAGCAGTGAAGCATCTAGACACAAGGTTTAGTGGTTGATAGAGTCTAAAAGTTGGGGACTTGCTAGATCTATTCTCGAGAGGTAAAGAGAGTTGTGAGTGAGATAGCCAAAAGCATTTCATTCTTCCATTTTCTCATTACTTTTAGAGTGTTGGACTATTTTTTGTTATGATTTAATTTGGAAAAAGAGGGAGAGGGAAATTCTAAATTTGCATACAATATAATTTATGTACCTATAATCTAGATGCATGCGAGCCATTTTGGGGTGGAGTGGGTCCCCTTTTTTTGAACTTAAAGTCATCATGGCCTAGACACTCCTTGTCCTCTTTCTCCTTTTCTCTCATGCAACTAGCTTGTCACTCGGACACTCGCTCGTACCCATGTGCTTGCTCTACTCCCATAGCTTGTGCTCCCCCCATTGCATGTTGTAGCCGTCGCGCTATGCCCCCCATTGCACGCATCGTGCTCTGCCATAGTCCTGGTGGAGCTCTGCCCCCATTGCCCCCGGCACAGAAGCATAAAGTCTACAACAACACCCTCTACAAAGATGACTCCCAAGAAGAACACTCCCTCTAGGAAGCACAAAAACCTGACTCAGAGCACGGAGGTGGTATAGCAGGCGTCCCCTGCAACAAACACCACAACACAGCAGACCCCCGCAACAACCACCACACAGTAGATACTTGCAACACATGCGACATAGTAGACACCTTCAACAACCACGACACAGTAGTCCCCTACAACCAACACGAGGCTGCAAATCCTAGCAACAAACACGACTGTCGAAACTTCCCTCTCCAAATGCATGTTGTCAACTAAAAAATATGCTCAAAAAGGTGAGTTCTACATTGCATTTTGGTCGTGTCTATGTGTCTCATGGAAATGCACGACAGAAAATCCTATTTTTCAACATTGTCTGCAAATCATTTTTCTCCATGGCTTTGCTTGCATCATCGGTGGAGTACTTTCTAGGTTTTTCTATTCTGCAAATCATTTTTCTCCATGGCTTTGCTTGCATCATCGGTGGAGTATCAGATACTTTCTAAGTTTTGCTATTCTGCATTGCAGCTGCATGAGGAATATGGACTGAGCATGGAGGGCAATATACCCAAGGATTTAACAAACAAGGACTACCACCTAAACAATGGTCAACAATGTTCAAGGTGCCAGAGAAGAAGAAGACTAAGATCTTTCTCCACCAAGTACATGACCACCTTTATGATGCATGCAGGCTTGCGTATCAAAAGGTCTACCAAGCTGCCCCTTTTGGCGAGCTCATGACGAGGTTTGCGAGGGGGTTTGCATATGAATACTATGATGCTGCCAAAGCAGACCCCGATAGCCATAAGATTGCATGGGCTTTGGTCGGGGATCAAGTATTACAAAATGTCAAGAGCCAGAAAGGGGGGATCAATCAAAAAATACAAAGTTCATGTCCGATTATGGCGTGAAGGAAGCCCCCACATTTGAAGGATTGATAGAGAATGTTGTGGACCGTCTTGCGGCATCCGTCTTCCCTCTACAACACATGTGGACAGCCTCTCAGTCCCTCTACACAGCATGGGTGGATAATCTTGCCAATGACCTTGAGCAGCAGATAGTGAAGGCAGAATAGAAGGTGAAGTCTGCAAAGACAATTCTGGCTGCAAAGCGAGACTTATGGTTGCACAACGAAGGTACCTCCTCAGCTTGTGCACCCATCATTGTAGAGAGCCTCATAGAGGAGGTGGAGAAACTAAAAGCCTCTCCAACAAAAAATGCAACTGAAATTGCCAAAAGGAGACTGAAATCGGATCCCTTACAAGGGTACTCTCCAAGTCCTTTGGATTCAATGATGCTCCAAGGATGAAGGAGGAGGTGTAATCCATGCAAGTACTCCAGTATTATGTGTCTTTAAAGTGTATAAAGTGCTAGAAAGTGCTCACCTTTTAAGCACTTGCAAGCACTTTCAGTCACCTAAAGGCTCTTTTAAGCACATGCAAACACCTAAAAATTCTTGCAAGTGCTTATAGGTGCTTAAAAGTGGTTGCAAGTGCTAAAAAATGCTTGACTATTTAGCACTTGCAAACACTTTTAACCACCCACAAGCACGTCCAAGCACTTTTAAACATCTACAACTGCCTGCAAGTGCCATAAAAAGTGCCTAATTTTTATGCACTTGCAAGCACTTTGAACCACCTGCAGGCACATTAAATCACTTTGAAGCACTTTCAACCACTTGCAAACTCTTGCAAGTTCTTGAAGGTGTTTCAAAGCGGTTAAAATTGCTTCAAAATGCTATCAAAGTGCTTTTTTGCAATCACTTCAGAGCACTTTTAAGCACTTTTAACCTCTAAAACCCTGCAAGCACTTGTAGGAGTTTGCAGGTGGTTGAAAGTGCTTCAAAGTGCTAAAAAGAACTTCCAAGTGCTAGCAAGTGCCTTTCAAAGTGCTGCAAGTGGACAAATAGAGCACCTGCAAGCACTTCCAAGCACTTTTAACCACCTACAAATTTCTTCAAGTGCTAAAAAGTGCCTAACTTTTATGCAATTGTAGGCACTTTGAACCACCTGAAGGCACATTAAAGCACTTTGAAGCACTTTCAACCACTTGCAAAGTCCTTCAAGTGCTTGAAGGTGCTTCAAAATGGTTATAATTGCTTCAAAATGCTTTCAAATTTCTTAAAAGTTAATTCTGCAATCACTTTAGAGCACTTTAAAGCACTTTTAACCACTTTTAAGTCCCTACAAGCATTTGCAGGACTTTGCAAGTGGTTAAAGGTCTTCAAAGTGCTAAAAAAAGCTTCCAAATGCTAGCAAGTGCCTTTCAAAGTGCTGCAAGTGGACAGATAGAGCACTTGCAGGCACTTGAAAGTTTCTACAAGTACTTGAATGTTCCAGCAAGTGCTCCAAGGGGTTTGTAAGTGCTTGCTGCTAGGGCTTGCATGTCCCCCATCTGGTTGGTTGTGCAATAATCTTCCTTTGTTTTTCATTTTGTAAAAAAAAATTCTAAAAAATGGACAGGGAGATTGGTGAGTTCAAAAGGCAGACCTCCTTCATGAAGGGGTCCAACAAGTTCATGAAAAGAGAGGGCAGGCCCTTCTAGTGCCCACTCCACTTTCCAAGACTAAATTTAGTGTGGATACTATTTTATTGGGTGGCTTTGAAGGGGATCGGGGAGCACCACAGACAGAGAGTGAGAGAGAGAGAAGGAGACACACGAGACAGATATGGGTGGGGAGACTGTGAAGTGGTAGCTCCCCCTATACAGTATACTCACTATAAGTATAGGGTAACAGTGGGCGGGCACCCATGACCTGGGCGACCGGACAAGGCACATAGGCCTTAATCCCAACAAACTCCCACTTAAAGGCCAATGTGCCTTTAAGCAAGATCTACTAGTGTACAACTAATAGAAGGTGAGAGATTCTCTCAACCTATGCCCACTGACTCTCGATGAGCTAGTGCATCCGGCTCTACTGATAGACAAACATCCTGCTGCGGAAGCCACACAGAGCTAGCTCCAAGCTCTGCAAATAGTCTACAAGAGCTCATGCACTCCTGCAAGTATCAGTCCAATACCTGCAAACCTCCCTTATGCTCTATGCCGAGATCAGTCATCGAACAACTAATCAACCCTGCTGCAAATGCTCCCATTGCAGCTGCTATGTCGGGCCTCGAGATCAGCATCTCGTACATAAGGACACCGAACGTTGATGCAACCCTGGCAACCTCTGCCACCTCCAACTCAGAACTCAACTCATGGCAATCTTGTCCCCTATCATAGAGACCATGGCACTCTGACTCCGAGCTCTGGAGTGACTCCTCGCGCCCACCACATATCACATGTGTACCAAGAGTATCCATCTGTCCTGAATCTGCATCAAGCTCTGGCATAAGCATATCAAGAAATGACTCCACAATAGCCGACATCTCAGCATCCATGTGAGTCATCTCTGTCATCACCTCTGATGACTCATCCTGCTGTGACTCACTAGAGCTGTCCTGCTCTACCTGTGCATCCGTAGACACAACCTTCACAACAAAGTCATTGCTCTGCACTCCATGCAAAGCATCCTGCAACCCACAAGCAAAAGAGACTCGCCTGCTCTCTCGCTCTCTACTTGGCTGCATGATCACAGAGACAACACCGTCTCTCTCGTGATCCACATGCAATGGGTAACCTGTACCACTCTTGGCACCTCTCGCAATCACTAGCGAACCCAAATGCATCACAAAATCTCGCTCTCGTAGCGAAATCTGACATCCACAATCTCTAAGCTGACCAATCGAGATCAAACTCACTGCCAAATCTGGTATATAGCGCACATGTCATAACAAGTAAGATGCACCACTCGGTAATGACAGTCTCACATCTCCTGCACCTGCTATCGCATGCACCGATCCATCGGTCAAACATACACTGCCAAGCATCCCGCTAGAATAGCTACAAAACCATGCATGATGTGGCGTGACATGAAACATAGCATCTGCGTCTAGCAACCACTGCGAAGGGAGTGCACTATCCACATGTATAGCATCTCGTGCATAGCTCGAGGTAAAAGTGACATCCTCGTCACTAGTATACTCCGACACTACATGTGCCTTAACTGTCAAAGCAACCGAGTCCATGGCATCACTACATACATCTTTGAGACTGCCATGTCTCCTACGATGTCGCATACGACGAAAACAACGTCGTCTAACTTGTCCAGAATGACCACAATACCAACATGTCACCTGTCGGCGTGCTCGTGAATGTACATGTCTCACACGAGTCCGTGATGACTCATATCTATCATACATATCATGTAATCTGCCCCAAGGTGCTCTCGAAGTAGCCTCATACATAACAAGAGCATATACAGATTCCGCAAGGTGCAAAGAGAGTGTAGATAGTGCCATCTCCTCTAGCTCCTGCCACTGATCGTCAGACATGTTTGAAGGTCTACCTGCATCACCACTCAATGGTCGATGCAACCCTCGCTGTGTCAATGCGTCAAGCATACACTCTCTCCATGCCGCAAATTCTGACCCATCAAACATGCGCATCTGTGAGAGGTCACAATCTGATCGATCACCTGTCTCTGCCATGAGCACAATGTAGCAAACTAGAAAGCAAAACCACCTCACCAACAACACCTCGAAACTGTCTACCAATATGGCCAGAAACACAATGTAAAACCTGTGAGACACACTCCAAAATAGAGCTCCCGCAATGTCAATACAAGCCTCGCATGCTCTAGTATCACACTGCAATCTGTGAGCTAATCACCAAGCCCACACTGTGCGGTATCGATGCATACATACACACAAATCTCCCACCTGCAGGGAACACCGCACACAAATGTTGAGTGCAACCCGCAATCTCTACCTAGATCGCATAAATGATACACATAAAACTCCTAGGAAAATTTCGCCAGAGTTTCGACGCACAATGGCTATCAACACAAAATAACCATTGTCCTGCAAGCTCAATACAATGAGCAATCAATGCGCATCAAAATACACTCAACATACATGCATAAGCTCTGCAAAACTATGGCAAACAATGCTCGAGATCACAAGACTCTCCCACCCGAGAGCAAACCACTGTCTCAAGCAAAGAAAGATACACAACTCCTCACTCTTGCGAGAGTGGATACAAAAACACAAAACTGTGTACAAACTGACAAAACCTGTCAAAGTGAGAGTAAACACTCGATCACAAACTATGGCGAGAATCTGGGAAAAATCCGACAGAATTTCCCCCCAAAACTGAGCAAAAAACTCAAGTATAATCTCTACCATAAACCATAACACTACTCAATGCCAATGAGTAGAAATGCCAAAATGGCTCCACATTTTCACATACAATGGCAATCCGCACTCAACGTACATCAACGGAGTGACCGCGCATAAGCAAGCGCCAAAAGATTTGCAATCCGGAAACTTATTCAATGCAAAAACAATGCTCTCAAGAGAGCTCACCGGCACTTGAAAGTGCTCGTCAAAATGCATGTATAATGGGCATCAACCATGCGCCATAACCATATGCAAACCATCCGCAAAGACCATGAATCCAAGCACAAAATCACTGCCAAAGTATCCTGTGAAAACCAGTGAAAGAAGCTCCGCCTGTGTGCTCCAAAAAACTGTGTCCCTCAAGAGACCGCCTCGATGGTGTGTAAACGCCTCCGTACTTCGTTGCCCAAGTCTACCAAAAAACCCTCAAACCACAAGCTTAACACAAGCTGCAATTGCATCTTCAGCTCAGAATTTATGCACTCAACATCAAGCATCTCCCGTGCTTCCAAAATGCATCAAACTCGCACACAATGCGACAATAGAAAATCTGGAATTTCTGTATACAGTCAGTCTGAGCTGAATATCAGCAAAATGGTGAGGAATTTGCAAAAAGTTTCTTCTGCAAAGTTGTAGACCACGTCGAAACGGATGGGTAGATGAGACAGAATTCTCAGATCTGCATTCTACAAGGAGAAAAACGAATCTGAAAACAGTGCTGCTGCGCACACAGTTTTAGGACAGCACCTTCACTTACACACAATCTTCCACACTCCTTTCTGAGCTTCCACAAGAGCATACATCACTCTCAATTGATCTCACAAGCTCCCTTTGCATTCTCACAAAGCTTTCAAGCTTTCTTAATCTCTCTACCGTCGAGAGAGAGCGAGCTATTGCCTCGAAGCTCTCAAAGCCGTCGTGCTCTCCGCGGTCACCATAGCTCTGATACCAATTGAAGGGGATCGGGAAGCACCACAGACAGAGAGTGAGAGAGAGAGAAGGATACACACGAGACAGATATGGGTAGGGAGACTGTGAAGTGGCAGCTCCCCCTATACGGTATACTCACTATAAGTATAGGGTAACAGTGGGCGGGCGCCCATGACCTGGGCGACCGGTCAAGGCACATAGGCCTTAATCCCAACAAGCTTGTGGTCAAGAACTGTCGGGAAAATATGCTGCGGTGTCTTTCAGTTGTCGTGTGCCCACAGATACCATCCATTCTGCTTTTCAGTGGTCAGCGTGATTGATCCCAAGTGTGTTGCAATCCCAGACTGTAAATGGAAGATACCCCATATAGCAAGATGTTGGATACTTGAGAATTCTTATGAAGAGCTTGAAGGTAGGTTGGTCATTTTATACAACAAAAATTATGTTAATTTTTTGTGGAGACTAATTGTGTGTGGGTTCAGCTAAGCTAGTGGCTGAGAAAGAAGCTTCCACATCGTCCGTGCATCAGTGTGGATGAGGTCTTTGACCTTGATGCCATGTTGCTGAAGTACAAGAACTTTGAGGGTGGAAAAATTGTTGAGGGTGGTGACAGATACATTCTGAAGGAGACAACTTCATCCGCAAGCAACCAAGGTAATGACAGTTTTGTATATCTGTCTCCTCCCATGTCTGAATCATGGTCATCGTGGTCACAATATGCTGCCTAGGTATTGATGCTTGTAAGGAGGACAGTTTAGCTAAGGCAGAGGATCCTGAAATGGAATCAACCCTACAATTTGTAGTGGTGGAGATGTGGAAGAAGAGAAAGAAGCAAGAGGAGGACGAGCTATCCCAGGACCTCAAAAAGTGTTAAGTATGGAGCCTGATTTACCCTTGTAATTTTCTGTGGTAAAAGCGCACATTTGTAAGGCCCCCATTATGAGGAGAAGCCATCGTGCCTGAAGGAAAATCACTCACCGGAAACCAAAATTTTCACGGACAAGAATCAGGGTAATATAATGGCCGGAATATAATGGCGGCCACACATGGGCGGATTGGAGGGTCCGATTTGGACTTATTCGCACAAGGGCGGCTACACATGGCTGCCTCTCATAAGAGAGGGCAGCCCTTTTGGCCTATAAAAGGAGGCCATTTCTACACACATTTCAGAGTGTGAAGTTGATGCAACAAGGTGAGTGTGAGGTGGGAGAGTGAAGCAAGGCGGGAGCTCTATTAAGGGTTTAATCCCTTTGTAAACTACTTCTTGTTTTGAAGTACTAAAGCCATTGAGTGCCTGCTTTCCCGTGGACGTAGCCCACATTGGGTGAACCACGTATATCGTGTGTACTCTCTCTCTCTCTCTCTCTCTCTCTCTCTCTCTCTCTATACTCTATAATCTCGTGTATGTAAATCTGTCTCTCTCCATTAAGTAATCTACTCAATTATCTATTTAGCTACGTCTTATTTCCTAACAAAAAGAGTACTGGCATACTCCCCCCAAAAACCAGATCATGCAAGAAGCTTTAGCTTCTTGCATCTTTGTATCTTTTTTTTCATGCTATCTTTTTTAGATTTCAATTTTGTATCTTTTTTCCCGGCAATATAAATATAAGTATTCTCTCTTAGTTTCAGTCCATTTGTGCTCTGTAGTTAAAATTCGTGTGGTTAGCTCAAAACCCCCACCGCCCACTGATGAGGTAGAGCACATTGATTGCCAGCTTCCCTGCTACGAACCAATGTCTCGCTTCCCACTCCATAGAGATTTGACAGTAATTGTAGACTTCAACAATGTGCTTGCTTGTGTGCATGATAAGCGCAAATGAATGGAACCCCATATTGTTATTGAGTCGACGTCAGTTAACAAAAGCTACTAAAGGCTCGAGCCTTACAGATGCACATCAAAGATCAACATGAAGAAGTAGTAAAGATTGGAGTTACATATTTTTCACATTATCCCAAAATGGTCATGTATTGTAAATTCCTGATTTACATCAAGCCATTGTAATATTTTTAATGTGCTACGGGCTCAATGGAAGTTCCAAGCTATAAAGAATAGGTGAGTTAGTGTGCCTAGGTTGGAGATTCAGTAAGTGGTGGAACCCTAAAGGCCTTGGGCACGCATACCACCCTAGGTATATAAGGCAATGTGTAAAAGAAATTAGGGTTCTCAAGCTCATTTGAGAGACCACTCTTTGGTGAGAGCTCATGATGTGTGTGGCTATGGAGTCCTTGAGCTTCTCCTTGATCATGTGACTTGGTTAACACTAATCAATGCTTAATTCTCTTTCACTATGCCTCTCTCATACTTCTTGTGATTGCTAATGATGCTTTGATTAGCTAGATCGTAACTAATTAGTGGTTAATGCCTCTCTAATCTTGTGTGATTGCCCTCTTTTACTTGTGTGTGTATGTAGGTTTGATTGGAGTGTGGTGCTCGATAGATCTATGTGTGTGTGCTTGTGATTAGTGTGTTGCATGATAGGATTAGTGTTTTGTGTGTCTTGCAATTGTTAGTGTGTGTGATTGGGTTGATTGGAGGTGAAGGGAAGTGGATGATGTGGAGATTTCCAATCATTGTGGCTTTGCTCCTCCATAGGACGAGAAGCTAACCTCATAGAGTCACCATTCCTGTTGCCATGATTAGCTCACTAATCATGTGAGTGTTTCCATGCCCTAGCCGGGTAGCTCATCTCTCCGGATTGATAATTTTGTTGGTCATTGGAGCTATGCTACGATGGTACTCCCAACATTTCACACTGTTGCCGGGGACGATGGCCTATGCTAGTGTAATTATGGCATAATCAGACGTGCTTCCTCACTAATTTCATCACTTGTGTGTTTATTGTTTTGTAGATTTTGGATGTGTGTGCATGAAGCAATGTGTTCATTTTTCCCTAATTTGTCACCATACATTGCCAATTATGTGCCTACACACTCTAATTTCACACTAACCCCTTGCTAATTTCACTAAATTTTACTAACTTATACACTAATTTTTACTAAGGATTGGAGCTTTCAACCGTTCAACTGATCTTCATTGGAAAGGTAAACAAGGTGGTATTCTCAACCTCCCTAAAATCTAAACATGTGTGACATGAGTAGAGATGCCATGATGATGCTATGTTATGCTATGCCAATTAACACCATGTCTATGCCATGATATGCTATTTTAATTAATACCATGTCGATGCTATGTTATGCTATGAATTTTTTTGAAATGTTCATTTTCATACCGTCGTAATGCCGATTTTTTTTAGATTTAAAGGCATATGGAATTGAGAAGTTCAATTGCTAATTGGTGAATGTACATTGCTAATTGTGTGCCTAATTGATCTAATTTCATGCTTGAATGGTCAATTGCAAGTGTGTGTGCACTAAAATCAAGTGTCTGTGCATTCTAATTGATTGTTGTATGCCTAATTTTCGGTGTGTGTGCACTATTTTGCCCTTGATTGTGCACCTAAAAATCAATGTGTGCTTAATGATTTTTCAATTGTTATGATTGATTTGTGTTGTGGTCATGCCAACTAGAGATTTGTGAATTCAAATTGCAATTTTGACAAGACTAACCCTTTTGTGTGTGCATCTAAAAATTGATAAAAAATGCCAATTATTAGTGTGTGTGTCTAAAAAGTGCTTAATGTGCATGATGACTTCAATGTTTGATTGCATATTTGATGTGTGTAATGGTTTTTCTTAACTAGTCTATGTCTTTGCACCTTGTCTAAGTGTTTGGGACACTCACTTGCTTGTAGAAAGAAGATAATTTCTTTTAGCTCCTCTTGACCTTGATATTTGGGTTCATATAGTTTCACACCTCCTACCGCCATTTGAAGCTTTTCATTTGCGAGTAAGTCTGCTTCCTTGTTATGAGTTCTCACAATGTGTTGAACCTGTGTTGCTTTAAAACCCTTCATCAAAGCTCTTACAATACTAAGCCACTCAACCAATGTACGATTCTTGCACCTCCAAGTCCCTTGGATTTGCCTGACCACTAGCAAAGAATCACCTTTTATAATAAGTCTTTGTATGCCTAATTCTTTGCATTCTTCTAACCCAAGGGTTAGAGCAGCATACTCAGCCTCATTGTTAGAGTGAACATTGGGTAGAGTGATACCTTTTCTAACAATTACCTCCTTTTGTGGGTTCAAAATGATGATCCCCCCTGCTACTTTGTCTTGTTGGCGTTGATAAGCTCCGTCAAAGCATAAAGTATGGGCATTATCAATCTCCTTCACTTTGAAATGTTTTGAGCCTTCCTCTCTTTGTAGTCGTGATCCTTCCCTTTCTCTCACTTTGTAGGTGAGAATGTCTGCAAGTCCTGCTCTTGTGCTATCTTCTACAAGGAAAGTGTATTCAAATTCTTGGAGTTCAAGCACCCACTTTGCTATTCTAGATGAGAGGCTCATGTGTTGTACTACATATGGTAGATTGTGCTCTAAGGTGAGAAAAACAAATGGCACAGGGAGAAGATACGATCGAAACTTCCTTACCGCAAACAAGATTGCAAAGACCACTTTCTCCATTTCAGTGTATCCCTTCTCGGCCGGAGTCATCACCTTGCTTGCAAAATAGATCGGCCTCATGTATGATGTTTTAGGATCTTTTTGCATCAAAACAACACCAATTTCTTCGAAACCTACACTTGGAGTGACATAGTAGGTCTCCTTTGGATCTGGTGGCATTAGGATTGGGAGAGAGCTAAGAATGCCCTTCACTTCCTCAAAACATTTTGCATGTTCCCTCCCCCATTCAAATGTAGATTGGCTTGCCAACCTATGCAAAGGGGCGATGGCTTCTGCTAGGAGATGGATGAAACGAGACATGTACCTCACTTTGTGGTTGAAGGTCATTAGCTCCTTAGTTGTTGTTGGTGGATATAATGACAAAAGGGCCTCTACTTTAGAGGGATCCACTTGAATTCCTTGTGAAGAAACCACATGGCCTAGCAAAACCACCTGAGATTCACCGATATGACACTTCTCTGGGTTGAGTTGTCCCCCAAATTGATGGAGCCTCTTAAGCCCCTCTTCAACCTTTTGGCAGTGAAGTGATCTACAACTATAAATACAGAAATCATCCATAAAGAATCTTATAGATTTTCCAAAGAATGGCTGAAATAGAAATATTGTGAATCTCATGAAGGTGCTATGAGCATTGGTGAGCCCAAAAGGCATTACTCTGAATGCAAAACATCCCCAAGGTGTGATGAAGGTGGTTTTTGGTTGGTCCTCTTCTACTATTCTAATTTGAAAATATGCTGAATACCCATCACACACAGTGTAGCATTCGTGACCTGCTACTTCATTCAAAATTTCATCTTGGAAAGGGAGAGGGAAGTGGTCCCTCTTTGTCGCAGCATTGAGGGGTTTGTAATCCACGCAGACCCTCCACTTACCATTCTTCTTGGGAGTGACTACAATAGGTGATACCCATTCGGAGTTGGATACTCGATAGATGAAGCCAGCCTTCAAGAGTCGATTCACTTCTTGTAGGAGAGCCTTTTGTTGCACAGATCCTAGTCGCCTTAACTTTTGAGCCACGGGTTTGGTCCCTGGTTTCAATTCAATTCGATGCTCTATTATATCTACACCTCTTATTTGTGAGTAGTCAGTGATAAACAAATTGGGATACCTCCTTAACATATTGATGTAGGACCTCTTCTCCTCACAAGTAAGATCTTTTTCAAGCATCTTCTCAAATCCTTCTTCAAGGTGGTGGCATCTTTCATCCCCTCGTGTGTGATTGTCTGTTGGATTTTCTTCTACAGAAACATCTTGGGTGTTGGCATTGAATACAATTCCAATTACCTCCAAAGAAGACTCCTCTTCACTGGTTGATGCTTCCTCATCACTTGAGTAAGGACTCTCCTCCTCGCTCTCTTCATCTGCCGTGGTTTCATAGTTGATATCTAGTTGCTTTCCTTCTTGCCAATCATACACCACCGGTTGACCCTTCTTAAGAATCAAACGACCACTTCCCCATTTTTGATCTGCATTCACAGCAATGAGTCAAGGCCTCCCTAGGATGATGGGATAGCCCTCCCCCTTAGCTGGTATGACATACATATCCACTCGTGCATCTATGTTACATACAGAGACTTTTACATTTTCAATGATCCCCAAACACTTCACACTTGAGTTGTTGGCTAGCCTAGCTTGACAATTAGAGGAATTTGTAATTTCAAGCCCTAACCTGTTCATTGATTTTTCCGTGATCACACACATTTGAGCTCCACCATCAACATATACAGTAGACACCTTTTACCCCTTATGTAAGAATCCACAATGGGTTCCACATCTTTTTGTAGCTTTGAGGCCACAACCTTAATGAAAAGATTTGCTTTCTTTTTTGGAATTCTTGTACTTACCAACTTTGGCCATTGCCTTCTTACTTTGGCTGATAGGTGTAGAAGTTGAGGCCATGAAATGTTTGGCTTTTGGGTTTGTAAATCCTCTAGGATGTTGTAGGGCTCTAGCTCCTTTCCCAATGGGAAGTCGTTGATACCAATTTTCCTTCGCCTTGATCTTTTCTCCTGCTACTTTCAGCTTCTTCCATCTTTGACTTCTTCTTCTTGTCCCTTCTGGCTGAATTTGTTCCTTCACTTCTCATGTCTTCATCCTTATCATGTGCTCTTGTGCGTTTTTCTGCCGGCATAACATCAAAGTTTAGAGTATGCTCATCTATTACCTCTTCTAGCTTGATGATGTTGACTCCTCTTTCTTCCTCCTCAT
This sequence comes from Adiantum capillus-veneris, assembly GCF_014529385.1. Lineage (NCBI taxonomy): Eukaryota > Viridiplantae > Streptophyta > Polypodiopsida > Polypodiales > Pteridaceae > Adiantum > Adiantum capillus-veneris. The sequence continues at coordinate 83,174,765 of NC_140931.1, read as the reverse complement.
GTGGGACGGGAGGTATATTTGCTGGTGGTGGTGGTCGACGAAGGATTTGTGGGCCTTGAGCTAGTTCTTGCTGCACAGTGAGTGGAGGCGGTCTGGGGGGATATATGTCTCCCGGAATTTGCCTTGGATGTGGAAAATTGTACATGCCATGGCCCATTTCATTGCAATTCCAACATCGCAACTCTTGAGCTTGTCTTCGTTGATTGCGATTCCCTTCTCTTGGTTGTCGTTGTTGAGGTAGGCCCTGTACTAGATTCAGAGTGAGGTTCTCAAGCTGTTGAGTTAGCCTTTGTAAAACCTCTTGTTGAGAGTTATCTCTTATTTGTGAATATTGTGCAAGAGGGGCCCTAATTGGTGCTTCCATGGTTTGTGAAGACTCCCTCTCACTCACTTCATTCAAACCCCTTGCTCTATGTGCTTGGAAGTGTAGTTTTCTAAACTTGATGATGGCTACCTCACGTGCTTCTTCGAAGGTGGATGGGAATTTTAGCTCTACTTTAGCCTTTAAAAGTGAATATAAGCCAACCATGAATCTCTCTTTTTTTAGAAAGTTAGGTGCACCACCATGATTTTCTAATGTAGCCTCCCATCTACCCCATAGATTGACAAAGGTTGCTTCATAAGAGGGATAGTCTTCAAGTGATACCTGCTTATTTCCAATAAGACATTTCCATAGTCCTTCAGAAGTATCACCTTGCCCGAAATTGGAGAGGAAGCTTGCTCGCAGTCTCTCCCAGTTGGACTTGATTTGGGGTTGCAAGGTCTCATACCATGCTTTAGCTTCTACTTTTAGAACCAACGGGAAGGCTCGTAGCTTTACTTCCTCTTCATCTCTCCCGGATATGAGATGTGCCATCTCCAAGTTGTCAAGAAACTCTTGCGCATCTTCCCCACTTCTTGCATAGAACGTGGGAAAAGAACTTGACATTTTTTTTAGACTTTTTGAAATTTCTTTTTTTTAAAAGAAACTTTTCTCTTACGGGCCGCACAAGATTGTTGACACTATAAATCTGATTACATTAAAATGAAGATGTACACATCCATTGTTAATTCGTACTTTATCATAGGTAGAATAAATGGATTAATTGAAGCATTGATTTCATTGAGGCGAGTGGATCCAAATATCCTCCTTATGATAGATTGAAACCTAAACTTAGTTGCAATGATTATATGAATGGATTGCCGAGCAATAGGCCTAAAAGTTTCATTGTTTTGATCGTGATTCATGTGCTACTCCTCGTTGTTGGTTTGAAGACCTCGTTCCTTCATATGGCCCTTGAGCACCCCTTCACCACTCCTTGTTCCTGCTTTTAAAACAAAATGAAAATGTGAACATCAAAAGAAGTTTCATAATTGATGATTGGAAGTATAATTGGATTGGGTGATGCCAATATTTCTCTAAGTCTTTCTGCACCAAACATAAAAACAATGCGTTGCTGGAAAAAGACTTTTCTATCTATGTGAACATTTACTCTAATGTGTTGTGCAAAATGAAATGGATAGATGGGAACTCCATTGTTCATCACTAAAAAATTTGAAGGTAACTTGGAAATATGTTCCTCCGTGGGGGCACCACTTTATGAGGGCGAGCTTTTTGAAATGGGGCCTCTAAACCCAAACCAATGGGCCTACCCTCACAAAATGTTCGTAAAGAGGTACGCACACTACTTGGGGCACCACCTTCTTTTGGGAGTGGAGAAGGAAACCAATCAAAATAACACTTGCACTCACCCACTCAAGCAACACACTTTGAAAACCCCCTTAGTCTATATACACTTTGGACACTTGAACACCATCAACGATTATGCAACCCAATGCTGTGCATCAAATGAAATATGCAATTTGTGGAATAGCATTCACCTTCTCCCCATAAGAATACCCATAATACATCCAAACTCCTCCTCTCTCAAGCACTCATCAAAAAATCATGCGCACAAGACTTTCCTCTCAAACACAAGAGAATCACTTACAAACTAACACACTTTGCATAGAAAGCTCATCTCCATCTATGCAATGTCGTGACACAAATAAAATCACCATGAGAGGTAGCCACATGCATATGTAATGAAGCAAAAGAGAGTTGGAGTGAGAAATTTCTTTAGACCAATTGAATAAGTGTGGAGAAACAAACCAATGGTAAATTGAGAATGGAACACTTACTTGATTTCTCGCACACCTTTTAAGGGGAGGACAGACGCTGGCTAACCATCACGAATTGCGACACTTGAAAGTTTTGAAGATGATTTAATGATCACTAACATAACCATGAGAGAGATCATGATTTATTTACAAGTTATTGAGGTGCTACAAATGATTTATTGGGTTGATGGAGTAAGAGATTGTAGAATAGAAAGAGTGGAGGATAGAGTTGCACTTCCTCCAAAGAGGAGGGTTAGGAGGGAGGATGTGAAAGAGGGCGAGTTGGGGTTTTCTCTACTATTGATCAAGGGACAACATGAAGTTGAAAATATAGGTGTGTGTCATTGAGTCTCTCCAAGGGAGGCTATTTATAGTTGTGTAGGAGTGGATTATGCTACACTTAATTAGGGTGAGTGATTAGCCCTAATTAAGTGTCCTTTGACCACTCATTGAATATTGGACATAAAAGGGACTATTTATTCACCAAAAATATCATTTTAGACCGTGAAGGCTCCATAGGGGTGCATAATGTAGGTGGGCCCCACCATGAGGCCCTACGGGTGGCTCCTGTGGGGTATCTCAACTTGTCTATCTTGGCATTTAGAAAGCATATTTAAGTTGGTCCCATCACATGCAAATGACCTTGAACACTCATTGATCTTCTAGAAGATGAGTAGGGGAAAAATAAGATCTCACCCTCTTGATTTACTTGATTTACAATTCTCTTTTGCTGCGAATCTGACAGATTTACACTATTTTGACTATAACTTTTTACCTGTAGCTCGGAATGACATGCTTCAAAAGGCAAATTTGACCTTCTCAACATGTTTGATATGAATTTGGACTATTCTTCACACCCATGCACCAAGGAATTCGGTTTGGAAGGTCCACACTAGGCTAGGGAACCTTTTGCTTCCAAGTCTTCTTGTATGGGCCCTTTGCTTGTATGCATCCAAGGGGAATCATGCTTTTTCAAAAGGCTATGATGCTTAAACAAATAGAGGATGGCCCAATATTATTTTCTTGTGAAAAGAATATAAAATTGGAGTCTTTTTGAAAAGAGAAAAACTATATGTATATTCTTAAGAGATATTGGGCCACCTATGTAGGGGGCATAGAAGACTTGTAGAGATGGACCATAATCTTTGGTAAAGATAAGTGGAGAGTTGAATTCCATGGTAATTTATCTATATGGGATGGAAGATGGATATATTATTTTTCTACTACTAATTCACAAGAGGTGAGAAAGTTTGGGGGTAGATAGTTGGTTGTTGTATGCTTACTTTTATTTACAAAGCAAAAAAGAAAAGGGTGGTAATATAAATATATGACTAAGGTGACATTTTTGGGAAGAGTACAATGTATGTGTCGCCACAAAGGTTAAGCAAAGAGGGGGAATTTACTCTAGATAACTTAATAGCGTAGAAAAATATATACACATATGAGGAAGAGGACGTTGAGTAGGCTGAAAAATGTTGCAAAAAGATGGTTACCATTTTATGCCACTCAATATCATGTAAGAAATGGCGGTGGGAGAGAGAGAAACACACCACACATGGACTGTAGAAAGAGAAAAGAGAATCAGGAGGCTACATTTGTGATTAGGTGTTTTGGGAGGACTCAGGTACAACAAACACTAATTGCAGCAAAACATCTCTTCATTAAGCTCAAAGATACAAAGACCTACAACACCGTTGGCATGCTATTGTATAGATTTTTGTAAACCTCAGGAGATAATATGAACTAATGTGGCTCTCCATGCAAGGATTCCAAAGGTATCTTGATGGATCAAACCGAGTAACATCAATCGCTTCGACGCCCCAAAAAATTCAAGTCACCTCTGACCAGGTTTTTCATCATGAAATTTATGCTTCAAGAAACTAACCACATCCTTGACACATTTCATGTGCCATGCATCAGGTTTCAATTGCTCATGTCTTAGAGCCTGTTTGACAATTTCATTGGCCCTATCATGCTCTCCTTTGCGATGGCCTGATACAAAGAAACTCCATAGCATCTCAATGCCAATCATAGAGTAGTACCTAGATCAATGAAATGTCACAAAGGCTAGGAAAAAACAAGAAACTTGAAATCATGTTTAAGAGATAAGAGAAGCTAGAATACCTTGACACAAAGAAAAATAGCATGGATGCCTTGAATTGAGCAGCACATTGATCTGACCAGACCCAGTGCTGCTTCAAGGAGTTGAATAGTTTCTCATGTAGCCACACACTATGCAATTGCATGCAATGCTTCACAAACAATGTGCCATACTCTTTGTCATCAGTTATGGTAAAATGTATATAATTTAACACCCTGTTAGCCTTGTCTCAAACACATAAGTGATGTGCACCAAGATTGTGACTTGTGAAGAGTGCCAATGCATTGATTGGATTTCATTTTGCTCCTTGAAAGAGTGATTCTTAGCAAAGTCTATAACAAAGACTACCACGTCTCTAGGAAACCTTTGAATGCATTCTTTGAATTGCTGAGATTTCCACCTGGCAATAAAATTGTGTCTGATGTAGGTGGTTATATTCTTTTTCAAGGAAGAATGTAAAATCTTCACATCCCATTTCCTTGACTAGTAGATCCTTGTGCTTCTAGCCCTCTTGATGGGCTGATGCAACGTCTTCAAACACCTTTATTGAAATTTGGAATGCATTTTTAGATTATTCTTTTGGACAGATCACTAACCACTGTGATCCACATTGATCACATTCTCCCTTAGAGCAAGAGATCTTATGAAACATAGACTCATCTATCTTAAAACATAATACCATCTCAGTCAATTTGTTGATGCTATTGTGTGTGTACGTAGTAGCTCCACACTTTTCGAGATCCTCTTCTGTGAAGCATACTTGACACTTGCAATAACATCCTTCATTATGCACTCCTATCTTGCTTTGTCTCATTTGGTTGAATGTATCCTTGAGTTATATCATCTGTATGTGAGCAATGCAACAACAAGTGTACCTATCCTTCAACTTACCTATCCTTCAACTTGAGAACAAATCAAGGCTTCAATCCCTCAAAACATCTGAGAGAGACCTTGATGTGTGAATATTGCATTTGGAATCTCCTATAATATTCCACCTATCCAATGAAAAGAAAATCTCATCAAAAATTTGAAGCTGTGAAGACAAGGTTAAAGTCATTGCAGCTTGAACATGCTACCTAACATGGTACTTTTTTAAACCTTTTGTTAGGTACTAAAGTATCTAAGCCACTCTAAATGGTACTTTATGAAGTACCAATTTTTGTAAAGTACATAAGTTCTTGAAATTGATACTTTAATAAGTACCTCAGACAGTACATCTAAAGTACCTAGTATACCTAGAGTTTGCATATTAAAAGTACACGTTGGTGGTCGCATGCTAGCTTCTACCTAATCTCAAGGTACTTTTGAAGCTTCCAAGTAGCCCAAGAGAGCCAATTGGTATGTACTGTCATGGTGTAAATGACCTATGGGTTTACAAAGGTGGTTTTAAACCACCATTAAATGTGCATTTGTTGTCTAGGAGGACCCTAATAGAACTTATGAGTTTAGATTTGTTCTTTTGAGAACCAATTCCTTTGACATGGTAGTATTACTAGCATCTACATGTAGGTACTCTAGGTAATCTTCAATGTCATATATTTCTACAAGGTACATGTAGCAAAATTGGTAGTGTTGAAGTACATAGTCTATGCACTTTGGTCCAATGCACGTTTTTTAGCTTTTATATATACTTGAAGTACTTGTTTGACCTCATGATAGCTTCTATCCAGGGTGAGGTATTCTTCATGGTTCCAAGTATTTTAGGAGATCCATGAGTATATATTGATGGTTGAATAATTTGTATATACTATACCTATGGTGCTTGCAATGGTGATAGTAAAATATATTTGAGTTTATATTGTTGCTCCAAGAGTACCAAAATATTTCCTTTTGGAGCATACACACCTCTGGGCTTCATAGATAACATTAGAGATGATGTAATACTACCTATATGCATGGTACATATACTAGAGCATGCAAGAGAACTAAATAATTCAAGCACTTTTAAAGCATACATGTGACTCGTCAAGCAAATGTACTGGATGCTTTATGTAATATTTTGCCCCATACGCTTCCGACACACATTCTTTTCGTTTGGGGACACGCGTCTTTGTTTGCCAAAAAGAAAACACAAGGTCTCTTATCTCCTCTATGATGCAATGACTTTGAGGCTGTTGGCATTGGCATAATTGCAATGGAAATGCTTGTCTTGGCCTGTTTTAATCATGAATTAGCTGCTACAAAGTTTCATCAATGCAACCCTGTGATTTGAACTGCTTATAGACCTTGATGGATCCCCTTCGCTATTCACCAACCTCATGCATAAAGCTCTTTTTAGCTTCAGCTCCTCCTCAGTCAAGGATGCTTTGAGTTTGGTGAATGTGCCTTGTATGTTGGAGAGTACAAACTTCTCCGATCCACAATGCAGCCATAGAAATGTTGGCTTCTCTAGAAGCAATCAAAAAGTGGCTTTCTTAGCTTTGCAATTCATGTCTTTTATAGCTTCTTGCCAGCAAAGCACTATTGTTTTGCCAAGTGTACTCATATCTTCAAGCGTTGATGACAAGCATGATGCATCACCTTCTCTTTTTCTTTGAGGACTCTCTCATTTCATCATGGCCCAATATTGTCGCATCCTATGTGTGGCTTCTTGGTGAATCGTTGTTGAGTAATCATTACGGCCATGACAACCCATCATTTCTTGGATTGTCCTCAACATCATCCTGAGATGAGTAGACCACTCCATTGGATTTGAATCTTGCCGATGGTATACAAAACCATTGTCTGCAATTCTTAGATGACATCCAATGTGGCGATCATTTGGAGGATGTTGTTGGTGTCCAATTGCTACTTCCATTGGACGTGGGCTGCAATCTAACTTTGAAGGATATGCCAATGCTGTTGGTGTAGCACAACCCCCTCTTCCAAGGTGCTCTTACCCACACAAAAATTTTGTTGCTGAATTTTCTCTCCCAACCTGCTAATGCTTCCATCCATGGGTATCCATCCACATAGACAGTAATGAGAAGGTTGTTTTTGTTTGAATGTCCTGCTACCACATCTGAGCCACACCAACATGGGGTAGAACAAACAAGAGCCTTGCCCTTTTAAAGGTCGCAGCACGCTGGTTGCGGTTTTTGAGTGCATTCGCATCAAGCCAGGTAGACATTGAGGTGCAAGTCATGCTTGCTTGCTTCAAGAGAAGGAGACATGAGGGTAGATTGTTGAACAACATGCAAGTAGAGAGAGAGGGGGGGAGGAGAGAGACGCTCAACTACAATAGCATGCATGAAAGGTAGACGGAGAGACATTTCAAGAAATTGTTAAAGTGGTTGGAGCCAACATTTCAAAAATATAAACATAAAGCGTAGTCTCACAAGAACATCTTTAAAAGTGTAAAGCACCATCCATAAGTGCCGCACTAAGAAGTGTCAAAAGGACACTAATTTTTGCGCACCTTTTAATGCTATCACCCATTAGTAAAATTGACGGTTGGCCCGAGAAAGTGATGCCACTATGGAGAACATTCGTGTTCTTACAAAGACATTATTACTTTTGTTTTTGAGGACGAAAAACACTTATCCAAGGGGGGAGTAATGTCAAGCCAAGGACCAGGACATACATACGATCAAGGGGCACTATATTTAGATAGCTACAAGCCTATATATGGCATGGTTGGGTGGATAGTTGCATGGTCAGTCCCCCGCGGTCTCATATTCCTGGTAGTCAAACTCCGGTCTTCTTCCCTCCTAAGTGGTGGTTCCGACTAGTTCTCTGTAGCACCTTCATCTTCTTCTCATCCACGCAAGCGACCAACCCCATGGCCCAACTCTCTATCATGTCTCAAATTCTTTGTATCCAAGGGGCCATGCCCACAACTTCACGAGCATCCAAGGTCACAGCTCCTTTACGGCTCCCAAGGTCGTCATGTGTGTGTGTGTGTGTGTGTGTGTGTGAGAGAGAGAGAGAGAGAGAGAGAGAGACAGAGAGAGAGAGAGAGAGGCCATGCAAGGCCACCACCTTTGTGTCTGCTTTCCCATTCCTCCATAGCTCCCCTCTTTGATGAGCTCTAAGACCAAAGTGGTTTGACCATGAAACTCTGTATCCAACCTCACTATACATAAACTCATCGCCTGGTAGAATATAGCACCCCTTGATTGCATGTTCGTTTTAGCCCTTGGTCTGCCTAGTCTTATCCTAGGCATGATATAGATGTGCGACAGTGAAGAGTTTCTTGTAATGGAAATGGAAAAGTATGTATTTATTGCAAGTTGATAGGTGGGAAGATCATGGACTACACAAAAGGAGAGCAAGTGTATGCATATGAGCTATTGTCATCGTGCTGGTGTAGCACTCCACTCTAGGAGGTGCACATGTATGTGTTCTTTTATTCTATTTTTCTCTCTGTTGCTCTTAGATCCTATATAGCTTCCATTATGTTTGTGTGGGATTCACCAGGTATGCAGATATATTGTTTTACGGCTTGTAGCATGTTATTACTTTGTAGGGCCCTCTGCACTCTTGGCTGTAGCAGTGGTATTAGAGCATAGGCTACGCTCCAAAGATTGAAGATCTTGATAATCAAAAGCTAAGTGCAATTACACAATTTTGGTTTGGTTCATTTAATTTTATTTTTTTTAATTCTCGATGAGCATATTTGTGATAACCCTTCAAAATATTTGGATAATTAAGGATAATCTCTCATCAGATGGTGATGATCGTACTGAGACAAGTAAGATAGTAATGATATGAAGATGCATATTGTCGTGAGTAATTCGAGGCTTCAGTTTACCATAACGAGGGTAGTCTCTTTTTCAGTCTAAAGAGAAGGTTAGTGCATACAAGTTCAGATGATCAAATCGTAGTCGGTAATAAAATTTAAACATTCATAAACAAAGTAGAAGAGATGAAGAACAATGATTGAGAATTTTTTTGAATATTTTGAAACAATCTTGAGAGGCCTTGAAGACATATTCGACGAGGCTAGAAATGCAAACCTCGTCCTTGAGAGGGAATTGAAATCCCCAATTGACAAACAAGGAGAAATTTCAACATCCTTGGAAACAAACCCAAGAGACCTTCACTATACATGCGAATTGGACTCTCACCAGGAAAATAAGCCCCAAGTAACCAATCACTAGTATTTTAGGGTGTGGAAATAGTGAGTAGAAGGGCCATAGGGTTTTGAGTGTTGCAATAGTCTAAGGCTGGGTTCAGACGGAGCGGCGGAAGAGTGAGAGAAAGGGGTCTGCATCCTTGTTGGCATGCAAAGATTGGGCTTGGGAAAAGTTTTCTTCTCCATACCCACTCAAAGTCGATCAAGCCCTCCCCCCTGAAGAAAGAAGTTGTTGCCACCTTTTCAATGAAAAATGCGGATAGTCCTACTTGAACCCCCTCACAAAGGTTGGCAGCCAGTGAGTTTCATCGCTCAGCTACACCCAATTAGTGTTTGCTCTGTGCGCTTTTTATTAAAGATGTATGTCACCAATCTGTGTGAACTAAGCAAACAGAGGAAGCAAAAACAAGAAACATTGCTAGCGGGCTAGTCTGAACCCACCCTAAGGCCGTCGATAGCACCAGGGTAGTGCCTCCTGCCAACAAGCTGCTCGTTATCACCACCCACATAGCAGTGGCAATCCTTAGCTCAACATCATATTGAAAAATCAGCGAGGCCCCCAGCGATGGCCATCACCACCGTCCTCCAACTGTACCAGTCTTGGCGTCCGTCGACAGTCTAGCAACAAAAGAAAAACTTTGCACTAGCAGTGACCTTGTTGGGATGCCACCAAGGATTTCATGTGATGTGTGCTAAATATGTCTACACCTTAGTCATGACTCACAGGCTCGTAGATGCCATGCAAAGTGGGAGATGCTCTCTCTCTCTCTCTCTCTCTCTCTCTCTCTCTCTCTCTCTCTCTCTCTCTCTCTCTCTCTCTCTCTCTCTCGTTTCTTCGACTCACTCATGGCTTCAGCTATGCTTTATGGGATTCAAATTTGGGGGCCCTCAATGGACCACCAAGGCAGACCTAGTAGCATTGATGGATGCAGATGTATGGAGAGGCTCTAGTCTCTATGATCTCTCGGATGATTCTGACTAAGGCCTAAATGCCATAAGAGATTAATTGAGCTGAGCTAGTTGCCCCCCTATCATAGTTGAGGCCCTTACTAAATCAGTTTCATTCATGTATAATTTATGGGACATTCCCAGAGATAGACATGCACGATTAGCCCTTAAGTCATCTCAATAGCTAGAGCTACAAGAGGACACAACATATTCGTATCCCAAGGAGTCCACTACATACAAATTTCATGTAACACGTGCAAATAGGAGATATTTAAATAATCCCTTACCTGTATATTTTCAAGTATTATATGTACCCCTTATGAATGCAATTTTGTAAAAGAATTATCCCTTATGTATGAAAAGTTTCACTTTCTCAATTAAGAAACCCTTTAGTAAGTACATTCTTTTGTAAATATATCTAATTATAAACTCCTTATTTTGTTCGCACGTGATATCTTAACTACAAGAGGTCACTTAAATTCTGGTGCCAAATCACCGGCAACAATGTCGGACGTCAGTATATGTGCTGGTAAGTATGGAGGGAGATGAACATTTTAAAAAATTCATTTTTAAATTTTCAACGCTTGTACGGATGATTTTTCCAATGCTTATAAAGAGATGTATTTTGATGCCTCTTTCGATGTTTGTTCCGGCGCCTGCACCAGCGCCTGTACCGATGAAACCTGCAAAAATTGAATACGCAGGTCTTTCCCTGCGCATTTCTCTAGTTTGTGCGCCTCTTCTCTTACTCTCCTCCTCCTCACCTACTACAGATATGGTGCCCAACAACTTGCCAAAGGTCAGAATCTTGCTTGTGGACTACTCCTTAGCATCAAGGTGAGATTCTTTTCAAGTTTTCTTGTAGGTTTAGGGTTTAGGGTTTAACATATAGTGTGTGTGTGTGTGTGTGTGTGTGTGTGTGTGTGTGTGTGTGTGTGTGCACATGTGTGTTTTTGCAGGTTTGAAGACGTTTATAAGACCCTTTCTTGCTCAAATAGGCCGCATGTGAGTGCTCAAAAGTTTTATGCATATTAAATTAATCTAAAATTATATTGTATATTGACAAAATAAAATTTCATTAATTATGATTTCAATGCTTAAATTTTTATGCAATTTTGTTTAGAAATTATGCTTTGGAAAAAAATTTGTTTTGAAATCATGGTTTGGGGTAATTTTGATTTGAATTTATGCTACTGCAATGTGCCTGCCTTCGTGCATTGAATGGCGCATCACCATGGAGAGCTATGGTCTTAATAGTGGAGTCCTACGGGGCTTGCCTATGGCTTAACCACTATTGAGCTATTAGAATCTTGATAGGAGTCGGTGCTGTTTTGGTGTTGAACAACCCTCTCTTCTATTCCTTGCAATTGATAATATTTGAGCCACGAGTACAATAGCTTGAGTGCTTTTCTAAAGGGATAAAGAGGAGTAGCAACTAGGGCTTGAAGTGCCAAAGTACACCTAAAAATGTTTACACTTAAAATTTGTTAGAATGGCTGACAATAGTAAAGAGAGTGAAATTAATGTTGATAACTTTGATATTGCTAAATGAGCAGGCTACTAATGATGCCCTATTCTTGTTAACTACCTTGTTTCTAGGCTTCAACAAGCCATGGGCAATTCATCCCTCCAAAGTGAAGTACAACGGAAGCTTCATGCTCACGGGATTCTCCAAGATCTCCACCATGACGAGAGAGTACCTAGGAAGCCTCCTTGCGAGACGTCCAAAAGATGCCTCTCTTTGATTCAGGTGAAGAAGAAGAGGATCCATACGAAGGGCTCAAAAATTTGCTTCTTGATGACGCATCTCCTTCCCAAAGGAGAATTCAGAGCCCCCACCGAAGGAACGAGAAAGAAGTGAGTCTCCTGCCACCTTGGCGAAGATGGATCCACAAAGACGGCGGGCTAAACGCTCTCCATCACCTCCTAAACGGAGAAGACCATTGCACACTTCTCCACACCATAATTCAAAGAGGGAAGACAAAAAGCAAGAGAAGAAAAAGGCGAGAAAGAGGTCACCCTCTTCTCCATCTTCTTTATCCTCTTCCTGTTATGAAAAAAGTGATGGTGCCAACAAGGAAGACCAAGGTAAGAAAAAGGAGAGAAAGAGATCACCCTCTTCTCCATCTTCCTCAAATTCATCATCTTTTGAAGAAAGCGATGGTGTAACTTTTGGACCATAAAAAAGAAGAGGCCATAGGAAATCCTATGCCGCGTGGAAGAGGTCGTCCAAGATCAAGAAGTTCAAAGAGGGAGGAAAGAGCATCTCTTTCCTTACCTACGATGGAACCTTTGGTGCTATGGACAAAGTCTTGGCCTTTATCCAACAATTTGGTACGGCGTTTGGAGATGAGGGATTCACGAAGTCCTCTAAGCTACACCATGTAGCTATGCACTTTCAAAAGTCTGCCAGGCAATGGTGGTCTAGCCTACGGGCAAATAGTGAAGCTCCACATACATGGAAAGCTTTAAGAGCTTCCATCATGAAGCAATTTTTGGCCACTGATGCCAGAGACAAAGTACGCACCAAATGGCGAAGCTTGAAGCTCTCTCCCTACGAATCCATTCACAAATATGTAGACAAGTTTTGGGATTTACATCTCAAAGCCATTGTCTTCAAAAATATGGAATTTGGAGAGCAAAAACAACAATTTTGTGTGGGCTTAACTGAAGAAATGGCGGAGTATGTCAACTCCCAAAGGCCACACACTATATCTGCGGTTATAGACCATACTATGGTTGCTTCTTGAATCAATTTCCAAACAGGGGCTAAGAGAAATCCTTAGCCCACGAAAAAAAAGGGTTCCAACGAGCCTAAGGGTAAGGACAATGTCCAAAAGTCTCCTAAGGGAAATTCCAATAACAACAAATCTAAGGAGAAGGGAGTTTACAAAGAGCAAAATAAACTCTCTTCTGAAGAGCTTGAGAGTTATCACAAGGATAACCATTGTTTCATGTCATAATAATCAATATCTAATTCTCCTAAATGATTTTCTCATATTAAACTGATCATTTAATGTGGGGAAGTGCCAGGGGAGAAAAAGCTAGAATATTGGTTAAGCTAGCAGACCGGCCACAGTAGGGATCCAAAGGAGGGAAAATAGGGATCCAAAGGGGGGGGGCATCTGCAAAAGAGCCATGTGCAACAATGGGCTAAAAAGACCCTAAGGTTCAGCCCATTAAGACTTCCAAAATGTTAAGGTTCCAAAATTCAAAGGTTGTGTCCAAAGGTCAAACCTAGGGGAAATTGGATGCTTTGTGTGTGACTAAAAAGTCTTTGCATATCCCTACATGGGAGGGGGCGAGCCTCGAGAGTAGGGGACGAGAGAGAAAGTCACACACACATACACAAGCTCCCTTTACACAAAGGGAATGAGGGACACATGTCAGCTCCCTAGGCCAGATGCCCACAAGGTGTGCCCAGTTTCTATTGGATGACCCTTGAAGTGGACCAATGAGAATTAAGCTAGATTAAATCTAGTTTAATTAATTTAAAAACATTTAATAAAAGAAACCAATGAGAATTAAGTCTCCTAGAAGACTATTGGGTAGTCTCACAAGGGGTCCAATGAGCATTCAGGAGCCCAATGGCTTGCCTGATTCCTATTGGCCAGGAGGCAAAGGGGTCCAATGAGAGTTTAGTTTAATTATTTAATAACCTAAAGCTCTCACAAAAGGGGAAAGGGGGACACATGTCAGAAGGCTATCACTTATGCTGCTTAATAATCATTGGCTTGACTTGGGGAGAGCCAATGAGGGCTCAGCAAGAGCAAATAGCAAGAGGGCTCGCCCAAGAGAGAGAGGGGGCTGATTTTTGCAAGGCATTATCACACACACACACTCACACAATCTCATGTGTGAAGAAAGAGAAGACTATCTCTTCCCAAGCTTTAATGGAGAGCTCATCATCTACTCCAAGCTTGGGAGATAGAAGCCTACATCAACACACTCTTGGCTTGTGGATGCAAATCCAACCAAGAGCCAAGCTTCAATGCATGCTCATCTCCTCTACCAAGCTAATTACTAAGCTAAAGCTATGCTAATATGAGTGATTATGTGAGGAGATGTACATCTTTCTTGTAAGATACTCCTTCTTCCTCTCAATCTACTCTCATACCCTGCTAGCTCTCACCATCTTCGAAGGTGTGTGAGGTCTTGGGTCTGAGAACGGGGATAATTAAAGTTGTTTTTGTTAAGTGTTTTGCTTAGTGCATGAAGCTTTCATCTTTATTTCACTAGCTAGTCTTGAAGGAACACAAAGAATTGTATTGTACAATGTCTCTCTTGATGGGAGAAACCATAATACAAAGCCTTTTGGAGGGGGGACCGGCTCCATGCAAATCCGGTCCTCAATTGTTGTCAATAGCTTAATTTCTCTCTCTTTTGAAAGTATTGTTGATGCTATCTAACTAGGTATTATGCTTTTTGTTGCTCTCTCCACCCAAGCACTCTTGTAATTCTCATTAGGAATCTATTCTAATGAAATGCCCACTATGTTCATGCTAATTTCCGCTACACATAAGTTTTTAGACCATTAAATGTTACATTTCAAGTGCGGAGAGCAAGGACATGCATACCGGGCTTGTCCCCAAAAGAACACCCGCCATGAGCCTCCTAGAGCTACCTTGGTTGAAATCCAAGAAGAGGAAGCTCACCACAAAGGATCTCCTCTATGCCATGCTTGGGAAAAGGTAAGAGAACATGATGCTTTTATTCTCTTTGACCCTGGTTCTACTCACATTTTCATATCCATAGAGTTGGACACCAAGCTAGGCATCCAAGCCTATGAGATGGGAGATGTCCTACTCGCAGATGGTGCTTTCAAGGGGCAAGAAGCTTCAGTCACTCCCTTAATTGGGAAATTGAGGCTCCATGTCCAAAGCTATGTGGACAAAGAGGACTTATTTATCTCTACTCTCAAGCACGAGGATGTAATCCTAGGGGCACCATGGTTTGATCGCATCGCTGCCAATGTTAAATTCCCTGAAAGGAGAATCTACTTTAGGTTCAGGAAAAAAGATATGTACATAGATGCTAAGGAAATGGGTAACACCATACCCATTGTACATATGCAAGCTTTCAATAAGTTAATAAAGAGCTATATTTCATTGTACATGATTTTTGTTAAAGATTCTCAAAATGAACCTAATGTTTTAGCAAAATAAAATATAAACAACCACAAGGAACTAGAGTTATTCAATTTTCTCAAGGGGTGGTTTGAAGATGTCTTTATTGAAGACATCCCTTGTGAACTACCTCCTAAACGAGGCAATGATGACCATGCAATTGAACTTCTTCTAGGAAGTTCACCGCCTAATAAACCTCCTTATAGAGTTTCTCAAGCTCAACAAGAGGATATAATGTGGCAAGTGCATGAGTAGTTGAGAAGGACATGGTTAGGCCTAGCTCATCTCCCTTTTGCTCACCCGTGTTACTAGCGCAAAAGAAAGACGGCACATATCGTATGTGTGTCGACTATAGAGCACTAAATAGAATCACTATCAAAGATAGGTTTCCCGTTCCATGGGTAGAAGACCTATTTGATAAGCTACAAGGACCGACCTTCTTCAATAGGATTGACCTAAAACATGGCTACCATCAAATAAGGATAGTTGATCAAGACATTGTAAAGACCGCATTTCACACTACGTTTGGTCTTTATGAATACATTTTCATGCCTTTTGGCTTGACCAATGCACCAGCCACATTCAACCACTTGATGGAGAAGCTATCCAAGCCTCACCGAACCTTTACTGGAGTGTTTTTTGATGATATCATCATCTACTCTAATTCACTAGACGAACACAAGCAACACCTCCAGGTAATATTTCAAGTCTTAAGAGAGAATTAACTTTATGTTAATCGAAAGAAAAGTGAGTTTTTCTCACAAGAGATTTAGTATTTAGGTCACATTATCTCTCAAGATGGCATCCAAATGGACCCATCAAAGTTAGAGGTAATAAAAGGTTGGCCTAAACCAAGGAATCTTCATGAGCTAAGAAGCTTTATAGGTATGTGTGCATACTATAGATGCTTCATAGAAAAGTTCTCATAAATTGCAGGACCATTACATGACCTAACAAGATTTAGTATTTAGGTCACATTATCTCTCAAGATGGCATCCAAATAGACCCATCAAAGTTAGAGGTAATAAAAGGATGGCCTAAACCAAGGAATCTTCATGAGCTAAGAAGCTTTATAGGTATGTGTGCATACTATAGACACTTCATAGAAAAGTTCTCACAAATTGCAGGACCATTACATGACCTAACAAAGAAAATTGTTAGGTATACATGGTCTTCCAAGGAGAACACTGCTTTCGAAAAGCTTATCTCTCAACCTGTGCTTACATTGCCGAGTCTCTCAAAGCCATTTGAGGTCAAACGTGATGCTTGTGGTGATTGCCTTTGGAGCTATCTTGCTCCAAGAAGGGCATTCCATAGCCTATGAAAGTCGAAGGCTCGACCCCGTTGAGCAAGCTCTAGGCATATATGAAAAGGAACTCCTTGCAGTTCTACATGCCTTAGACTCATGGAAGCACTATCTATTGGGCACTCTTTTCATTCTATGGACGGATCACCAAAGCCTTAAGTACTTCATGACGTAGACCAAGCTCTCCAACAAACAAATGAGGTGGGCAAATTTTCTTTTGCAATTTCATTTTCATATTGCTCACATTGCTGGCAAGCATAATCAAGTAGCTGATGCACTCTCAAGACGGCCGAGAGTGAATGTGGTTTCCATAGAAATTCACAATGATCTATCTTTTATGATAGATGAGTATGCTATTGATCCCAATTTTAGAGATTTGATTTCAGCCCTTGCACTAGGAAGAAAGAGGAACCATTTACTTTACAAGATGGTTATCTTCTCTATGGCAATAAACGCGTTACTAACTCACTACGTGAGAAAGTAATGTATGAATCTCATGCTCCTCCTTATGCGGGGCATAGAGGGATTCAATCTACCCTAAAAGGGATTGAAATATATTTCTATTGGCCTATCATGAAAGCAAACATGCAAGAGTATGTTTCTAAATGTGTGGTATGCCAAAAGACGAAGTTTGATAAAGCGAAGCAACCTCGATTGCTTCAACCTTTGCCAATTTCTAATTCACCATGGGAGAGCATATTCATGGATTTTATCTTTGGATTATCTAAGTCTATCCATGGGAATCCGGGAATATGGACGATAGTAGACAGTTTCAATAAACAAGCTCATTTTATACCTGTCAAGAAGACTATCAAAGCCCATCAAATAACAACCCTGTTCATTTCACAAATCTTCAAGTACCATGGCTTGCCAATGTCCATAGTGTCGGATAGAGATCCTAGAATGACCAGTAATTTTTGGAAGGGTCTCTTTGAGAATTTAGGGACAAGGCTAAATTTCTCTTTGGCCTATCACCCGCAAACGGATGGCCAAAGTGAAATAGCTAACCAAACAATCCTTGATCTACCAAAAGCCTATGTAATGGAAGTATATCAAAGGTCCCAATGGGAGAAGTACTTACCCTTAGTGGAGTATGCTTACAATAACAATGTACATACTTCCACAAGAAAAGCACCTTTTGAGGTAATTGAGGGAAGATCAAAAAGTCCCCTGCTACTTAAGGCACACGGGAAGATCTTCGCTGCAGATGAGTATAGCCAAGACTACAAGAATCTTTCCAAAATATTATGGATGCTATCTCTATCTTACAACAAAGGCAAAAGGCTGCTGCTGATAAGCACAAAAGAGCCCAAGCCTTTAAAGAAAATGATTGGATCTTACTTAAATTTCTCAAGGCTTGATTAAGGCACACGACGAGCAAGAATCCTACGGGACACCAAAAGTACTATGCTAAGTTAGCAAAAAGGTACTATGGTCCCTTCCAGATTCTTAGGCCAATCAATGAGATGGCCTACCAACTCAAGTTGCCCAGCCATTGGCTCATACACAATGCTTTCCATGTAAGCCTAATAAAGCCTTACAAAGGAGAGCCACCTCAAGAACCAACTATTGAAGACCCACCGGAGATTGAGGACCAAGAAGAGGTGTTGCAGCCCAAGTCCATTCTCTAACATGAAGACAAGGTATTAAGAGGCGGTAAGACTATCTGACGATATCTTATTAAGTTTAAGAATTATCCTTTTGAAGATGCTAGGTGGATGCAAGGCATACAATTAAAGGATAACCTAAACCTTGTCAATGCTTACAATGTTTCCCTAGAGTAAGAAAATGTCCAAATGCTTAAAATGAACAAAGTTTTTGTCTTATAAGACTCTCTTTTTCTTTATTGTGCACAAATGTTACGTAGTATGCATGCTTAGATCAAGTTTGAGGAGACGACGTCTCCCAAACACCAAGTAGAGCTTGTCACTCTACTATGGAAGATTGATAGGACTAATGTGCAGATATGCTTGCGGTAGCTTAGGCTCTCAAGCACCAAATGGATTAGTCATCCATTCTGGAACGATGTCGTAGGGTAACATAGGGATCCTCTACCCGCTAAAAAAAGGACCAATGAATAGGCTTTATCTTCTCTATCCCCCATAGTTGAGGACGACTATGATTTCAAGAGAGAGGTAATGTCATAATAGCTAATATCTTATTATCCTAAATTATTTTCTCATGTTAAACTGATCATTTAATATGGGAAAGTGCTATGGGAGAAAAAGCTCGAATATTGGTTAAGATGGCAAACCGGCCACAGTAGGGATCCAAAGGAGGGAAAATAGGGATCCAAAGGGGGGGTCATCTGCAAAAGAGAAATGTGCAACAATGGGCTTTAAAGACCCTAAGGTTCAGTCCATTAAGACTTCCAAAATGCTAAGGTTCCAAAATTCAAAGGTTGTGTCCAATGGTCAAAGCTTAGTTAAATTGGATGCTTTGTGTGTGTACAAAAAGTCTTCAAAGGTTCCTACATAGGAGGGGGCGAGCCCTGGAAGTAGGGGATGAGAGAGAAACACACACACACACACACACACACACACACACACACACACACACACACACACACACACACACACACACACACACTCACAAGCTTCCTTTACACAAAGGGAATGAGGGACACATGTCAACTCCCTAGCCCAAATGCCCACAAGGTGCACTCAAATCCTATTGGATGGCCATGAAATGGACCAATGAGAATTAGGCTAGAGTAAATCTAGTTTAATTCATTTTAAAACACTTAATAAAAGAACCAATTAGAATTAATCTCTCTAGATGACTATTGGACAGTCTCCCAAGGGGTCCAATGAGGATTCAACAGCCCAATGGCCTGCCTGATTCCTATTGGCCAGGAGACAAAGGGGTCCAATGAGAGTTTAGTTGCATTAATTAATTACCTAAAGTTCTCACAAAAGGGGAAAGGGGGACGTATGTCAGAAGGCTATCACTTATGCTGCTTAAATTTCATTGGCCAGGCTGGGAGAGGTCCAATGGGTTGTTAGCATGAGTAAAATGCAAGAGGGGTCGACCAAGAGAGAGAGGGGGACTGAATTTGTCAAGTCATTATACACACACACTCACACAATCTCATGCATGGAGCAAGAAGACTATCTCTCTCCTTCTCCAGCTTTAATGGAAAGCTTATCACCTACTTCAAGCTTGATAAGGGAGGCCTACACCAACAACTCTTGGCTTTGTGATGCAAATCCAACCAAGAGCCAAACTTCAATGCATGCTCATTTCCTCTACCATGCTAATTACTAAGCTATGCTATGCTAATATGAGTGATTATGTGAGGAGATGTACATCTTTCTCGTAAGACTACTCCTTCTTTCTCTCAATCTACTCTCATACCCCGCTAGCTCTCAGCATCTTCAAAGGTGTGTGAGGTCTTGGGTCTGAAACCGTAAGGGAGTTGATGTTGTGTTTTATAAGTGTTTTGCTTAGTGCTTGAAGCTTCCATCTTCATTGCACTAGCTAGTTATTGAAGGAACACAAAGAATTGTATTGTAAAATGTCTCTCTTGATGAGGAAAACCTACAATACAAAGCCTTTTGGAGGGGGGACCGGCTCCACTAAATCCGGTCCTCAACTGTTGTCAATAGCTTAATTTCTCTCTCTTTTGAAGTATTGTTCATGGCTATCTAACTAGGTGTTATGCTTTTTGTTGCTCTCTCCACCCAAGCACTCTTGCTATGCTCATTAGGAATATATTCCAATGAAATGCTCACTATGTCTATGTTATTTTCCGCTACATACAAGCTACTAGGCCATTAAATGTTACATATATGACTTGGAAGGAATTTTTAAACTGAAAATGGGTCCAAATGAGTTTTTTTTTGAAAGTCATTCTTTGACTCCTGGTTGTGCACATTTTTTATGATGTGGTGAAATGAAAAGGAAAAGGGAAGATGTTAATTGGTAAGTTAATGCCATCCCACCTTTTCCCCATCTCTCTCAAAACGTAGAGAGAGAAAATGACTTCTTAGCTCCACCCCCTACTTGGGCCTAAAAAAAATGCTAGAGAAACCGATGGAAAAGTAGCCTAATAAATGCACTTGTCCCCTGGGTGCTTGTTGTAGCACTATGTGCCGGCACATCGCGGTACAACATAGCTTTCGGGGATCTTTTTCTCCCTTGTAGTGCTGCTTCTTGTAGCACCACCCGTAGATTTTCCTCTTATAAAATGAAACCCCTATGGAGTTGCTTCTTGTACCACCTAGTACCAATGTATGGTGCTACTAGTAGCTTCAAATGAGGTTATTTTTTCCACTTCTCTAGAGGACCCCTCACCACTATCATTTTTTTGTAATCCTACTTCCTAAGCTCTCCTTATGTAGTATATAGTCCCTCGTACTAATTTTGAAAACTGTCCAAGGCCTTAAAATCCTCTTCTTTGAAGCATCTGAACCATGGCAACAGACGCACTTGACACAGTTTTGGCTTTTGAATTGAAGACAAGTGTGACTCACTTATTCTTGGCATGAAAATGTTTACTTTTTCCAATACTCCACATAAATACAAATTGCAAAAATCTCTCATTCAGATAAACAATGTAATGTCTCCTTTTTTTATTTTGTTTGAAAACTTTCTAAGTGCATGAGCATTGTTGATTTTCACTTTGGTGTCTTCAAACATTGAGGCATCAATTTTTAGCTCATTGATCATTGCATGGGTCTACTAACAATAATGCAGAAAACATTTCACCCATCATAATATAGAGTGCAACACATAGCACAAATTGGGTCCTAACCATTTAGAAATTTGCTTGGGTTTTTGGTCACTCAAAAAATCTCACTCGGGTTATGGTAAGACTCCAGTACAAGAACATGCACAATATGTGAACACCATCTTAGCTCTACAAAGTGAATTGAAAAGGCCTATGTTGAGCTACACACACTAAGGAATAAGCATGAAGAGGCCACTATCAAAGCTCAAATAGCTTGATAGGAAGTATATGCTCTCAAAAGCCTGGTGATACCTTAACAACCGGAATTGAAAAAGCACAAGATGCCCTAGCAAAAGCACGAGTGCCAATTAACCTGCATAAAAGTGTAATCACTTATCTGGAAGTAGTCATTTACAATATTGCAAAGCACTTAGACATATTAGAAATTGCAGAGGTGAAGTTAGAGAGCATAGAGGAAGAGTTGGTGGACCAAAAGCGTTTTGTCAAGAAAATCAAGACCAACTCTAGATCGGCATGGCTCACAAATGTAAGAACTACATCCTTGAATGCGGAAGATTGAATAAAAGAGCTATAGAAAGTTGTCTGCGCTTAAGATTGCATGCAAGAAGATGCCATAGCGGCAACCATGGCTCCTGAGGATGGTTCACAAAGAGAGAATGAAGGTTTGAAGAAAGAGAATGAGGATTTGTGAGCAATGATAGTAGCATTACAAGCAAAGTTAGAGTGCAAAAAACCAAAATTTACTTATATAGACGATCATGAATATGATGAAGACACACAAAGGGAATTTGAGAGACAACAAGAGAGTCAACAAAGGGAGACATCAAAACCACAAGCTGAAGGAAGCATAGGAAATCAATAGACCGCAATAGAGACAACTCAAGACCTAACAGACAAGAACATGAGGCACAAGGGAGTTTGCTATTCAAGAGACACTCGTGGAAAAGACCACCAGATTAATAGATTTAGCAATCAATGAGCTACAAGAATGAATCACCACAAAAAAGGAGATGCATTGAAAAAGGAAAATGGAATGGGAGGTAAGAATTCTACATTCATTGAACATACAACTACTCAGACTAACAAAGATCAATGAAGATTGGTATACTAGAACCCTCCCGCTCCCATTGATAAAAAATGGGTGCCTTTGCCGCAAAGCAGTCATAGAGCAAGAAATGACTGAAGCTCAATCTAGCAATTGGAAACCAAAATGGACGAAGGCGTGATTTTAAAGGCATCCCGAGTGATTGATTCCCTTGATGTGAGTACCCTCTTCGCTCCAGCAAGATGTCACCTTTTTCCCAGTGCCTCAAGTTAGAACTTGGAGCCAACATGAGACATTGCAAAGGAGACACTGCAATTGGCTAAATTACCCAGTATTGCCACGTTTGGACGACAATGAAAGGCTAGATAAGAAGTATATGCTACACGCTCTCACCACAAAAGTAAAGCAATAGGAAGGATTTCCAGATATGTCTTGCCAAATGATCTGAAAGATATATCGAATGTTGGTATCTTGCATCTATATGTACCACAAAGTGTGGATTTTAGAGACTCCATGGATGTCCTTCTTGGAGGGGAATAAAGACCTACTGTATGATCTCAATAAGATGCCTGATAAATAGATTTTGCACAGGTTCTTTGCACGACTGATGTTTATGCCTTCATACTACATGAACACTTTTGAAGAGGCTTTTTACATAGGATTCTTCACACTAGACACTACCATTTTTGGACCAGAAGAATTCAATGATGTTTGAGGGAGATTTGTTAGTTACCATGCCATGGAGCTCCACCAACAAGACACCACCAAGCCTTATATCCAAGAAGATTTCCATCTAGCCAAAGAATATAGGGAAGGACTTGGGTAAACAACCAATCGCTTTATGCAATGTCAACTTGCAATTCGACAACCACCCCATCACTAACTCATGTCGAGGAAAACATGAAATAGGAGGGGGGGAGTGTTGGAAGATTCCAATAGCAACATATGACGGCTCTAGAAAAGGAGATGTCTGAGAAGATTTTTTAGCCCTTGTAACAAAAAATGATTGTAATTATCTTGCCCGAAACCATTACCCCTTTGTTCATTCTATAATTTTGTAGAATTAGGGACTATGAGCTCTCAAGTTGTGTTTCATGCTATTTTGGAAGCAAATCCAATCCTTGTACATAAAACTCGGTGTCACGATATAAAAGGAAACTTTTGTAAAGTTTTGACATGGATCACTATTATTAATGAGCATATAAGGCTTTCTTTGTACATCGTGTGTTATTTCTTTCTAATGTGTCTTTATCTCTTTGCACCACACCACACGATCATCCTATCGCAATTTCAATAGCACTATTGTGTTAGTATCAAGGAGCTCTATGCGTGGATATTTACATTGCAAGTGTTTTGTAAGATCCGAGTGTTGACTTCCACAACCTTCCAGGTGACATATCTCACTATTCGAGCGTTATTTTGAGATTCCATTGATTCCATCAGGTTCCTAGCACTATGGAGCACCTAGTAGACCGAGTTCAACATCAAATTTGATGACATGCTAATATGCTGCTGAAAAAATGCTTTTTTTTCTTGTCAGCATATTTTAGGTTTGATGACCCGGATGTGTTCTTGACCATGCATGGATGATGCCTATTAAGTTTGGTATTGTTTGGAGTTGATTTGCTATTGGTTTTGCATGTGGATGTGTGATTGGATTGGAGAGGTAAAAACTAGGTTTTCGGTAGTTAGAATATACATAGACATTTTTATCAGAGTGTATTGTGTTCAAATGAGAGATTGACAACCTCTTAGAGTGCTTCCATGCCCTAGTCAAGTCCCCTCTTCTTTTTCTTCTCTCTCTTACGATATTGTCTTTTTTGTGTGACTATATACCAGTTTCCCTCTCACAAAGAAGATTCATGCTACCTCATTTATTGTCATTTGGACACACCAAGAGTGCCCTGGTTCAAGTTCTCATGTTGGTGGCATGATGGTAAAGTGATGTGGATGCGTTGGCTTGCAAGTTGGCAAATGTTTGATAACAAAGTCCCATCCTCATGTGTTAAGTTGTGATTTCTCGAGTCCGACTTTAAGTTGCAAGGCAAAATTGGAGGCTGGCACAAGTTTTGGAGATTTTCAAAGCTTCCATCTATGTCGAGTTTGAGCCTCTCTATCAATTTTTTTTCATCCTTTGTGCTTTCTAGGCCTTTTATGCCTTGATGTGGTAAAATCTTACAATTGCTTTGGATTATAGGCTTCAGCAAACTCAAGATTCTTGATAGCTCTAGAACTTTTTATAGCTTCATTTGTTTTAACAGAGTTAAAAATGATCTAAGCATTCTCTGTCAAGGCCTCTTTTTGGCTTGTTTACATGCTCTTCACCATGCAAGCAAAAACATCTCCTTTCTCAAAACCCCAACACCCCCCCCCCCCCCCCTCTCTCTCCCTCCCTCCCCCCGTCTCTTCCATTGCCCTGGTGCCCCATCTCGCATAGTTGAAGTCACTCTTTTACATTGCCCACATGCCTCATCTTGCATCGACAAGGGAGTGGGAGCTAAGCCAAATGGGTGAGATAGTGTGTACCATTGACAAAGGGATAGACTCAAACATATAAGGACGAGTAGGGTGTCCTTTGTGAAGGACATGGTTTTATAGTTAGGGGCAATATGGATGTTGTAATGTATGAATAATCACCCATTGGATTCCTCAAAAGCCAAAATACATTGGTAGTCATGTGTGTGTGTGTGTGTGTGTGTGAGAGAGAGGGGGGGGGGGGGGGGGGGGGGGGGGGAGGGATATGGGGTGGGAGGTAGTGAGCATATTGTGCATAGTTGATGTCACTCTTTTCCGTTGCCCAAGTGCCCCATCTCGCATCGAGGGGAGTGGGAGCTAAGTCAAATGGTTGAGATAGTGTGTACCATCGACAAAGGGATAGGCATATAAAGACAAGTACGATTTTGTTTTTTAAGCAAAGAACATGGCTTTATAGCTAGGAGCATTATGGGTGGTGTAATGTATGAAGCATGACCCATTGCATTCTTTATAAGCCAAAATACATTGGTGGTTGTGTGTGTGTGTGAGGGAGAGAGAGAGAGAGAGAGAGAGGGGGGTTTGGTGGGGACCAAAGAGAGAGAGAGGGTAGGGGTCAGAATAATGAGGGGGAGGGGTGAGGAGAGGAATATATGGGGTGTATGTGTGTGTGAGAGATAAAATGTAAAGCCTTCATTTTTTTATTTTTTTTAAAACATTCAAAAATTCCCATTTAAATTTAAAATCCCCCTTTCCTCAGGTTTTACATTTTAACTCTCTCTCCCTCTCTCTCTCTCTCTCTCTCTCTCACACACACACACACACACACACACACATTCCAACTTTGAAAGAATCCGATGGGTCGCACTTCATGCATTACACCACCCATATTTTTTCCAATTACACAACCTTTGCTAAAATAGAAAACCGTACTCACCCTTATATGCTCAAGCCTATCCCCTTGTCGACAATATGCACTATTGCAACCTTTCAAGTTAGCTCCCGCTCCCTTTGATTTGAGACGGGACACTAGGGAAATGGAGAAGAGTCACATTGGCTATGTACACTATGCTCACTATAAACTTGAGAGTATAAGTACCACACGATGCTAGAGTGATCAACATTTGCTCACATGTGAGCTTGCCTCCCTCATACTTTCAGCCATGAGTTAGAGCTACACTTTCCTCTCTCTCTCTCTCTCTCTCTCACACACACACACACACACACACACACACACAAACACATGCACTCACCCGCACATAGTAAAATTAAAAAATCTCTAATAGATTTCAAGTTTGCCTTGAAGAAAATGTTTAAATTATCATGCAGTCCTCTCTCTCTCTCTCACACTCACACAAACACACACACACACACACTGACTGTTCATAAAAAAACAAGGTTTGATGTATTAATAATCATTTAAAATTGCAAAATCGTCAGTAGATTCCAAGCTTGCCTTGTAGAAAACTAACAAAGTTTCACAAGTTTTAACGTAATCTTTTCCCATATTTTCTTCAATTAGGATGTTCTTTTGGTAAACTATGCATCAACACATTCAATTAATTCTCTCTTTCTCTCTCTCTCTCTCTCTCACCCAATCTCTTTTACACTTTGTCCCCTCCCACCTTATATTCATTTTGCCAAATATGCACTATCGCACGCAACCTTTCAAGTTAGTTCCCACTCCCTTCGATGTGAGACGGGACACTGGGGAAATGGAGAAGAGTCACATTGACTATGTACACTATGCTCACTATAAGCTCGAGTATAAGTAACACACGATGCTAGAGTGGTCAACATTTGCTCACATGTGAACTTGCTTCCCTCATACTTTTAGCCATGACTTAGACCTACACACTTTCCTCTCTCAACCACATTGTGGGCTCTCCATGTGATTCTCATCACCATGATCTTGGAGCATTGAGAATCACTCATCAACCCCATACAAAGTAAATCACATGTATCTTTGGTCCTGTAGGTCATATTTGACCTTTGAGGATGAATCTCTCTCTCTCTCTCTCTCTCTCTCACAATGATGATCACACCAACACTTCATTCTCTTGATCTCCTTTTCCTTATGCCCTGCGCCCCCCCCCCCCCCCCCCCGCCCTTCTCTCTCTCTCTCTCTCTCTCTCTCTCTCTCTCTCTCACACACACACACACACACACACACACACACACACACACACACACTCACGTGCACATAGTAAAATTGAAAAGTCTCAAATAGATTTCAAGTTTGCCTTGAAGAAAATGTGTAAATTATCATGCAGTCCTCTCTCTCTCTCTCTCACACACACACACACAGTTCATAAAAGAACAAGGTTCGATGTATGAATAATCATTTAAAATTGCAAAATCTTCAATAGATTCCAAGCTTGCCTTGTAGAAAACTAACAAAGTGTCACAAGTTTTAAGGTAATCATTGATAAATTTTTGAGAGTTGTAAACGTTCCTATATTTTCTTCAATTAGGATGTTCTTATGGAAACAATCACTTATGGAAACCCCATCCTAAAAACATTTATCATACAATGATGCATAAGAAAAATTGCTCTAGCCCCCTTAACAAGATATGGGAAAAACACTGTCCGGAGGAAAGGTGGGAGCAAGTAATAGAGAACATCTGGAAGCCTAAGGTTCCATAGCACATGAAGGTATTTTAATGGAAGGTAACCTGGGGTGCTCTACCGACAGGGGTGAAAATTTAGGAGAGAGGGATTGGGTCAGATTGATGCTTGGGGTGCAGGCTCGCTAGTGAAGATCTAGCCCACCTCTTTATGGATTGCCCAACTATCAAAGGCCTAGCAGGGAAAATATGCAAGTGGGTCCAAAGAACATGGAAAATTGGTTTCTTCAAGACTGATCTATTCCTTGGAGGAAAGAATCGGGTAGTCCCGCCCTCCTCATCAACACTCAAATTGTCCGATACTTCTTCTTCCATAATGTATGGCAGACAAGGAACCGTTGTGTGTTTGAAGGAGGTTTCGAGGTGGCAAGCTTCGCAGAAATTATACAAGAGAGCAAAGTGCTAATATGGACACTCAGAAGCAAGCAACAACCTGAGGATTGGTCTAGGATTACTTGTGCCTTGTTGTCAGCAGTTGGCATGCCTAGGACGGGGAAAATTACTAGCCATCGATAATTAAAAGATATCAAAATAACCCTGATAGCCGTTGTGATTTTGGTCCCTGTTTGATGTCATGGCTCAACACGAGCATGACAAGATCTTGTAATTTTTTAGGTTGATCAATATAATTCACTCACAATTGTGAGTTTTACAAAAAAGAAAAAGGAAAAGGGATGTTCTTTTGGTAAACTATGCATCAACTCATTCAATCAATTCTCTCTCTCTCTCTCTCTCACCCAATATCTTTTACACTTTGTCCTCTCCCACCTTATATTCATTTTGCCAAATGTCCCCCCCCCCCCCCCCCCCATTTCGCATATGCTCTCTCTTCACTTGAATTTCTCATTAACGATATCATTAGTGGAGAGATGACAAACACACGCACACATATATAAATACGAGTACTGTCGATCGCCTTCGACGGCCTCTCTCTCTCTCTCTCTTCCGCTCCCCTTCATCTCACTTGGCGTTTAGCCTTCATCTCGCAGAGAGAGACACATATAAAGGGTTATGTAATCCGCCATATTATGTTAGTAGATGTGTGTATACACATGTATATCTATGTAAAATATTTATTTGAATTGCAAGTATGCAATGTTAAATGCTATTTGACACACACACATACACATATATATAATATATAGACACATAGACATGAGGAAAGACCTTCTAAATGAGTCGTATTTAAATACTAAAACCAAAAGTTAGAAAATTTTGAAGTTCTAGAATGAAAAAGACAATTTACAAAGCAAAAAGAGCACATTTCAAACCAAAAGTCATTGGATGCTTTAACACTAGTTCTGTAATTGGACACTTAAGTGTCCTGAGACACTAAAGTGTCCTGTTTTTCTACCAAGTTTTAACAATTTATTTGTCAAGCTAGAAATACGTTTTTTACTCCTTGCTTCTACCATAGATTGGTTATGAGGGAAAGAAAAAACTGGATTTTTCTCCATATCAAAATACAATCTATATGGAGAGAATTCTGGTAAGTTCTAAAACATAAACTTTAGTAAAATTTCAAGTTGTTTTGTCAAAAAATCCATAAAATCATTATATTTTTTTGTAGAGATGGTCTTTTTTATGTTTATAAAATCCAAGTGTCAGCAGTTAGTGTTGCAAAATAATGGAATGCACTTCAAAAATAAGTTTTCAAGTCACATGCAAGCTACAGACATAATTTCATACTTGAGCACGTGCTGAATAAGAGCATAATTTTGGTCTTCCAAAGGTCCCCTCATGAAATTGGTACTATTCTAGTGCAATTTGACAACTACAAATGATTTTATATGTTTAAACCAAGAAACTACGTATTTTTTGGGCTCCTTAACTCAATTAAATCTCGTTGCTTGAACTCTATCTTGTATTTTTTATCGTGCAAAATCTCTTGAAAATCTTGAGTTCTCCATAATAACATTGAAATCAAGGTTTTAGGCACCCCAATTGTGTATGTACCACGTACTTTGATACATTTAGTTGATCTACATGGAAAGTTTGATATTATTTGAAGTTTTGAATGCTTATGTCCCAAGAATGAAAATATGAAAGTTTTCTCTTATGCAATTTTGAATATTTAAAATGATCCAATGATTTTTGCATACTAAAGTCCTTTTACTTGATACCTTGAGTGCTCAATGGAAAGGGCAAGCAATGTATCACTTTCTAAAACTCCATCAGAAACATATTTTTCTTTGTATACAACGATATGCTTGAAATGACCTTATCAAACACATGGAACTTTCCTTTATTTTATATACTCCAAAGTCAAATTTTTTCACATGAAACTTTCAATTATCTATAACAAAATTGTGGAAGAGTCACCTAAAATTTTCTACAAGGTCGCTTCATTTTTTTTTGAGCTTATAAAGGCGATTTTTGTAAACGTCAATCGCAGTCTTATGAAGGTCAACTTGATGAGTATAGTTCTTGATCATGATACATTCTAAAATGCAAGGTTATATTTTTAAAAGATCCTCTAGCTAACTTATTTAAGCATATCAAGAGGGTTTTTTTAAATAAACCGTTTATTGAAAGTAACATTTAATTTAAATTTGTTAAAAGAAGACACTTAAAGTGTCGTGTTTTGGTACCAAACTAGTGTTAATGAAAGAATCCATTTACAAAGTAAACAAAGACAAAACAAAAAAAAGTGAAGAAAGACTTAAAATGAAGAGACCTATGATAGAAAGATCTTTCAAAATATAAAGGAAAGATATAATGTTTGCAAAAGTTTCCTTTTCAGCCAAAGAGAACAAGTGATTGACACTTTTAGAATATTTAAAAAATATATAGTGTTTACAAAAATCTCCTTTTCAATCAAAGAAAACAAGTGTCCACCAATATATAGATACACACTCCATCAATGGCTCAAGGTTTGCGTTCTTTCCTGTGTGGCCTAGGAGTGGTTTCTCTGTCAAACAGAGAAATTGTAATCCTTTGACCCTCAAGGCTCGGTCGTCTGAGCTCGAGGTTGGTGTATATTTATGATGTTCTTAATACTATCCACTCACAATTGTGAGTTTTGCCAAAAAAATTGCGTTCTTTCCCCTGTGGCCTTCTGCAGCCCAAAAAGGGTTTGTATGTGCCAAAAGGTTATATGTCGAGGAAGACTTTTTCTTGAACTCTAGGCTACTTCACGTGTTTGTTTTGATCGCAACAAATTAGCAATCGAGCCAGAGCGAGCTGAAGAACACTCACAGACCTAGCCTACCTACAACTCGCTTGCTCTCTCATCACAATCACACACACACACACACACACACACACACACACACACACACGTCTCTATGCAGGAGCCTCATGCAGTTATGGTGCCGCTGCCCTTGATCGGCCACATCTACCCGCTCCTCCATCTTGCCAAAGCTCTTGTCGCACGCCTTAACTTCACAGTCACCTTTGTCAACAATTATTTCTACCACCCGTGTGGCTTAGGAGTGGTTTCTCTGTCAAACAGAGAACTTGTAATCCTTTGACCCTCAAGGTTCGGTCGTTTGAACTCGAGGTTGGTGTATATTTTTGATGTTCTTAATACTATCCACTCACAATTGTGAGTTTTGCCAAAAAAATTGCGTTCTTTCCCTGTGGCCTTCTGCAGCCCAAAAAGGGTTTGTATGTGCCAAAAGGTTACATGTCGACGAAGACTTTTTCTTGAACTCTAGGCTACTTCACGTGTTTGTTTTGATCGCAGCAAATTAGCAATCGAGCCAGAGCGAGCTGAAGAACACTCACAGACCTAGCCTACCTACAGCTCGCTTGCTCTCTCATCTCTCTCACACACACACACACACACACACACACGTCTCTATGGAGGAGCCTCATGCAGTTATGGTGCCGCTGCCCTTGATCGGCCACATCTACCCGCTCCTCCATCTTGCCAAAGCTCTTGTCGCACGCCTTAACTTCACAGTCACCTTTGTCAACAATTATTTCTACCACCAGCACATCCTCGTACAGGAGTCCCTCTCTTCCACACCCGGCAACAGCAGCAATGGAAAGCTTCGCTTTGAGTGGGTAGAGAATGGGCTACCGCAAGACTTTGACATGAATGCCGCAGTGAAAAGACGAGCAGAATTTAGGCAAGGCTGCATGAACATGCAAGCTCCTCTCAAAGCTCTCATGGAAAGCTTAAACCAGAAGCACCAACCTGTGTCTTGTGTCATTTTTGGGTCATTTTTTCCTTGGGCTCATCATGCAGCTATGGAGCTTGGAATTCCAACCGTCTTCTTTTGGAGCCAGTCGGCTGCTGTCTTCTCCATCTATCGCCACACGCCTCTGTTAGTTGCCAACAGCTTCTTTCCTTTCAAGAAAGCGTCACCAGGTAAATTGGACATTCTCTCTGTTTTCATGTTTAAGATGGCAAGGGAAGATAGTCGTATTTCGGATCCAGCGTGTAATCTTAGTGTAGAAGTGCAAATAGCTCCTAGATAACCACATATGCACTATGCATACACAGGTAAAGTGCTGTTGGCGGGTGCTCTGTGTTTTGGTTGATTATCTTCCATTTCTGTAATGGCTGCAATGACAGAATGCAAGGAAGACAGTGCTCGACTTGTGTCGTACATACCTGGAGTTTCTCCCCTTTACCCTGAGGACTTCCCTACTTTTTATTTTGTGGACGAAGAAAGCCATGTCAATCTGCAAAGGATGGTATCGCAGTTTGATCTATTGAAAGACTGCAAAGCAGTGGTAATTAATTCTTTCTATGAGCTTGAGAAGGAACCATTTGAAGCATTGCAATCAGAGTCTCTTTCTGTTTTTGCTGTGGGCCCGTTGCTCTCTTCGAAACAAGCACATGGGGATGTTGTAGAGTTCTGTAGCACGGTTCATGAAGGGTCGGAAAACGTGAAACAAGATGAGTGTTTGATATGGTTGGACAAACAGAGGATGCATTCTGTGCTCTATATATCTTTTGGGACTGTTTTGAACCCTACTCCTGAGAACTTGATGGGTATTGCTTTGGCATTGAGGGAGAGTCAGCAGCCCTTCATATGGGCCTTGAAGCTTAGATCGTCTTACAATCATTTGTCAGGCACATCCACAGTGAATTGCTCGGTTGCCGAAATGTTGCCAGAGCATTTCTTAGAGGACACAGCAGATTATGGGATTTTTGTTCCTTGGGCTCCTCAGCAGGAAGTATTGGCTCACCCTTCTGTGGGGGCCTTTTTGAGTCATTGTGGATGGAACTCTACACTGGAAAGTGTGAGCATGGGAGTGCCCATGATTCCTCTTCCAATTTTTTCTGACCAAACAACCAACTGTAAGTATGTGGTTGATGAGTGGAAGGTGGGAGTGAGGTTCAAATTTAACGAGAGCAGCAACCCAGTAGACTCTGCAGATTTGATGAGAGTTCTAAAAGTTGTCTTTCATGACGAAGAGGGGCGGGAGCTGAGGAAGAGAGCAGGCAAGCTCAAAGAGGCAGCAAGGAGAGCATTAGAGACTGGCTCAAGAAGTGGTTTGAACCAGCTTTCTCAAGCATTGATGGACACCATCTCCTAAAAAGGGCATAGCTGACCTTAAAATGCTACCATGGATGATATATGAGCTTCTCAATTTGCAGGAACTAACCTGCAGGCCTATTTACCATATCTTGGAAAGTCCCCATATGGAGGATGAGATGCTGGCTTTGGAGCTGCGGAGAACCTTCCGCAATTTTGAAGGTAGAAGGGGACTTTCTGCATTGCATTAATTTATGGGTGCTGTCTCTTCAGTCTCCTCAATGTCCATGCCTGCCAGTTTTCTGCTGCCAGCTATGCCTAGCAAAGAAAAGGAAAAGAAACCTTGTTTTTGTCAATATAGGTTTTAAACCCAATCGTGTCTATCTTTGCCCCTGCTCTAAAGTGTTTGTAGGAAAAATGCTTGAGCTTTAAATTAGTTTTCTATTTAGCTTGATTACTTCTTGTACAAGGGCCCAACCGTGTAAACATACTCATCACCTCATATATATACTAGTACAACGGGGCCGTCTACGGTGGTGCTATGTGGATTTTCTTAGCTTAGGCATGCCAACACTATCAACATAAGCCCTACATTGAGAGAGAGAGAGAGAGAGAGAATTATTATTCATGAAAGAGAGCAAATTAGAGCTCAAGAGAAGTTTATATATTGAAAAAATGCCAATTTGAGGGTAAGAGAGAGAGCCATCAAACACATTTAGCTCTCAACATATTGAAAGAATGCCATTGTATGAGGGAAAGAGACAGAGCCATCAAACACATTTAGCTCTCAACTTCTCTTTAGCTCTAATTCGCTCGCTTTCATGGATAATAACTCTCTCTCTCTCTCTCTCTCTCTCTCTCTCTCTCTCTCTCTATATATATATATATATATATATATATATATATATATATATATATATATCATTTGTAGCCCATTTCAATATGCAAACTTCTATTCCGCTCTAAGTTGCTCTCTTTTGACGGATATTAGTGTTGTAAACCGGTTTGTCCCACTCCGAGAGAGTACAAATAAGCACATCAAAGCTTTACTTGCATATTCATCAAAACATCTAGTATGACATTCCAGTCACGTCGAAACACTAATGCATCTGGTGGCCATGTATCACTATGAGGTTATATATCACATAATGGAGGAGGCCCCCAAAGTTTCACACTACCCAGGATGCACATGCACACGCACACAACACATACATACTTGCATGTGTAATCAACTAAAGTCTTTGACAAAATAAATCAGCTCAAGTCTTGGACACCAATCTTGTGTCCATATTTTCACACATGCTTGGCTGCACTGCTATAATTGTTTGTGGGCCTCAATATCATGCTTAGCAACCTTAATGATACATAAAGACAACATGCACAATGTTATCAGTAACCATACAAACTCGGTAAAATACATGCACAATGTCATCAATAATTACATAAAACTAGGAAAATATTGATACAATCTAAAGAGACAAAACAAAGTAACAAATAGTTTTTCTTAACGTGAGTGAGAAGAGAGAGTGTGACAGCTTGTATTCCTAGATTCCTCACTATTGTGTCATACATGAATTGGGATATGTTTACTGGAATCTATCAATTGCACTTCACTTCAAAGGCTAATTTAGGTTTTCTTGGATCCATCAAGGTAGGGTAAAACCTGTTAGACGTACACCACTCTGCTACTTCATAGATAGAGGGCATACTAGAACGGCTAGTATGTCTTTGGGCTGGCCACCCATAGTTTAGGTTTCTCTTAGTCCGGCCGCTTGAGTTTGGGGCCGGCTGCCCACCTTTGTCCGAGCGCCTTCATATATTTCCATATATCATTTTCTGTTGGGTCGTGGGAATTTTTATTAGGCCTTGCTCTACCTCCCCTTGGGCACCTATTTATGGGGCCAGGGGCATATCCACTTCCATCATTTGATTGTATAGACAGGGTCTTCTGCTCATGGTAGTCATGGGGGGTTGATCGCTCCCTCTTCATCATCTCTAGTGTTTGTGGTCTTCTCTCTCTCTCTCTCTCTCTCTCTCTCGTTTCCGTACACGTGCATTGTCACATGGTATAGGCAGCTTCAGGCTCTGCCTATTATGAGATGCTACATCGCATCGGGTTCTTCTCCCAAGGGTTGAATCAGCTAGCGTTTTTGTAACTGTAGCCAGGCAAGTGCAGAAATGGGAGCCATTTCTGTCGCAGAGAACATCACCTCAATCTACGTTTTTTGCAAGAAACATCAGATCTGCTGATTTCCTTGCTAGCGTTACACTTTTGGGACAATTTCGTCGCCGGAAATGCCCCTCCATTTGCGTTTTTTATCATCATCTGCGTTTTGGTTTGCTGCTGCGTTTTCAGCAGAGGAGCTTGGCAACGCTCAGCTTTTGGACCCCGGATCTCGCCACCACCTACCTGGCCTTGGCATTGGGTGCCTTGCCGGCAAGAATCCTCTTCAGATCTGTAGATTTCAGCCACATACCATTGCTGTTTTTCCTTTGTTTTCAGCCCTCTGATGACTGTGCACACAGAGATAAACCTTCCCTACACCCTTTGCACCGCTCCGGACCATGCCTTGAGCGTACGAGCACGTTGAAAATCGTTGGACAGCAGC
Organism: Adiantum capillus-veneris; assembly: GCF_014529385.1. Classification (NCBI taxonomy): domain Eukaryota; kingdom Viridiplantae; phylum Streptophyta; class Polypodiopsida; order Polypodiales; family Pteridaceae; genus Adiantum; species Adiantum capillus-veneris. Next base: position 83,139,207 of record NC_140931.1, on the reverse strand, counting down.
TTGTTGGCTTGTGTTTTTCACGGAGGATGAAGTTACCTCCTACCAGGACACCATCCAATGGTGGTCCGCACGATCTCTCTGTGACTACTGCAGTACACGATATCTCCGATATCAGCTTGATCATTTACGGGCGTACAATCCTTGAGAGATCTATTCATTCCAACCATCATTTGGCGGTTGCTCGCTCGAGAGGGGGTGGTGACTTGTGGTTTGCTATGGACACACCTATGCACTCATTAGAGGATGATTACGGTTCAGACAGCTTAGTCTGACCACACCTCTTCTTAGAGGCCCTTCACAACGCAGACTGTTGAGTCTAGCTTTCCCCTCATCTTGAATTACCCTATCTACTGACAAGACACCATCCGGTGGTGGTCCGCTAGTGGTGGTTTGTGCGCTCTCTCGGTCTACTGCTCCTTACGATAGCTTCTACAGTGCAGATTGTTTAGTCTGGCTTTCCTTGTTTTGGAGGAGTTTACGGTGCAGATTGCTACATCTGGCCTTCCTGGAGTTTTGCACAGCTTAACCACCTGGCCACATTGGGTTGCAGGTTCATACATTGACAGGCTTTTGATCATGCTCATGACGGTTCCTAGGCTTCCATTTTCTCCAGACGGTTTGACTACAAACACCACAAATCCTATTGGGCAAGACACTTGCAAGTCTAATGGCACTTCTTTTACGACAAGGAGTTGTTTTCACACTCAGTTGAGGACCTTCACGCAATATCTTCACCCTGTATTGACGGATTACAACAGTTTGCTAATTGCTCGTGACGGCAATTTACCATGGAGATTTCTCGACGGTTGGGATACCCCAGACTGCTGCTACACTCACGGAGTTCGCTAGAGTATTGTCTTTTAGTGGACATCGCGGCAGACATCTTCATCATTTGCCTCACATCTTCAACCTTGTGAGGTTTGTTCAGCATCAGGTGCTGAGAGGGGGTGTTAAGACTTACACCACTTTGCTGCTTCACAGGTCTAGGGCATACTTTACGGCTAGTATGTCTCCTGGCTCGCCACCCATAGTCTAGGTTGCTCCTGGTCTGGCCGCCCGAGCTTGGGGCCGGTCGCCTATCTTTGTCCTGGCGCCCTCATATATTTCCATATGTCATTTTCTGTTGGGTCCTGGGGATTTTTATCAGGCCTTGCTCCACCTCCCCTTGGGCACCTATCATCTGATTGTATAGACAGGGTCTTCTACTCATGGTAGTCACGGGGGGCTGATCACCCCCTCTTCACCATCTCCAGTGTTTGTGGTCTACTCTCTCTCTCTCTCTCTCTCTCTCTCTCTCTCGCGCGCGCGCGCGCGCTTCCGCACACACACGCACTCTCACAAAACCCAGATTGGGTCCGGGTGGGGTGCGTTTTTCTTTATAGAATGCATTTGTAGTACGCATATGAAGCCTACTATCAACTTGTGCGTTTGAACCCTATTTGGCTCCAAGGTACATACAAGAACTCTGCTAGTAGCTTATGAGGCTGGTTACACTTGGCCCTACTCAAATGTCCAGTATTTTTGTAAGATTAATGTATAGATTTTGTGTTCTCTTCACTTGCTTGCTGCATCTACTTCAGCCTGGCTCACGCGTCAACCTTGTCAAGGGTTTTGACGACGGTTGCTAGGTCTGCCATTGTGACAATATGGTGAGGGAGAATAGCATTCTCATCCTTGTGCATTACTATAGTGGTAGCATCAGTGACTGTGTCATGTCCCACACACCCTCTTCATTAGAATTCTCTTGACTGGTATTATCCTCATGCATCTGCATTGAGCATCTTGACCGGCTCCAGCCTCCGCCTCAACGCGGCGCCGCATCCATGTTGCTAGTTGACACTCCGTCCACATGTGCACGAAAAATGTGAGTCTTGCCATCAACATACTTGCGGAATGGCTCTCTATTTGTGCGCGGAGCTGCAACATCATAAAGAAGAGTTTTTTTGCACAGTTCTCTTGCATGTCAAATATATAGAATACCACATCCCCAAGTCCTTGATGGAAGCCCATCCTGCATTTGCATCTGCGCGAGAGCCTTGATATGCTTTATTCTGTGCCATGTCCGCTACTCTCTCATGCTGAACATAGTACTCTGCTCCACAAAGGGCTCATGCATCTAGTACCGAGCGTCGACTTACAACACACATCGGCATGAGTGGGCTAGGATTGGATCAATATGCACGTCCTGTCTGTCTGTGCGAGAGAGAGAGAGAGAGAGAGAGAGAGAGAGAGAGAGAGAGAGAGCACATACGCGCGGGTGTGTGTAAACAACTGTGCCTGTGTAGTTTCCGATGGAAAGTTACCTTTACGCGCATACCCGTCAAGGTCGTGGGGAGGGGGGGCTAGCAGTTTGTGCCGTACATCTGCTGGCGATTATTTTCGCTTTGAATCGATGGATGTACGACAATCAGCAGTGGTAATGTTACCCATGGAAGCCAATTGTTGCGTCCGGCATGCAGATTTCACACTGTCGCCCCTCTGCTTTTCGAAACTGTACCCTCTGTAGGTCAGTGTGCTGGCCCCCCCTCTCCCCCGACCATTGACAGCCGGGAATGGCCATGAAGTGGTCATTCCTTGTGACTAATTGACACCACTTCTGTCAGGTGGGATCTACGGTCCCTATTGATTGGGGACGGCGGGATCGGTTTTGCACCGTCCGATGGCGGTTTAATCTCCAAGTGAGCACCATGTGATCACAATTAAAGTGAACCCCAAGTAAATTTGATGTGAACATCAAGTGACTGCCAAGTGATCCCCATGTGAATCCCAATCGACATGTGATCACCTTGTGACCCCACCCATTACCAAGTGATTACAGTGTGACCCCCACTATCCCAAAGTGATTGGAGTGTGACCCGTCCATCCCAAAGTGATCTCCAAGTGAACACCATGTGATCTCCACTCCGTCATTTTTGCTATATGATTCTATGTTCACACCTCCATTTCAAGTGGTGCGCGATAGCTTAATGGGAGAGTTGTGGCCTCCGGTTGTGTAGGTGGTGGGTTCGAGTCGTAGGGGCTCAACCGGCCGGAATCTTTTTATTTTTGAAAATAAATGGACGGTCCACATCGTTCGAAGATGCTGGACCGTAGATCCCACCTGACAAGGTGGTGTCAAATAGTCCCGTGGGTGGCCATTCCCTGAAATAATGGGCGACCTCATGGCGATCGGCGGATGTGTTGGCCCCCCCTCTCCCACGACCATTGACGGTCGGGAATGGCTCTGTAGTGGCCATTCCCTGAAATAATGCGCTCCCATCATGGCTCCCGACCTCCGCCGGTCACCATGAGGTCGCCCATTGTTTTAGGGAATGGCCCCTGCATGGCCATTCCCTGCCCCATAATGCTTGTAACGGAAGGGAGAAGGTGAGGCAGAGCGGCTTCTAGTCGACTGTCGAGGCCAAAGAGGTGTTGTGCCAGCAATCCCGATGAGATGAGGACGCTTGCGAAATATGATGTATGATGTGGGTCTAGATTTGAACATTATAACGCTCTCTGTGACATGGACAGTCTTGGCGGCACTGTCCACGACTCTACGAAAGTGCAGATGAAGGTATTGGACCTTGGCTTGCATCTGCTTTGTAGGTAAATACGCCATTGAAGCAGAGCTACCAAAAGGAGCGGTTGCTTGCGTTTGGTAAGCGTCTTTGGAGGCGTGAGAACCTGAGCACGATTCTTGACTGCTCCATCTATTACATATATAATGGAGCTTGAAATTTTGAAGTCCAAAGAGTTCATCCACGTGTCGAACAATGGGAGACTTTGAGCTTTGAGCTTTTGAATCATAAAAAAAACAGAAATGAGCTATGCCTGCACCGGCTGACCCTTCGCCTTGGAAAGAATAATCCGCTGACCTTGCTTTGAATGCATGGCGTTGATCAGCGTGTCGCTCAGAGAGAGAGAGAGAGAGAGAGAGAGAGAGAGAGAGAGAGAGAGAGAGAGAGAGAGAGAGAGAGTGCATGTTGCTGCAATCTCTGTACGTCATTGTTTGTGTGTGTGTGTGAGAGAGAAGCTTTCGTCTGCTCGCAACATTTCCTTTTTGTGCATGAGTGCCAAGCGGGACCATGTGATAGCTTAACCACGAGTAAGAGAGACAGGCTCGGCTCGCCTGTGAGAGAGTTTGGACATTTCCATTGGAGACAGAGCAAGAAGCAGGCGTCGACGACAACCTGAGAGAGAAGTCGATAGCTGTGCGCAGGTGAGAGCGATAGAGTCCTCGTGATATTGTTGCAGGTGATTGAATGAGAGAGAGAGAGAGAGAGAGAGAGAGAGAGAGAGAGAGAGAGAGAGAGAGAGAGAGAGAGAGAGAGAGAGAGAGAGAGAGAGAGAGAGAGAGAGTCCATATTGTTGTTCCCTCGTGTCCTTAGCTCAGCAGCAGGTGGCATTAAGCTAATCTCGAACGGGCGACATCAGCCGTTGTGTGTGTGTGTGTGTGGTGCCAATGAGCTCAAGCACAACAGAATGCGCTTCCAGGACTCTGCTGCGCAACAGAGTTCCGAGGTGGGCGTGCCTGTGTGCGTGTGTGGGGTTGGGGCTGCAATCGATAGCAACACAGCTGCACATGGTGCAAGGTTCCCAGTCTGCCTCTCTCTCTCTCTCTCTTTCTCTCTCTCTCTCTCTCTCTCTCACACACACACACACACACACACACACACACACACACAACATAGCTTGCTCATGTGTTAGAGGAGCCAACAGCTTTTCAAGATGGAGCCAAGTGTCGAACCCAGATCGGTCAATGTTGTGTGCTGCTTCTACAGATGGAGATTCCATGTGAAGAAGCAGTCCTTTCGACTACCAATAAGCAGCCAGCTCAGAGAGAGAGAGAGAGAGAGAGAGAGAGAGAGAGAGAGAGAGAGAGAGAGAGAGAGAGAGAGAGAAATTAAATGTTCTTCAAAAGGTCAAAGTTACCTATGAGACCATAAAGTTAAAATGTGGTGGATTTGATACAAAATCAGAGTAACAGAATATGAATATGCTGTGGAGAGAGAGAGAGAGAGAGAGAGAGAGAGAGAGAGAGAGAGAGAGAGAGAGAGAGAGAGAGAGAGAGCGCTCAAGCACAGCAAAACCAGTGCGAGTGTTTGAAAAAAACCATTTTTCCGAACATATGAAATTCCTTTCCTTCAGTTTGCCAAGAGGAAATTTTAGAAAATTAGGAGTATTTTTTGGGTTTTTACACTATGTTTCCCTATTTTGGGGCGGAATTTCTCCTTCTCCTTTGGCCCTCAACCGGCATTTTTGAAATTGGAAACGACGCGTTATTAAGTTGAGATTCTCGAACACTGTTCGTCACGCTCTTCAGGGCCAACCAAGACACACAAAAAGTAAGCTGCAATAAGCGAGTGTTCGAAAAAAATAATTTTTCCGAACATATAAAATTCCTTTCTTTCAGTTTGCCAAGAGGAAATTTTAGAAAATTAGGAGTATTTTTTGGGTTTTTACACTTTGTTTCCCTATTTTGGGACGGAATTTCTCCTTCTCCTCTAGACCTCAACTGGCATTTTTGAAATTGAAAACAATGCGTTATTAAGCTGAGATTCTCGAGCACTGCTCGCCACGCTCTTCAGAGCCAACCAAGACACACAAAAAGTAAGCTGCAATAATATTAATTTAGAAGGCAAAACCAGTGTTCGGGGAAAATCATTTTTCCAAACATATAAAATTCTTTTACTTGGGAACTGAAGCAAGAGACTATGCTCTTATTGAAAACCAATTGTATTGAAGAAGAAAGGATCAATATTTGTGCCTTTGTGCAAATGAAGATGAATATATTCCCATTATAGGACAAGCACATGCTGGATTAGCTCGAGGTCACTTTTCTAGTGAAACCTCCGCTAGAGAAATCTTGATGGCAGGCATATGGTGGCCAACACTTTTTGTAGATGCCAAAGAATATGTTCGAAGGTGTGATACATGTCAACGAGCAAAAATGCGAACCCGTGTAGATAGCACGTCTTTAAGACCAATGATGGGGGCTAGAGCTTTTGCAAAATGGGGCGTATATTTTGTATGGCCAATACAACCACCGATTTATAGAACTCAAGCTCATCATATCATTGTAGCTATGGACTATTTGACCAAGTGGACAGAGGCTAAGGCAACCCAAAGGAATGATGTCAAAACCACAACCGCATTCTTATATTGAAATGTGTTCACAAGATATGGACTGCCAATAGAAATTGTTAGTGATAGGGGAACTCATTCCTCAATGAGGTAATTGAGTATTTGCTGAATGAATTTATGGTCATCCATAACAAATCGGCTCCCTATCACCCACAAGCAAATGGACAAGCTGAGCACATGAATAAAATTCTTAGCTCGATATTGACTAAAGTGGTTAGTTCAAGACAGATTGATTGGGAAAATTTGAATCTCCATGGTGCTCTCTGGGCTTATAGAGTTCCATTCAAGATAGCTCTAAATGCTACACCCTTTAACCTTGTTTATGGTCTTGATGTCATACTGCCGATATAATTTCTATTGCCGACATTAAGGGTAGCTAAGGATCTTGAGTGGACTAGACATGAACTATCAGAGAGGCTCGAAGATTTAAAAAAGCTTGATGAGCAAAGGCTAACAGCTGTAGCTCACATCTATGCACAAAAGCGGAAACAAAAACAATTTTTTGATTCCCATCTAGTCACAAAAATCCTTAAAAAAGGGGACTTAGTTTTAGTCTACTCCCTTAAGCAACACATTCCTAAGTTCAAGAAAAAGGGAAACGGACCATTTATCATTGAAGATGTATCCCCAAGTAGAGCAGTTAAGTTGTTCACTCTAGATAGTAACCAGTGGCCAATTGAATTAGTGGATGCTGTTTAAAGAAGTACAATATGTCACTAACCAATGAATTGCTACACCCTTTAACCTTGTTTATGGTCTTGATATCATACTGCCGATATAATTTCTATTGCCGACATTAAGGGTAGCTAAGGATCTTGAGTGGACTAGACATGAACTATCAGAGAGGCTCGAAGATTTAAAAAACCTTGATGAGCAAAGGCTAACAGCTATAGCTCACATCTATGCACAAAAGCGGAAACAAAAACAATTTTTTGATTCCCATCTAGTCACAAAAATCCTTAAAAAAGGGGACTTAGTTTTAGTTTACTCCCTTAAGCAACACATTCCTAAGTTCAAGAAAAAGGGAAACGGACCATTTATCATTGAAGATGTATCCCCAAGTAGAGCAATTAAGTTGTTCACTCTAGATAGTAACCAGTGGCCAATTGAATTAGTGGATGCTGTTTAAAGAAGTACAATATGTCACTAACCAATGAATTGCTAGAGAAGATGCATGCAACAAAGCAGAGAAAGATGAAACGACAGTAGGTCATTAATGAAGTCCAAGAGGAAGCTCGGCTTCAAGTACTCAAAAGGAAAGATTCTCTCAAAAATTAACAAATACCTATTCCCATCAACACTCTGGAATGAGATGCACGACTATGGGAATTACAGATGGATGTAGTGTCAACAGATGATGATGGTTAGATGGAATGGATCTTCGCATCAAAGTACAACTGAACAATCATAGCACAAATACATTGGTCGACAGGAGCTCGAGTAAATGCAATCATTTATTCCATGTACAAGAAAGAAACTAATCAGTATTTGACATCGGGAATATCGGCTATCAAAGGATGCAACAAGAACCCAACACCGGCATTGGGAGTAGTCAATTTAAATGTGATAGTACATGGATGTTCATGCCCTCTTCAATTTGTATGGTTACCAGATGGACACATGACTGAAACAATGATTCTTGGAATCTTGTGGATACGAATGTACAAGGAAGTACCAGATTGGGATAACAATCAACTCAAGCTATCACCTAAAGGACGACACCTCATCGTTCCAATTGCACCAAACAAAGAGGAACGGAAAAGAGGTTACCAGCAAAAGAACCATGAATCAAATAGTCTTCTTCATCCTCTAGACAAGCAAATGCTACAAGTAGTATGCAAGGAGTCAGGCATCTGGGTACCATAAGCACAACTCAAGTACAATCCATCTCAAATTTGGGTGCGCAAGACATCATCTATCGTACCAAAGAAGGTTCCAAAGTTAAAGACACAAAGAAGAGCATCTTCGAGAAGAGAAACTAGCACTAGATGGGTTTGGATGAAGAAGGAGCATTTATTTTCTCCACAAACTACAAAGCCGATGAAGCAGTGGAAAGATAAGTGTCAGAACACTCAACCACAACAGTCCATCAACGAAAAACCAAGATACCAGTGAAGAGTGAAACCTCAGTAATCGTCATCATTAATCTCAATAGCTCAAGAAATTAGAGTGCCAAAGTATCCTGACGGTACAACAAAGCAAAGAGCACACAAGCTACAAGTATTGCTCTTTGGGAAATAACAACAAAAAACCTCGACCAGAGAAACCCTTGAGTTAATTACTCAAGACCCAATTCTTGCACAACATAATGGTTTGAATTGCATTGACCTCCGATTGTTCAACCCATGCACACAGTCGTCCCAGAGTACGCCATCTAAGAGGGGTGGAAGGGAACTAAGTAATTAAGGGCAATGTTTGAAGAGGGAAGAAAAAGTTGGATGTTAACGTGTGATTTTTTGCCAAATTAACTAATAATGTCCTTTAAAAAAACATCAACAGGGGAATTTAACTGATAACATCTCCCCGATGAGTGTAAATAGTGTATATACTATCAAAAAATAATCGAATAAACAGATGGAAGCGGAAAGCCTAAATTAGGCAGCCAAGGTCCACTTTTGTAAATTCTTGTAGAATGAGCTAACGAAATCTGATTGAAGAATTTTTTTTGAGTCTAATATAGTTTTCATGGACTAGTAGGACTAACAGGGAAATCTAGAGAAAAATAGTTTGGGAAGTCCGAGTATAGATATCCAAAGTAGCCCAAAATCACCTCATTTCCACTAGTCACTCTTGGGGGAGAGAGCTTTCTGTCTTCTTCGCATGCAATTTCCGAAGTCTACAGTTGTCCTTTACAGCTCCGTCTCACACGAGACATGAGGGGTAAGTTCTAAACTTATTAATGAACATTTCTATACGGCAGGGTAGTAAGTCTAGGCTCATGAAAAAACCCTAAAAACCCAGTTGTGCACGAAGTCCTACGACACAAGATTGACTATAGTGGCCTGTCAGCTCAACCGAATTGGACGAGACTTGAATTGTAGCATGCCCCTATATAGAGCACTTTCATATCACCAGATGACCTTTTGGCAGGGGTCAAGGGGGTCCCAAGTAAATACTCTAGGTTTTTGTCACATGCTAGAATTGGATTCTGACTCCACGGACAACTTATAGATGAGGTCTATACACAACGTACCTAGATGATATCATGGAAACAATCCACGCAAGCTCTCTAATAGCAGAATACAAAGCATCAAATTTGACATATGAAGTCAAACTTACTCCGAATGGGCCAAAACTGGATGAGTAGCATCAGGACAATGTAGCACACAAGTCCATAGCTTCAAAAGTGACTAACCAACTCTACATGCCAAGTAATCACAAAAATTGGTGATTTCAGAGTCGACAAGAGCACGAAGTGATGCCAACATGACCGAACTTTACCAAATTCATTTTAGGACTTGTTTTAGGTGTATTAAAGATGTTTAGATCATCAAATTGTCAATTCTTGCAAAAAAAGTGACTGTTGTAAATAATCGTGATTATTTACTTTTGTGCTTGTTTGGTTTGAATTTGATCTCCACTTCACCTATCACTTGTACACATCTATTAAATGCCACATGTCAAGTATGAGCCAACATGATCAAGAAAAGCTTTGAATTTGTCAAAAAACACACCAAAGTCTTTTTAATCCAATTTTGGAGTTAACTATCACATTTTTTGATCCAAATCACCCCATATCTCACACACAGACTCTACATCATGCCTAGAACCAAGTTGCAACAAAAAATATAAAAAATGATGAAAAAGTAAATAATCATGATGTCCTTCGAAAAAGAATTGTAAACCTATATATGAGAAATTTTAGCGGCAAATTTGCTATGTTTGGGAAATAATCTAAGAGGCAAATGTACGATATTTGCACGTTTTTACACTAAAGTTTCCTAAACTTTGTAGGTTTTCTCACCTTCAAACCAAGAAATTTTAGGTTTCCCTAAACTTTGTTGGTTTTCTCGCCTTCAAACCAAGAAATTTGAGGTTTCTCTGAGCTTTGTAGGTTTTCTCGCTTTGAACTAGAACTATACTTTGTAGGTAGAGTTATACTAAACCTAGGTTTTCTTCAAGCATTTGCATGCAGTACAATGTTTTTCTTAGGAAAAGCATTGTAGACCTATATATGAGAAATTTTAGTGGCAAATTTTCTATGTTTGAATGTTTTTTCTTTGAACTTTGTAGGTTTTCTCACCTTCAAAAGTATAATTTAAAGATGAATCTCAAAATTTTGTGTGTGTGATTGCACCAACCTACGTGTTTTTCAAGCAATCGTATACCCACTCAGCTACACAATGCTTTTGCCTAGACACTTGGAAAACCTGTGTATGGAAATTTTTAGAGAAAATCTATATTTTATTTATATATAATGCAAGTTAAAAATTTTCACCTCAAAGAAGCCTTGCACGTGTCTATCTCTCCATCTTCTTCTCTTGGAGCACTACATGATGTGTTCGAAGTTCAATGCCCTTTGATTAGCTCGATGAATTGCATTTGGAGAGAGAGAGAGAGAGAGAGAGAGAGAGAGAGAGAGAGAGAGAGAGAGAGAGAGAGAGAGAATTGTCCAAGAGACTCAACATGACGTAAGTTGTTGAGTGTGTGTGTGTGTGTGTGGATCAACACACATCCACACGACGACAATTGGGTCTCTTCGTCTTAATTGTGGGCAACATAGTTGTCAAATATAGAGAGGGAATTGGGAGAGCCAATCTACCACAATGGGCCGGAAACTCTGATAACTAGTCTACCACATGTGAGTGATAGACAGGTTCTTCAAGGTTCATCTCCTTCTTCATGCATGCAGCCATGATAAGCACATTTTGTAGCACCATAGGGAGACCCCATGACATGGGAGCTTAATGTGGAAGTCATAAGGACGGTGCAAATAGAGTCTTATACTCTCAGCGGACTATTTCAGTGTGATTTGGGAGAACCAACCTACGATATTGAGAGAAGGAATTAGGAGAGCAAGTCGACTGCACTAGGGCTGCTCAAGCTTCTGCACCTTCTTCATATAGCCACCCATGAAAGACCCATTGTAGGCATCGTAGAGAGAACTTATGAGAGGAGTGCTAAGAGACCTTCAAGAAATCTAATAAGAGTCTTGAACTCAAATGGTATCATTCTATAATTAATTCATCCAATGGCTATTAGATTTAATGTATATTACTCAAAGAAGAAATGGTGAGATGTATGAAAGGAGAGGTTTGTTAAAGCTATAGAAAGGATCTATCTGACAAGCCTTGAGTTCATGTGCACTCTATCTTCCTTCGTTGGGGTGCACTACTCTAATCAATATTGTGATGTATAGAGGGTATTTTATGTTTGCAATTGGAAGTAAGAAAAACTTCCCTATATTGGGTGCAATACTCCAATAACTACATTGACGGTATTTCATGCTAGCATTTGCGAGCAAATAAAACGAAAAAAATTATGGCACTGATATAAGAGTGGTGTTTTCTATGTTGCTTGGTAGGAGCATTAATGAGGATAAGAGACACGTGCCTTTGTCTTCCTGAATCTCCAAGTCATTCCTCGAATGTGCATGCACGTCGAAAAGTTGCACGGAATTATCGTCGCCAACGTGCTATACAACGTACAGCATACTTGCCATCCTCCACAAATGACCATGGTCATGGTACAAGTCCCTTTGCATTTGTCGGGGATTGTGTTCCTGGCAATGTTACTATTCCACAAAACCGTATGCAAACTATCATGCAAGGACAGAGACGAAGACAAGACATTATATCATGTTTGGATGCGACAAGAAGAAGTCGTCGACAACGGGCAAGGCAACACACCTCCAACATAAGAGAGAAACGCCATCGACATGATGGCCACTTTTGTCCTCTCATAGACACTCAAAGTGAGGAGCAGGCCCCGTATTTTCATGACACATCTCTTGGAGGCATTGCTTGCATTCTACATGCCTATCCATGTATACGAGGGGTTCACCCTTCCATGCTTCCACTAACACATGGACCATTACCTACAGATTATATAGGAACCATGACCTCCTCATGCGAGTTTCGTGGTGCACATCTTTGGCCATGTGAAATGAAGAATGAGCATACACCATCTGCAGGAAGATATTGTTGCAAAGGTGGAAAAGTGTCCCTTTTTCCTCTTGCGCGACCACCATGTGAATTGGAGAGGTTACTCAATAATAGTGATGCTTTGAGTAGGTCTTTCAGAAAAAACATCAGGAGCTACAATAGTGTGATGGCATTTACATCTCTTGGAGCTACTATTGATGAAACATTGATGGGTAGGTCTAGTGCATATTGCTTTCGTGTACATGGTGCTGTGTACCATCGAATTGGTTCTTTGCTACCACATGAAGCAGGGGTACCCAAATTTGCACAGATGTATGTATATGATACTGAGCATGAGGTTCAGAATCGTATGAGTTCCTTGGATGGTTTGGATTTGTCCATTCTTGAAGCATTGTCAATGATGATGCGATCATGTAATCCATATGAAAATGTATTCTACAATGTTGGTAGAATGTTGCATGACAACCCTGGTGTGGAGATCAAAATGACAATTTGTGAAAATAGAAATACTTCCAGGCAGTACTTGATACCTGTTGGCAATGAGGTTGCTGCAATTATGCCAGGTCAAGGGGATGTACAAACAAGTGGCCATCGAGACATTGTGATACATTGCCAAGATGGAAAGTTGCGGAGGATTTCGAATCTACATAGGTCATACATGCCACTATTGTATGTTCTTCTCTTTCCACAGGGAGAAGATGGATGGCATGTCAAGATTCCTTATGCAAATGTGCATGGCCCTTTGGATGTATTGGTTGGTGGTCGACAATGTGTCACTCAAAGAGAGTACTATGCATATCGGCTGCAGGTTCATGCCGATACAAAATCATGCTTGCTTCGTGGGGGCCGTTTACTTCAACAATTTATGGTTGATGCATATTGTGCCATCGAGGAGTGTCGTCTTGCATGGGTTCGCACAAATCAAAAGACATTAAGGGCAGAATTGTATGCAGGCTTGGTTGACATGTTGCATTTGTCTGAGAGTGATGTTGTCCTTCGACGATCTGCGGGTCGAAGAATTGTCTTGCCCTCATCTTTTACAGGTGGCCCTCGGCACATGTACCAATTATATCAAGATGCAATGGCAATTGTCCGTGCAAAGGGAAAGCCAGACCTATTCATCACATTTACATGTAACCCTAAATGACCAGAAATAAATGAGGCATTGCTTCAACCTTGCCCTCTTCCCTAATTTCCAACGAACTAGTATCCAAAGATACGTGCTCATCATCAATAACCTCGACCTCACACTCACACCCAGAATCACAAGGTACACAAGTATCCAATGCATCCTCTTCAAGACTTTTCAATCCTGTATGCAAAGCATTACTCACCTCTTTAGGCTCTTCCATAAACCTGTCAACCTGCAAGACCTCTTTACGCTTCACAATAGACCTTGGGAAGAAACGAGAAACATCATAGGATAGGCTACTTTTCACCTGCTTAGGCTTAACTTCATCTTCCATGTCAAATCCATCTTGCACATGCATACCTGTACTGATACCATGTTCCTCAAGACGCTTAAACTTCCATTCCTTGTGCTTTGCAATGCATACTGCATCTTCAAAGACTCGGGCCTCTTCAACTCAACCTCGAACCGCAACCAAGGTGACAAACCATCAACAAAAGAACTTTTCTTCAATGAACAAGGGGGGGTCTCATCCTTAAGAGAAACACACCAACGATTACATAAATCTGTAAAACCTTGTACATAGGCATCAACACCTTGGCAAAAACCTTGCTTAAGAGCATTGAGCTCATTCCATACTGCATTTGCATCTTCAAAAACTTGGAAACGCTCTAAAAAAGCTTCTATAAACTTGTCAAGACTCAAACCATAAGAAGAAGCCACTGCTTCTTTAGCTTCCAAATCCAGGAGCCAAACACGGGCCTCATCTTTCAAAAGCAATCCAAATAGCCTCAAAATATTCTCCTCATCACACATATTGTTGCTTATGCATGCCACCTCGACTTGCTCCAGAAAGTCTTCCGCATCTTCACCACTTCTTCCATGAAATTTCGGATAAGAGAAAGCCATGGCTACCCAAGCTACTATGCTTTGAGAACCCCTTTGAACACACATGCAAGAACCCAAGACTTCACTACCCAATCTCAAGAAACTTCAATGGAGCTTAGTTTTAGATAAGGACAAACACATGCATATCAAATGAGTTTTCATAGTTGATCATCGGAATTACAACAGGCAAAGGACATTCTAGTATCTCCCTTAATCTTCTTGGCCCGAACATAAAGACTATGCGCTGCTGGAAAAAGATCTTCCTGGACACATGAACATTTATCTGGATTCTCTGAGTTAAATGAAAAGGAGTGAATTGAGGGCCATTTTGATCATCCATTAAAGTCAACCATGCAGCTCCCAAGAAGGCACACCTGACTTATCCTCTGATTTTGCCAGAATTTCAGTAGCATAACAGTATAAATGGCTCAAAAGACCAAGAAACCAGCCATCATAACTTGGACAAATTTTGACAGAGTTTCCCTAGAAGTAGAGCAGTAGGAACCCAAAATATAGACTGTATATGTATGCATAAACTGCCAACAATAGAACTCCAGCATCAAGTAGGAATCACTAGTACATAGCCTATGGCGAGGTCATGAAAAGGGTGCTCCAACTACCTGTATCACCGAAAGGATCTCCACATTTGAGAATCCCCCAGCTCAATAAAAACCTCACCCTATCGACCCTCACACGAAGGCTAATGCAAATCGTGTATAGTCAAGTCTCAAAAATGACTATCTTCCAGACCAAGTCTCAGAAATGGCTGGGACTGCCAAATACAACCAAGTATGGCTCCACAAATGTGTACAATGGTAGTTTCCACAAGTAACGTACAATCTAGCAGACAATGCGCTCAAACAGGCGCCAAATGATGCATACCCACAACAACTGCAAGTGACACCACTGCTATAGTATATCACTGTACTCCAGCTACCTGTACCTGTGTGAATCACTTGTACCTGTACCTGTCCCTATAACTTGTAACCTGTAACCTATAATCTGCAACCTACAACCTCTAATCCCGAATCTCGAAGCTTGAAGCTCGAAGCAGAAGGTACTCGAAGAAGATCCTCAGTGGGGGCACCAAAAGAATGTGAGCGGGATGAAAACACACACAGCGCCTCTATAACGACCCGACACACACTCTTGGGAAGATACACACACACACACACTATGGGGCACCACTCGGCTTAGACAACACACCTGGCCGAGACAGGGAACACACCTCTGGAGTGAGAGGAGGGAGACTATCCACTTCCCCACTCCACACAGAGACACACACACACACACACCCAAAAAACTCAGCTCAAAAGAGGAGAATTTCTAATGTTTAGATACAATTGATCTTGGGCCAACACCAATGGGGCAAATAGCTCACACAATATGGGTAAAATAAGCCAGATACAATCACAAACTAGAGCAGAAACTTCGCTCATGGGAGAAACTTACACAGCAAAAAAATCACAAAAAGAGTGAGGAATTTGGCAAAATGGACAGCGCCATCGCGTTTGGAACGGCCCAAAACCCCAGTCTACAATGTCAAAGTGCTCAAATCCGACCTCGGATGAGCAGTTTAGGGCCAAAACAGGCTCCAAAAACACCAAAAACACACCTGCGGCTGTTCCTCCTCTCTTCTCCACGTTTTTTCTGGTCTTCTCTCTGTTTTTTCAGTTCCCACACTTAGCTTTATTAGTTGGGCACCCTTGGCCTTTTAGTTGACCTCAAACGGATCCCGAACAGGCCAAAAACTGACCTCGCAGTGCATAGTTGTCACCTTTTTGCATCATCCGCACACCTGGCACTCAGCTTTTTTCAATAATACATCCCGCCACCACGTGAAGTGGCCCCAAAATATGGTCCTCATGATGACCTTTCTGCATAATTATCACAAGAAAACACCCAAGTTGTGTCTGTACTCATCCACGTGCAAATATTGACCCCATTCGGCCTCCTGACGCCACCAGATGCCATCTGACGCACCTTCTTACCTCATGTCGTCGGCCCGCGGATAGATTCCTCGAGAAGTTTTACTCGCTACCAACTCCTCCTTATTGTAGAAAAAACACACTAGTACTGGTAATAGTGAAAATCGATGCACTATGTACATGCTGTCCTACTTGTACACATGTGGGCCCCACATAACCACCTGGCTCTGGAAAATGGGCAATACTTTATTTGATGCACCATGCATGTGTATGTACATATGCGCAATCCCCTGCTCCAAAAAACTCCTGACAACGTACATCTCGTAGCATAAGGAATGCACCGCTAGGTAAGGACATGCATACATCTCCAACACCCTCTATGTCATATGATGAATCATCAGAAAGTTGCACACAACCAATTCTCTCACTAGAGAAAGAGAAAAACAAATCACGACGTGGCATTACATGAAAAATTGCATGCTCGTCTAGTAGAAAACGCGTAGACAATGTGCTATCCCAAGACACAAAGTAGTCTGAAGGCAAGCTAGACTCAAAAGTGACATGGCCGTCACATGCATAGTCTCTAGTATATGTCCTCATAGTAGCACCATGCATCTGCGTCTTCCGCTGCTTCATATGCTTGAAGAAACGATGCCTAATATGCCCATCGTGGCCACAATGCCAACATGTTAGTTGCGATCGTGAATGAGAACCGCCTCTAACATGAAGTGTCTCCATATCCATGCCAAAACTATGGCAAACAATGCTCAAGATCACAAGACTCTCCCACCCGAGAACAAACTACTGTCTCAAGCAAAGAAGGTGAGCAAATAGTCAAGCTCACTAGCCTCTGTAATAGGCATATATATCTGGCAAAATTTTGGCAGAGTCTCCTCTATAACTAGAGCAAAAACTCAACAGTAATTTGCAATGGAGACAACAACAAATGCCCAAATGGCCAATCCGGGAATGTACTCGTCCAGAATCACCTCACTAAGTCATACACATAGCCAAACCGCTCTAGTCGGAGTATCACTCAACGGTGCCACAAATGACATACATATGTGAGTGAAAAACTACTGCCAAAATGTGTCAATCAATGATCAATGTGCCAGAAAACTGTAGCACACACAACTCCTCACTCCTACTAGAGTGGGTACAAGAACATCAAACTATGTCCAAACTGTGTCCAAACTGACAAAACCTATCAAAAGTGAGAGCTAAGCTCGATCACAAACTATGGCGAGTAAACTTCAACCACTATCCCACAAAAGAATACACAAAGCAAAACTTAAGACACCTACTGTGTCAAAACCGTATGCAAGCCAAAACACTATAGAAGATGTCCTGAACTGCAAATGGCAACACCTGTGGGAGTACTAGACTCAACCTCTAGCTGGAAGTCAAAACTGGAAGCTCCAAATGGCCGAACACTCACAACTCAAGACCAAAAATGCAGAGCAAAACACGCTCGCGATGCACCACCCAAAAGAGAAAACACTGCACGCAAATCCTGAGTGCTACAAGCAATCGCAATCTCGATCGCACCAACGATACGCATAAAACTGTTGGGAAAATTTTGCCTGAGTTCCGTCAACAAAATAGCTAAAAAACCAGTAACCAAAGTGACTACACGCTCAAAACCATGAGCAACCAAAGCGCAACAAACGGCACTCCAAATGCATGCACCAATCTCCACACTTTGCATACATCATTGCAAACACCTACAAATCTAGTACACAAATACCTGCTCTACTTGTGACTGCCAGAAAACATGCTCGAGGCATACATTGCCGAGCTCAAACTGCAATCACATGAGTCTCCCTGAGCATCCGACCACATGAGGCATACATTGTATCCTCCCACCTGTGAGGAAACTTGCAGCAAATACCACTCTCACATCCGAGAGCAAACAATGTGTGGAATCCTCTATTGCAAAAACTCAGCACTCAGAATTTTAAAATTTTGATATGATCAGCGGGTCCGAAAGGTGCCAAAACCCAAAGGTAGAATCTTGGATCACATGTATCCGAGTCCGGGTGTAAAAGATATGCCAAAAACCTCGTTTTCAGCCCAAAAACGCAGCCAAAACTTCCAAAAGAGGGCTGAAAAATGCAGCTCCTAAATCATAGCTCAAATGAGATTTCTGATGGCTCGAATGGCTCTAAAAGGGGGGTAAAACGTTAGGACATCTGGTCGCTCTCGGAAAGCTGAATTTGCCAATGCCGAAGTTGAAACCCTGTTTGCACTCTTAAAAGTGCGCGTGCGTGGAAACGATTTCGGAAATTAACCCGCTCTGATACCAGTTGTTGGAGATCGGGTGTGTGGGAGCGATGGCAAGACACACAAAAGAGGGAAGGGAAGAGAGTACACATAATGTGGGTGGAGCGTCACTCTGTGTCAATTATGTGTGAGTGAGCCCCTTATTCATATGTATATAAAGAATAAGGTATGAACACATGTGGGTGGTGTGACACTAACAGAGTGAGAAGGGGGGGGGGAGAGAGAGAGAACACAGGGTGTGGGTGGAGCTTCACTCTGTGTCAACTATGTGTGAGTGAGCCCCTTATTCATATGTATATAAAGAATAAGGTATGAACACATGTGGGCGGTCGGACACTAACTGGTCCCCAAGTGCAGGCACACTGCTTTTACCCAACAAATAGTGCTTCCATGTGTTTAGGGCATGTAGAAAAACTAAAAGCTCTTTCTCATAAATGCCCAAGACGCGTTCATCGGTATTGAGCCTTCGGATCTCATATGCTATGGCATGCCCTTCTTGAAGCAAAACTGCTCCAAGGCAATCACCACAAGCATACATTGGACCTCAAATGGATTTGAGAGATCCGGAAGCATGAGGACTGATTGGGAGGTAAGCTTTTCTTTGAGCTTATCAAAAGCATTTTGCTCCTTAGCAGTCCATACATAATTAATGTTCTTCTTAGTTAAGTCATGTAGAGAATTTTACTATGACACATCTATAGTATGTGCACATACCAATAAAGCTTCTTAGCTCGTATGGATTCCTTGGATTAGGCTATGCTTTTATTACCTCTAACTTCAATGAATCCATACAGATATCATCTTGAGAGATAATATGAGCTAGGTATTGAATCTCTTGAATGAAAAATTTGCTTTTCTTTTGGTTGAGAAAAAGCTTGTTCTCCCTCAATGCTTGAAAAATCACTTGGAGATGTTTCTTATGCTCCTTCAAAGACTTGGAGTAGATGATGATATCATCAAAGAACACTCCACTGAATTTGCGGTAAGGTCTAACATTTTTATCCATTAGACGATTGAACGTAGCTGGTGCATTAGCCAAGCCAAAAGGCAAGACTAGATATTCATAAAGACCAAACGTTGCGCGAAACGTGATCTTTAGGATACCTTCATCCATTATCCTTATTTGATGATAGCCACTTTTAACGTCGATCCTACTGTAGTAGGTAGAGCCTTGTAGCTTACCAAACAGATCTTCTACCCGAGGCACGGGAAATTTGTTTTTGATAGTGATATGCTTTAGTGCTTGATAGTCCACACACATACGGTATGTACCATCTTTATTTTGCACTAAAAGGACTGGAGAACAAAAGGGAGAGGAACTAGGCCTCACCATCCTTTTGTCTACCAATTCCTGTACTTGCCTCATGATCTCCTCTTGTTGAGCTTGAAAGACTCGATAAGGAGGCTTGTTAGGCGGTGAGCTTCCTGAAAGGAGCTCAATTTGATGGTCATCATCCCCTTGTTTTGGAGGTAAGTCCATAGGGATATCATCGATGAGCACATCTTGGAATCCTTTAAGAAAATTAGACAAGTCTATCTCTTCTTGATTACTACCATTTACATCTGATGAAACATTAGGATCTTTTAGAGACAAATCATGTACGCAAAAACTGAGCTCTTCATTGATTTATCAAAAGCAGAAGGATTTACAAGTAGAATAGTGTGACCATGCTCACTAGCATCTATATACAAGTTCTTTCCCCTATAGGTGAAGTAGATTCTCCTTTTAGGGAACTTCATATTGGCAGCCATGCGATCAAACCATGGCGCCCCTAGGATAGAATCCTCATGTTGGAGAGGAGAGATGAAAAAGTCTTCTTTGTCGACATAGCTTTGGACATGAAGCCTCAACTTCCCAATCAAGGGAGTAACGACGGCTTGCTGTCCCTTGAAAGCTGTGTCAACCATCAACATATCTCCCATCTCGAAAGCTTGAATGCCCAACTTGGTAGCCAACTCCGTTGATATGAAGTTGTGAGTAGAGCCAAGGTCAAACAAGATGAAGGCATCATGCTCTCTTACCTTTCCCCAAGCATAGGAAAGTGACGATCCTTTGCAATGAGCATCCTCTTTTGGAGCTTCTATGGTGGAAGCCGTAGGAGTCTCATTGCGAGCATTCTTCTTGGGGCAAGAATGATAGCCATGTCCTTGCTCCCCACACTTGAAACACTTATGGTCCTTGCAAAAAGCTTCAAGCTCTTAAGGATAGAGTTTGTTTTTGCCTTTTTAAACTCCGTTCTCCTTGGACGGATTGTTGTTGTTGTTGTTGTTGGAAGTGCCTTAGGAAGAATTTTAAGCATTGGTTTTTCCCTTTACATCATATTTGTCTTTGTTTTCCATGGGCTTGACATTCAGTCTAGCCCCTTGATGGAAAGAGTTGATATATTCAGCCATCTCTTCAGATAATTCCGCACAGAATTGCTGTTTTTGCTCGGCAAAATCTATCTTTTGGAAGACAGTAGCCTTGAGTTGTAAATCCCAAAACTTGTCTACATACTTGTGGATATACTCATGAGAGAGAAGCTTTATGCTGCGCCATTTGGTAAGCACTTTGTCCTTTGCATCGCTTGCAAGGAATTGCTTCATGATTGAAACTCGTATAGTTTTCCATGTCTTTGGGGCTTCGTCGTTGCCACGAAGGCTAGCCCACCATTGACGAGTTGATTTTTGGAAGTGGATAGCTACATGGCGTAACTTGGAGGATTTTGTGAAGCCTCATCTCCAAAGGCCGCATCAAATTGCTGGATGAATGCCAACACTTTGGCGGTAGCACTAAAGGTGCCATCATAGGTGAGAAAAGAGATACTCTTTTCTCCCTCCTTGAAATTCTTTAGCTTTTGTGACGTTCTCCATGCAGGGTATGATTTACGATGTCCTCCCCTCCTGTATTCTCTAGGAGAATAGCCATAGCTTTCGTCAGAAGAGGAGGAAGGTGAAAAAGAAGGAGAAGAAGGTGACCTCTTTCTAGCCCTTTTCTTTCTTTGTTTCCTCTCTTCCCTTTCGGAATGACGAGGAGGAGGACTATGTGTTGATCTTTTCCTCTTGGGAGGATTTGGCGATCGTCTAGACCGTCGTCTTCATGGAGCCACATCTTCAGAGGAACTTAAAGTTTCATTTCTTTCTTGCTCTTTGGATTCCTCCTGTTGTATGGGAGAGAGTCTTCTTTTGGGGGTCTGTTCAAGAGGCCTCCTAAGCTCTCTCTCCTCTTGGAGAGGAAGGGAAATTCCATAAGCGTGAAGTTGTTGAGTAACTTCGGCTTGCAAAGTAGGGTTGCCCATAGCTTGCTACAACCTTGTTATGAGATAATTCACAAACATGGGAGCATCATCATTAGCACCTTCATGTGCAATATCAAAGCTATCAATGTTTCATTCTAGTCTCTTGATTATTGTTAGCCATGTTAACAAAATTTGTGTATGTACTTAGTGTATGCTTTGGCAATTCAAAACCTTAGTTGCCACTCCTCTTAGCCTTTGAAAATTGGCTCTTAAGTATCTACACCCATGGCTCAAAGTGGTTAATTATAGAGAGTAGTGGGGTAGGTCTAACATAGCAGAGTTGCCGAGGGCTTTTGGACTTCTTATGGCTCAATAATGGTAAAGTTGTAGGCAAGTCTAAAAAGACTCCATTATTAAGTCCAAAGCTCCCAAGGTGTACACCATATCCCACATAGTGGGTTCAACAAAACCGATAATAGATCCCAGTTCCACATACCCTAATATAGTTAACAAAATCAACTATCTATAAAATACTTAAGGACCTGTCTTCTTAATCAAGAAAGAGAAACCAAATGCTCTAATACCAATGTAATGGAACTGGCCTATTAACTTGAGAGTAGCGGAAATTAATGAGAGTACTTTTGAGAATTTACTTTGTGAGCATAGCGGGTGAACATAATCGATGGTAGAAACAAAAACATAGCATTTAGTTAACTTGGCATGAACAATATTTTGGCAAGAGAGAGAATTTAGAGAGCATGAAAACAATTGAGGACCGGATTTATGTGGAGCCGGTCCCTCCACCAATAGGAATTTGTATTATGATTTCTCCCATCAAGAGAGACTTGTAACGATACAATCTTTGTGTTCCTTGTGACCTAGGTGATGCAATGAAGATGGCAGATTCATGCATCACGAGCATAACATAAAATTTGAGGAAAGCATTAACTATGCCAAGCCTCAGTCCCAAGACCTCAAACACCTTTGAAGGTGGAGAGAGCTAACAGGGAATGAGAGAGCTAACAGGAAATGAGGGTAGGGAAGAGGAAGAAGAAACATTTCATAGGAGAAAGAATTAGTTCCTCACTTATCATCACTCTTCTTGCTAGCATACATAATAGCATAGTAATGAAGATAGAGAAGATGGCAAGCTTAAGCATTGAAGCATGGCTCTTGGTTGGATTTGCACTCCATAGCCAAGAGTGTTGGTGTAGGCTCTCAACCTCTCTTCTTTCTTGGAGAAGGAGAGGGAGTTCTTGAACTTTGCACTTCACACGATGAGAGTGTGTGCGAGTGTGTGTGGGAGAGTATACCCCCTAAGCAAGTCCCCTGCTAGATTTGGTTGACCCCCCCTCCCCCCACCCCGTAGCTCATGCTTGAAGCTCATTAGACCCCTCCAGGCCTAGCCAATCCTAAGCAAGAGTCATACCAAGCAACAAGGGTAGCCTTGGGACAAGCGTCCCCTTTTCCCCAGAGAGAGGACTTGATAAATGCAAAGATAATGAACTTAATCTCGTAAATTATCATTGGACCCCTTGGGTGGCCAACCAAATAGGCTTCAGGCACACAATGAGGGCAACATGAGGAGGAACTTGACAAGTGTCCCTTTTGCTTTCTTTGTAGTAGGCATGCCTTGTATGAGTGTGTGTGTGTTCTCTCTCATACCCCCTCATGTAGGACTCGCCCCCTCCTTGTAGAGATTGGCATTGAATTTTGCACACCTCAAGCCACTCAACCTTGGGCTTGGTTCCCACCACAAGCTTGGCCCTTATGCCCTTGAAGCTTGGGTTGGGTTCCCACCTCAAGCACAACCCTAGCATCTCAAGCATGACAAGCACCTCAAGCATCCAAGTCATCAAGCACCTCCAGCACCTCAAGAATATCAATCATCAAGCACCTCAAGCACCTTAGTCATCAAGCACAACAAGCACCTCAGGCACCTTAAGCTTGGGCCGGGTTCCCACCTCAAGCTCAGCCCTAGCTTACCTAAGGTCAAAGGAATTTTACACTAACTATTGGAGGTCTTCAATGAAGCTAACCCTAAGGTCTTTATGCTCCATTGGTTAGCCTTGCTGTTTGATAGACCATCTCTCATTTGGATGCCTTTACCATGGGCCCCATGTTGAGATAGATCTATAAGCACATGTGTATATGTTAAACCTTGTTACCATTTATTCTCCCACATTAAATGATCAGTTGAATATGAGAAACTCATTCAGGTTGGTTAGATATTAGATTTTATGACACCAGTTCTCTTCCTGTTTTGTGAGATAAGGGTAAATGATTTCCTTGAGATGGAATGAAGGGAGTCGTGAGGAATCTCTGGGAGAAATGAATATAATAAAGGGGGGGTAGGGAAAAATCTTGTTTAATATTGTTACGGCATAAGCCACACACTGTGGATCCTACAGATGTACGAAATCTGCGGACTAGGATTTCATGTGGCTATGGACGGTTCTTCACGGGATACCATGGGACAGGATGGGTTTTGCATTGTTCTCGATTTGCACTAGAGAAGTGGATGTATTTGGGGGGGGGGGGGGGGGGGGGGGGGGGGCATACGAGTCATTGTGGGGATATCTCAATCAATCGATATCATTCTCATATAATCATGTGTTCTATTGTGTATCAATGAAGAAGATGGTGTTATGTCCCTGTGTACTCTCTATTTTGTCTTCTTATACATTATTGCTTCATATAATGTAAGGAAGTGAGGGTATTCATTCTCGTAGTGCTTATTGCTCCACTACGGAGCCATATGCATCACATCTGCCAACCACAATGCGTGATAGGCGACCTGCTGTGAACATGCATGCGCACTAGGTCGCAGGGTCCTCCTGACCCTGTTGTTCCAGTTGTGGGTAGACGATGGAGGAGAGGCGGTTAGGATGAATTTGTTTTCTCCACACCCCAGGCTAAGGAACACGTGTCTCCGTTGCCAAGTCCAGTTCGTGGTCGGCGTATTTGGCATGCGCTGCGTACTCCATGTAATCAGTCATGTTCTCCTGACATGCGCTCTCGCTCACCA
The DNA here is from genome assembly GCF_014529385.1 of Adiantum capillus-veneris. Classification (NCBI taxonomy): domain Eukaryota; kingdom Viridiplantae; phylum Streptophyta; class Polypodiopsida; order Polypodiales; family Pteridaceae; genus Adiantum; species Adiantum capillus-veneris. The sequence goes on along the minus strand of NC_140931.1, from coordinate 83,114,506 downwards.
ACTCATGTTGCTCCACCACCAACTCCAATAAGGAGTCCCAGGGTTACCCCGCCATCGTCGCCGCCTCCTATTGTTCGACAACTCTTTTTCGGAGGGGGCACAATTGGCCAAGGGGCTATGTCGCAACTAATGGTGGGAGGTCAGATTAAGTGTAGTCGCTGAAAGGAAGATCCTGATGCACATTTGCGACAATTTAATAAAGTGTATGGATTGAATCATCCTAGTGCAATGGTTTCTCTCCATCAACAATCGGTGTTTGAATCCACACTTTGAGGGAAAGGTGAAAAATGGCTGTCAGAGTATCCTGGTGATCACTTTCAAACTTATGTCAAAGGTTCAAGAGAGTTCTTGCGTCAATTTAGAACGGAAAATGCAGTCACTCAACATTTGGAAAAGCTTCGGACGTTGCGCCAAAAGTCATTGCCAGTGGAGGATTATGCTGCAAAGTTTCGGATTCTCTTGTAGCAGGTACCTCAGGCACAGTGGCCAGTAGTCGAGGTGTTGAATGATTATATTCTGCGAGGACTGAATAAGGATCTCAAAACTGCTATGGAAACAGTGGATAAGATAACCACTCCACTGGATAATGTTATTGCACGGGCTGTTGTAGCAGGTGAATCCTTAGAAAATACGGAGTCACCAAGGAAATCAAAGAAAAAGGATTGCAAGAAATCTCATCGTAAATCTCAGGAAAGTGGCAGTGATAGTTCAGAGTCGGAGAGTACAAACTCAAAATCATCAAATTTAGGCAACAGTAGCTTGGTGAAAGAATCAGAGAAGGCACCTCGAAAAAAATCCCAACATCAAGGGAAAGGTGTTTCATCCGAATCTGCGGAATCTTCTGTGATGGTAAAGAGTGTGAAGGAGCTATGGTGTACTTAGTGCCAAAATCCTGGACATGCCACTCAAGATTGCGCAATGAATCAGAAATGGTGTGTGATTTTCACAGCCAATACCCATAATATAGTGGAATGTTATTAGAATGGCCATGGCTGTAGAAGTCGAGATTCTTGTACATGGCAGTCACAACAGTCAGGACAAGAGCCTGCGGTGGCGCTGGCTCATGCTCATGCATCAGAGTCACCTTTTCCAAGACCATCCAATGGACGAGGTCAAGGGGGGGGGGGGGGGGGGGGGGGGGGGGGGGTGTCGTGACGGCGGACGAGGTGGTCGAGATCCAAATCGACCCAAGACCTGCCTTTTTTGTTTAGGAGAGGGGCATTGGCGGTCAGAGTGTTCAGAAGCCTTGAAATATGATCAAAATAAACAAGAATGTGCTACCAGAAAGCAACCTAGTGTAGCTATGGTTCAGATTGAGGGATTGGAGGAGTATGACCCGGTGGTTTTGCCTGATTACCCATTCTAGAAAAAATATGGTACCTTCGGCAAATGTTAAGCTTTTGGATTGGTCAACTCAAGAGGATGTATGCAAAAAGGCTGTAACATGGATGCCGCAATCAGTGCCAATGTTGCAATTATCGAGATCTTCGGCGATCTCTTCGGAGAAGAAAGAGGGAAAATCCATAAACAAGGCAAGTACCATGGAAGAGGATAATTGGGATTTTGTTTGGAAGGAGGCACTAGAATCACCATTACAAGTGCGCTTGGATCGCTATTGAAACTAGTTCCAAATTTTTATAAATCTTTGCTGAGTCAGGAGATCAAAGGAATAAAAGAGCTGGAAGTCGATGCTGCGGCAGTTGAGGAAGTGCGGGATGATTCAGTCCCATTGCCTGCAACTAGGATTATGGATACACGCATCCTGAAGCTTTCAATATGATATCATGGAATGTATATTGACAAAGTCCTATTAGATGAAGGTGCGCGAGTTAGTATTATTACTCAAGTGGCTTGTGAGCGCTTTGGTCTTGGTGATTCGAAACATGCTCTCTTTGTAGTTTGCATGGAGGATCAGAGAAGAGTATAGCCAATAGGATTGCTTAGAGAAATTGTGCTGGATGTGGCTGGTCTGTCCTTTGTTGTTTTGATAGTGGTGTTAAATATTGAAGATTATAGTCAAGATTATCATATTATATTGGGGAGACCATGGCAATGCCAAGCCAAGGTAAAGCATAATTGGGAGGAAAACATGCTGATAGTAAAAAAGGGTCGCAGGAAAGTTCGCGTGATGTTGGGAACCTGCAGACAACCAGTTCAGGCAACATGGCCTGTGATCATGAAAACAGTGAATACAATGGAAGGATTAGAAGAGGATGAAGAGGAGCAATTCCTGAAGGCTAATCCGGATTTAGTTTCTCTTTATCTTGTAGATCTTTCCATGATTTTGGAGAGGCAGTCACTATGGGATCAAGAAATGGCAGTGCCACAAAGGGAAAGAAGAAGCCTTGCCTATGCTAGAACCATTGAAGAAGGTTATTCGGCAAGAACGTGAATTTGAAGTACATATGAGTAAAGTAACAAGGGTGAAGGAGGATGAACTGGATACAGTCTTTCTAGGAGCTCCAGAGGAGACTAAGCCAATCCATATCAGTTGACGACTTGAGGCCCAATTTCAAGAGAACTTGACTAATCCGTTGATATAATCTAAGGATGTTTTCACATGGGAATATGTGGACATGAAAGGATTCGATCCGAAGTTTTATCAGCATAAGATTCATTTAAAACCAGATGCAGTGCCAGTGAAGCAACATTCATACTGGATGAATCCGAATGTGGCCAAGCAAGTCAAGGTGGAAATTGATCGCTTATTGCAAGTGGGTTTTACTACCCCTATTGATAGCCGAGAATGGATTTCTCCTATTCTGGTGGTACCAAAAAAGAACAAGAAAATTCAAATTTGTGTGGATTATAGGAAGCTGAATGCAGATATTGTTCTAGACCCTTTTCCGCTTCCATTTCTGGATTCTATTTTGGATGATGTGGCAGGTCATGAAATGTATTCTTTTCTGGATGGATTTAGTGGCTATAATCAAATTCGAATGACTGAAGGGGATCAGGCTAAAACAAGTTTCATTATGGCGTGGGGTGTTTTTGCATGCACAGTAATGTGGTTTGGATTATGGAATGCACCCTCAACTTTTCAAATTTTTGGTCCTTACTTGACAGATTTTATGCAAATCTTTCTGGATGACCTCAGTGTCTTTGGAGTGCAATTAGAACATTTGAAGCAATTGTTGTTATGTTTTATGAAATATCGAGAGGTGAACTTCAGTTTAAATCCTCTGAAATGTGCATTCACACTGCAGAGTGGTAGATTATTGGGCCACATGATTTCCAAGGAAGGCATTTTAGTGGACCCGGATAAAATAGCAGCAATTATGGAGGCACCTCCGTTGGAAAATCCAAAGCAATGTGCAATGTTTTTGGGTCAATCGCGGTGGCATGGGAGGCATATGTGCTTTGTGGCACATTTGGCAATTCTTCTTAACCAGGCAGCGCATGCCAAAGTTTTTGAATGGACCCAGGAATGTGATATGACCTATAGGAGATTAAAAATTTATCTATCCAAAGCTCCTATCATGATTCCTTTGAATTGGGGTTAGGATTTTCATGTATTTGTGGATGCTTCTAATAGGGCTATTGACAATGTGCTGATACAGGAACAAACTCAGGGGTGGTTTCGACCTGTCTATTATGGCAGCAGGCGATTATCATCCACAGAGAAAAATTATTCAATGACATAAAGAGAATGCTTAGAGATGATTTATTTCGTGAAGAAATTTCGTCATTATCTGTTGGGTCAGGCTTGATTCTGGCGAGCCACTGACAGGGGTTGCGGATGAATTTCCGGATGCGTCTCTATTTTTGATAGGAGTAGTTGCGGATGAGGTTCCAGTTGTGCAATCATCCCAGATGATTCCCAACATTCCCTGGACCTAGTATGAGGAGATGTTTCATTTTCTAGATAGTGGAGAAATGCCTTCATTTTTGTCACGACATCAACGTAGTTGGATGGCTATTCATAGCTAAAATTTTGAGATAGTGATGGGAAAGTTGTTTTGTCGCACAATGGAGGATGTTCTGCTAAGATGTGTCCTACCAGAAGAGCAAGGATTTGTTCTAGAGGAGGTTCATACAAGCATTGCTGGGGGTCACTTTGCAGCTTTGATCACGGCACGAAAAGTGCTACAATCTGGATTATGGTGATCGACGTTATTTCAAGATGAGAGGGATTTTGTACAACATTGTGATGTTTGTAAACAGGTGGGGCAACCTACTAAGATTTCCAAAATTCCTTTACAACCAGTATTACCTTTGGAGCCTTTTTAGAAATGGGGATTGGATTTTATTGGACCTTTTAAACCAACGACAACTAGCACTGGCAATTGGTATATTTTGACAGCCACAGATTATGCAACTAAGTGGGTGGAAGCATGGCCTTTGAAAGATAACACAGTGGTTTCTGTTGCTGGGTGTTTATATAAGGATATCTTTTTCCGTTATGGTTGTCCCATTGAGTTGGTTAGTGATTGGGGTAGCCATTTCTTGAATAAGGTGAAGGAGAAAATGTTGCAATTCTATTTTGTGTCACATAGGAAATCTTTCCCATATTATCCTCAGGCAAATGGGTAGGCAGAATCAATTAATAAGCAGTTGGTTCGTATCTTGACAAAGCTAGTCAATTTGCATCGAACGGATTGGGATGTCAAATTTCCTTATGCATTATGGGCCTATCGTACGGCATATAAAGTGGAAACATGCCTAACCCCTTTCAAATTGGCATTTGGTATGGAGGCAAATACCCCAATGGAGCATGTTGCACCAAGCTTGATTGAGAATAGGCTCCTTCCGGAAGCTTTAGTCATTTATCATTTGGATGTTTTGCAGTAATTAGATGAAGAGTGATTGCGCAGTTTTGCGGTGTTGCAAGATCTGCAATCCCGATGAAAGAAATGGCTGGACCGACCCAAAGCGTGGAAATTTTTGCGAGGAAAATTGGTTCTTTCATTTAATTATTTTCTTGGGAAGATGCCCGAGAAGCTGAAATTACGGTGGTCTGGGCCGTTCTGGATCTTTAAGTCATGTGGGACCACTTCCTTTCATTTGGATGATTTATGGGGGGAGGTGATTACTGTTCCTGTGAATGGTTTCTGACTTCGCCCTAATTTTTCACCTACCACTATCAAGTGTCCCTTTGCTATGGTACAAGAGCCAAAAGCCGCGTTAATCATGATTGGGGATTCTTTACCATGCAATCTCAAAAAGCGGTAAAAGGTCTATGATGGTTGTGACACCATGGCACTACCTATCTTGAGAACCCTATGTGAGTGGTTTCGTGCATGCAGCAGATTCTTTATACTCTATTTGCGCTGTTTGTAGAGCTTTTGCACTGCTATATCTCAACGTTTCTCTCTTCTTCTGTGTGCTCTCACCACCATGACAACTTCCTTGCTTCAATGTGTTCCCTTCACTACCTGTGCAACAACTAGCTCTGAGACGGGTGGACGCATGGTTGCAAGATTTGTGGCTGTGAGTCTTTGCCAACCTCGACTAGCAAAGCATTCTTGCTCACCCGCAGGCTACTGCATTGATAGAACAATCGGCTCTTGGTGATATGGTGAAAGTGAGCAATCAGTAGATTCAATTAACAACAGAGAGGATCTCAAGATGCTGTTGTCTGCGTATCGATGGTGTTGTTCTTGCTTCACATGTTATTCCTGCTGTGGAGGCAGAGCTTGAATTTGGCTTGAAAGTGAAAGGGGAATACAAACTATGAGGGATCATTGATGCAATGATTAGAAATGCTTATCAATGGTTTTTGGAAGCTATTCGACTGCAGGCCAAAACGTATACCATCTTTGCTAAAGCTTGAAATGCATTGCATTCAACCAATTTTGGGCCCGTGGCTTGGGCAACAATTGTCAGGGAACGGTTATTAGCTGAGTGTCAACGAGTATTGGGAAGTTGGGGTGTAGTACCCCGACTAATACAAAGGTGGGGCAACTTTTGACATTGGTGTTTCCCTTAACATAAGTTTTTCCTCTTGCCCTTCAACCTTTGTGTCATTTTGAGGATGATCGATTTATGGCCCGTAAGACCGCTACGCCAGCAGGGGCTCAGAGTGCTGTACCGATTAAGGAGTTACCTCACACACGTACCCATGTGACGACTGCAGTGGGGGCTTCGACGTCAGTGGTAGCCCCTGTTTCATTGGAGATGGTCACTGCGGGGACTTCCAACAGAAAGAGAGGACAAGAGAAAGTCCTGCTTTCCACACCACCTCCTGTGCTGACACTGTTTCTGGAGCAAGGTAGGTTGCCTGAGGATTCCGCAGCTGCACAATGGCGATGGAGAATGCAGGAGCGTGTGACAACTTCAAATTTTGAGGGAACTGGCTCTGTGGGTGCGGATATTTCCTCGCAACCAGAAAACCCTGAAGCTGTCCGGGTAGCTCAAGATGCGGTGGGGACGACTCCAACCCCTTTGCCTTGGGAAGCCCAAATTGAAAATCGTTTTGCTCAGCTGTAGGTGTGCGGAACATTTTTGCAGCGCATGGCGGAATCCTTGCGGGCGGTTTGGCCAGCACCGGCGATTGAGGCACGAGCCATCGAGCTCCAATCGTAGGTGGCAGCCTTGTAGGCGCGCAATGTGGAGCTGGAGGGCTAAAACACATCACTGCACAATACAGACCAACAACATGCTGGTGAGATGCAAGCTCTGAGAGAGGCTAACTTTGCCCTTGTCTCCTCTATTCAAGATGAGATTCTTTGCTTGCGCACGTAGAATGACCTGGAAAATTATTTAGTGTCACATCCAGAGATGTGCTGATCAATTTGAATGATCTTGTGGGACTGGCAATGAAGATGGAGCAGGACCTGCACAATTTTTGGGAGGACCAAATGCAAAACTCGAGATCAATGTTAATCATTGCGGCGGTAACTCAACAACAAGCACAATAGCTCGTGGTGTGCTAGCCTCAACTGCCTACCAATGACAGAGGTAAGGGCATTGTGCAAGGAGGTTTTGAAATTTCAGATTGGGCGGAAAGCTACCAAAGAATGTGCTGAAGCCAAAGCCCGTGTCTCTTGTTTGGAGCGAGTAATTCATTATCTTCGCAAGGAGCGGCGTAGGGTCTGTTTTTGGGCGGAGACACTTACTTATCTTTTTTCACTAAGTCTCCCGCCTTGTCTGCCATTTTGGCCCGCTCTAAATTGATACATGGCTTGGTATTATCCCATCCATACCCCTCTTGCTCCTTTACCCCAGGCTCCTCAGTCTATCTCCTTGCCAACACAGTTCATTCCACGGGAACCTTGGCCAGAGTAGCCTGAGATAGACCCACAGCTGATGGTGGAGGTTTACAGGGCCCATCGATAAGATTTTTGGGGGTTCACCTACATTGAAATTTCATCGTCACCAGAGCGTGAGGAGGAGCAGCAATCTGAGCCTTCGACACGGAGAGGCCAAAGATGTGGGTATGCGTAATCCACCATGCGTGCCAGGTGTTACGGCATAAGCTACACATTGCGGATCCTGCAGATGTGCGGACTCTGTGGACTAGGACTTCATGCGGCTATGGATAGCTCTACACGGGATACCATGGGACAGGATTGGTTTTACACCATTTCCAATCTGCGTTGGAGGAGCGGCTGTATTTGGGAGGGCATACCAGTCATCGTGGGCATACCTCAATCAATCGATATCATTCTCATGTAATCATGTGTTCTGCTGTGTATTAATAAAGAAGATGATCTTTTGTCCCTGTGTACTATCTATTTGGTCTTCTTATACATTGTTGCTTCATATAATGTAAGGAAGTGTGAGGGTATTCATTCCCGTAGTGCTTATTGCTCCTTTGCGGAGCCATAGGCATTACAAATATTTTTTAATGCAAATTGAGAAATATTCTCTCTTGCGAACAAGAAAAGGAAGGGCTCGTAAGCAGGTGGCAACCAATGAGGGAGGCAATGCGAGGCAGTGAAGTGGCATAGGGCGATACCAATAATGAGGCAAAGATGAAGGTCATGAGAGCACAAGGTGGCAATAGGTGAGAATGACAATGAGGCGGGGTTAAACAATTTTTTTAATGTCAGTAAATGACCGTGGAGAATCACATGCGTGGTCGACTAGTCAAGAGATCTTCTTGCGAGGCATTATACCAGCTATGTTGGGTTCTAATCCTGCGTCCCACTTTTGAAGGGTAAGATCTCAAGCTGGTGGGTAAGTCTTAGGTCAAGTTGAAGGAATCTTTGAAACTAATGAATAAAGAAAGCTTCGAGCCAGTATGGATGCACCACAATCTGGGAAAATTAAAAACATTAAAAGTGAATAATTGAAGGATGAGTTTAGAAAATGAAAAAAACAGTGGAAGTGGAAAGTGAAAGACTTTTTTTGTTTATATAAAGAGAGATGTTGGAGTGTTTTATTTGCTTAATCTCCCTTTAGGGTTTTCTTCTCTTTAGAGTGTCGTTGCACTATGGAAGTTGTGAATATATTTATTTATCTATACACATGGAGCCCATTTTACATGCACATTATTTAATAACATTTTCTCTCATTGAGAACCTTCGAAAGACCATACAACCTAATAAACAAGGTGAAGAGGCATGAAGGCCTGCTAAGTTAAGGGAGGAATGAGATTTGTTGAAAGTAAGTTTAATGAGTGCTTACAATCACATGAAATTTTTATTGTGTTTAAATATAATATTATATTATCCATTATACATATATAATCACAAATGGTTTATGTATTAAAAAAGGCCCCACTTAAATATTGAGGTGAAAGATGTACATCGCACATTATTTTGAAAACAAAATAAAATAAAAATAAAAATAAAAACATACATTATACATACACAAGCTAAATTCACAAGTTCATAACAGTTGGCGGCAAAAACCTTGTACTTTTTTTCCACCTCTCTTCATTCACAAGGGATGGAGGTAGCTCTATAAAATTTATTATGTAAAGTTTTGACATCCGATGAGTTGTACTGTACTGGTTGTGAGTACGTAGCTGCTGGATTCAATTCAATCCCACCGCTCCATGTTTCGTGCTGAAAAGTGGACGGTAGAAGTGCTCATCCGAAGGGGGGAAGACTTGCTCATTTTTTTGTGGGGTCCAAAGAAGTATAATTTTCTTTTGTGCCAGTGGAAAAACTCCATGGTGAAGGCACATTCCTTTTGGAATGTCTTTCATTGGCTCTCATGAACCCAACCATAATCTCGAATGATTTATATATATAAAAAAGCTCCACTTAATTAATAAGGTGAAAGGTGCACATTACACATTATTATTTGAATACAAAATTAAAATATATGTATATTATGTTGTCATTAAAAAATACAGATATAATAAGCATAGAGAATAATAAACCAATTTAATAATTTAATCAAATAAATCTTGGTAAAGTCTTTAAATAAAAGGACTCTTTACAAGTGAGTATTTAAAAAATTTTGAATCAATACTTCACATCATATATGGATCAAACTCCTATGCACACTCTTTAATCCTTTGTTCTTTAGTCTTTTCAGCATGCCAATAAAAAATGAAAGCGTCTTTGGGGAATAGCATTTGAAAGGAAGTGATTTCTTTCTCTTCAAGTTTTAAAAGGACACATGTCAAGCAAACAAATTTGAACGACCTTCACCCATATGGATACCAAGGCCTTTAGCAAGCCAACAACATGTTACAAAGTTAGAATTTAGCCCTGGAAGATTGTGGATTGAGGAGAATTAGAAGCGAATCCATTGCCCTTGCAAACCAAAGGACAATGCCTGGATCATTTATGACTCCATGCAAAGACTTAAGAAGAGTCCTTTGAGAGCAACAGCCAATGTTTTGTTGTGCCATGTCAAGGCAAACAAATTTCATGACTCCCAAAAGAAGGCATTTCATGAAAATTGTAAGGGTGAATGACCAGTCACATAATAAGGGAGTCACAATTGGGGGCTGAAAACCGAGCCCATGCGAGGGAGAATTGGACATGTTGAAAAAAAAAATCACCATTCATCTACCTTGAGATCTCCGTACACGACCACTGCCAATCCCGCCGCTCTGAGGTCATTAAAACTCCATGGTTTAGTGTCCTTGTCGGGCAAGCATAGATGGCAAGTCAAGTTCTGCACGATCATACATACAAATTTCATTTTAAAACTATGGCCCCTTATCACACTAGGGCAGCCGCCAAGGTTCAACGCCTATAATATTGCTTCGCCCGTGCATTACTTTTCCTTTTTCGTTGGCCGCCACCTCGATGTGGCAAACCCTTGCCTACTTAGTGAGGCAGGGGCCTAAGAATCTTCAAAATGCTCTATCATTATCCTTGAAAAGTTCCACACCCCCTAGAGTTCATATGGAGCTCCCAAGAATGATGGATAATTGTCCACCTCAAACTCTTTATTGGTCTCTCTTCCAATGATTGATTTAATCAAGCCATGAAACATCCTTCATAAATCTAGTAGTACAACTTGGCTCAAATGTGTAGCTCCAATAGAAGACACTGACGAAGGAAATTTGGAATGGCGGCCTCTACACCAAAACAAACTCCATTGCGCCACAAGGGAAATGAGATGAGGGCACCACCTAGTCTTGGAAGCGTGGACTAGGACCGCTACACAAAGAGAGAGAGAGAGAGAGAGAGAGAGAGAGAGAGAGAGAGAGAGAGAGAGATCACTATGAATGAAGCATTAACCGTAGTGTGTGTACAAGGAATGGATGACTTCAAACACTCTCAATACAAATAGCATATAGATTACCAAACAATCACTCAAGAATTAGCCAAGATCACATCAAGCACTCTCACACACATATAAAACATTTCTCTTAATTAACATAAGTAAGAGGAGGAGAGGTTACTAGCATGAAACAATTTGCACTCTAGGATGTGCAAGAATAGAGTGAATGAATGAGCTTATGGGCTCATGGTGAGTGATACAAAGGCTCAATGGGGCTGAGGGAGGCTTGAAATTACAAAGGGGAAGGCCTCTTTATATAGGAAAGAGAGTGATTAGGAGTGAGGTTAAGATCCAAGTGTAATTTGTACAAATGAAGCTTGATTAGGGACATTCAACCAATGAAGAAGCTCCTTCCAAGTGATTTGTTGACCAATTAGCTCCATCATCACTTGTGTTGTCTTCACTCCTTCCTCCATAGCTTGAGTCCAAGAGCTTCCTTATTTTAAAATGTAAAGAATATACATAAAATAAATACATATCTAGTAATAATAGGAAGGGGTTGAATGAGAACTTATGAACTACAACAAGATTAAGCATGACTTGAGAGGTGATTAGAAGAGGAACTTTGATGGGTTTTTGAGCTTGAGAGAGAGAAGGAAGGAGAGGAGGGTGAGAAGACTAATGGCTGATTTTAGAGAAGGTTTCAATGTGGAAAAGGAAGGGTGTGTGTGTGTAAAGGTAGAGGGGGTGGTCTCCACCACAGTTGAAAAAACTGGCGTCCACTATTTTGGCCATATCTCCTAGACCATAGATGCAAAAATTATAAAAAAAATATGGCAAGAATCTCCAGCTCATCAGCTACAACTTTGATGAGACAACTTTTCTTGGATCAAAGTGGAAGTATTTTTTAAAATTTTAGCAAAATCATGTGTCTGGTTTCTTGCTTTACCAAGTCTTCCACTTGGGTCCCATTTGTTTGAATCATCATATGGCTCCAAAGGCAATGATGATATGAGCCACTCATGACCCTTGAATCATGGGTGCATGGCTCCACAACCACATTATATCTTTTTTTTTCACATTTACATATTTTACCACTAGGTTCTCCCTCTACCTTTCACCTCCAGTGAACTAGTCAAGAAAAAATCATTTTTTTAAAATTTTTCCAAGAGGTTGTTCTCACTCTTTCTTTTATTGTAAACCTCTAGAAGCAAGGAAAACCAACAAAATATGATAAACAAAAATTTGTGATAGGCTCGGATCATAGCCCCCCCAAACCTGGCTAGGGGTATTTATGCCTCTAGCCTACTTTCTTTGATCTTGAGCTGACCTTATCCTGATGTGATAAAGCTTTAGACGCCATCCATTTTTCCTGGTCTTGTGTACTTGACCATCAATGTCTTGAAGTCTGTAAGAGCCATTTTTGAACTTTTTGGTGACCAAGAATGGGCCTTCCCATCGGAAAAGAAACTTTCCATCCTTACGAGTGCCGAAGCGATTGTCATATCGAAGCACCAGAGATCCCTTTTTGATGTCTTTGGATGCTAGCTTTTTGTTGAACTTTTCTCTGCGCTTCTCTGCTTCTTGAGAATAGTGGTTGATGGCTTCTTCACGATCCAATTGCAGCCTCTCTAGATCCATGATCCTTTGATGTACTTTCTCCTTTTGAGAGCCTACCTGGCTACCCAATATTCGAAGACTTGTTAACTTCACTTCAATGGGCAAAAGCGCCTCCTTTCCATAAACCAAATGAAAGGGTGTGTACCCTAATGTGGTTTTGAAGGAGGTTCTATAGGCCCATAGAGCTCCATTCAGGTGTTTGTCCCAATCTTGGCGCCTGGCATGTACCTGTTTGGTGAGAATTTTGCAAATGATTCCATTTACTTTTTCCACCAAACCATTGCACTGAGGGTAGTAAGGAGTAGAGTGTTGATGCTGAATATTTAGCTTCTTCATGAGTTCTCCTACCAAGTCTGCTCTAAACCCTGGTCCTCTATCAGATAGTATTTCAAGAGGGGTGCCAAACCGGCAACAGATGTGGTCAAAGATGAACTGACTCACATCCTTAGCAATAATTCTATTGGTCGGCATAGCCTCAGCCCATCTAGTCATGTAGTCTACTTCCATGATGATGTACTCTTTACCTGACTGAGTGCGTGGTAGAGGCCCTATGGCATCAATTCCCCACTTCTCAAAGGGCCCATATACCTTTATTGGGTTCTGAGGTTCAGCTATGAGCCGTCGTGGTCCTGCTTTCTGACATTCATCACATGTTTGACACCAGTATTTGACATCACGATGAAGACTTGGCCAAGTAAACCCAGCTTGTAGAACCTTTCTACTAGTGACGTCGTGTGCAAAGTGTCCTCCGCACATATCATCGTGACAAGCTTTTAAAATCTCTTCAATTTCACTCTTCAAAGGAACTCTCCTAAGCACACCATCCTTACCAAGACAATACAAGTCATCATTTACTATGCGATACTTGGTAGCCTTCCTAGCTAACCATCGCCTTTCCCCTGCATTCAAGTGTTTAGGAGCCTCTCCTTGTTCCAGAATGTGCATAATATCTTCCAAGTCCTCCTTGCCTTGCTGAAGTGGAAGTTTGATGGCCACTGCTCCCACTATTGACTCATTTAACTTTGATGATGCTAGGTGGTCTGCATCCTTGTTCTGGTCTCTTGGCACATGATGTACTTGTGCCTCCCTAAATCTCCTCAGAAGAGCTTTTGCTTCTCTCATTTTAGTAGAGAGACGGGCATTTTTGCAAGCCCATGTACCTTGCATTTACCTTACCAAAAGCATGGAGTCACCAAAAGCGTTTAATCTCTTAATTGAATTATCGAGGCACCAACAAAGGCCATGAATTAGAGCATGATATTCTGCTTCATTGTTGGAGTGGACATCTTCTAGAGTGATCCCTTCACCATGGATCCTCTCTCCCAATGGGGATAAGACCACGATGCCTGCAACTGCCTTATCCTTGGTTCTCTTGTATGCTCCATCAAAGTAGAGGCTATAAGCATTGACTAAAACCTCTAGAGCTGGAGGTGGTGGAAGTTCCTTTCTCTTCAAATGGAAAACTTTTTCATAGCACTTGTTTGTTAAAATGTCGGCTAAGCATGCTCGAGTTGTTCTTTCAACCTGTATTGTATAATCAAACTCTTGAAGTCGCACCACCCACTTTGCTATTTTGTCAGAATTTCCATATGTTGTAGTGCATAGGGAAACATATCCTCCACAGTGATAATTACAAACCTCTTCGGCAGCAAGTATGGCCGAAATTTGGTTACCGCAAACATGAGAGCTAACACTAGCTGTTCCATCAGGGTGTAGGCCTTCTCTGTGTTTTCCATGAGGCGGCTAGCAAAATACACAGGCCTCATAAAGGAGGTTTTTGGATCTTTTTGTAGGAAGGCAGCACCAATGGCTTCTTCTCCCACACTAGGGTTTACAAAGAATGTTTCTTCCCAACAAGGTTGGAGGATTACAGGGAGTGACCCTAACATTTTTTTAATCTCTCTAAAATGCCCTTCACTTTCTTCACTCCAAACAAGCGTCTCTTGACGAGTCAGCTGTTGTAGAGGATATATCACTTGGGAGAGTAAGTGTATGAATCTACTCAAATATCTTAGCTTTTGCAAGAAGGAGATTAATTGTTTGATGGAAGTTGGGGAAGGTAGATTTAGCAATGTTTCTATCTTTTCAGGATCTACCTCGATTCCATAAATGGACACTACATGCCCTAATAGTGTAACCTTGCTTTCCCCAATGTGACATTTGTCCTTGTTTAGTTGTCCACCCAGCTTAGCTAAACGAGTAAATCCTTCATCAATCTTGCCGAGATGCATACTTTTGGAGCTGTAAATACAAAAGTCATCTATGAAAACCCTTATGGACTTACCAAAGTAAGGTTGGAAGACCATGTTCATGAATCGTTGAAAGGTGGCTGGAGCGTTGGTGAGACCAAAAGGCATGACTCGAAATGCAAAACATCCCCATGGTGTGATGAAAGTAGTCTTTTTCTGGTCCTCCTCTGCAATGCGTATTTGAAAGTAGCCAGAGTAGCCATCACACACTGTGTATCTCTCATGGCCTGCTACTTCATTTAGAATCTCATCTTGAAATGGGAGAGGGAAGTGGTCCCTCTTTGTTGCAGCATTTAGTGGCTTGTAATCCACGCACACTCGCCATTTACCATTCTTCTTTGGCCTCACCACTACTGGGGAGACCCATTCTGAATCTTCTACTGGGTATATGAATCCTGCTTCTAAGAGTCTCTTCACCTCAGACAACAGTGCATTTTGTTGCACAACTCCTAATCTTCTTAGTTTTTGTACTACTGGCTTGATCCCTTCTTTTAGATGGATATGATGCTTCACTGCAGTGACACCTGTAATGTGAGTGTAATCAGAAATAAACAATGATGCATGCTTCTTGAGAACATTTACATAACCCTCCTTTTCTTCTTCATTTATATCCTTGGATAACATCTCCTCTAGGCTGGCATCCCACACATTCTCCATTTGGATCCTTGGATTGTCTTCTGATGAGGTAGTTTCCTTTATGGTGACGCCCATGACTTCGAGAGTGCTACCACTCTCTTCACTTGAACTCTCTTCCTCGTCCATGGATGAGGAGCATCCACTTGAGCTCCACTCATCAGCTGACGTCTCTAGTTCAAGGTTCTCTTGTTGCCCATTCTTTAGGTTATAAACCACCTTCCGACTATGGCCACCCATGCGAGGCCTCAACTCCAAGTCTCCTGTTGCCCAATCTTGCCTAGCTCCTATACCCATGAGCCAAGGTCGTCCTAAAATAAGGGGGTATCCTTCTCCCTTTACTGGCATCACATAAGCATCAACCTCTGTAGTGATTCCAAAAACAGAAACTCTCAAAGCTTTCACTACACCCACACAAGTGACAGAGACATTATTGGCCATTTTTGCCCTAAAGTTTGATGATTCCATTACCTCTAAACCCAATTGATGCATTAGCTTTTCTGTCATGACACAAACCTATGCTCCACTGTCAATGTAAGTTTTTGGAATCCGTTGTCCCTTGATTTGAGCCTCCACCAAAGGCACTATATCCTTGAGACCATATGCTTTGATTACACTTACTAGCTTACTTCGCTTTGCCCTCGTGCTCACCATTTTTGACCATTGTCGTCGAAGCTTTGGGGAGATATGAAGTAGTTGTGGCCAAGTAATCTTTGGTCCTTGAGAACTCACATCAGCTGTCAAGTCATAAGGTTGTGTCCGAGATCCCATAGGGAAATCAGAGATGTCAATTTGAGACCTAGTACGGGTCTTTCTCTTCTTGGCTTCATCTTTAGTTGCCCGAGATGTACTTGCTTCATTGCTTGCATCCTTGCTTGTTTCTTTACCTACTTCATCTTGGACACGCACACGTTTGATAGGCATTGTAGCCACTTCATCTATCTTCATCTTCCCTTTAGCTATTTCTTCCTGGTTGCTTCTGCCCTTGAGGACCTCCTCCATCCTTATGATGCTCACATTTGGTTGAGTAGCAGGGGCTTGAGCTTGAGCACGAGGTGGCTGCAAAATTTGAGGTTGCGGTTGCTCTTGTGCTTGAGCTCTAGCACGGGGAGGACTTACTTGTTGTCGAGGACCTCTGACAGGGTAGTCATATCTTCTGGGATGAGGGCAATTATACATGCCGTGGCCAATTTCCCCACAATTGTAACACAACATTTCCCTTGCTTGACGTCCCATTGGTGGCCGATTCCCACCATTTCCCTCAATAGGCCTTCTTGCACCCTGCACAAGATTTACTCTCAACCCCTCTAGCTGGTTTGTGAGATTGTTTATTTGTTGGAGCATATCTTCTTGTTGACCTCTATTGAGGTCTGGTGCATTAGGCACATTTGGAGGTATGTGAGAAGCTTCCATAGTTGTGATATTGCCTCCCAAAGCTAGCTGGCCAGCTTGGGCTTGATAGAGAATCTTTCTATTCTTTTCCCTAGCAATTCTTAAGGCATCTTCAAAAGCATTTGGAAATTTGCTCTTTACCTTCTCCCTTAGCAAGGGGTACAAACCTGAGATAAATCGATCCTTTTGGAGGCAATTGGGAGCTCGCTCACCAGGGTTTAGTGAGTCTGACCATTGCCCCCAAAGTTTCAGAAAACCTTCCTCATAGGTTGCATAACCATGAGGGTCAACTTGATGAAGGGACAGAAGCCGTTGCCATAGTTCTTCTGCCGAATTGGCTCGTTGAAATCTTCGTAGGAAAGCCACCTTCAATCCCTCCCAATCAATTCTTTGGGTTGGATCTAGAGCCTGGAACCATACCCTAGCTTCTTCTTTGAGCACCAAAGGAAAAGCTCTCAATTTCAATGCTTCGTCATCCCTCCCGGAGACAAGGAAAGCCATCTCCAAGTTATCCAAAAAATCCCCAGCATTTTCCCCACTACGCCCAAAAAAATTTGGGAAAGCCATCATAAAAGTGGGTTGCCTTCCTCTCAATACAGCACAAAGATGAAAACGTCTAGGCCCAAATCATATCTTATTAAGGGTAGAATAAATGGATTGATAGATGCATTAATCTCAGCTAGACGACGAGGTCCTAGTAAGTCCCTTATGATGTTTTGGAACCTAAGCTTTGTGCTAGCTATTATATGCACAGTTTGTCTAGCAAGAGGTTGGAAAGGTCCATATAAATCCCTATGATTCATGGGGTATGCTTAAAGCAAGATGAAGATGTGAACATCAAAAGATACATTATACTCCAAAATAGGAAATATTATAGGGTAAGGGGACAACAATATCTCTCTCAACCTCTCAGCTCCAAAATATAAGACTAATCTTTGTTCGAAAAAAATCTTTCTATCAATGCGCACATTCACCCTAATATTCTGAACTGATTGAAAGTTGTAGAAAATGGGATTATTCATTGGTGCATTGATTACAAACTTCCATGAAGCACTTCATTGAAGTTGAGCTCTCTTGGATCCCACCATTTGAGAGATGCGAAGAATTTGCTCACCAGTGATTAGCCTAGCTTTGGTGTGACCATCTTCAGCTTTGTAGAGTTCATAGGGTTCGATGGCTACCCTCTCAACCACCTTGAGCCTTCTTGCTAGTAGTAGTTGGAGTGCATCACCATATGTAGCCTCTTGCCAATACCGCACCCCATTGATGTGTAGCTCCCCCTCCAAAAACTTGTTAATACCTGAGTTTGAGAGTGCTTTCACCACCTGAAGTCGAGGCTTCAAAGGAAGTGTCTTCACACTAGCCACAAAGCACTCAACACAATTTTTTGACCTAGGGACTTGATGACTACAAGATTTTCCTTGAAGCAAAGAAGGGTGTGTGTAGTTAACTCTCTTTACCCGCATACGTGCCGTTTGTCGATAAAGACGCTTCTTTTCTCGAGCTTCTTGGGGAGACCATAGTGGAAGTCTCGGAGAATTTGATGGATCTTCCTTCATAGGATTGCTAGAGCGCTGCTTGAGAACTCCTCAGTGGGGGCACCAATTTATGACGAAGGAAATTTGGAATGGCGGCCTCTACACCAAAACAAACTCCATTGCGCCACAAGGGAAATGAGATGAGGGCACCACCTAGTCTTGGAAGCGTGGACTAGGACCGCTACACAAGAGAGAGAGAGAGAGAGAGAGAGAGAGAGAGAGAGAGAGAGAGAGAGATCACTATGAATGAAGCATTAACCGTAGTGTGTGTACAAGGAATGGATGACTTCAAACACTCTCAATACAAATAGCATATAGATTACCAAACAATCACTCAAGAATTAGCCAAGATCACATCAAGCACTCTCACACACATATAAAACATTTCTCTTAATTAACATAAGTAAGAGGAGGAGAGGTTACTAGCATGAAACAATTTGCACTCTAGGATGTGCAAGAATAGAGTGAATGAATGAGCTTATGGGCTCATGGTGAGTGATACAAAGGCTCAATGGGGCTGAGGGAGGCTTGAAATTACAAAGGGGAAGGCCTCTTTATATAGGAAAGAGAGTGATTAGGAGTGAGGTTAAGATCCAAGTGTAATTTGTACAAATGAAGCTTGATTAGGGACATTCAACCAATGAAGAAGCTCCTTCCAAGTGATTTGTTGACCAATTAGCTCCATCATCACTTGTGTTGTCTTCACTCCTTCCTCCATAGCTTGAGTCCAAGAGCTTCCTTATTTTAAAATGTAAAGAATCTACATAAAATCAATATATATCTAGTAATAATAGGAAGGGGTTGAATGAGAACTTATGAACTACAACAAGATTAAGCATGACTTGAGAGGTGATTAGAAGAGGAACTTTGATGGGTTTTTGAGCTTGAGAGAGAGAAGGAAGGAGAGGAGGGTGAGAAGACTAATGGCTGATTTTAGAGAAGGTCTCAATGTGGAAAAGGAAGGGTGTGTGTGTGTAAAGGTAGAGGGGGTGGTCTCCACCACAGTTGAAAAAACTGGCGTCCACCATTTTGGCCATATCTCCTAGACCGTAGATGCCAAAATTATAAAAAAAATATGGCCAGAATCTCCAGCTCATCAGCTACAACTTTGATGAAGACAACTTTTCTTGGATCGGAGTGGAAGTATTTTTTAAAAATTTAGCAAAATCATGTGTCTGGTTTCTTCCTTTACCAAGTCTTCCACTTGGGTCCCATTTGTTTGAATCATCATATGGCTCCAAAGCCATGATGATATGAGCCACTCATGATCCTTGAATCATGGGTGCATGGCTCCACAACCACATCATATCTTTTCTTTTCACATTTACATATTTTCCCTTCCCTTTACCACTAGGTTCTCCCTCTACCTTTCACCTCCGGTGAACTGGTCAAGAAAAAATCATTTTTTTAAAATTTTTCCAAGAGGTTGTTCTCACTCTTTCTTTTATTGTAAACCTCTAGAAGCAAGGAAAACCAACAAAATATGATAAACAAAAATTTGTGATAGGCTCGGATCAACACTAATGCTACGAATTGAGAGAGAGAGAGAGAGAGAGAGAGAGAGAGAGAGAGAGAGATTTGATTTGATATTTTACGTCCTCGGGGGGCCAAAATGACCCATGGGACCCTCGAAAACTCTAAGCAAACTCCCCTTGCGGGGGTGTGTGGAGTGTAGCACCCTTTGCCTTTTCCATGAGTAGTGTGTGATGTTATAGAATACTGGCTAGGTATATGCCTAGAGCTGTAGGAGATGGGTCGGTTTTAGAGAGCAATTCCTCAAGAGTAGTGCATCCCCTTGTAAGCTGCTGAAAATCAGCGCGTATGTTGATATATGCGGGGCATTCTAGAGTCACATGTGTCTCATCCTCAATCTTTTGTAAACTGCATTGAGAGAGAGAGAGAGAGAGAGAGAGAGAGAGAGAGAGAAACTAAAATGTACTATTGATGTCTTCAGAAAGCCAAAATGACCTATGAGACCAAAAAGTTGGAGCCATAGTGAGGCCAATACAAGTACCTTGAACCAAAATAAAACTAAGGTAAGTAAAATCAATCACAATGCTAGCAATAGGTGAGGTACTCTAATACAACATATCAAGAGTGATGGGTACAAGAATCATTTAGAGAATAAGAGAGGAGAAATTTTACCGTCGTAGGAACAATTCCAAGAGATTGCAAAGATCTATTCATCAAGTCTTGAACTCAAAACCTAATACTCCAAAGGGAACTACCATTTTTAATCTACAAAAGTAGACGTTTATGTTAAGAATTGAGAGAGAGAGAGAGAGAGAGAGAGAGAGAGAGAGAGAGAGAATTAATTATGGCCATATGGAAGTGATCATTGATGTGAAATACACAAGGTTTGAGTACTTATATGAATGCTCTTGCTTGTAGAAGTGGAACCATATTACAAACATCACTTGTAATTAACAAGTCTATCTTGCTAGAAATGCATATTCAAATCAATGCTCCAAGTAACCAATGCACACCTACAAGACCAAAGATCTTATGTCGCCAATTGAGGAATGAACTCATTGTATCAAAAGAAGAAGAAAAAGAGAAGAGTTTAACGTCGTAGGGACAAACCCAAGAGACCTCAAAGATCTATCCAACAAGTCTATTTCAAGACATGATACTCCAAGGGAAGATCCAAATCCTCTATGTAGCCTCCGCACGTCTTACATATAAAGACCAAACACCCCTTCAATTTTCTGTGATTATAGCATTTTATGTACAAGCTTCTCTACATCGTATCTCACAATCCCAAAACCTTGTTTTTGACAATGATCGAGAAAAACTAATCTTCATCCTCCACTGCATTTACACCTCATTGAAATATTTGAAGGATTGAGTTCATGAAACTACTAAGGTACACCAATCAGAGCCAAAAGAAACTGCGTGTAGTTATTAGTAGTGTCTGAGTGAACCATAGCCGACAAGGGCTTCTTGTATCTCCGAGAAAATGAAACTTTAATGTTTGCCAAGTCAATCTCCGCATGAGTAACAACTACATGGATAAGAGTGTCATCATCGGTTCCAAGACTTTTCATGGACTTGTTTAGAACCTAAACAAGTGCAAACACCAAGTATGAGAATACAACCACCCAAGAAAAAGTATAACATGGCCCACACTCTATATATAACATATTGATCTCACGTGACATAGAGAGCTTTTGATGATTGACCGCCATTGGATGACAAGCAACAAATAAATAGGCAAAAGCACGACCAAACAATCGCACATTATCAATATGCTCATGCATGGTTGAGTTATACTAATCTCCCAGAGGATTCATACAAAAAATGTAGATGTATCACCTGAAGTTCCTCATAAGGGGTGTATTAATTTTAATGGAGTTATAGGTTTACATCTACAAGAGGGGATTTTCAATTCAGTTTAGAGAAAAAAATGTAAGCTTCTTAAGAAAGAGGGGACATTCTATCCGTAAAAGTATGTATGTGAGGAGGGACCCCCATTGAACACAGGTGATATAGGAAATTCTTTATAAATGAACCACCCGAGACCAAACTTCAAGCATGGAAGGTGCTTGTATTGGAATAGTTGCAAAACTGAAAGCAATATTACAACTAAGCCCACATGTGAGCATGCTCACACGTAGGCTTCATTATTTCAAGAATCTAGATAACTAAGCCTCATGTGAGCATGCAAAAAAGCCATTGTGAGACCGGTAACACTTGGAAATGACCCAAATAGACACCAAATTGAAAACCAAGGTTAGCACTGTGTTCGCAAAGCAAAGCACAACAAGAGACATAATTCTGGACCAATTCTTGAAACAACGTGCAATTGATAGCTTAGCCTCACCTCAGAAAAATATTCTTCTAGACTGCTTACACATTTGGCGACCGTCATCACCGTTGTGTGAAATTCATTTTTGCATCTGTCATCCATCTGATTGATAACCTATGCAACCATATAAAAATTCAAACCTATGCAATTAAATAGAAAAGAGAAGTAGTCCAATGCAAGAGCTTCACCTCATAAGCATCCTGTCCATGCGTGGTTCAATAAGCATCAAAAATTCTGCATAATTGCCTTTGGCTTTTGCTTGTCAAAATATGAATGGCAGCTGTGTCGTCAATGTGTGTGAATAGCATCTTCTAACGCAAAGTGAGGTTCAAGATCGGCGGCCTCATCCCGAGTCCCACATAGATACTGAACAAAGAGATGCATTGAATGTGTGCATGCCGCATACATGTGTAAGAAACATGAGCAACACACAACACACCTCATGATAACACATGTAATGGAACCCCCTTTATAAGTACCTTCTGACAAGAGCCTGACAAAGTAGCTTCGATGTCATCTTGAAGAGGCTTGCCATTGCCTTGGCTATGGAATTGAATCATCCATCCTTTTCGTGCTAAAAACCTCAGCAAGGATCCGAGATCCTGACATCCCTGTCAGGAGCTTCCCTCATCCACATCAACATGGCCTTCTATTCAAGTCACAACATTCCAAGTGAGAGCTCATGAGGGATGTGAATGCGCAACCGCAGGCGTTTGCACAATGCTCAAACCTCACCTCAAAGTGATAATGAAGCTCTCTCTTGAGACGCTTGCAAATATCCTCCTCAAACATATTCTTGTACACCATTCTGATTTGAGCACGCTCGGAAGCATTCCGATGGGCGAGTATTCTGATGACCTCCTCTGCATCGCATCCAAGGCCTACCCCGAAAATGCATGTGAGACCCAAGAATGGTCGAGGAATGAAGATCCAAAAACATGAATCGGCCCTCTCTCCGTGCGCAGAAGGCTACAATTTGCATTGGGGGTACAAGCAGGGCATCATCATACAACCCTTCTGCGCATCAATAGGGAAAATTAATGCATGATTTGAGCACGAAAATGGTGAGAAAGCAGCATACCTTTGAAAGCTCGATGCAGGTCCAGGCAGTCCAGATTAGGGTTGGGAACCATGGGAGGTAAGCAGATGCTTGACATGAAGAAGCAAGACGCCAACCAACGGATCAGAAAAAGGTCGACAACGTATATGTCCTCTGCGAGAGAGAGAGAGAGAGATAGAGGAGATAGAGAGAGAGAGATACTTTGCTCCAAGTTTTGGCCAGCCGTCGGCTATCAGAGAACTTAGAAGGCACCTTCTGCATAACGACAAAGTCA
Source organism: Adiantum capillus-veneris (assembly GCF_014529385.1). Lineage (NCBI taxonomy): Eukaryota > Viridiplantae > Streptophyta > Polypodiopsida > Polypodiales > Pteridaceae > Adiantum > Adiantum capillus-veneris. Next base: position 83,091,357 of record NC_140931.1, on the reverse strand, counting down.
GCACTGTCAAGTAGGCACGGAGAGAAGAGAGAGCCTCCGCCATTTTTTGTTGCCCTTAATCTTGAAGGTAAACCTAGGCTACTGAGACTACGCATACGTCCACCGCCCCCCTTGACTTTGAAACTAGGCGAGAGAAACAACGCATGGTTGGGCTCTCTGTTGGAGGTAAGGTGGAATGGTGGGTGAAGCTTTGCACCAGTCCTGTCTGCTGAACGGAGTACTGTACGAACAAAATTGAGCTCGCGAGTTCACCTGCAGAGTGAAAGACTTAAACAAAAAATACCCATCCACGTGGACGAGATCTCTTGGAGGACGCCTAAGCTGACCCAATACTAGGGCCTTTCTGTAGCAGGCCAAAAATGATCAAAAGGTTTTCATGGATTCTCTTAATTTATGTGAATGTGTACTCCCCACTGCATGTTTATTTCCCAATTTAACCTGGAGTACCCTTGTAATATTGCAAAATAAATCGTAGTCCTTTGACTTTTCACCATCTTCAAATAGACAAAAGAATTTAAGTTACATAAAAATCACCACTAAAGATTGAGGGCTTTTATCGGAATTTTGTACTTTTGAATTCAATAGAGAGGATAGCTGGAGGTCCCTCCTCATGCCACTATGGATGGTATTGAAGGTGATAGCCTAGAAGAGAGCTACAACATCCGATAGGATTACAAGAGCTGAGAGGGTGATAGGAGCGGCCAGGAGCCATGGTGATGGGGCTTGATGAAGGGTTGACATGCTTTTACCTTTGTAGGGGTGCCTTTATAACATGGGGATCAATGGTGATGATATGGTCCTTGTGGCCAGTTGTGATGTACGCAGTAAGCACCAGCTGTGGCGAGCTAGACATGAAGAGAGGAGTGGGAGGGCCACTTGTGTGAGGAGCGAGAGCAATGTGCGAGACTCGAGTGCATGCATGCTGAGGCGGTCTAGGGCAAGCAACAAGAGAGGCGACCTCTAAACACCCCTCAAGGCTCCTAGGCTGCTCAATTGGGGCTGGGGAAACCACAAGCACAACAAAACAACAAACCCATAGCCAAAACCCAACTACACAAGGGGCACCACCTAGTTTAAAAGCGAACTAGGATGCAAAAAAAAAGGAGAATCGTTAGAGAAACCCAAAATCAAGTAAGGACTTTACACTAACCCTAACACCTATGGAACACTCTCACACACTAAAACACGAGAGAGAGAGAGAGAGAGAGAGAGAGAGAGAGAGAGAGAGAGAGAGAGACAGAGAGATGGTGTACAACTTAGATTCAACCTTATGATTTGCACAAGGAGGCACCTAGAGCTTGCGGATTCAAGTGACAAGATTTGGTTATAGCATCACTAGCACATTGTCTTAGGGTTATGGGAGCCCTCTCACCATCCACCCTTTTACAATGGTAGCCAACAAACCATAGCCAATGAATTACAAGGACAAGCAACAAAACAACAACCTTCAATGAAACAAGTCACCTTATGAAGCTGAATGAGTTTTCCAAGCCAAATTGGAGGAGAAGCGTGAGCCTTTGGACATGAATTGCACCCAAAACTACCAATTCATTGATGTTGGGGTAGATACAACAATGGTAGAAAGAATATCTTTTACTCGCACTCACTCAACTAGCTCAAGCTTTTCTATGCACCAAAATGATGGTGTATAGAAAGCTTTCTCTCTCCTTACAACCAAGATAGAACTGACGTGTGCTACGCTCAATCTAGTGTGCAATGGTGTAGAGATGCCTTTTACAAGGAGAGATGGGTTCTATTTATAGGTTTTTGGAAGCTTTGATTAGGATTAATTCTAATAAATTTTATTGACAAAACAAGAGATTAGGAAATATTTTGATTTTTTAAATGGGAGTGGGTCTTCCTTATCCCTTAAGCCACATGGATGTGGGCTCAAGGGGGAGAATTATTGAGAGTGAAAGAAGAGAGAGGTGAGTAACGTGGAGGTGCCTACTCTAGTAGATAGTAGAGGGTGCAATTTACAAGAGAGGCTAGTTGTTAGTGATCACTAGAAAATGTTAGTGGCATATTTACAAAAGTGATGATGACTTGATTGTCGCGGAACCAAGGGTGAATGAGGTGGATGAGCTCTTGAGATTGGTGAAACTTCCAAGAATTATGGACTTACCCTTATGAAAATGACCACCGGTTCTTCTTCTTCTTCTACTTCTGCTTCTTGCACCGCCTTCACGGTTGATCTCCATGATGAAGATGAGGATTATTGATGAAAAACTTCTAATTTGCAGAGGTTATGCAAAGATAAAGTGCTAAAAATTCATGCCTTTTAGAGGAGTTAACATGAAATTGTAATTTGGGGGTAGTAGAGAGCGGTATGAGAGCATATGTGTATGTAGAAGGCTATGGTGATAAGAGGGGAAGGAGAGATGGTGAAGAAGGTAAGAGGGGCATGGAAATTTGTCAATTTGAAAGGATGATGGAGAGGTATGAGTGTGTATGTGGGTGGGAGTGTGAAAATGTGAGAGAATAGTGAGAGGATCCTTGTGTGCATAGAATGGGCAGACTGGGTCGCACCAAACAATTCACCAAAAAATGTGCTTTTCTCCAAAAATGATGAAATATTTATGTAAAATAATTCAGCTCACAAGCTTCATTTTGTATGTTGATAACTTTTGCTGATTCAGATGATAGAAGGGTGCCAAAATTCGCCCAAAAAGCTGTGTATTGTGGGACTGCAAATGTCTGGGACCCTTTTTTGGTTGAATTCTCCTTATACATCCAAAGGTGAGCCGCCCATGAGCGATGCCATGACCTAAGGAATCCAAGTGGACCTTGCCATATGCATGGATGATGAATTTTGAAGAATAAAAAAAAATTGCACATGATAGACCTAGTGCTTGGATTTTTCCTAGTCCTTTTCTTTATGAGCACATGGTGTATGGAAAAAAATATGTGCAGGACCCATGAAGGAATATCATGATAGGAGTATTTTATTTTGTTTTTGGGTGAAAGATGAAAATATGCAAGCGAGAAAATATCTAGTGAAAGTGAATGACAATGTAGAAACAAATTTCGACTCCCACAAGGGTGTGGGATGAAATGCATGGGTTTATTTTGTAAAAATAAATATTATGGGGTATGTACACACTAACATAGAAATATTAAATGCCATGAAAGGATGCAAAGAGATTAAAATGCACACTTAGGTCTACATATTTACACAATTAAATTGAGAAAATAATGCTATGCTTAGGTCCTTTATAGGAAATATATTATACACGAATAGGACCATAATATATATTTATTTTTTATTTTTTATTTTTTTAAACCTAACCTGATGACTAGCTCCATGAAGATTTTTTAGAAAATATGGAAAAGAGTCCTAACACACACACGCCTATGTACAATGCAAGAGCAAGCTTAGACATCGTGCTAAGGTGTTTTTATTGTGTGAAGTGGCTCATTAAACAAAATTTTTGAGAGCCAAAAAACGGCTATCAATGCAAGAAAGACACAGACACAAGGTATAATGGAGCACAGAGTGAGTTAGGAAAACTCACAGCTCCTTATTCATATATTATATAAATTAATAAGATAATGGGTTAAATTAGTAGTGGGCGTCCGCTGGCTAATTGGCCTGTACCACAATAGTCTCCCACTTGAAGGCCAAAGTAATCATAAAGCAATCCGGTGGCTTCACCCTCTACCCATCATCTCCATGCAATGTGCAAATTGCTCAGAGGGTAGGCTCTTCATGAGAGTATCTGTAGAGTTGTCATCCGTATGAGCCTTGACTAGCTCAATGCGCTTGCTATCCAATATGTTGTGTATCACATGATAACAGCACAGACTTTATGTGTTTTGTCTTGGAGTGAAGCACGGGGTTCTTCGCTGATGAAATCACACTCTCACTATCACAATGAAAAACTTGAGTGTGAGTAATGCCAAGATCTCCCACTAGGCGACCACATAGCTTCCTTACTAGCATCAAAAACTTTCACCTACTTTGCCTCTATGGTGGAAGATGACGTACAATCTTGGAGACATGATCTCCATGAGACAGATGCTCAAGAAAATATGAATACATAGCCAGATGTCAATCCTCTAGTGTCAAATATGCAATTGCAATTTGCATATTCTACGTCTGTATAACCCACAATGGATGCATCGCTACTCCCAAAGCGTAAGCACTTGTCTACCATAACCTTTTAAATATCTCAAGATGTGCTTCACTTCTTCCCAATGCTTTTTGCTAGGATTTGTCATAATCTGTTGAACACTCCCACTGCAAAACCAGTGTTGGGTCTCATAACTACCATGGCATACATAAGATTGCCAATTCTTGAAGACTCACGGCACCTTGACCATTTTTGTGTTCTCAGCATCAGACTTGGTAATATCATTGTTGCTAAGTTTTTCATATGCTTGCATTGGGGTACTGAATGTAGATCCTGAAGTCGCGGAGCGGAGCGTGGATCGACTCACACACACACACACACACACACACACACACACACACACACACACACACACACACACACAGATGCATAGAGAGCTTACATAGTACGCAGAGAATCGTTTGAAGGGTTATCTCCCAAAACCTTATTATCCACAAAAGTATAAGTGAGTATATACAAAGAGTTAGTGATAAGTGAGTTAGGCGGGCGGGCGGCCATATCTGTATAAGAGGCCACTTGGGCTTTAATCCCAACAACCTCCCACTTAAAGTCCAATGTGGCACTTTAAGTAACTATAAATCTATGAACATAAATGTACAAAGATTTACATGGCTGCCATCTATCCAATGCCCAATAACTCACGACAATGCACAAAGCCCTCTCCTGGAAGTCCCTTTGTGAGTAGATTAGCAGGATTGTCCTTGGTGTGGATCTTCAGCAGTTGTATCTTCTTGTCTTCAAGTACTTCCCTAATGAAGTGATATTTCATATCAATATGCTTAGTCTTCGAATGGAACACTGGATTCTTTGCCAATTGTATAGCACTTTGACTATCACAATATAACTCTGGCATATCTACTTTGATTCCCAAGTTTTCTACCAGTCTACCAGGCCAAATAGCTTCTTTGCATGCCTCATTTGCTGCAACATAATCAGCTTCTATAGTAGACTGCGTAATACAATCTTGTAATCGAGATCACCATGCTATGGCACCTCCAGCCAATGTAAAGACATAGCCTGATGTAGATCTCCTCTTATCCAAGTATCCTCCATAATCTGAGTCAGTGTATCCTTTGACACTCAAATCCTGACTACCATAGCATATGCGCATACTCTTTGTATGTTTTAAGTATCTCATGATACCTTTCACTGCCTCCCAATGTTTCTTGCCGGGATTTGACATATATCTGCTAACCACTCCCACTGCAAATGCAATATCCGGACATGTAGCAATCATTGCATACATCAAACTACCCACTGCAGATGCATATGGAATCTTATCCATTTCAGCATTTTCTTCCTCAGACACAGGACAATCTTGTTTGCTAAGTTTCACATATGGTGGCAATGAAACACTCAATGCCTTTCCCTTCTCCATATTGAAACGTTGCAAAACCTTGTCAATATCCTCTCTTTGAGATAACCAAATCAACTTCTTTGATCTGTCTCTCTCAATGCGCATACCAAGTATATGACTTGCCTCACCCATGTCTTTCATGTCAAATGATTTTGCTTTGACTTCAAGGCTGAAATTTCTTCCAAGTGTTTGCCAGCAATCAACATGTCATCCACATACAAAATAAGGATCAGCCAACTGCCATCCTTAGCCTTCTTTGTATATAGACAGTGATCCAACTCACTACGTTTGTAGCCTTGAGAAAGCATAAACTGGTGGAACTTATGGTACCATGCCCTTGGTGATTGTTTTAAGCCATAAAGATTCTTTAACAACTGTCATACCAAATCTTCCTTGCCTTTCTCAACAAACCCTTCTAGCTGCTGCATGTAAATTTCCACATCTAAATCACCATGCAAGAACGTTGTCTTGACATCCATTTGGTGGAACATCAAATCCAATATGGCAACCAATGCAAGAAAGCATCTCAATGTAGTCATCTTGACCACTGGAGAGAAGACTTCATCAAAGTCAATGCCTTGTTCTTGCTTAAAGCCCTTGGCAACAAGCCTTGCTTTGTACTTTGGCTGACTATCATGAGCGGTGATCTTATACCTGTAAACCCATTTACAAGGTAGAGCCTTTTTTCCTTGTGGTAATTTAACTAGCTTCCATGTTTGGTTTTTATGCAGAGCTGTCATCTCTGACTGCATGGCCAACTGCCATTTTTTTGAGTCAACCACTTATAATGCTTCCTTGTAGCAAGATGGTTCTCCGCAATCTGTGAGCATGACATAATTTAGAGATGGCACATAACAATCAGGTGGTTTGGAGACACGCTCAGAACGTCTCACCACAACTGATTTTGCCTCTCTAGCCACTATAGGCTGTTCCTGAGCCTGACCATGCTATCTTGATGTGCTAGCACTAGGTCCATCTTCCCTGAAGACAACTCTTCTGATCCCTCTGTCTTCTTTGGCTTAGCGTGAAACTTGGCTTCATTGAAATGCACATCATTGCTAAGAATAACTTTTCTGGACTCAGGATCCCAAAGCCAGTAACCCATCTCGCCTGATTCTCCGTAGCCAAGACATATACACTTCTTGCTCTTTGGTTCTAACATATTCCTGAACTCCTTAGGAATATGGCTATAAGCTTCACAACCAAAGACTCTGAGATTCTTATACGAAAGTGCTTTGCCTGTCTATAGCATCTCGGCCACTGCACTCTTATCCAAAACCCTACTAGGAGACCTGTTGATCAAATGGACTGATGTAGCCACTGCTTCCGCCCAAAATCCATCGGCAACTCAGCATGTGACAACATGCTTCTGACCTTCTCTTGTATGTTCCTATTCATAGTTCTGCAAACCCATTTTGTGAAGGATTATATGGTGCAGTAAGTTCCCGCTTAATCCCTTTTGCTTCACAAAAGTCTTGAAAAGCTTTGGAAACGTACTCTCCACCATTGTCAGTTCTCAAGCACTTCAGCTTTTGACCACTCTGATTCTCCACAAGCTGCAAGAATGTCTTAAAGACCTTGAGCACCTCATCCTTGTGCTTCAAGAAGTAAACCCATACTTTGCGAGAATAGTCATCTATAAATGTACAAAGGTATGCTTTTCCCTCTAGTGACAAACTAGGCATTGGTTCGTAGAGATCACTGTGCACAAGAGCTAACCGTTCATCCCTACGATTCCTCTTTGATCTGTGCGGTTCCTGTGTTTGCTTACTATAAACACAATGCTCACAAAACTCAAAATCTTGAAATGAAAAGCCAGGCAAATAACCATAATGAGAAAGTATTTCCATTCCTCTTTTTGACATATGTCCCAGCCTACGATGCCACAATGACACACTTGGCTACTCAATCACATTAATTACATGGTTTTTAACCTCTGAAACATGTAAAGTGTACAGAGTTCCTGACTTGCTGCCATGTGCTATAGTCATCGAACCTTTGCAAATCTTCCAAGCGCTGTTCCCAAAAACTGTCACATAACCTGCATCATCCAACTTCCCTGTACTGATCAAGCTCTTTCGGATTGCTGGAACATGTCTGACATTCTTGAGCCATAAAGAAGAGCCATTCTGAAACTTCAACTGCACATCTTCCACTCCAAGTATGTCACAAACCTGCTCATTTCCAAGTCTGACATAATCTTTAGTAGCCACATATGATGTAAACCACTCTTTGTGCGGAGAAACATGTAAAGATGCCCCTGAGTCGATAATCCAATCACTCATAGCATGCCCATCCTCTGCAGTCAAGAAAACAAAATCAAGACTGCTTGTGAGGAAGATGTCACCAACTGCTATACCAGAATCATTGTCTGAACCAGATCCTGTGACATTCATCTCTTCAATCTTCACTGAACTCTTCTTTTCATCTTGCTCAAAACTCTTTGTTTTTCCTTTTTCTTGTTTCCACTTCGTACAGTCTCTCTTCATGCGACCCTTCTTGCCACAATGGTAGCATTCTATGTCATCCTTTGACTTCGAGTCACGAGACTTACTTCGGTTTTGTGCCTTCTTACCCTTCTTCTCTTTAGACTATTGTCTCCCTCGAACGACCAAAGCACTATTGCCTTTGCCTTTGTCAATGTTCTTCCTGTTCACTTCCTCTGTGAGCAAGCTGCCTTCTACATTGGCACTTGTAAGATCTTCTGGCGCGACATAATTACTTAACGCTGTGCGAAAAGTATCCTAACTGTCTGGCAAAGTGATTAAGAGAAACATAGCCTTCACTGAATCTGGAAAGACTATCTCCTGTGCTGTTAACTAGCTCAAAATTGTGTGAAATTCATTGAGATGATTTGACATGGCTGTCCCTTCCTTCATCTTCAAATCCACCAATTTCTTGAGCCAGTAAATCTGAGAAGCAGCACTTTGTTTCTCGTACATACCACATAGCTTTTGCCATACGCCATACGCTGTAGTCTCTTCTGCTACATTGAAGTAAACATTTTCTGCTAGTGTCAGCATGATTGTGGAACAAGCTAACTCGTCAAGCTCTTCCCACTCATCTTCAGCCATACCTTCTGGTCTCCCCCCTTTGATCTTCAGTGGCTTCACTTGTTTTTTCTGCACCAAAATCTGCCAAATCTACTTCTTCCAAAATGGAAAGTTTGTGCCATCCAGCTTCTTTATGTTGTAGAGAGTCTCACTTTGAGAAGATGCCATATCTGCAAAACTGTTTACTTTTGGGAAAAATCCGGCAGTGTTTCCCTTGTAAACTGGCCTCTGTACACAATAAACAAGCTGTAAACAACAAGCTGTAAACAACAAGCTGAACACCTTTCCTCAGGAACTGTCAGTATTTTGAAAATTTTTGACAGAGTCTCCCCTGTAAACTGAGCTGTGGAAACCAAAAGATAGCTCAAAAAACAACCATAAATAACTGACCACGCTGACAAATCTAAGAATCTCTGTAATATGCTGTCCTGTAAGCATACATTGTCTCTTGTCGGGGCGATCACAAAACCTGTATCTGTCTCAAGACTGAACCCTGAACAATGCCTCAATGTCCTGACGCATAAGATGCAATCCAGTGTCTACACAAAGTCATACATCCTATGGGATAAAAGTTGCCGAAGAGGATGCGTGTAGAGGGGAACTCCAGCAACCTAATCCACCTCACACTGGGTAACCCAACCCCCAGTGCTTGGCTTCAAAAAACCTCACACACGACCCTCACAGATGGCTCAGCAAACTGCCCAGAACTAGCATACATCCTACAATAGACCAATCAATGTCCTATGACCATTGCGGCGGTCTGTCTGCTAGCGTGACTCACAACTAGCAGACCCATAATCACAGTACATCAATTTGCAATACATGCCAGCGGGGTCAAGCCGTTGTATGGACACACCTCCCCTGGAACCTGGCAAGCACAAGAAGTAGCAATGCAGACTGCAATATATATATCTGATGATATGTGTACCTGGTCTATAGATGATGCTTTGAAGACTAATGAGTGATGTATGTCGATGCCGATATTGATGCAAACCACCTCCTACTTGCCAATCTACACAAGACAAGTTTCTTTGCGGCTGAAACCTATCTTCTGATGTAGTGCTCAAAACGAAATTCCGAGGGCATAAACGACTTCGAAAGGGGGGTAAAACCCCAGGTCTCCTCCTAAAAATACTCCAGGAATGCCGAGTGTGAATTTCCAAGCTTCGATCCAAAATTTGCCTGAAAAGTGCGCGCGCGCGATTACACAAAAAACGCACTGAACTTGGCTCTGATACCAATTGAAGTCGCGGAGCGGAGCGGGGATCGACTCTCTCTCTCTCTCTCTCTCTCTCACACACACACACACACACACACACACACACACACACACACGCACGCACGCACGCACGCACGCACGCACGCACGCACACACACACACACACACACACACACACACACACACACACACACACACACAGACAGATGCATAGAGAGCTTACATAGTACACACAGAATCGTTTGAAGGGTTATCTCCCAAAACCTTATTATCCACAAAAGTGTAAGTGAGTATATACAAAGAGTAGTGATAAGTGAGTTAGGCGGGCAGGAGGCCATATCTGTATAAGAGGCCACTTGGGCTTTAATCCCAACAGATCCCCCTCCCTCTGTACATTAAAATGTTGCAAGACCTTGTGGATATATGTTTCTTGAGATAGCTCTAGAATTCTACATTTGTTATCCCTCTTCATATGCATACCAAGAAAGTTTTATCTCTTAAATCTTTCATAGGAAACTGAATGCTAAGTGACTTCTTCAAGGTGGAAATCTCGTCTTTGGACTTTCTGACTACGTACCCTTGGGATTGCATGTACTTGTCAAACTTCATGTACTGCCTTGAGCCTTGTTTTAGGCCATACAATGCCTTATGCAATATACACACCAGTTCTACCCTCGTAGGATTCTTATGTTTCACTCCCCTTTGGGCGTTTCATGTAGAAATCTTCTTCTAGATCCCTGTGAAGGAAAGTCGTCTTCACATCCATCTAAACAATTTCCATGTCCTCCTGGCTACTAATCCAACCACAAGATGCAACATAGTCATCTTGATTATTGGAGAAAAATCTCATCAAAATTCACGCCCTTATTTTGCTTGAAACCATTACCAACCAATTTAGCCTTGTACTTAGGCTCAAGATCCTTTGTCATGTACTTCTTCTTGTACACCCATTGGCAAGCCAAGGCTTGTTTTCCCTCTATCAGCTCTGCTAGCATGTACTTTAAGTAGCAAGGGACTTTTAGATCTTCCGTCTATAAACTTGAGGGTGCCTTTCCAGTAGAAGTGTGTACAATGTTTTTGTATGCATACTTTATAAGGGGTAGCTACTTCTTCCATTGTGAGCGATGATCTACGTTCGTAGCATAGGTTTTTAGTAGATCTAGAATTGTAAGGCTTGCTATTTCATTTTGGCCATCCGTTTGTGGGTGCTAGGCCATAGAGAAATTTAGCCTTGTACCTAGATTCTCAAAGAGAAACCCTTCCCCTTCCAAAAATTACCGGTCTTTTTAGGATCTCTGACTGACACTGTAGATGTTGGCAAGCCATGGTACTTGAAAATATGAGATATGAAGAGAGTTGCCATTTGATGTGCCTTAATAGTATTTTTGACAGGTGTCATAAAATATAATATCTAACTTTACCAAATGATTTTCTCATATTAAACTGATCATTTATTATGGGAATATAAAAGGGAAACAAGTGTTGGAATAGAGACATGTGCTTCTAGACCTATCTCAGCAGCAGGGGACCAAAAGGAGAGATGGTTACATCTCAATAGGGGTCCAAAAGGAGATGGTCTACCAAAGAGCAATGTGTAATAAGAGCTTCTAGACGTATCTCAGTAGGGGACGAAAAGGAGAGATGGTTACATCTCAATAGGGGTCCAAAAGGAGATGGTCTACCAAAGAGCAATGTGTAATAAGAGCTTCTATACGTATCTCAGAAGGGGACCAAAAGGAGAGATGGTTACATCTCAATAGGGGTCCAAAAGGAGATAGTCTACCAAAGAGCAATGTGTAGTAAGTGCTTCTATACTTATCTCAGAAGGGGACCAAGAGGAGAGATGGTTACATCTCAATAGGGGTCCAAAAGGAGATAGTCTATCAAAAAGAAACGTGCATCCCTTATGGTTAGCTTCATTAGAGACCTCCAAAGGTTAGTGTTAAAAGTCCTTCAACCTTAGGCACAACCTTAGGCAAGCTCGGGCTGAGCTTGAGGTGGGAACCCGACTGAAGCTAGAGGTGATTGTTGTGCTTGATGACTACGGTTCTTGAGGTGCTTGTCATACTTGATGACTAAGGTGCTTGTCATGCTTGATGAATAAGGTGCTTGAGGTGATTGTCATGCTTGATGAGGAAGGTGCTTGAGAAGCTTCCCATGCATGGGGGGTAAGGTGCTTGAGTTAAAAAGAGACCCTACAAAGGAGGGGGAGATCCCCAAAGTTAGGGGAACCTTTGACTTAACCTTCCACTCACCCAAAGGGAGCCCCCTTTTCTGAAGCAGAACACGGCCACCTGTCAAACTCTCCCTATGCTTAAGCAGCCACATGGTGTGCGTGAATGCTATTGGCTGGGCTAAAGAGGGGTCCAATGAGCTTCTAGTTCCATTAAAAAAATATATAGATATTTTCAGGCTCTCTCTCTCTCTCTCTCAAAGGGATAAGGAGGACACTTGTCCAAAGACTACCCATGTGCTTGAAATGCATGTTGCATGTGATTGGCTAGGGGGAGAGGGTCGAAGGAGATCGAGGCATGAGAAAAAAGTAGAACTCGCCCAAAGCAAGTAAGGGGTTTTTTGGGGATGTATACACCTCTCACACACTCATTTTATTTCATTGATTCTCACTTGGTGAAAGTAGAGAAACTCCACCTCCTTCTTCAAGCTTGTTGAGAAGTGAGAGCCTACACCAACGCTCTTGACTATGGAATGCAAATCAACCAAGAGCCATGCTTCAATGCTTAAGCTTTACGTCTTCTCCATCTTCATTACTATGCTATTATGTATGCTAGCAAGAAGAGTAATGATAAGTGAGGAATTATTTATTCCTCCTATGGAATGTTTCTTCTTCTTCTTCCCTACCCTCATTCCCCGCTAGCTCTCTTCACCTTCGAAGGTGTTTGAGGCCTTGGGGCTGAGGCTTGGGATAGTTAATGCTTTCTACAAATTTTATGTTATGCTTGTGATGCATGGAGCTTTCAATCTTCATTGCATCACCTAGGTCACAAGGAACACAAAGATTGTATTGTACCGAGTCTCTCTTCATGGGAGAAACTATAATACAAATGGCTATTGGTGGGGGAACCGGATCCATATGAATTTGATCCTCAACTATTGTCATGTTCTTCAAACTCTCTCTGTTGCAAAAGTATTGTTCATGGCAAGTTAACTAAGTACCATGTTTATGTTGCTACCATTAGTTAAGTTCACCCGCTATGCTCACAAAGTAATCTCACAAAAGTGATTTATCTAATCACAAAGTAATCTCACAAAAGTGATTTATCTAATCTCCTAATTCCGCTATTCTCAAAGTTCATGGGCCATTGCCATTACATTGGTACCAGAGCATTTGGTTTCTCTTTTCTTGCTTAAGAAGAGGAATCCCTAACCTTGAGCAGGATTTTTCGAGCGATCCCTAAACCGAGCAAGACAAGACAAGGTACATTATCAAGAAACCAAAATCAATCAAGGTTATCATATGTATTTCAAGCTTCAAAACAAGAAATAAAACAAGTTCCCACCTTTTCACTACTAGCACCTCCCCAACATTTTTGTGCAAAGAGCTCTCCTTGAACATGTGCTTGTGAAAAGTGTCTCCTATGGGCTAGAAAATCTATTGTACAATTCAATTTGTTCCATAAAAATGGGATTAAAAAATCAAGTCGCCCCCATATCCCTACCCGCATGTGAGAAAAATAAGGCTCCTTGCCACTCGTATAAATGGCATGACTTGAAATCGGGTAGTTTGTATAATGCGGATGCCATGTATATATCCACAACCTCTTCATTTGTCACAAGTTTTGGCTAGTGGAAACAACCTTCTATACCCAAAATGCACTCTCCTTCCACTTACTCTATTTTCATAAAGGACAAGAGTGCAAGGGAAAGAGGAGCTTAAACTTCTCTCTCTCTCTCTCTCTCTCTCTCTCTCTCTCTCTCTCTCTCTCTCTCTCACACACACACACACACACACACACACACACACACACACACACACACACACAAACTTCATATTTGAAGTTACTATATCAATATAATAGTATTTGTCCTAGGGTTCCGACTTGAATAGAAGAGGGGTGGAAATCAAAAATCTTACCATGCATGGAGAAGGTCACAAAAGTTCAAGAAGTCAAAAGAGGTAGGAAAGAGTATCTCTTTTCTCACCTAAGATGGCACCTTTGGTGCTACTGACAAAGTATTGGCCTTCATCCAACAATTTGATGCGGCCTTTGGAGACGAGGGCTTCACGGAGTCCTCATAGCTATGCCATGTAGCTAGGCACTTCCAAAAATTGGCTCGTCAATGGTGGGCTAGCCTTTGTGGAACCAATGAAGCCCCAAAGACATGAAAAACTCTACAAGTTTCCATCATGAAGCGAATCCTTGCAAGTGATGCAAAGGACAAAGTGCTTACCAAGCAGAGAAGTTTAAAGCTGCTCTCCAACGAGTCTATCCACAAATATGTGGACAAGTTTTGGGATTTACATCTCAAGGCTACTGTCTTTCAAAAGTTAGACTTCGCCGAGGAAAAGCAATAATTTTGTGCAAGACTACCTGAAGATATGGACAAGTATGTCAACTCTCAAGGCCTAGGACTATCATTGAAGTGATTCACCATACTATGGTCATTTCACAAATCAATGTCCAACAAGGGGCTAAAAGGAATTTTATGCCCACAAAAACAAGGGACCAAAATGAAGCAAAGCGAAAGAACAATTCCCAAAACTCTTCCCAAGGAGATTCCAACAACAATCGGTCCAAGGAGATGGGAGTTTACCAAGGTAAATATAAAATCTCTCCCAAAGAGCTAGAATATTTTTGTAATGACCACAAATGCTTTAAGTGTGGGGAGCAAGGACAAGGCTATCGTTCTTGCCCCAAAAGAAAGTCCCACAATGAGACTCTGGTACTGATACTTGTATATACAGGTACTATACTATACTGGACTTGTACTAGTAGTGGTATGTGTAAAGGTTTTTTTTTGAGCTAGTTTACTCATACTCATACTAGACTTGACTAGTACTGATATATATTGATACTAATCTAAGACAACTCACTATTGTACTGATATTGGTAGTCCTAATATACACTAGTACTAGCCATACCTATACTAGACACGCAATATGGGTAGTACTGGTATTGGTATTGTTCTCCAATTTCCTTTGTTACTAGTATCTGTACTGGTACTAGTATTGGTTTTGATTACGGTAATGTACTCAGATTTTATTTCATGCTATATCGGTACTATAGGTAGTATTGGTATTGGACACGGCAACCTACACACTCAGACCTACTCAGCCACCTCACTGATATACTTTTTTATTTTTGGTCTCAAATTTCCGTGCTGGTATATTTGTACTGGTACATAGGTATACTGTTATACTTGTACTAGCACTGTTACTACTAGCATTGGCACACACCTAGCTCATCGCCAACTGCACACACAGAATTTTACTGATACTATTGGTAGTGGGCCAAGATTTTCAGTTTACACTGGAGCTGGTACTGGCACACACATATTTTTCCTTTTGTTTGTATTTTTTCTTAAAGTTTCTCTTTGGTCTAAGGTTAGATTTCCAAGCTAGTATACTAGTGCTGGTAGTACTGGCATTGGTCTTGAATTTACACTAGTAGTACTGTACTGGTACTACTGGTAATACACTAACACACAATAGACTGCACACTCAGAGTACTCAACCAACTCTCTGACTAGTACTGGACACTCACTGTCAAACACGGCAAACCACACTCATACTTACTCAACCAGCTCTCAGACTAGTACATGTACTGGTAGCTTTTCCTGTCTTCTCTTCTCGGATTTTTGAGCTAGTATTGTATGCTATTGGTACAATACTACTACTGATAATTTGCTTTACTTTACTGCTATATTGGCATTGCTACCACTACTGGTACTAGCACTAGTACTGGTACTAGACACTCATACATTAAACTCAACCAGCTCATTGTCTAACACAACAAACTACGCACACAAATAATTTTACTTGTACTGGTATATAGTAATTGGTACAACTATACTACAGGCTGATACATATTGAGGCGGTCCGGGGCGGGCAACAAGAGAGGCGACCTCTAAACACCCCTCAAGGCTCCCGTGCTGCTCAATTGGGGCTGGGGCAACCACAAGCACAACACAACAACAAACCCACATCCAAACCCAAACAAGATAGGGGCACCACCTAGTTATGGTCTGCAAACTAGGACGCAAGAGAAATTTTGTCACAACCAAGAAGATACACCACAAAAAACACACACAAGCAACCTCACACCAAGACACACACAAAATGGACTAGAGAGAGCTAGAGCAAAGGGAAGAGAGAGAGGAATGGATCTTGTGTAATACCTTATTTGTGACTTGCAAATGGAGATGGTTCGTTATGTTGTTATCGTAGAGCTTGTACAAAAACTCACTCAATGCTTAGTGAATGCTAAACATTGCCAACACACACACACACACTGTCTTAGGGTGTGGGAGACCTCTCACCACAATACCCTCTTACAATGGACACAAAATTGGCAATGAAAACACACTAAAACACTTTCTAAAGCAAGATCAAATGATAGAACTCAAAATACACAAGTCACCTTGAATTCACTAAACCGTATCGCACAAGTGGAAGGACGAAGATTCGAACGTTGAAGCATGCCTTTGATGCACCAAACCTCAAATTATTGATGATGGAGGAACATATACAATAGTGGTTTTGAGATTTTGAACTCACGTTCACTCACTTGCAATGTGTATCTTGAAAGCTTCTCTCACACCAAGAGTAAAGCTCAGAAAGTGGTTGCTACACCTAAGTCTCTCCTTACGCATAGAGTGTTGGGGTGCTATGTGAGATATTGGAGGTTGTTTTACAAGAAGGAGAGGGGCCTATTTATAGGTTGGAGACCCCTCATTAAGATTATTGGAAATCCTAAATTTCAAGCTAACAAATCAGGATTATGATTTTTTTTGAATATCAAAACATTGTGGGCCTTTTTGTTTGCTTGAGTCATGGATGTGGACTCAAAAGAGAGCATTATTGATGGTAGATAAGGTGAAAGTAGAGTTTTAAGGAAGGAGAGAGAGAGAGAGAGAGAGAGAGAGAGAGAGAGAGAGAGAGAGAGAGAGTTAATATGTACATGTCTTGAGGTGAGGTGTCTTTTATGGTTAGGTCAATGCTATTTTGTGTTAGTATGTTAGTGGTTAGTGTTAGTAATCACTAAAAAGTGAATGATGTATTTACAATGGGTAGAATGGGGTGGATGGTTGAATGAAGTGAGGAAATCCTTGTGATGGTGAAGCTTGAAGAAGTTTTGGACTTACTTGTGTAGGATCTCAAAATGACTATCGATCCTCTTCTTCGTCTTCTCTTCTTTACGCCCCCGCCGCCAAGGTTGATTATCTCCATGAAAATGAAAATTTGGTTGATGAGATATCTTAATTTGCAGAGGTAAAGCATGGTTTATATGCTGAATTTTATGTATATAGAAAAGGAGTAAGATGGAATTGTACTTTGGAAGTAATAGAGAGAGGCATAGAGATGGTGTATGTACATGGAGAGCTCATATGAGAGCTATGGGAGTAAGAGGGGAGGTTAATGGTGAAGAAGGTGAGAGAAAACATTGAAGGTGCAAGTTTGAGTGAGGGATTGAGAGCAATGTGTGTGTGTGTAGAAGTGTGGAAAGAGGTGAGAGAAGACTATGGGCTACTTGTGAGAAAAGTGGGCAGACTGGGGTCCACTCAAAAAATCATAGCTCACCGGTGGTTACTCCAAAAATCACCAAAATGTTTGAGGTGATTATTCAGATTTTGGTCCACATTTTCGCTTTTGACCACCACTCCAAATTCAGAGTGGAGATGGGTGCCAAAAATCTCACCAAAAAGCCTGTTTTTTATGCATGCAAAAGTCTTTTAGTGGCTCCCTCCTTTGTTGAATTTG
Source organism: Adiantum capillus-veneris (assembly GCF_014529385.1). Lineage (NCBI taxonomy): Eukaryota > Viridiplantae > Streptophyta > Polypodiopsida > Polypodiales > Pteridaceae > Adiantum > Adiantum capillus-veneris. The sequence continues at coordinate 83,073,656 of NC_140931.1, read as the reverse complement.
TACAATGCATCCAAGATTGAGCCCTTCCTTTTTCATATCATAATATAAAGCATCTAAGTTTCCCTTTACACATGCATGGAAGAGGATTATTGGTGAATAAATCAATATATACAAGGTGGGACTAGTGTACGGACTATTCATGGATTTTAATTTGTACAATGCATCCAAGAGTGAGCCCCTCCTTTGTCATAACATAATATAAAGTATCCAAGTTTCCCTTTACACATGCATGGAGGAGGATTATTGGTGAATAAATCAATATATACATGGTGGGATTAGTGTATGGACTATTCATGGATTTTAGCCCAATGAGCACATGGTGTTAGAATAATGAGTAAATATGATAATAAAAATATGGAGTAATTATGGATATGGAAAGATATTGGAATCATATGATGTGGTACCTCTTTGTATTATTTTGGGTGAAAGAGGAAAAGGTATCCAAGTAAATGAAAATAATATAATAAATGTGACAAAGAGAGTAGAAAATCGATTTTTTTGTTTTCACAAGGGTGAGGATAAAAATGTGGGGGTGATTTGTATAAAAGGAAAATATGAGGTTAGAGATGTACACATTGGCAAAAGATATACTTATGGTGCAAGAGGATGAAAGAAGGCGTACATAGGTTTAATAAAACACACACTTAGGTATAAATATTTAAATAAAATACCAAAATAATTATAAAATATCCCTATATTTAGGCCATATATACAATGAAATATTTACACACAAAAAAGCCATAATATACTTTTCTTTTTATTTATTTTTGAATTTTTTGGTTCAACTAGCCCAGTGACTAGCTAATTGAGGGTTTTTAAGGAGATATGGAAAAAGTCCCGTAACTCACGCACGCTTATGTATAGTGAAATGGTAGGGATAGCCACAGTGTTTGGATGATTTTGATAGGGTGAGGTAACTCACTATGGCAATTACGAAGACCTGGAAAATGGCTATCATTAGCCCTCTCCCAGGATGATGGTATATTCATGTACCATCATAGAGCATCTTTTCCAAAGAGAGTGCTTCAGAGTCCTTGACGCGATCGCCATTGTTTATCCCCTCAGAATTTTGGTTGGAGTTACAGTCATGCTTGATGTAACAATACTTACATGAGACAGCGGACTTTTGACAGATCTTTGGTAGATCCTTTGTTAGAAGGCGACTCAAATAGGGCTTCAAGCGATACCTGTTTACCTTCTTGGAGTGCTCTTTACCATTCAAGTCTATAAGCTGATAGTAACTTGAATTGAAAGCCTTCTTGACTATGTATGGCCCTTGCCATCTAGTTTCAAACTTGGCATCAAAACGACTATCAAGTCGATTGTCATACCTTAGCACAAGCTCTCCTTCCTTGATGCCTTTGTCCTTCAGTTTCTTGTCGAGCTTTTCTTTCGCTTGTGTGGCTTTCCTCTTGTAGCACTCGTAAGCTGCTTCTCTTTTACACTCATGCTCCACTAATGTAAGAAGTCGATCAATCCATACCTCTTGATCATCTTGTGCGCCTTTGCCATGAATCCGCATTGTTGGAATGTTGAGCTCGATAGGCTGCAAAGCCTCTTGACCATAGACCAAGTGAAATGGTGTGAACTCCGTGGCTTCCCTATATGTGGTTCGATATGCCCACAAGGCACCATCCAAGAAGTCATCCCATAATTTTGTCTTGTTTTGCACCATCTTTCTTATGATTCCTGCAATGACACCATTAGCCTTCTCCACCAAACCATTTGACTGTGGGTAGTATGGTGTGCTATGACGATGTAGAATGTGAATCTCTTCACAAACTTCTGTGAGTAAACCCTTCTTGAACCCCGGACCATTATCCAAAACAATCTCTAGAGGTGTGCCAAATCTACAACAAATATTAGTGTAGACAAACCTGCTCATTGTTTTCCCATTTACCCTTGCCACACTTTGAGCCTCTACCCACCTAGTCATGTAGTCCACAGCCACTAGAATGTCAAGTTTACCATTCTTTGTTCTAGGCAGAGGACCCATAGCATCAATGCCCCATTTTTCAAAGGGTCCATTTGCAAGCACTATTTGCCTCGGGCCATGGACCAATCTTCTATTTCCATTTATCTGACAATTGTGACAGCTTTTACACCAATGTTGAACATCCACATGCAAACTTGGCCAAACATACCCCGCAAGCAAAATCTTCTTCATAGTTAATTCTTGGGCAAAATGACCACCACATGCCTCTTCATGCAAACCTTTTAGAATGGCTGGAATTTCCTCGATAGTTGGTACTCTTCTGCACACTTGATCCTTCCCTCTTTGATAGAGGGAGCCTTCTAGGAAGAGATAGAAACTTGCCTTCTTCATGAGTCTCCTTTTCTGAGCTTTAGTGAAGTCTTGTGGAAACTCACCCTCCAAAATGTAGCCAATAATGGGAGCCAATGACTCCAATCCCTGGTATCTTGGTTGCTTGACAGCTGCTGCCACGATGATGACCTGCACTTCTTTCTCAACACATGTAACTGCTTGTTGTGCAAGTAAATCGGAATCTTCATTTTGTTTCCTAGGAATATGATATAGTTGTACTTCTTCAAACTGATTAAACATCCTACGAATGGCATGAACTTTTTTCCTTAAGCTTTCATTCTTGCATGCCCAAATGCCTAAAACCTGTTTAACAATGAGAAGTGCATCTCCCTTTACCATGAGACGTTGTATCCCTTGGTCAATGCACATCTTCAAACCATGAAATAGCGTGTCGTATTCTGCTTCATTTTTGCTAGTTGAACCTGGTAGATTGACCTTCTCTTTCATGAACACCTCTCCACTTGGGTTGAGCAATACTAGCCCTCCCCCTGCTTTTCCTGTGACTCGTTGAAAAGCTCCATCAAAGAACAAGGTAAAAGCATTAGGAATACTTTTAGGTGGTGGCAATGGTAGGGTCTTTACTTCAGGCACCTTAATCTCCTTCTCATGTACCCTATAAGTAAGGATCCCTGCCAATTGTGCACGCGCACTATCTTCTACCTTGAAAGAGTATTGGAACTCTTGCAATTCCATAATCCACTTTGAGATCCTAGTGCTAAGATTCATTTGAGATGACACCCAAGGAAACAAATTTTTTGCAGTGAGAATTACAAAAGGTTTTGATAGCAAGTAGGATCTAAACTTTCTCACCGCAAACATGAGAGAAAGAATCATGAGTTCTGCCTCCGTGTAGCCTCTCTCCAAAGCATTCATGAACCTACTAGCAAAGTAGATGGGTCGCATCCTGGTAGTGTGGGGATCTTGTTGTAATAAAACTGCACCAATTGTTTCCTTCCCAACACTACAGCTAACAAAGAATGTGTACTCCCAACAAGGAGGCATGAGTGTTGGTAGCTCTGACAAAATGACTTTAATGTTACAAGAGTACTCTTCAAGCTCATCAGACCATGCAAATTCTACTTGTTGTGTCAACTTTTGCAAAGGATGAAGCAACTCCGAAGCTAAGTGAATAAAGCGTGACATATACTTCACCTTTTGAATGAATGAGATGACCTCTTTGAGATTCTTGGGTGATGGGAGTTCAATAAGAGCCTTTGCCTTTGAAGGATCCACCTCAATGCCTTTATAGGAAACCTTGTGACCAAGCAAGATCACTTCATCCTCACCTATGTGACACTTGTCGGGGTTGAGCTGACCTCCCATATCGTAGAGCTTCTTTAAACCTTCTTCTACCCTTTGTAGATACAATGATTTTGAGCTATAAATGAAAAAATCATCAATAAAAACCCTAATGGACTTTCCAAAGAATGCTTGAAACACCATGTTCAAGAAGCGTTGGAAAGTTGTAGGAGCATTTGTCAGGCCAAATGGAATGACTCGAAAAGCATAACAACCCCAAGGAGTGATGAAGGTTGTTTCCAATTGGTCCTCCAATGCAATCCCTATTTGAAAGTAACCTGAGTAGACATCACACACAGTGTACTTCTCATGACCAACTATCTCATTCAGTATGTCATCCTGAAATGGGAGGGAAAAGTGATCTCTTTTTGTTGCCTCATTGAGCAGACGGTAATCCACACTCACCTTCCACTTGCCATTCTTCTTGGAAGTGACAACAACGGGAGAGACCCACTCTGAATTATCCAATGGATAAATGAAACCTGCTGCTAGAAGATTTCTTACCTCTTTGAGTAGAGCCTGCTCCTTGATGACTCCTAGCCTTCGTAGCTTTTGAGCTTTAGGTTTGGCCTCTGGCTTTAGTTCAATCTTGTGTTGAACATCATCTACTCCACGCACGTCGGTGTAGTCTTTAGCAAAAAATCTTAGGAAATTTCCTTAACACACCTTTGAACTCCTCTCTTTTATCCTTTGTAAGCGTTGTAGACAACATACCTTTTAAAATTCCTTCATCTTTCACATTTTGGTTCTCTTGGGAACATACCTCCTCCAAACCTTGACAAGAGGTCTCTTGGTTGGTTGGCTTAAACCTTACCCCCATGACTTTGATGGAAGACTCCTCTTCAGTAATGCTGCCGCTACTTTCTTCTTCTGAAGTGTTATCGGTCCAATCTTCTTCCGTCTCACTTTGAGATGATTCTTCATGGAGATCCTCTTGGCGTTGCTCCTTCATGTCAAAGACAACCTTCTTATGATTGTCGTTCCTAAAAATTAATTTTCCACTCTCCCAATCTTGCAAAGATCACATTTTCATTAGCCATGGTCTTCTTAGGATAAATGGATAACCACTTCCCTTGGTCGACATAACATAAAAATCCACCGCCTTCTTAATGGCAAAGGCCTCTACAAAGACATTTTTACAAATGCCTACACACCTAACCTTGCTATTGTTTACCATCTTGACTTTGATTTCAGGTGTCTCATGGATGTGCATGCCTAATCTTTGCATGAGTCCCTCTGTCATGATGCAAATTTGTGCACCCCCATCCACTAGACCTTTCCTAACCAATCTCCCTTTTATGTAACAATCTAGCACAGGTGTAATGTCCTCATTCATTTCAGCTTGTGCAATTTTTACAACATGCACACTCTCTTTTACCTTTCTCCTAGTGCTAACTGCCCTTGTTAAATCCCTCCTAACTTGTGGAAATAATGCAAGAAATTGAGGCCATGAGATATCAGGACCCTTACCTCTCATGTATTCCAACAAGTTGTATGGAGCCATACCATGTCCAAGAGGAAAGTCTTGGAGGTTAATACGACGTCGCATCCTCTTGGTTTCCTTGGTCTCCTTTGCCTTCTTTTCTCGTCCATGGTCTATTTGTGACGTAATTCCTTCTTTCTCCTTAACTTTTCCTCGGCCACGCTTAATTCCATTTGCTTCCACATCAACCTCATTGGAATTTGTCACCTCTACCACATGCACATTTGGGTCTGGCAAAGGTGGAACTCCTTCCACTCCTTGTGGAGGTGGTCTTGCTCCATTTGGCCTTTGTAGAACCCGTGGTTGCTGACTAGTTCCTTCACCTGCATTCATCACTGGGTAACTCAAGTTAGGTCTCCCTGGCTCCCCACGGGGCCAAGGACAATTATACATCCCATGTCCAGACTCTCTGCAATTCCAACATTGTAAGACTCTCCTAGGTCGTGGATCTCGCTCTTCAGACTTCTTTGCTGTCCTTTTGGACCTACAGCTTGTGCAAGGTGAATTGACAGGCTACTTAAAGATTCATTTAACTTCTCAATCACTTCAGCCGTTACCTCAGGAAGCTCCCTAGATGTTGATGCTTGTGACTTACCTTTGGGTCTAAGACCTTCTATTGGAACCTCTCCCCTTAAGCACTTGAGTTTCCTATACTTCTCAGCAGCCCTAGTTTCCACTACATCAAAAGTAGCAGGTGCACCCGCCTTAACTTTTACCTTAAGGTCAGGAAAGAGTCTGGCTATGAACCTCTCCTTCTTTAGAAATTCTTCACCATCACTAGGGTTAGAAACATTTCTCACCCATACAGCCCAAAGACGTAGAAACTCTTGTTTATACATGTAGTAGTCATCTAAGTCTTTTTGTTTGTGAGAAACAATGTCTTTCCATAGCTTGTGAGTGTTTTGGGGGTCAAAGAAGTACCTCTTAAAATGATTCACAACTTCTGTGTAATTTCCTTTAACTTCCTCAGGCAAAGAGTAAAACCAAGTGCTAGCATCTTTCCTAAGGACCACCTCAAACATTTCTACATGTTCTTGATCAGTTACTATCCTCTTGATACGACAAGACATCTTGAAATTTGCTAAAAATAATTCTGCATCCTCTCCAGGCTCTCCAAACAAAAGAGGATATCTAGACATTTGGCGTTGGCTCTCCATTGAATTGATTTCAAAGTGACGCACGTTTTTGTTTTTTCTTTCTTTTACACAATAATATTTTCTAAATTGCAATCTACTCTACAACAAAATAAAAATATTCACATCAAATGATCTATGATAATCAATAAGAGGTAGGATGACAGGGTTTGGTGACGCGAGAATTTCTCCTACTCTTTGGGCACCAAACATGAACACCATACGTTGTTTAAAATGAATTTTTCTACTAATTGCGATGTTTACTCTAATGCGTGGAGTGAAATGGAAGGGGAAAACCTCTATTCTTGGGCCATTATCCATGGTCTATGCATGACCTAATTCTTAAAACAAAACAAAAATATAGACATCCAAATTAAGGTCGTACCTAATGAGAGACAAAATAAAAGGATTTACTGAAGATTTATCTCGGCCAACCTAAGAGGGCCCAAAATTCTACGAATTACTCGTTGAAATTGCAACTTAGTACTAACAATTATGTGCACCTTTTGCCTTGCAATGGGAATAAAAGGATCATACAAATTCTCGTGATTCATGCAAGCTACTTGATTATGCTAAAGGTTGAGCCTACACAAAGCATACACAAGCCGTCCTTAGTGGGGGCACCAAATTGAGGCGGTCCGGGGCGGCGGGCAACAAGAGAGGCGACCTCTAAACACCCCTCAAGGCTCCCGTGCTGCTCAATTGGGGCTCAGGAAACCACAAGCACAACACAACAACAAACCCACAGCCAAACCCAAACAAGATAGGGGCACCACCTACTTATGGTATGCGAACTGGGACGCAAGAGAAATTTTGTCACAACCAAGAAGATACACCACAAAAAACACACACAAGCAACCTCACACCAAGACACACATAAAATGAACTAGAGAGAGATAGAGCAAAGGGAAGAGAGAGAGGAATGGATCTTGCGTAATACCTTATTTGTGACTTGCAAATGGAGATGGTTCGTTATGTTGCTATTGTAGATCTTGTACAAAAACTCACTCAATGCTTAGTGAATGCTAAACATTGCCAACACACACACACTGTCTTAGGGTGTGGAAGACCTCTCACCACAATACCCTCTTACAATGGACACAAAATTGGCAATGGAAACACACTAAAACACTTTCTAAAGCAAGATCAAACGATAGAACTCAAAATACACAAGTAACCTTGAATTCACTAAACCATATCGCACAAGTGGAAGGACGAAGATTCGAACGTTGAAGCACACCTTTGATGCACCAAATCTCAATTTATTGATGATGGTGGAACATATACAATAGTGGTTTTGAGATTTTGAACTCACGCTCTCTCACTTGTAATGTGTAGCTTGAAAGCTTCTCTCACACCAAGAGTGAAGCTCACAAAGTGGTTGCTACACCTAAGTCTCTCCTCACGCATAGAGAGTTGGGATGCTAGGTGAGATATTGGAGGTTGTTTTACAAGAAGGAGAGGGGCCTATTTATAGGTTGGAGACCCCTCATTAAGATGATTGGAAATCTTAATTTTCAAGCTAACAAATCAGGATTATGATTTTTTCTGAATATCAAAACATTGCGGGCCTTCTTTGTTTGCTTGAGTCATGGATGTGGGCTCAAAAGAGAGCATTATTGATGGTAGATAAGGTGAAAGTAGAGTTTTAAGGAACGAGAGAGAGAGAGAGAGAGAGAGAGAGAGAGAGAGAGAGAGAGAGAGAGAGAGAGAGAGTTACTATGCACATGTCTTGAGTTGAGGTGTCTTTTATGGTTAGGTCAATGCTATTCTGTGTTAGTATGTTAGTGGTTAGTATTAGTAATCACTAAAAAGTGAATGATGTATTTAAAATGGGTAGAATGGGGTGGATGGTTAAAGTAAGAAGGCTGAATGAAGTGAGGAAATCCTTGTGATGGTGAAGCTTGAAGAAGTTTTGGACTTACTTGTGTAGGATCTCAAAATGACTATCGATCCTCTTCTTCGTCTTCTCTTCTTTACGTCCCCGCCGCCAAGGTTGATTATCGCGATGAAAATGAAAATTTGGTTGATGAGATATCTTAATTTGCAGAGGTTAAGCATGGTTTATATGCTGAATTTTATGTATATAGAGAAGGCGTAAGATGGAATTGTACTTTGGAAGTAATAGAGAGAGGCATAGAGATGGTGTATGCACATGGAGAGCTCATATGAGAGCTATGGGAGTAAGAGGGGAGGTTAATGGTGAAGAAGGTGAAAGAAACCATTGAAGGTGCAGGTTTGAGTGAGGGATTGAGAGGAATGTGTGTGTGTGTAGAAGTGTGGAAAGAGGTGAGAGAAGACTATGGGATACTTGTGAGAAAAGCGGGCAGACTGGGGTCCACTCAAAAAATCATAGCTCACCGGTGGTTGCTTCAAAAATCACTAAAAGTTTTGAGGTGATTATTCAGATTTCGGTCCACATTTTTCCTTTTGACCACCACTCCAAATTCAGAGTGGAGATGGGTGCCAAAAATCTCACCAAAAAGCCTGTTTTTTATGCCTGCAAAAGTCTTTTAGTGCCCCCCTCCTTTGTTGAATTTGTACAATGCATCTAAGAGTGAGCCCCTCCTTTGTCATATCATAATATAAAGCATCCAAGTTGCCCTTCAAACATGCATGGAGGAGGATTATTGGTGAATAAATCAATATATACATGGTGGGACTAGTGTATGGACTATTCATGGATTTTAGCTCAATGAGCACATGGTGTTAGAATAATGATTAAAAATGATAATAAAAATATGGAGGAATTATGGATATGGAAAGATATTGGAATCATATGATGTGGTACCTCTTTGTATTATTTTGGGTGAAAGAGGAAAAGGTATCCAAGTAAATAAAAATAATATAATAAATGTGAATAAGAGAGTAGAAATCGATTTTTTTGTTTTCACAAGGGTGAGGATAAAAATGTGGGGGTGATTTATATAAAAGAAAAATATGAGGTTAGAGATGTACACATTGGCAAAAGATATACTTATGGTGCAGGAGGATGAAAGAAGGCGTACATAGGTTTAATAAAACATACACCTAGGTATAACTATTTAAATAAAATACCAAAATAATTATAAAATATCTCTATATTTAGGCCATATATACAATGAAATATTTACACACCAAAAAGCCATAATATACTTTTCTTTTTATTTATTTTTGAATTTTTTGGTTCAACTAGCACAATGACTAGCTAATTGAGGGTTTTTAAGGAGATATGGAAAAAGTCCCGTAACTCACGCACGTCTATGTAGAGTGAAATGGTAGGGATAGCCACAGTGTTTGGGTGATTTTGATAGGGTGAGGTAACTCACTATGGGAATTACGGAGAGCCGGAAAACGGCTATCAATATATTGGTACTAGTTTTTTAACTTTTTTGCTGTTTTTTAATTTTTTTCCTTGGATAATGTTCGACTGCGTGGTGCCGATTTCATGCACAGAGCTTGTCTCAAGCGCGCACATTGCTAAACCTCTGGCCACTCTATCTAAGTTACCTAGAGCTAATTAACACTAATTAATAGTTAGACATCGCACTAGACTCACAGGACAGTCTTCTCACTGTCTACTGTACATTACCACCATGTAACAGATCCTAATCCCAACTCAAGAAACACCAAAACATATGAAAAAATAGCTTCAAGAGGTAGCATTGAGTGCTCATCAATCTTAGTGCAAGGCACTCCCAGGTAGCGTTGCCAAAAATGTACGCTTTGCCGTACGTGGCGAAGGCTGCGAACTTGCTTGTGCACTATGTGCCAGCCTCAAAAGGCTGTAAACACACAACTAGAAGATCCTAGAAAGCTCGAAGGAGCAGGGGTGTGTCACTCACCACTCAATGCTTCCGTTATGAAGGATCATCTGCTGCGAAGAAGAAGGAGCCACCATGGATGCCACGCTCAACCGCCTAGCCGTCGTGGATGCTTCCACAATGCTCGATCACTCTCTCTCTCTCTCTCTCTCTCTCTCTCTCTCTCTCTCTCTCTCTCAAGCATACACACACACCCCCCCCATGAGCAAACAAAGTAGAAGGAGATAGAGATAAAGCAAGAGCACTTCTTAGCTTACAACTCCCAAAATAAAGTTTTTAGGTCAAAATAGACCTTTTATAAGAGTTTGACCCATTCATACGTGGACGCCCACAGTGGCCGGTCGTTGCAAAACTACTGTAAAAATAAGGCAAGTGGTGCGCCTCTCATAGGCGATCACCTACACACCTATTGGACCAACAAGCCTGGTCCATGACTCAATCAAATAAATAATATGTATCTGTCAAAGGTGATAGGGTGTCTGTGAGGGTTAACAACCAACAGCAACAACAAAGCCAAGGAGAAGGGAGTTTATAAAGGCAAAAAGAAACTCTCTCTTGAAGAGCTAGAGCTTTGTTGGAAAGATAACCGTTGTTTCAAGTGCGGGGAGCAAGGGCGTGCCTATCGTGCTTGCCCCCACAAGAGTACACGTAATGAGCCTCCTGGAGCTACCTTGGTCGAAATTCAAGAAGAGGATGCTCATCCACAAAGGATCTCCTCTATGTCATGCTTGGGGAAAGGTAAGAGAACATGATTCTTTCATTCTCTTTGACCGTGGTTCTACTCACAATTTCATATCCACAAAGTTGGCCACCAAGCTAGGTATCCAAGCCTATGAGATGGGAGATGTCCTACCTATCGATGGTTCGTTCAAGGGGAAAGAAGCCTCAGTCACTCCCTTAATTGGGAAATTGAGGCTCCATGTCCAAAGCTATGTGGACAATGAGGATTTATTCATCTCTCCTCTCAAGCATGAGGATGTAATCCTAGGGGCACCATGGTTTGATCGCACGGCTGCCAATGTTTTTTTTTTCCGAGAAAAAGATCCTTCTATTAGTTAATGAAAACTTCCCATAGGGCTACAACCACCTCTGCAAGAGAGGGCTACAACAAACATGATGGGGAGACTCTCCCAATGAAAGAAAAACATATGTACAATGAGGCTAAATCAAGAGATGGGAGGAGGGAAGAGCCACACAGGTGGACGGTAGTGCCATCTGAGCACACCCTGGACAATGGTGTAGAAAGGCCTAGGACGCCAGAGTCGAAGGAAAGCCTTTCGGAGCTCTCGCATGCGGTCGGAGCTGCCATGGAATATGTCTATATAAGGGGGACCGCCTCCTCATTTCACCATTTTCATTCCAGCATTGCAGAGAGACCTAGCATACCCAATCACGCAAAGAGAAGACATGGCTGCTACTAGTGCTTCTGAGATGCATTCCTTACTGAGGTTGGGCATGCAAATCGCCCTGAGCTTCAAGCATTTTTCACAACCCAACCCGATTTGGAAACCACCTTGACCCTCCACTCTCAATCTCTTGAGCACATTACTTCATACATTTCCACGTGCATGGGGAGATTCATTGTTGAGTTACCAGACCGGCCAGGGCAATGGGTCCCTGAAGGAATTCTCCACCACATCTACCAAGGGGACATGCCATTTCATCAGCAGCTTGCATGCTTTGCCACCATAGCACAACCCGCCGGACAATATGTACGGCTTGAAGCTGATGATGTGCAAGCAATGTGTAAGGGAAGGATCGAAAACACTTTTTTCTCTGTTCAGGCCATAATGATCTTCCTCCTTCACGAGTGCCCAGCAGGCCCTGACGTAGTGCTACCACACTTGCAGATCGGCGGGGTATTGGCTGATGTGAAGGACCCCAAGCCCGCGGCCATTGACTCATCCGCAGAGGAGAGGACACTTGCCTTGACCTACCCTTTAGGGATTCAAGGCCTCTTGGAGGCCTCTCCATCTGTCGGTTCATCCTCGGGACCGCCAGAAGGAACCACCACTCGGGATGCCATCCCTGAGGTAGAGATTACCCGCTTCTCCTCCACTGTGGTGGGTGGGGAGGAGTTTGTGTTTATGCACGATCTGGAGAAATCCTTTGAGCTTCGCATGGATGAGTGTTTCGCCATCCTCGATGCCCATGGCAAGTTTGAGGTTGATACCACCACCTCCCATGACGATGATCTCCTACTGCCCATGGGGAATACTTTGGCAGACACAGTGGCGATCGCACAAGCCGAGGTGGCAGCGGCCGAGCAGGCCAAGGTCTCTGAGGAGGACTTTGTGGACGTGCAAGCTGTGTGTTTGGCTAAACGCGCAAGAGTGGATTCACCACCACTTGCTGCAACACCTGTTTTGCTTGATCCAAAGGGGAAGTCAAGTGTGGATCTTTACTTGCACCCGGATGCCGATGAGGAGGATTGTAGACAAGAGGTATAGATGCTCACTTACATTTGATTGTTACAAATGATTTTGTTAATGTTATATCATAATTCTGTGCCATATCTCAGAAAACCTATGTTTTGCAGGATGTTCTGGAGGTTGACGCCTAGGCGCAACGGTCAGGGCGGAGGAGGACGCCGTTCGGACCTCAAGCGGAACTTGCTCACTAACTTGGCACACTTCCCACTGGTGTCGTGGTGTTTGTCCATGCCGACTAATCTCCCAATGGTCGCTACAACATTTTTGCTCTCCGTTCACTCTCCAAGGTGTTGTGTTTAACAACACTTGCCCAAACGACCAACCTTGTGGTGCTTGTAAAGAAAGATTTTGCAATATCCACTTTCGGTGTTAACTTTCGCGGGCGCCTTATTGCCCATGTCGGCACGAACCAAGTTGGAGGGGTTAATGACACCCAAGAAATCACAACCACTTTACTTAACAGGGAGCCACCCCAAAAGGCCAAGCGCCAGAAAATTGTAATTCGGAAGATCCTAAAGCAAAAGCCGGATATCATGTAAAGCATTGATTTCTTTAATGAAACTCCTTTTTGCTGTCTATGAATCTCTTTCTTGAAAGGTTTTGAATTTATTATATGTTAGGCTTCCATTGTGTATGAGAAGCACCATAATTTCTGCTATGACTACTAAAGGGTTTGGCAGGCATTAAAATTAATAAATGCATACTTTGTTATATCTAGGCTTCCAAAGTTATGGATGTGCCTAGTAAAGGGCTTGGAAGTCCCTAAAATATGCTCCCACAAGGGCGCGCATTGGGGCCTTCCATCAGCAGATGAAGTGTGCAAATGCGCGCCCTTGTGGCATGTGATTTTGGACCCATCTAGGAGCATACCCAGGTGCAAAATAGAGTGACAAGACATTAATACCCAGTTGCAAAACAGAAAGACATGCATACCCAGGTAACCTTAAGCCCATCTTGCCCCAGATACCTAAAGTTGTATTAACAAACCACAAGAGTAAACTATGTGGCAATATCTAGCCCATTTTGGAGTATAGGACTGACATGGACTAAGGGGGGATGATTGCCAGAAGCATCTATGCTAATTGAAGCATTGAAGCAAACAAAACATACTTATTGCTTGTCAAAATTGTCTCGAAACCACTGGAAAGTGTTTGGAAAGCACTAGAAAAGGCTGCCACAAGGGCGCGCATTGTGCCCATCCATAGACCTCTGGAAGCCCCAAATGCACGCCCTTGTGGCAGCCAGTTTGGGGGCATTCCAAGCCATTTTCAACACTTTGTAGATGCTTTTGCTATGCAATAGTGAGTCACATAGCATGGATACATCAGGAAGTGCATGCCCCACTTAGCCAAGGTGCTAAACGTAGGCAATTTTTCACAATAACAAGCTAATGGCCACATACATACAATAGAAGGCTAGGTAGACAAAACTTGGACCAGTGCTACATCGCATGGTACATAATTAAAACAATACAATGCGAAGTGGGGTATACAATAAAAGACGCTTATATTCAAATTCTTCCCAATACAATGCACAGGGTGGGGTATACAATCAAAAGACGCTTGTATTCAAATTCTTCCCAATCTTGGAGTTCCGTAAATACAAAAAGGTTGCCTAATTACAAGCTACTCCTCATGGCGCAAGCGGCGAGCAAGCTACATATCCTTGGGCATAATGTTTATACGCTTTGCATGGATGGCACAGAGGTTAGAATCCTCGAATATGCTAGTTAAATATTGCTCTGCTACCTCTTGGACTGCCTCTATGGCCACGACGCTCATCCGAAACTGAGTGTTGTACAATTGCAAAACCTCCCTGCATAGCCTTGCAAAAGGGGTCCTCGGAATCAAGAGCTCGGTGCTCTTTTGATAGTGTCGAATCTCCGCAAAAGCACGGCTGCGCTTTCGTACCTTCTGAGGTCGACGTGGAGGTGCATTTTCGGCACGAGTTGGGGCATCTTGCTTCCTCTTCTTGTAGACAATGCTCTTTCTCTTTTTTTTCTGCACAGGCACTTCCAACACCTCATAATTTGATTCCACCCACTCTCCATCTGATTCATGCTCTTCACTATTGAGCGGATGTGATGGTGTAGATCCACTCCCTTTAGGAAGTGTCTTACCCCCAATAGACATGTGAGCCTGATAAGTTTGTATTTGGACGCCAACCCATGGGGCATCTTCATCCGTTTGCATCTCTTCGGAGCCTTCTGACGGTTGCTTTTGGCTGTTTGTTTCTTTGCCTTGGTCGCTCTCATCCTCCCTGTTGCCATCAGAATCGTTGGAGTCCGATGAATAGACAACAAGGCGATGCTTCCTTCTCTCTTTTGCTGTTGTAGAGGACTGGCCATGCTGATTTGAAGCTCCAGCTTCTTCTGTGTGGACTTCCCCTTGAGCTTGTGAAGTTCCAGCTTTTGTTGCTGTACCTTTGAGTCGTTGGCCATCCGGCCCCTGTGGATATGCAATCCTAGCCGTTTGTTTTGTTCTTGCCATGGTAGCACCTAGTAGGGAAAATGACAAAATGAGTGCCTTCAACCTTTAAATAGGTTTTTTTTGAGATTTGGGCCCTTTCACACTATGCGGCCAATTGAGTGAAACGAAAATAAACCAATTGAATTTAACAACTAAACCTGGATCATGCGGACGACTGACGCGACGCCCAAACACTGCCTTTTCGATACTTAGTTGCACGCCAAGCTTCATGTCCCAGGGACGCTCGCGAGCGTTTCCACTTCTTGGATGCTGCAGCACGGGAGGCGTTGCGTAATTGATTTGCTAGCATCGACTCTCTTGCTTTCTCAATAGTACGAGTTCTCCCAAAGGTGTGCCTAAAAAACGAGTTAAACATCTCTTGGAGGTAGTTGGAGTGTGAACTACCACCACTATGCCGAGTATTCTTGAAGTAGACTCCTTTTGCTCGATAGTGGGACTTCTCCATGCCTTGTGTACTCCATATATCAAGTGAACCATAGCGGTCCATGAAGTATGCACCATGCGCATAGAGAATGTGCTAAAACAACCAAAAAGGAGATAAGCCAATAGAAAAGTTGCATTTTCAAACATTGCATATGTATTAAGTCCGTTAAAACAAACCATGTAGTGTGTAATCTTGCTTTCAGACCATCCGTCCTTAGCGGCCTTTGTGAATTCATAAAGCACCTTCTTGAACTCCTCTCGCTGCTCAACGGTGGTGCTTGAAAGATTCATCAATTGCACAACCTTTTGAAAGGATGACCATACTAGCTTGCATTGGTTAGCAACCTCCACATTGGGATCTTTGTCCGTCGTGCATGAACACAAATCTTTCCACAACTCCCACCGCTTCTCACTTGCTAGATCGACACTTGCTTGGATACCTGCATTGGAGACTTTGACATCTTCTTGAAAAATTGACGTGCCTTGGCTCCATTCATGGAAACCTTCTGTGCCACCTCATATGTCTTCTCCCTACAAGTCTCTGCTACAATGTTCACCCTTGATCGGTGACATCCAATCTCATTAAGGAGCATCTCCACCCCCTGCAAGGAGTCTTTTGACCGTTGAACGGGCTTCATTGTGAAAGCATAATCAATGTGATGCTTTAGGATCCTATCAAATATTCACACAAACGCATGCAATGTACAAAAGTGAACATTGTTGAGGGAGAAGGGAATTATGGGGCTCCACCCAGGATCTTTGCTATCCCTATTGGGCACCTGCAACATATCACATGAAAGAACCAAAGTTTGCCACTCCTTATTTCTATGGTCATCATTATCTTCGTCCTGACCTTCCACTTGAGTTGCTCGACTTGTCTTGTGCCCTTTCATACAGAATGGACAGGGAAGTAAAGAATTTGCACCTTGTTTGCATCCAAGCATGCACTTTATGGTCTTTAGATCACCACCTAAATTCCATTCAACATCAAACTCCCCACATCCTGGAACCATGAGCTTCTCACCGTTTATTTGAGATTTAATGACCTCTGTGACCCATGGGATTCTACTGAAAATCCATGCAAGGACTTCATGTGTCTCTTTCGGAACTTCAATTGCACCAAGCCACCATATATCCTTCTCTGATTGCACACTAAAAGAGGGCTTTGTCGCTTCACTCGAACTGCAAGATTGCTTGGCATAAGCTAGGGCTTCATTCATAAGCGTGATGCTCATTCTCTCCAACTTTCTCCCTTTAACAATTACACACTCATCCAACTTCAGTACGAACACAAGCTTGCCTTCAAGAACTGCCAACAATATAAAGCCTCAGAATGCATGTTATGACACATCATAGAGCATGTAGGCAACTCTAAACTAACCTGCATCACTCAAATTGTAGAAAACAGCCATGGACTGCTGCAATCGTATCAAGTCCACAAAGATATTGTTGAATTTGGTGTAAACAAACCCTTCGGTCCGCAACACACTGTTAGAAACAACACCGCTTCCCTTCCCGCGGCCCTTCCTTCCTTGTGATCTGCTACGGAGCGGCTGAAGAGGCATCGTGTCTTCAATATACAAGTAGTCCCCTAATCGGTGAACAACATCTTCATTTGACACCTTCTTGGCAATCGCCACTATGTGAGGAAGTGAGAATAGGTTTTCTGTGACTCCTCGACTTCTTAATGCATCTTTTAACACATCAGCATCACAAATATCCTGAACATCTAGATCAGTGACAATATTAGAAAAATCACTAAGAACTCTCTTAGTGATTGCGTCTTTCAAGTGTTTTGCCTCTGGAGCATCAAGCATCCCAATAAAATCCTCTTTGTTGAAACAAGAACGAAGTAAAGTAGCCCTAGCTGACGTATTCTCGCCGTCGCACGTTTCTTGGACGAAGTTCCTATTGCCCAAAACAACAATGATGAGCGGTATTAGACTTAAACAACATGAGGAACAGAACATGTTACCTCATAGCTGTCACCCTTCGTTTTCTTGCACCTCCACGTGGTGCAAGAGTCTGAATTTCGGACAACTCTCATTTCCTCACCCTACCTCCCATGGCAGTACTCTTCATGTGTGAAAGAGTATCCTCAAGCTTTTTAATTACATTTTCCTTGGTTGTGATGGTGCTCTTTGCCTCCTCAAGCGCACTAGTAGCTGTTTGCATCTGATCTTGAAGATTGTGGAAACTCCCATTGAGCAACTGCCAATGACGCAAGTAGATCTCAGACCGCGCAACCTCGTGTTTGTTGAGTCTCTTGCAGTAGCCCAACAAACCTTGCTCTCTATTTCCAACGTATTGCAACAGTGATGGAATGTTTGTAAAAGACGAATGAACATTGAGAGAAGGATCCTTTGGATACAAGCATCCGTCTGTCCAGAGATCCACATTCTTTCCCCCTTGAGCGCGATGTTCGTTGGCTGAAGGTAATGTACCCAAGTATGCTTTCTTTGTCGGAACATACTCTTGAGGTAGGCATAGGAAAAGCCCTGGAGACCTACCGCGTGAAGAGCTTGCTGGGACATTGGTCACATCGTCAAGAGGCATTGTAGGATGGAGAGATGGAGCTTGAAGGATGGAGAGATAGAGCTTGTAGGATGGAGAGATGGAGCTTGAAGGATGGAGAGATGGGTGTGTAGGTGCAGCAGCAGATGCAGGTGCAACGGGGATGGGTGTAGGAGAGGAGCTTAGATTAGGAGAGAAAGTTTTCAATTTTGAGAGGAATTTCTTAAAAGTTTTGGAGGGAGTCAAAAACTGTTGAATTATTAGTAATTTAACTTAAAAATATTTTTTTAAATATGTATATATGTTAGGGGTACTTTTAAGGGGGGAATAGAGTTTTTTTGAAAGTTTTTGAAAAAAGTCATTTTTTTGACCTCTTTGACCCACGGATTTGCTTAGGTGGCATGGGAGAGTTAAGAGGCCACTTACAAGTTGGCCAAAAAGCTAGAGAGAGAAGACCCCCTATCCCCCTACTTTTCAAATGGTTTACCCCCCGCTTTCCTACTTTTTAAATGGTTACCCCCCCCCTTCCCCCTACCTTTTTAGGGGTTAAAAAAAAGTTGGAGGAGACCCTACCAAAATAGCCCCATTCAAAGCCTTTGTCCCCCTTAATCTTGGCAGGCTTCCTTGAAATTAGGGATTCTTACAAGGCCCATGGAGAGTCCATTTTTTTCCTAATGGCAACTGTCCTCAGCTGCAAAGATAAGAAATCTGCATACAATACTTGTCAAAAACAATGATTCAACATCTGTTTCAAAAACTAGCATATAGTAAAAATAATGAAACTAAACAACATTGCTTATGCCTGCCATCATCCACATACTACCTATTCTAGTGTCCCATACCACTAGAATAAGCAGAATATGTCATATCCTGATGAATTAGGATATCATTGGTCACACTTATCATTCAATAAGTCAATTTTCATCAGTCTCAAGTTCACTTTCATAAATACTGTCACGATCGGAAATCATCATATACCAATTTCAAATCCAATTCCAATTTCACAAGATAAGTCCAAATCCAAATCACTTTCAGTATATACCCGGGCAACAAAATCATACCAGTACCAGTTACAGTGGTGGCCAGTCACTGTAGCATGATTTTGTGATCAATGTTGCCTAAATCAGTGAATTTATGCCCTATGTGTTGCCTAAATTCCCTATGTGTTGCCTAAATTGGCGAATCTACACTAATGCTACCTAAATCGACGAATCTGCATTTGATATAAGTTCAAAAAGTGTGAGTCTGTAGTTTGTTGTTGTGCTGCCTAAATCGACGAATCTGTACTAGACAAGCATTGACACACTGCTTAAATCAATGAATTTGTGTGCATGTGACCAATGGACCAAGCAAGACATAAGAAGAAAATATTTGTCACCTATTTGACATTAAATTAGAGTATGTTCCACTAACAAGGCACTTACAAATTGTGGCTCGATATCTGAGAGCACCCTAGCTCAAATGAGGAGCTGCATAGCTAATGAATAATCATGTCAATAAAAATCTCATACAGTGCAAGTAGTAAGTGGAGAATATAACAATGAGGCCGTTAAAGAGGACAACTTGAATAAAAAATCCCCAAAAAATTACACTTTATGCAGTTTTCAACTATATATATGTGTGTATAACCGTTAATAACATCAATTGATCAACGTGCATTAATTTATGAAGGAGTCGTATGTATATTATAGAGGTTACATTACAATAGGTTGCTAGTGATTAATACAGATCATGACCCTTATGTACCTTTTTTATTATTTAAAATTCCAATACGTGCGGAACAACAATGCCAAGGTCATTTAGAGTATTCTTTCAAAGGTAGGGACGTTGAAGAGGTACAAGATAAATGTAAGATGAGTATGTTACTTGAGAAACGACTTAGAAATTGATTCTAATTAATGTGACTAGAGCGGTACGTAGTCTTATAATTAGAGTAGGGTTTGAGCAAACAAAAAATAACTTTTGTCTATGGCAACACATCCTCATAGAATCTCTTATGTTTGGGATCAAGATAGGAAATGAGTTCTCAAAGACACAATGTATATGAGAATTTTAAAAATAACAACTTTACGGGTCTAAAGTCAAGTAAAACTACGCTTTACTACTAAACTGTACAAAATGTATCATGTGTACATGCTGGGAGGTCACGCAAACCTGCATACTCAGTGAAAAAACATCATCATGAAAAGCATGGAATAAAAATCATAATGAAAATGAGAATGGAAAAGGATCAATAAGAGATTGCCAAAATGCGATAGAGGCTATCAGAGAGAGTATTGCACGGGTCACCGAAGAGCGTCCTCAATGTCCGTTGTTGTAAGGAGTCGTAGTGGGAGGGGGAAGAGAGATAGCGAAATGAATGAAATTTTATATAAACCATATGTAAAATAAGTATGGACCAAACACATAGAATCCTTATGGATTAAATACAATGTTTAAATACAATGTTTGGGTACAAAATAGAATGAATTAAAGTGAAATGCTTAAAAATAAGACTAAAACTAAAAGCCTAAAATCATTTATAAAAATGAACATCATCATGGTTAAGTCGGTTGTCCGAGCAATTATTGCAGAGATCGCTTGCTGAAAGAGCTTCACCGCGGTAAGGCGTCGTAGCGAGCGAAATGAAACGAAATATTATATTAACCATTTGTAAAATGTGTATGGGACAAAAACCATACAATCCTTATGGATCTAAGTCAATATCTGGGCACAAAAAATAAAAGGAGTTATACGTAAACGTGGCATGTCTCCTCTACGTGGAAGGCCATGGAACTCGGTGCATCCTTCTCCTCTGCAGCTTTGCTATTCCGGTCCTCATCTTCGTCGTTCCCTCATCCTCTTCATCATATGCAATAGTAGCATGGTGAAACTGTCGCAATGCTCATATACCCTCCTGTAGTGCTCGAAAAGCCCTGAGTTGTCCTGCCGTGCTCTCTAGTTGTCTCTCTCTCTCCACACCAACCGTCTCATCGGATGGAGGCTTACTTTACACCATCAACTCCTCTAAGGAGATGCTATGCAAAGCTCCATCTTGTGTTTGCAAGCCTTCAGTGCACCTTCCTTATATGGCTCATGGTCCATTCTTCTCTTGTTGCTTACATCTTTTCCACATCAGCCCCGTAACCTGTTTACTTTGTGAAGCAATTTTTATCTATAACCTATTTTGATACCTTGAAAACAGTTTCACAGCTTTTTCCTGAGCACTTCGTTGATGCTCAGAATTATTGGAAGGCGTAGGAGCATCTCATGCACCCCTCAGGCCAACGCCCACTATAGCCAGCTTGCAGCCCTGATCTATGCAGCCAGTGGGTCTCTCAAAGAGTCGGGAGGGAGAGAAAGAAAGAGGTTAGATGGCGAGTACTGTATAGAGAGAAAGAGAGAGTTACGAGAGAGAGAGAGAGAGAGAGAGAGAGAGAGAGAGAGACAGAGTCGAGCTTGGTGTGCGCCAACGATTGGCAGAAGAAAAAAAATAAAAAATAAAAAAAATAAAAATTTGCAGCCATCTTGCATGCGCCTGCGCCTACAAAACTTGAGGTAACAGATGGTGTAGTCTGAAAAAAAAGTTGATGGAATCATTGATGCTATTGCGCATGTGTGCGAGGAGCTGGGTGACTGTATGCACTCGCACGAGTCGAGTGCTCGTGGAGATGGGTACTGGGCGGTCTTCAGTTGAGGAGAGAGACCAGAAGAGAGAGTATTTGATGGCGGTCGAGAGAGAAATAATTCAATATTGAATTTTGGGTTAGCAATTTTGGGCGCCTTTGCATGCTAAAGGGGTAGGTGGATGGTCGAAATGCGAAGGGAGGCACCTGCTGTTGCATGGGGAAACCAATGAATGCCAGACAAATCACAAAATGCCAAGGGCCTCTGCTTTGAGAGTGTGCATGGTCTTTGCGGCACCCGTTATGAGCCTCGGGATGGTAGTGGCGGCTACCTAATCGCACGTGCATGGTAGCCATAGACATGCGCAAGAGAGTAGCACGCTAATGATGCATGCCGTCAGTTGTTTGTTGTTCTTGGCAAGTTAGTGGAGAGCTGCTTACAGGATCAAGGAGTGCCCCGACTGCCCTATAACGACGGTAACCACAATAGACCACCACAAGATTCCCCTGCTTATCTGACCCGCAACCTCTTTCCTTATTGCAGACTACATCCTTCAATTCTTGTGACCTGCAATCGTTGACTGTCGTACTCACTGCTGCTACTGCGTCCTCTTAGTGGATGGTTTTCTTATCCATCAAAATGCACTCTTCTACCCTACTAAGGTTTGGCATGCGGAAATTTTGGGCGACTGGGATTACAATCATGTCCATGGTTTCAACAAAATCTGGATGCAATGTACCTTGGATATTCCCTTCATAGATTGTAATTAGGGTTGGGATTCCTATGACGAGAGTAAAAAAATCTGTCTATGCCTCTCATTGTCCAACAGTTCCCACTTCTTCTTCTTCTAGTAAGCTCCTCAAAACTTGTCTTACCCGGATTCGCCTCATTCTCGATAGAGAAGTCTTAGGACTTCTTTTCTCCGACTTTAAAAATCATCATTAATATTATTCTTACAGACTTAAAACATTCTTACATCATGGATTTTTTTTTAATTTCCATAATTCGATATCTCTATTAGAAAATCTAGGCATTAGGGCGAATTTGGATGAAAAAAGGACTGTGTAAGGATCTAAAAAGGAGCAACCTAAAAAAGACCATGAAGATCTTACCAAAACTATTCAACATGGGTACTCATTGGATAGAACTCATCAAGCGCCACCCATGGACCATTTGCGCACTAAATTTGGACTTCATGTGAAAAAGTTATGGCTAAAATAGTGCAAAATATTCAAAAAGCAAGTGAAGGAGATCTTGACACGTGTACAAAAGTGCCATACTTTGGGAAATGTGGCTCCTCCTTGACCCTTAAACGAAGAATAGAGAAACCCTAAACAACCCTTAGTTCATCCAAACTGGCCCTAATGGTCACGCTTAAATATATATCCCCTAAGCATGCATGCTATTCTAATGTAATGGTTTGAAGTATTGAAACCAAGATGATGTTACGATTACTAATCAATTTCTATCTTCTTCTTCTTATGCTCGAGATCAACGGTCATATATGACTCCTTTGATTAATT
This sequence comes from Adiantum capillus-veneris, assembly GCF_014529385.1. NCBI lineage: Eukaryota > Viridiplantae > Streptophyta > Polypodiopsida > Polypodiales > Pteridaceae > Adiantum > Adiantum capillus-veneris. The sequence continues at coordinate 83,050,625 of NC_140931.1, read as the reverse complement.
GCTATTCTCTAAGTCGTCATCGTGATCTAGTTCCTAGATAAGGAGGTGTTCTCTACGGTCTTTAACCATGATATTTTTGTTTAAATAGATCACATAATGATCAATTAACCTATAAAATACATTCAACTTTACTAACAACATAAAATCAATGGAATTTGAGAGAGAACCAAACTTAGCTTTGACATATGTTCGTCATGACTTTCATCAGGAGCATCTTTTCACCTAGCTCTGATACAAGTGATACAAATGGAAGGCGCAGTTGCCTTGCAAAAAACGTAAATAAAACGTTGCAATCCATGAAAAGCACAAATCGGCATACCTACATGTAGCTGGTGAACATAAATTAAAGTAGCATAAGGCATTGTAGCATAGGCATTTTAGCACGTAAACAATGTAGAAGGTAAACATGAGGCAATTTACCAAGTAAACAATGTAGAAGGTAAACATGAGGCAATGTAGCAGTACAACACACACATGCTGGCAAGATGAGGCATTGTAGTAGCCTAAAGGAATGTAGCTTGCAGGCTGGCATCATACTTTTAGAAACAAAATGCAAAAAAACACCCCAAAAGCAGGCCGCATCGGTCGGCCTGCTTTTGGGGTGTGTTTTTTTGCATTTTGCAGGCCCACACACACATGCTGGCCAACACATTATGTAGGCCAAAACACATGAGGCAACACACACATGACGGCAACACACATATGAATCAACACACACATGCTGATATCAGCCTTTAGTTCAACACAGCCATACTGGCAACATACACATGCTGGTAACTGCCTTCGATATGCTGGCAACACACACATGAGGCAACCCACATGAGGCAATGTATGTTGCAAACAAACACATTAGACAAAGCACACATGAGGTAGTGTATGGTCTGCAATGTATGATCTCCAAGCAAACAATACAGTCTTCAAGACTTCTACAAACAAATGTATGATCTTCAAGCCACCAAAAGCTGTGAACAACACCTCAAGTTTACATTCTGAACCAAAAGCTGCGAACAACACCTAAAGTTTTTTGCAATATGAACCAAAATTTGCAAACCTCACCTCAAGTCTACACCCTCAAGTTTACATTTTGCTCAAGTGTTCCAACCAACTTGTTCCATAATATCGATGAGCATCTATACCAAACGAACATGATTTTTTTTTTTCAAAAAACACCACAAAAGCAAGGCGCGTTGGTGCGGCCTGCTTTTGTGGTTTTTTTAAAGAAATATTGACTCAAGCCAACACAACCTCTGAGGAATGTACCTTTGTGGAGAAGAGAAATGTATCTTTGAGGAGAAGGCTTTGCAGTTTTTTTTTAATTTGTTCATCTTTGCTCTGTGCCAAATTCGCTCTGTTCTTTGCTTTTGGCTAGGAAAAGCCCCAAATTAACTTATGTCATAATAATCAATATCTAATTCTCCTAAATGATTTTCTCATATTAAACTGATCATTTAATGTGGGGAAGTGCCAAGGGAGAAAAAGCTAGAATATTGGTTAAGTTAGCAGACCGGCCACAGTAGGGATCCAAAGGAGGGAAAATAGGGATCCAAAGGGGGGGCCATCTGCAAAAGAGCCATGTGAAACAACGGGCTAAAAAGACCCTAAGGTTCAGCCCATTAAGACTTCCAAAATGCTAAGGTTCCAAAATTCAAAGGTTGTGTCCAAAGGTCAACCTTAGGGAAAATTGGATGCTTAGTGTGGTGCCCAAAAAGTCTTTCTGCATCCCTACATGGGAGGGGGCGAGCCCCAAAGCTAGGGGATGAGAGAGAAAACCACACACACACACACAGGCTCCCTTTACACAAAGGGAATGAGGGACACATGTCAGCTCCCTAGGCCAGATGCCCACAAGGTGTGCCCAATTCCTATTGGAAGACCCTTGAAGTGGACCAATGAGAATTAAGCTAGAGTAAATCTAGTTTAATTAATTTAAAAACATTTAATAAAAGAAACCAATAAGAATTAAGTGTCCTAGAAGACTATTGGGCAGTCTCCCAAGGGGTCCAATGAGCATTCAGAAGCCCCATGGCTTGCCTGATTCCTATTGGCCAGGAGGCAAAGGGGTCCAATGAGAGTTTAGTTTAATTATTTAATTATCTAAAGCTCTCACAAAAGGGGAAAGGGGGACACATGTCAGAAGGCTATCACTTATGCTGCTTAATTCCTATTGGCTTGACCTGGGGAGGTCCAATGAGGAAAAAGCCAGCCTAACTTAGCAGCTAGGGCTCGCCCAAGAGAGAGGGGGGGCTGATTTTTGCTGGGCATTCACTCTCACACTCTCACACTTGACCATGTGTGAAGGGAAAAACACTCTATCTCCTCCCAAGCTTTAATGGAGAGCTCATCACCTACTCCAAGCTTGTGAGATAGAAGCCTACATCAACACTCTCTTGGCATGTGGATGCAAATCCAACCAAGAGCCAAGCTTCAATGCATGCTCATCTTCTCTACCAAGCTAATTACTAAGCTAAGCTATGCTAATATGAGTGATTATGTGAGGAGATGTACTTCTTTCTCGTAAGATACTTCTTTTTCCTCTCAATCTACTCTCATACCCTGCTAGCTCTCACCATCTTCGAAGGTGTGTGAGGTCTTGGGTCTGAGAACGGGGATAATTCAAGTTGTGTTTGATTAAGTGTTTTGCTTGGTGTATGAAGCTTCCATCTTCATTGCACTAGCTAGTCTTGAAGGAACACAAAGAATTGTATTGTACAATGTCTCTCTTGATGGGAGAAACCATAATACAAAGCCTTTTGGAGGGGGGACCGGCTCCATGCAAATCCGGTCCTCAACTGTTGTCAATAGTTTAATTGCTCTCTCTTTTGAAAGTATTGTCGATGCTATCTAACTAGGTGTTATGCTTTTTGTTGCTCTCTCCACCCAAGCACTCTTGTAATTATCATTAGGAATCTATTCTAATGAAATGCCCACTATGTTCATGCTAATTTCCGCTACAAATAAGATTCTAGGCCGTTAAATGTTACATTGGTATCAGAGCTCAAGGTTTCTCTTTTCTTGCTCAAGAAGGGAGGTCCTCAAGCTAGCTACAAATGGTTGGTATTATTAATTGCCTGTGAGTAAGTAGAATAGGGATTTTTCAGCCTTGCAGTGCGCCTGCCTTTGTGCAGTTAACGGGGCATCACCGTCGAGAGCTATGGTCTTAATAGTGGAGTCCTACGGGGCTTGCCTACGGCTTAACCACTATTGAGCTATTAGAAGCTTGACAGGAGCCGGTGCTGTTTTGGTGTCGAAAGACCCTCTCTTCTATTCCTTGCAATTAATGGTATTCGAGCCGCGGGTACAGTAGCTTGAGTGCTTTTTCTAAAGGGGTAAAGAGGAGTAGCAACTAGGGCTTGAAGTGCCAAAGTACACCTAAAAAGTTTACACCTAAAAATTGTTAGAATGGCTGACAATATTAAAGAGAGTGAAATTAATGTTGATAACTTTGATTTTGCTCATGAGCAAGCTACTAATGATGCTTCAATGCTTGTTAATTATCTTGTTTCTAGGCTTCAACAAGCCATGGGCAATCCATCTCTCCAAAGTGAAGTGCAACGGTAGCTCCGTGCTCACGGGATTCTCCAAGCTCATCACCATGACGAGAGAACACCTAGGAAGCCTCCTTGTGAGACTACCAAAAGAGGTCTCTCTCCGATTCGGGAAGAAGAAGAGAATCCATATGAAGGGCTCAAGAACTTACTTCTTGATGATGCATCTCCTTCCCAAAGGAGAACTCAAGAGCCTCCACCGAAGGAACGAGAAAGAAGCGAGTCTCCCGCCACCTCGGCGGAGATGGCTCCACGAAGACGGCGGGCTAAACGCTCTCCATCACCACCAAAGCGGAGAAGACCATCACACTCTTCTCCACGCCATAATTCAAAGAGGGATGATAAAAAGCAAGAGAAGAAAAAGGCGAGAAAGAGGACACCCTCTTCTCCATCTTCTTTATCCTCCTCCTCTTATGAAAGCTATGGTGAAGACGACAAAGATCAAGATAAGAAAAAGGCGAGAAAGAGGTCACCCTCTTCTCCACCTTCTTCAAATTCTTCATCTTCTGAAGAAAGTGATGGTGCAACTTTTGAACCATCAAAAAGAAGAGGCCATAGGAAATCCTATGCCGCATGGAAGAGGTCGTCCAAGCTGAAGAAATTCAAAGAGGGAGGGAAGAGCATCTCTTTCCTTACCTATGATGGTACCTTCGGTGCTACAGACAAAGTTTTGGCCTTTATCCAGCAATTCGATGCGGCGTTTGGAGATGAGGGCTTCACGGAGTCCTCTAAGCTACGCCATGTAGCTATGCACTTTCAAAAGTCCGCCAGACAATGGTGGTCTAGCCTACGAGCCAACGGTGAAGCTCCACGAACATGGAAGGCTTTAAGAGCTTCCATTATGAAGCAGTTTTTGGCCACCGATGCCAAAGACAAAGTACTCACCGAATGGCGAAGCTTAAAGCTCTCTCCCAATGAATCCATCCACAAATATGTAGACAAGTTTTGGGACTTACAACTCAAAGCCACTGTCTTCAAAAGGTTGGATTTTGGAGAGCAAAAGCAACAATTTTGTGCGGGCTTAACCGAAGAAATGGCGGAGTATGTCAACTCCCAAAGGCCACGTACCATATCGGCGGTAATACATCATACTATGGTGGCCTCGCGAATCAATTTCCAAACGGGGGGTAAAAGAAATAATAAGCCCCCGGAAAACAAGGGTTCCAATGAGCCTAAGGGGAAGGACAATGTCCAAAAGTCTCCTAAGGGCAATTCCAACAAAGCCAAAGAGAAGGGAGTTTACAAAGGAAAGAATAAACTCTCTCCTGAAGAGCTTGAGCGTTATCGTAAAGATAACCGGTGTTTCAAGTGCGGCGAACAAGGGCATGCGTACCGCGCTTGTCCCCAAAAGAACAACCGCCAAGATCCTCCTAGAGCTTCTTTGGTTGAAATCCAAGAGGAGGAGATTCACCAAACTCACCACAAAGGATCTCCTCTATGCCATGCTTGGGGAAAGGTAAGAGAACATGATGCTTTTATTCTCTTTGACCCTGGTTCTACTCACAATTTCATATCTATGGAGTTAGCCACCAAGCTAGGCATACAATCCTACGAGATGGGAGATATCCTACCCGCAGACAGTGCCTTCAAGGGGCAAGAAGCTTCAGTCACTCCCTTAATCGGGAAATTGAGGCTTCATGTCCAAGGCTATGTGGACAAAGAGGATTTCTTTATCTCTCCTCTCAAGCATGAGGATGTAATCCTAGGGGCACCATGGTTTGACCGTTTGGCTGCCCATGTTAAATTTCCTGAAAGGAGAATCTCCTTTAAGTTCAGGGAAAAGGACATGTATATAGATGCTAGGGAGATGGGTAACACCATCCCCATTGTACATACACCAGCTTTCAACAAGTCAATAAAGAGCTCTATTTCCGTGTACATGATTTTTGTTAAAGATTCTCAAAATGAACCTAATGCTTTAGCAAAAGAAAATAAAAGCAACCAAAAGGAATTAGAGTTATCCAATTTTCTCAAGGGGTTTCAAGATGTCTTTATTGACGACATCCCTTGTGAGCTACCTCCTAAACGAGGTAATGACGACCATGCAATTGAACTTCTTCCAGGAAGTTCACCGCCTAACAAACCTCCTTATAGAGTTTCTCAAGCTCAACAAGAGGAGATTATGCGGCAAGTGCATGAGTTAATTGAGAAGGGCATGGTTAGGCCTAGCTCATCTCCATTTTGCTCACCTGTGCTATTAGTGCAAAAGAAAGACGGCACATATCGTATGTGTGTCGACTATAGAGCACTAAATAGGATCACTATCAAGAATAGGTTTCCCGTTCCACGGGTAGAAGACCTATTTGATAAGCTACAAGGATCGACCTACTTCAGTAGGATTGACCTAAAAAGTGGCTATCATCAAATAAGGATAGTTGATCAAGACATTGTAAAGACCGCATTTCGTACTACATTTGGTCTTTACGAATACATTGTCATGCCTTTTGGCTTGACTAATGCACCAGCCACATTTAACCGCTTGATGGAGAAGCTGTTCAGACCTCATCGAACCTTCACTGGAGTGTTCTTTGATGATATTATCATCTACTCTAATTCATTAGAGGAACATAAGCAACACCTCCAGGTAATATTTCAAGTTTTAAGAGAGAATAAACTTTATGTTAATCGAAAGAAAAGTGAATTTTTCTTGCAAGAGATTCAATATTTAGGTCACATTATCTCTCAAGATGGAATCCAAATGGATCCATCCAAGTTAGAGGTAATAAAAGGATGGCCTAAACCAAGGAATCTTCATGAACTAAGAAGCTTTATAGGTATGTGTGCATACTATAGACGCTTCATAGAAAAGTTCTCACAAATTGCGGGACCATTACATGACCTAACAAAGAAAAATGTTAGGTATACGTGGTCTGCTAAGGAGAACAATGCTTTCGAAAAGCTTAAAGAAAAGCTTATCTCTCAACCTGTGCTTACACTACCGGATCTCTCAAAACCATTTGAGGTCCAATGTGATGCTTGTGGTGATTGCCTTGGGGCTGTTTTGCTCCAAGAAGGGCACGCCATAGGCTATGAAGTCGAAGGCTCGACCCTGTTGAGCAAGCTCTAGGCATATACGAAAAAGAACTCCTTGCAGTTCTACATGCCTTAGACTCATGGAAGCACTATTTATTGGGGACTCCTTTCATTCTGCGAACGGATCACCAAAGTCTTAAGTACTTCATGACGCAGACCAAGCTCTCCGACAAACAAATGAGGTGGGCAAATTTCCTTTCGCAATTTCATTTTCATATTGCTCACATTGCTGGCAAGCATAATCAAGTAGCCGATGCACTCTCAAGACGACCGAGAGTGAATGCGGTTTCCATAGCAACTCACAATGATCTATCTTTAATGATAGATGAGTATGCTATTGATCCCGATTTTAGAGATGTGATTTCAGCCCTTGCCTTAGGGAAGAAAGAAGAACCATTTACTTTACAAGATGGCTATCTTCTCTATGGCAATAGACTATGCGTTACTAACTCACTACGTGAGAAAGTAATGTATGAATCTCATGCTCCCCCATATGCGGGGCATAGAGGGATTCAGTCTACCCTAAAGGGAATTGAAACATATTTCTATTGGCCTACCATGAAAGTGAACATACATGAGTATGTTTCCAAATGTGTGGTATGTCAAAAGACAAAATTTGATAGAGGGAAGCAACTTGGATTGCTTCAACCCTTGCCAATTCCTAATTCACCGTGGGAGAGCATATCCATGGATTTTATCTTTGGATTGCCTAAGTCTATCCATGGGAATACGGGAATATGGACGATAGTAGACAGGTTCAGTAAACAAGCTCATTTTATACCTGTCAAAAAGACTATCAAAGCCCATCAAATGGCAACCCTCTTCATTTCACAAATTTTCAAGTACCATGGCTTGCCAATGTCCATAGTGTCGGATAGAGATCCTAGAATGACCAGTAATTTCTGGAAGGGTCTCTTTGAGAATTTAGGAACAAGGCTAAACTTCTCTTCGGCCTATCATCCACAAACTGATGGCCAAAGTGAAATAGCTAACCTAACTATTCTCGATCTACTAAAAGCCTATGTAACGGAAGTAGATCAAAGATCCCAATGGGAGAAGTACTTACCCTTAGTAGAGTATGCTTACAATAACACTGTACATACTTCTACAGGAAAAGCACCTTTCGAGGTAATTGAGGGAAGATCAAAAAGTCCCTTGCTACTTAAGGTACATGGGAAGATCTTCGCTGCAGATGAGTATAGCCGAGACCTACAAGAATCTTTCCAAAAGATTAAGGATGCTATCTCTATCTCACAGCAAAGGCAAAAGGCTGCTGCTGACAAGCACAGAAGAGCCCAAACCTTTAAAGAAAACGATTGGGTCTTGTTAAAGTTTCCCAAGGCTCGATTAAGGCACACGACGGGCAAGAATCCTACGGGCCACCAAAAGTACTATGCTAAACTAGCAAAAAGGTACTATGGTCCCTTCCAGATTCTTAGGCCAATCAATGAGATGGCCTATCAACTTAAGTTGCCCAATCATTGGCTCATACACAATGCTTTTCATGTGAGCCTCTTAAAGCCTTACAAAGGAGAGCCACCTCAAGAACCAACTATTGAAGACCCACCGGAGATCGAGGACCACGAGGAGGTGCTGCAGCCCGAGTCCATTCTCCGACATGAAGACAAGGTATTAAGAGGCGGTAAGACTATCCGACGATATCTTATTAAGTTTAAGAATTATCCTTTTGAAGATGCTAGATGGATGCAAGGCATACAATTAAAGGATAACCTAAACCTTGTCAATGCTTACAATGCTTCCCAAGAGTAAGCAAATGTACAAAATGTTAAAAAAAATGAACAAAAATTTTTGTCTTATAAGACTCTCTTTTTCTTTATTTGTGCACAAAAATAAAGTAGTATGCATGCTTAGATCAAGTTTGTGGAGACGACGTCTCCCAAACACCAAGTAGAGCTTGTCACTCTACTATGGAAGACTGATAGGACTAATGTGCAGACATGCTTGCGGCAGCCTTAGGCTCTCAAGCACCAAATGGACTAGTCATCCATTATGGAATGATGTCGTAGGGTAACATAGGGATCCTCTACCCGCTAAGAAAAGGACTCATGTATATGCTTTATCTTCTCTACACCATAGTCGAGGACGACTATGATTTCAAGAGAGAGGTAATGTCATAATAATCAATATCTAATTCTCCTAAATGATTTTCTCATATTAAACTGATCATTTAATGTGGGGAAGTGCCAAGGGAGAAAAAGCTAGAATATTGGTTAAGTTAGCAGACCGGCCACAGTAGGGATCCAAAGGAGGGAAAATAGGGATCCAAAGGGGGGGCCATCTGCAAAAGAGCCATGTGAAACAACGGGCTAAAAAGACCCTAAGGTTCAGCCCATTAAGACTTCCAAAATGCTAAGGTTCCAAAATTCAAAGGTTGTGTCCAAAGGTCAACCTTAGGGAAAATTGGATGCTTAGTGTGGTGCCCAAAAAGTCTTTCTGCATCCCTACATGGGAGGGGGCGAGCCCCAAAGCTAGGGGATGAGAGAGAAAACCACACACACACACACAGGCTCCCTTTACACAAAGGGAATGAGGGACACATGTCAGCTCCCTAGGCCAGATGCCCACAAGGTGTGCCCAATTCCTATTGGAAGACCCTTGAAGTGGACCAATGAGAATTAAGCTAGAGTAAATCTAGTTTAATTAATTTAAAAACATTTAATAAAAGAAACCAATAAGAATTAAGTGTCCTAGAAGACTATTGGGCAGTCTCCCAAGGGGTCCAATGAGCATTCAGAAGCCCCATGGCTTGCCTGATTCCTATTGGCCAGGAGGCAAAGGGGTCCAATGAGAGTTTAGTTTAATTATTTAATTATCTAAAGCTCTCACAAAAGGGGAAAGGGGGACACATGTCAGAAGGCTATCACTTATGCTGCTTAATTCCTATTGGCTTGACCTGGGGAGGTCCAATGAGGAAAAAGCCAGCCTAACTTAGCAGCTAGGGCTCGCCCAAGAGAGAGGGGGGGCTGATTTTTGCTGGGCATTCACTCTCACACTCTCACACTTGACCATGTGTGAAGGGAAAAACACTCTATCTCCTCCCAAGCTTTAATGGAGAGCTCATCACCTACTCCAAGCTTGTGAGATAGAAGCCTACATCAACACTCTCTTGGCATGTGGATGCAAATCCAACCAAGAGCCAAGCTTCAATGCATGCTCATCTTCTCTACCAAGCTAATTACTAAGCTAAGCTATGCTAATATGAGTGATTATGTGAGGAGATGTACTTCTTTCTCGTAAGATACTTCTTTTTCCTCTCAATCTACTCTCATACCCTGCTAGCTCTCACCATCTTCGAAGGTGTGTGAGGTCTTGGGTCTGAGAACGGGGATAATTCAAGTTGTGTTTGATTAAGTGTTTTGCTTGGTGTATGAAGCTTCCATCTTCATTGCACTAGCTAGTCTTGAAGGAACACAAAGAATTGTATTGTACAATGTCTCTCTTGATGGGAGAAACCATAATACAAAGCCTTTTGGAGGGGGGACCGGCTCCATGCAAATCCGGTCCTCAACTGTTGTCAATAGTTTAATTGCTCTCTCTTTTGAAAGTATTGTCGATGCTATCTAACTAGGTGTTATGCTTTTTGTTGCTCTCTCCACCCAAGCACTCTTGTAATTATCATTAGGAATCTATTCTAATGAAATGCCCACTATGTTCATGCTAATTTCCGCTACAAATAAGATTCTAGGCCGTTAAATGTTACAACTTATGAGAACTTTTGACTACAGTTGAGAGAAAGCCCCAAATTAACTTTTGAGAACTTTTGAGAGAGAGAGAGAGAGAGAGAGAGAGAGAGAGAGAGAGAGAGAGAGAGAGAGAGAGAGAGAGAGAGAGAGAGAGAGAGGGATCAATCTAGTCCGTGGCCTTCTTTTGTTAAGCGTTATTTTTATGATGGCAAGATTTAATGCGTTGAATTTTTAAAATTATGTGATCATTCATTATATAAAGGTGCATTCATGATGGTTTCACTAGATTTTTGTGCCGAATTTTTTTTTTGGAAAAAAGGAATTCTTGATTAATAGAATTCTATGCTTTATTCAGTTGGTTCAATGCACTATTTCTACTGTCCATAACACCCTATTTTTAGAATCATCTCGTTTCTACAATCCATATCACCTACCTGTTTCTACAATCAGCCATAAATAGATTCATCACCCTCTATGGTCCTTCTCCTAGACAAAAATGAAGTGTTAATTTTCAGAGCAGGTTTGTGGAAATCAAGCTAAATCTCCTTAAGGAGTATTTTGACTTAGAAGGGGTGCCATTGTCACTTAAGCCTTTGTCACTCGGCCATGAACAAGTAAAGTTTGAGATTGTTCTACTCTCCATTGGTGAAGAAGGATTTCTTCTTGATGCAGAAATACATCAATTCTATAAGATTTTTATTGATATTGTTGTACATGAGACTCCTACTTCTATTGAGTTCATTCCTAATGAAACACCAAAAACTCACAGTGTCATTGATATGAATAAATATTTTCCCTTAAATAGTAGCTTGCATGTCGCTATGCAAAGTGCTACAAAGATTGTTAAAGCTAAAAAACTACCCAAAGTTTATGATGGATTGCATTTGAGCTCCCTCCTTGTGAAGAGAGGTCAACAATGCATGGGATGGAGCAAAAGTATGATGGTCACTCTTGGATGGAGTACGTCACATGCAACTTAGATTGTTTTGATGGTGTTGTGTGCTTGAGTCGTTGTCTTGGACACCTTTGGTGCATCAATATTGATTGTCCTCACTACTTAAGACTACATTATCAAAATGAAACACACTAGAAGGAAGAATGAAAAAAAGTTTTCCTGTTGGTCTTTGAGGGCTACATCATGGTAATATAGTTTGCAAGCACTGCTCACAAATGCGTGAGTGTGTTGATTTGTGTCATGCAATAATTTACTATTGTGGGCCAAGATATCATTTCAACACTACTAGATGTGCGATTCATATGTGTAATCATAAGCACCCTTATGAAGAGTGTGTGAGCAGGGCCATTGAAAAAAAAAAAGAGGAGAAGCTTGCATCACGTGCAAAGATAAATCCTTTCACCACTCCAAAACAACTTGAGAGTGTCGTTACTCATGATCTTATTTTGGACGTGCTAATGAATGACAATCAAGAGGGGAACTGAGAGATTGGAGAGGATGAACTTGCATACATTCTTAATTATGCCACTCCACTCTCAAATAAAAGGAGAATAGGAAGATGTTTAGAGCATGCCAAAAGAGAGAAGAATTTCATTGCAACTGGCCTTGAAGCTGTGTTGAACTTGAAGAATAATTTCTGCTACCCTTTCATACACAGTGCTCTTCCCAGGGCAGTTGAATGATAGCCATCAACCACATGTTTTTAAAATGTCAATGAGGGGACCTGGTAGTGGACTTGATTTGATTAATAGAATTAGACCTGGTGGAAACTTGCAAGAAATGTGGGTTCATTTTGATCATATACATAGAGTTTCTGGCTATCCCACAATGTTTATACATGTATCTGACCCTTATGTGAGTTCTCTTTTGACTATTGCCACATGTGAGTTCAAGGTCGAAGATCGCTTTGCTCAGCCTGAGTTTTGGAAAATGTTGAATTCTGTGGTTCATGAAAATGGCTTTGAAAACCCAGAGTTTTGTGGATTCATGGTAGATGAGGCAAATGATAATTGGCTTGCAGTGCGTGCAATTTACTTTGGTGGGGCAAAAAAAAAGGTACTTGAAAAAGAGAGGATTTGTACTTTCCATTGGGAGCAGAGCATGGTTCACCACACACGTAATTGTATCCGTCCTTCATTTCAAGAGGAGCATAAATGCTTATGTCAAAAGTGGCAAAATGCACCATTGGACGTAGCTGCAGACAACTGCAAGAATGAAATTAGAATATTTTGTCATGCAAACCATGCAATCAAGGGTGAGATACCATCATTGGAAACTTGTCTTGCTTGGTGAGATGTGAGAGCAGTCCACTAGGGATCTTGGTTTGTGATTCAAGATGAGTCAAGTGTTTTTGTGCCCACCACTAATCTAGCAGAGGCTAAACATGCAAGTATGAATGCTGGAGTTGGTTTTGAAAGCCAAATATTCTTTTATGAGGCCACAGGATTTGACATGTCAATGGCTATTTTTAAAAGTGTGAAGTGTAATGCATACTTGAGAGGTATTCATGTTGGAACAGGCCCTGGAATAAAAGATATGGTAGTAGTCAAAATACAACCCGCACATTGAATAGAAGACTAGTAGATCAAAATACAACCCGCACATTGAATAGAAGACTAGTAGATCTTGCTCATTCATCTATGGTTGAAATGGGGATTCAATCTCTAGAGATTCAGTAGTCAAAATACAACCCGCACATTGAATAGAAGACTAGTAGATCTTGCTCATTCATCTATGGTTGAAATGGGGATTCAATCTCTAGAGATGCAATATTTTGGCATGGGTAAACGGAGTGCACGTGCAAATTGACCATTGTAGGTTGATCCAGGAGAGATCCTGGAAGAGGATAGTCATAGGCCAAAATTTGTAGCTATTATTGAGGCTCATACTTACAAAAATAAACCAAAAGGTGAGAGAAAAGGAGATTTTGTGGATAGGAGGATTCCAAAGACAATGTAGGCTATCAGAAGAATTGAACCAGGATAGAAAATGACTTGTTTTGGATGATTACTAGGGAAAAGTGGAAGATGTGGAGCATACATTAATGCAGGGATTGATAATAGCAAAGATGGAGTACCTGCACCTTGATTTTGGGGTTGAAGGAAGTATCGTGGAGTTCTTGTGGGGGGGTTTATTTGGTTTCAACACACTCTTGAGAGGTTGATGAGGACCATGTTGTTGGCTTGATTGGCCCTGCTCCAGGAGTGTGCTAGTGGATGAGGGAACTTTGTTGCAGCCACAAGAGATACAAATCCTTGAGAAAAATGGATTTTCACTTGAATCAGGTAAAAGCTGAATCATATCAACTACAAAAAATGCAACATCGAGCGCTTCTTAAGCACTTAGTTCTTTTCGACCAAAATTTAGAGATGGTAAGCTTGTTAAGTGGAGAGCAAATTTGACCAAAGAGTTCCACGATAACATTCATAAAGGAAGAACCTTGTGTGTGCAACTGGTTCGTGAGGACATTGTTTTATGTTATGAGTCTCATATTTTCTACGTAAGTACTAAAGGCTTGCGAGCATTAGGTGCCAACTACTCAGTGACTCTGGGCGAATTTCCTTGTTACACATGTAAGGAATTTTTGAAAAGAGAAAGCAAGCGCTTGACATGCATGCCATGTAAGCACTTGTACTACATGTATTTGCAAATAGTGGGATTGGATTCATCATCTCACAAGTTCATTCACTGTGTTGCATTTATTCGATCGAATAATGCAATTTATATCGAATAACTTGTCATTATTCATGTATTATCGTAAAATACGTGGTATTTTTGAATAATTGATAATCCATCAATCGATAAGCTATTGATCGATATTGTATCGATCGATAATTTATCAATCAATACAATATCGATCGATACGCTAGATTTATATAAAAAAATCGACCCAACACACACGACTCTTAAAGAATGAAATTTTATGGGTTAAAAGAAGTCCTAGTGACTAAAAATAACATCAAAATCCCATTTTGATAATTTTTAACGATGCATAAGTGATTGTACTATGATTGCACCTCACGCTCCTTGCACAAGCATGAAGCATCCTTGTACACATTTGGAAAAGCCATACATGCCTATGTATATGAAAAAGTAACCAGTCAAAGTGTAGTTTCTTAGAAACAAAACAGATAGAGAAAGAGATGATGGATATGAAGCTTAGATCTTCTTATTGTGATCGAGAAGTGATTACGTGTGGTTGGAAGGCTTCTTTCTTTGCTTCAAGAGAGCAGTGTGGTGAGAGCTACGTAGAGGTTTTCACCACAAAATTGATGTAGAGCACGTACACCGTGAAATAAAGGAGAATATGGTAAGCAAGTAGAGCGAGTGTTCTTCTTCTTCTTCTTTTTCATATCAATGAGAGAGAATTTGTGTTATGGAGAGCTTGCATCACTCCATATAATACATACATATAGTCTCATTGTAGTCTATGCAATTTTCAACACAAAAAACTGAGCACTCCTGCCCTTTTTTTGCCGAGTTAGAGAGTGCCCCAAGCCAGTAGCTAGCATGCCCTCAGCTAGATATAGTCCCTTGCTTTTGGAAACTTTGCTAAAAACAAGGCACCGGGTTTGGAAGGTAACTCTTATCCCTTGCCCTTCAATTTTTGCTACAAATTGATTAATAGAAATGGTATCCTGATAACTAATGTCACTGTAGCTGAACTAGGTTGCACAGTGATACTCGTGTAATTATGAAATTTCTGTACTGTCCCTACGTATGCCGCTTGTATAAAAATACTTATCATAAAAAAATGTGTTTAATCTTGTTTCTTTATCGTATGACAGTTTAATACCCAAATGGTGACAAAGTATAATTTTTAGGTTTAGGCCATTATAAAAAACACAAAAAACAAGAAAAAACTAGAAAAACAAAATTTAAAACCAAACATACGTTTGACCTATTGGATCTTGAAAATGACCTTGTTTTTCACTTTAAAACCTTACAGCATCTCCTAACAAACATTCTAAACCAAGAACTTAAGAAGCGGACTTTGGATCTATTTTTCTTATTTTAAAAAGAGACCCAAAAATTGGAGATCTTGCATCCTCCCACACTTGAAAAATTGAGGTGTCCACCTCTTCATGAATACATCATCACGTTCCCAAGTAGTATTCTCCTTATGATAAGTTGACCATTTGACAAGGTGCTCCTTGATGGTTCGGTTGCGAAGAGGCTTATTTCTACCTTGAAGAATAGCTTTAAGGTGTATTTCAAAAGTACAACTGGTTGAAGTAGATAACATAGAATTTAATAAAATGTGATGGTTTATATTCAACTTCAAAATCATATTTGCACAAATAACACTATTATTTGTGCACATATTATAGCTATGATAGATTTTAACCATCAAATATCACTTTTAGTATCTATTCTAAAACAAATAAAGCTAAGAGTATAGCTTCTAATGTTTAGAATTATAGATTTGCACAATAGCTAGAAAAGTATCCTCTAATGCATACAATTATCTATTTATCTATTCTTAAACAAGGAGAGTTAAAAGTATAGTCTCTATTGCTTAGAGTAATTTATTTAAACTTAGCAATAGAGTTAAAGAATAACTTCTATTGTTAAGAACTATAGGTGATTCAAATTTATATAATTATTTTACTTTTAATGTATAAACATTAAAAATGATATTTTCTTAAAACATCAAAGATTTTTTAAGTTGACAACTCAACCTTTCTATGTCGGAGGTAACCTGACACTTTGGTGAAGGGAATTGTAGCCAAGCCACACAAATTTGGGCTTTATATACTAATACTATATCGATCAAAAACATATAGATCGATTTAAACTATCAATCAAAAGCCTATCGATCGATAGTTTATCAATTGATATGTAAGGAATAAAACATTTTTTTGAAAAAAGCTGACGTGGCATTGAATAATACACACAAATAAATCTTTAGAACGTATTAATCGACCATTATTCACGAATAAAACGAATGTCGAATAACGAATCATTCACCAAGAAGCTCTCACAAAAGTCAAAGGCTCTTAGTGGCAGACGTTGCAATGTCACAATTTGACAATCATGTGTGTGAACATTAAGTCAACTGAGTCTTTTTTAATACAGTTAGGTCTTTTTGAGATGCAAATCGCGACCAAGCAAAAACTATAATTTTTTTGGTGTATATTTTACATCGATACGGAGATGCCTCTTTTGCTACTATCTAATGGATCAAAAACTATAGCAATATGAAATCAAAGAGCCTACATTTTGGTATGAAGTTTGGAGTATATTGCCATCATTGTTTTTACTTTTTGTTTTGACACTATGAAGGAGAAAAATTTACTGTAATAGTGTTCTAGTTGCTCATAAACTAGAATTACTATAATAGATATATAGTAGTTATTGGAGTTTGTATATATGTATGTATGATTGTACGTATGTATGTATGTAGTTTTTTAACCCATTGTCTCTTATGTTCATGGATCTTGGCAGATCACATAGAAGGAATGGTACTTTTGTAGTCGTGAGTGATATTACTAGCTTGAGGTAAGTAAATAGGTTTGCCTTGTCCCATGTTTCTTTCTCCTTGATAGTTTGCAAATAGTGTCTCCTCAAAGAGTGAGATATGGTCCTCTATCGTGACTAGGTAGCTACTCATGGGGGCCTTGTAAAACTTCACACTATAGATTTCATCCCCATAATATACATTTTGGTCATTGAATCTCATTCCAGTACCATGACTGTATAGACAAGAAGAGTCAAAAACCATATTGGTGTCTAAGGATATTTCCCAGTTCTAGTTCTTCCGCCAAGTATCCACTTCCAAGTCTTGCTCCAAAACTAGGATCAATTGGGAGACCTCGCTCGAAGATCAATATTGATCGGGTGGCATGAAGAAGCTAGTGGAAGAAATATGGCATAATGTTGCTCTTGTGGAAGTAGCTACATATGGGTTGCAGGTTTGTGGTAAGGGAGATGATGAAGGTACATGTGCAAAAGGCCAACTGTGGCCGTATGCTTTAAAGACATCAAAAGTAGGTAAGGTAGCATATGGTAAGCTACGATAGGTAGGGAAGTCAATGGGGGAAACTACTAGGTGGACCGATTCAATAGATTCTCTTTCAGTATATGCATTTATTGCTAGGTCTCAAGCCAATGAAGCTATGTTGGAAGGGAAGAGGAAAAGGGATGAAGATGTTGTTGGGACATCAAAAAAGGAAACAAGATCCAACAACAGCAAAGAGGAAGGGCCTGCTCCTAAGCCCGCTCCGGAAGTGGTTATGGAGGAGGCACCAAAGGACGAAAAGCAAGGTAATCCCAAGGGACCCTCGTATAAGCTTAAATCTGACATTGAATTTGCTACAGATCTAAAGAAGGTTTTTGAAGAGCGTATCCTAAATAGTAAAGTGGAGCTCACATTGGGTGATATTTTGGGAATTTCCAAGCACGAGTTCCATGAGTAGATCATTGATATTAACACAAGGAAGCAATAGATACGGAGTGAGCAAGAGCTAGATTCAGTTAAGAGCCAGATGGTTCGGCACATTGAAGAAATTTTGGATGATTATGAAAAATATTTGGCAGATCTTGAAGAAGAAGAGTCAAGGTCTGTGGTGGTTTCAAACCTGATTGTACCCGAGGTAAGAAACGTGCATTTTAATGATAGGGAAGACAATGAAACTATACCCAAGATTTATTTTTCAAGGACTCATTGGGCAAGACTTGCAAACGACTAAAACTATGGTAAAGCTTGGCAACATTGAGGAGCCGGTCTTAGCCTTTATAGACCACGGTTCATAAATCAATCTTATGGCAAAGAGTTTTCACCAGAAGGGGAAGTGGCCTATTGATGTGGACCACGGGTGGGGAATACGAGCTACCAACATGCTTCCAGGAAATCTTTATGGTGCATGTGCAAACATCAAGGTAACCATTGGGGATGCCTGTGATGAGAAAAACTTCTTTATACAAGAACATTCTTCCTACCCACTGATTTTGGGACAGCCTTACATTACGGCTGTGCAAATGGAAACCAAGGTGCTAGATGATGGCTAGGCCTATGCCATGGTTCGGAGCCAAGATGGTAAGAAAGAAATTCAATTTTTGACTGTATGTGTTGACCATGCCAGGAACAAGACATTTTACGTGATCTTCCAATGCCAAAGATACGCAAAGAGTTCAAAGAGCACAGATTTGCTCAGGATTGTCTTGGGGTGCCACTATAAAGTGGGATTATGGTGGCACAAGTGAGGGGAAGTTTTTGCAAAGAGAAACCTTCTCCTCAAGGGTTTTGGGATTGACATCTGAGGGTTCAATATCTTACAAAAAATTCAATGATTTACCTAAGTGGGAGAGACAATATGTTTCAAGTATTCAAAGTGAATTGCAGGGATGTGACGTGCTTGAACCAGATGATGGGATTTCAAGAATCTTCAAACAGATTTCCTATGTTGACACTATGTTGGAACTTGAGGATATTGGGCAATACAGGTTACAAAGTGGAACGGAAGTTGTTAAAGTGCACTCAATGGACAAGTATGAAGAGTTGGACATATACGAGGCACTTATGCATATTGAGGATGACTTGGGTAAAGCAATTGATGCACAGACAGAGAATAACTACAATACTGTTGCAAAGAAAGTGAGACCAGTGGCTAAACCTTTACTAGAAGGAAGTGATGGGGTGATCAAAGAATCTTCTAGATAGCCTATTCACTAATGAAACATAGCAGCAATTGAAGGTTGGAGAAGATGGTTTTATCAAGGAAGAGGAAATCAAGTGTCTTCAAGGTATGCTCGGAAAACACGGTAAAGATTTTTCTTTTGAGCCAAGTGAGATTGGGTGTGTGGATCCAAATTTTATTTCACCTAAGGTTATATTCCCTATTCCTCACATGCCATGGAGCTTGCATCCCATTCCAGTTCCTAAAGTTCACTTGCCAAAGCTTATCGATTTGCTTAATGGAGAAGATACAAATGGGAATTTTGGATCCACTATGTGCCTCATACTCCAATCGATGGTTCACTGTACTAAATAAAAATGGTACTTTAAGGTTCATACAGGACATGCAACCGATTAACAAGGAAACAATCCACAATGTGGGTACTGGCCCTGATAGTCGCTTTTCGAAAATCAAGAAGAAAAAAAAAGAAAAAAGATTATCTTTCCTCTGCCCGAAGCCTTGGTGACACCGTCGAAGGGCTTGGCAATGCCCTGGTCGACCTCACGGCCCTAGCTTTTACTGGCATGGCCTCCTCACATGGCCCCCCTCACTTGGCCTGCCTTATCATCCTCATGGCTTGGCTCGTCAACCCCATTCTGCAAAAGCTTCACGCACATCCACCCCACCAACTCACTCTCGCCCTATCTCCCATCACCCGCTCTCTCAGCATCCCTCTCCCACTCAGTCTCACTTCCTTCCTCTCTCGCTCTCTTTTCGATCGAGTCCATAGGGCACAAGGGAGTATATCTCTCTCTCTAAGCACACACACACTTTCATCCCTCTCTCTCTCTCTCTCTTGCTAGTCCAAAACCTCTCTCTCTCTCTCTCTCTCTCTCTTATCTACACACACACAACACACTCAGTCTTACCTTCTCCCTCCCCTAGCCTGCTACTCCCTCTCCTCTCCCTCACCCCATTGACTCTCTCCCCTCCTCTCGTTTCTTGAGACGCCATGCAGCCCATCCAGGCAGAGAGGATAATATCTCTCTCTCTCTCTCTCTCTCTCTCTCTCTCTCTCTCTCTCTCTCTCTCTCTCTCTCTCTCTCTCTCTCTCTCTCTCTCTCTCTCTCTCTCTCTCTCTCTCTCACCACACATGCCTCATCCCTTTCCCCATCTCATGCTCTCTCTCCCTGGCCGCTACTCTCTCTCTCCCTCACCCTCAACGTCACCTCCCTCTCTCTCCCTCGCTCTTTGTGTTGGGACCGCCCAAGGTGGCTGCAAAATATTCTCTCTCTCTCTCTCTCTCTCATAACCCATCACCCCCTACCCTTACCGCACCTCGTTGTCAACCCCCCCCCCCTTTCCTCGCTCTCTGTCGGCCATATGCTGGCTCTCTCTCTCTCTCTCTCTCTCTCTCTCTCTCTCTCTCTCTCTCTCTCTCTCTCTCTCTCTCTCTCTCTCTCTCTCTCTCTCTCTCTCTCTCTCTCTCCGGTTCAAGCCCAAAGGAGCAGGTGCACCGAGGTCTCTCCCGTTCTCTCTTACACACACACACACTCCCCCTCACACTCTCGCTACCAGCTCTCTCCCTCTCCCTCTCAATTTCTGTGTAGCCCATGCGGGCCGCCATGTAGGCAAAGAGCCATTATCTCTCTCTCTTATTCACACACGCATAGACGTAGACGCACACACACACTCCCCAACCACACTTCCCCCCATCACACACTCTCTATCCTCATCTCACACTCTCTCACCATCTCTCTCCCCCTAGTTCTCTGCAGTCGGCGTAAAAACACCATTAAAGAATATATATATATATATATATATATATATATATATATATATATATATATATATATATATATATATATATACCTATGTATTCCTCCCATTCCCACACGCACACACTCACGTATACGAACACACACATTCACCTACACACATATACACACACATACCCCCTCATCTCACACTCTCTCACCATCTCTCTCCCGACTCACAAATTGACCTCTCTCTCTTACCATACACAAACACATACACCCACACATTTACACGCACTCACAAGCACATACACATACATACACAAGTACACGGCATGCGCAGTTACACAATCAAGAAACACAACATACATATACACACACATCAAAGAAAAAGAAAAGCAAAGGAGTTGACGTCATCAACAAAAAAAGAAGGCCAAATCGTGCGCCACTGACACCGAAACAAGAAAAGATGCCGAAGGCATGCCCCGGCCGGGGCCTTGAAAATGACGAAGGCGCTACATCGATGCACCAGCTAAGCCCATCATTCACCGGCATCTCATCCACGACGCCCTCTTCAATGAAATCCGTAGGTTATCATCATTTTTCCGAGTTTTCAAACCAAATCTTGTAAAAATCCCAATTTGTAAATTATCACCTCTCTCTAGGTGATGGCCACAAAGGCCTACCTAGGAGTTTTCATTTTTAAAATCCCCAAGACAAAGCAAGGGTCAACCATCCAGGACCCACCACCTTGCTTTGTCTCCCCTGATTAAGACCCTAACCTAATCAGACTGCCCTAAACCTAAAGCAGCCAGCACCTATAAAAAGGCACCGAGAGGTCACTATCAAGGGGAGATTGACAAGAGATTAGGGAGATTGGGGGGCGGCAATTTCATCAGAGGTGAGCACTTGGTAGTATTTTGGTGGGATGGATAGGCAACACTTGCATCACGAGAGAGGGAATTTAGTGTAGCAGTTTTGGGAATTTGCAGTATGTAAAGAAGCTATGTCTACATCTGGAATCCTATGGTTGCCACACACCCACTCATGCTAGCAAAGTCCACATGTCTGTGAGTCACCTCTAGAGAACGTACTATTAGGCTCACTATCTCTCCCTCTATCTCTCTATCACCATGATAGGCACCTCGCCGAAAATAAGGTTGCTGTAAATATTGTAAGAAAATAGTTTTCCCTCACACCCCGAGGGTTTTCATCACTGCTTCATTCTCTCTCTCTCTCTCTCTCTCTCTCTCTCTCTATCTCTCTCTCTCTCTCACGGCCCTAGCTTTTCGTGGCATGGCCTTGTCACATGGCCCCCCTCACTTGGCCTCCCTTATCATCCTCATGGCTTGGCTTGTCAACCCCATTCTACAAAAGCTTCACACACATCCACCTCGCCAACTCACTCTCGCCCTATCTCCCATCACCCGCTCTCTCAGGATCCCTCTCCCACTCAGTCTCACTTCCTCCCTCTCTCGCTCTATTTTCGATCGAGCCCATAGGGCGCAAGGGAGTATATCTCTCTCTCTTAGCACACACCCACTTTCATCCCTCTATCTCTCTCTCTCTAGTCCAAAACCTCTCTCTCTCTCCCTTGTTCAGCCCCAGTCCGACCTTCTCCCTCTCTCATTCTCGGCACACACACTCTCTCCCTCACCCACTCCTTCTCTCTCTCATCTATTGTTGGCAACTCGATCTCTCTCTCTCTCTCTAGCTCTTGTCTGCGGCCCACATGGTGCATGGCTGAGCCGTTCTCTTTCTCTATCTCCCTTGTTGCCTACATACATCAAGGCCTCTCTCTCTCTCTCTCTCTCATCTACACACACACACACACACTCAGTCTTACCTTCTCCCTCCCTTGGCTTGCTACTCCCTCTCCCTCTCCCTCACCCCATTGACTATCTCCCCTCCTCTTGTTTCTTGAGACGCCATGCAGCCCATTTGGGCCGAGAGGATAATATCCCTCTCTCTCTCTCTCATCCATTTCCCCATTTCACGCTCTCTCTCCCTGGACGCTACTCTCTCTCTCCCTCACCCTCAACGTTAACTCCCTCTCTCTCCCTCACCCTTTGTGTTGGGACCACCCAGGTGGCTGCATAATATTCTCTCTCTCTTCTTTGTCATAACCCAACACCCCCTACCCTTACCCCACCTCGTTGTCAAACCCCCCCCTTCCCTCGCTCTCTGTCGGACATGCGCTGGCCTGAGCTCTCTCTCTCTCTCTCTCTCTCTCTCTCTCTCTCTCTCTCTCTCTCTCTCTCTCTCTCTCTCTCTCTCTCTCGGTTCAAGCCCAAAGGCAGAGGTGCACCGAGGTCTCTCTCTCTCTCTCTCTCTCTCTCTCTCTCTCTCTCACACACACACACACACACTCCCCCTAAAACTCTCGCTACTTGCTCTCTCCCTCTCCCTCTCACTTTTTGTGTAGACCATGTGGGCCGCCATGCAGGCAAAGAGCCGTTCTCTCTCTCTCTCTCTCTCTCTCTCTTATTCACACATGCACAGATGCACACACACACACACACACACTCCCCAGCCACACATCCCCCCATCACCCGCTCTCTATCCTCATCTCACGCTCTCTCACCATCTCTCCCCCTAGTTCTCTACAGTCAGCGTAGAAACACCATTAAAGAAAAAAAATATATATAGATACCTATGTATTCCACACGCACACACACTCAGGTATACAAACGCACACATTCACCTACACACATATACATACACATACCCCCTCATCTCACGCTCTCCCACCATCTCTCTCCTGATTCAAAAATTGACCTCTCTCTCTTACCATACACAAACAAATACACCCACACATTTACATGCACTCACAAGCACATACACATACATACACAAGTACACGACATGCACACCCACACAATCAGACAACAAAACATGCATATACACAAACATCAAAGAAAAAGAAAACCAAAGGAGTCTGCTAGGAAATAAGACGTAGCTAAATAGATAATTGAGTAGATTACTAAATGGAGAGAGACAGATTTACATACACGAGATTATAGAGTAGGGAGAGAGAGAGAGAGAGTAAACACGATATACGTGGTTCACCCAATGTGGGCTACGTCCACGGGAAAGCAGCCACTCAATGGCTTTAATACTTCAAAACAAGAAGTAGTTTACAAAGGGATTATACCCTTAATGGAGCTCCCGCCTTGCTTCACTCTCACCACCTCACACTCACCTTGTTGCATCAACTTCACACTATGAAATGTATGTAGAAATGGCCTCCTTTTATAGGCCAAAAGTGCTACCCTCTCTCATGAGAGGCAGCCATGTGTAGCTGTCCTTGTGTGAATAAGTCCGAATTGGACCCTCCAATCCGCCCATGTGTGGCCGCCCTTGTGTAGACAAATCCGCTTTTGAATTCGGCCACCGGCCATTGACTTCCAACCACCGGCCACCGGCCAACCAACCGGTCGATTTCTGACCACTTTCCGACCGTCGTCCGGCCATAATATTCCGGCGAAAAGGAATATTTCGGCCAGTGATTTTGACTGTGAAAATTTTGCCCCTGAATTTTGACTGTGAAAATTTTGGTTTCCGGTGAGTGATTTTCCTTCACGCACCATGGCTTCTCCTCATAATGGGGGCCTTACAAATGTGCGCTTTTACCACAAAAAATTACAAGGGGTAAATCAGGCTCCATACTTAACAGAGTCGACGTCATCAACAAAAAGGAGAAGGCAAGTCATGCGCCGCCGACACCGAAACAAGAAAAGATGCTGAAGGCATGCCCCAACCGGGCCCCCCAAAATGACGAAGGCGCTACATCGACGCACTTGCTAAGCTCGCCATTCATCGACATCTCATCCACGACGCCCTCTTCAGTGAAATCCGTAGGTTATCATCATTTTTCCCAGTTTTCAAACCAAACCTTGTAAAAGTGCCAATTTGTAAATTATCACCTCTCTCTAGGTGATGGCCACAAAGGCCCACCTAGGAGTTTTCATTTTTAAAATCCCCAAGACAAAGCAAGGGTCAACCATCCAGGACCCACCACCTTGCTTTGTCTCCCGTGATCAGGACCCTAACCTAATCAGACTGTCCTAAACCTAAAGCAGCGAGCACCTATAAAATGGCACTGAGACATCACTATCAAGGGGAGATTGATAAGAGATTAGGGAGATCAGGGGGCGGCAATTTCATCAAAGGTGAGCACTTGGTAGTATTTTAGTGGGAGGGATTGGCAACACTTGCATCATGAGAGAGGGAATTTAGTGTAGCAGTATTGGGAATTTGCACTATGTAAAGAATCTATGTCTACATCTTGAATCCAATGGGCGCCACACACCCACTCATGGTAGCAAAGTCCACGTGTCTGTGAGTCACCTCTAGAGAACGCACTATTAGGCTTACTATCTCTCCCTCTATCTCTCTATCACCATGATAGGCACCTCCCCGAAAATTAAGGTTGCTGTAAATATTGAAAGAAAATACTTTTCCCTCACACCCTGAGGGTTTTCATCAGTGCTTCATTCTCTCTCTCTCTCTCTCTCTCTCTCTCTCTCTCTCTCTCACCCTCTCACCACACACCCCTCATCCCTTTCCCTATTTCACGTTGTCTCTCCCTGGCCGCTACTCTCTCTCCCTCACCCTCAACGTCAACTCCCTCTCTCTCCCTCACCCTTTGTGTTGGGACCATCCAGGTGGCTGCATAATAGTCTCTCTCTCTCTCTCTCTCTCTCTCTCTCTCTCTCTCTCTCTCTCTCTCTCTCTCTCTCTCTCTCTCGGTTCAAGCCCAAAGGCACAGGTGCAGCGAAGTCTCTCTCTCTCTCTCTTACACACACACACCCCCCCTAACACTCTCGCTACCAGCTCTCTTCCTCTCCCTCTCACTTTCTGTGTAGCCCATGCGGGCCGCCATGCGGGCAGAGAGTCGTTCTCTCTCTCTCTCTTATTCACACATGCACAAATGCACACACACACACACACACACACACACACACTTCCCAGCCACACATCCTCCCATCACCCACTGTCTATCCTCATCTCATGCTCTCTCACCATCTCTCTCCCCCTAGTTCTCTGTAGTCGGTGTAGAAACACCATTAAAGAAAAAATATATATATAGATATGTATGTATTCCTCCCAACACAATCACGTATACGAACACACACATTCACCTACACACATATACATACACATACCCCCTCATGTCACGCTCTCTCAGCATCTCTCTCCCGACTCAAAAATTGACCTCTCTCTCTTACCATACACAAACACATACACCCACACATTTGCACGCACTCACAAGCACATACACATACATACACAAGTACACGGCATGCACAGTTACACAATCAAACAACACAACATGCATATACACACACATGAAAGAAACAGAAAATCGATGGAGTCGACGTCATGAACAAAAAGGAGAAGGCCAAGTCGTGCGCCACCGACACCAAAACAAGAAAATATGCCGAAGGCATGCCCCAGCCGGGGCCCCCAAAATGAGGAAGGCGCTACATCGACGCACCAGCTAAGCTCGCCGTTCATCAACATCTCATCCACGACAACCTCTTCAGTGAAATCCGTAGGTTATCATCATTTTTCCCAGTTTTCAAACCAAATCTTGTAAAATTCCCAATTTGTAAATTATCACCTCTCTATAGGTGATGGCCAGAAAGGCCCACCTAGGAGTTTTCATTTTTAAAATCCCCAAGACAAAGAAAGGGTCAACCATCCAGGACCCATTGCCTTCCTTTGTCTCCCTTGATTAGGACCCGAACCTAATCAGACTGTCGTTGTTAACCCTCACGGCTCACGGACACCCCATCACCTACGACGGACGTGTATTATGTATTTGGTAGAGTCAGGTACCGGGCTTGTCGGACCAATAGGAAAAGGGTAAGAGTGATCGCCGATGAGAGGCGCACTCTAACTGGGACATTCAAGGGATTAGTTGGCTAAGCATGGGCGCCCAAGTGTGAATGGGGTGAGCTCATATAAAAGCCAACTAAACCTAATTTTTACTCATTCTCTCATTTGTGCAATAGAAGAGTGCTCTTGCTCCATCTCCATCTCCATCTTCTTCTTCTTTACCTCCTTGTGTGTGTGTGTGTGTGTGTGTGTGTGAGAGAGAGAGAGAGAGAGAGAGAGAGAGAGAGAGAGAGAGAGAGAGAGAGAGAGAGAGGGAGAGTGTGTGTGCGATCGAGCATTACGAAGGCACGACGACGGCGAAGCGGTTGAGCGCGGCACGACTGCAGCTTCTTCTTCATCGCGGCGAGGAATCCACCACGAAGGCGAGCGTAGAGCGGTGAGTGACACACCCTTTGCTTTCTTGAGCTTGCTAGTTTAGGCTTGTTGTGTGCTTGGAGCCATTTGTGACTCGCACACGGTGTATTGGCAAGTCCCTTGCTTCGACAGTGCAACAAGGAGCGCACATGTTTGGCGCCGGTGCCGGGGAAATGCCCTACACTAAGCTCGGTTAAGCACTTTACGCTTTTTTGTGGTGCAATTTCTATCATAGGAAAGGCAGGCAATGAGTGTGTGTAGTTGTGTGGAGATTTCTGTTTGTTCCGTTTTCTGGTTTGCACTGCACAGTTAGCATTTCTTGCATTTTTGCATTTTTTGCATTTTCTGGTTCTGTCAAGTTTCAATTTCTGCATTTTCTGTGTTAAATTTTCAATTTCTGCATTTTCTGCAAAAAAAAAAAAAAAGCTCCGAAAAATAAAAACGCGAGTGAGAGGGAGGTTAAATTTTCGAAAATAAAACACGTGAGTTATAAAAACGGACGGGTTGGTTTGTATAAAAGATAGATCGCGATCATTTCCCCAGGCCCAGGCCCAGGCCTCAGTTTTATGATATATACTAAACTCACTCTTATATATATACCCTACCTCCTCAAGAGGGAATGAGAGCATGTGGGACAAGTCCTCCACTCTCCTCCTTTCTCTTCCCACTTGCACCCTTAGACTTTCTAGTTTGGGCCTAGTTCCCTACTGGAAATTGACAGTTTTAGGGATTCCGAGGGCATAGAGTGACCAAACGGTGGGCTGTAAAGCAGAGCGCGTCCCTCCTAGCGATACGCTCGTTTCGAGCTATCACACGGCCCATTCCACGACACGCTCTAAAAAATATAGCAAAAAAACAAACAAAAAACACGCAAAAAACTAGTCACAAGGCCTCCTAGAGCAGCTTTTTGACACCTGAGGGTATCAAAAGCACATGCACTTACGCTCTGGGCGGGTGCTAGAACATGAGCATATTGAGGGTGCCTCTGTTCATACGGACACCCATTACCCATCCACGATAGGCTCTAGACCCTCAGCGGGGACACAAGGTAGCACCACCCAAGACCCTAAAATAGCCGCTAGTGATTCCTCCTCCGACTCAGAAATCATGGAAGCATACCCTACCCAAAACATTGAGAGAGAAGGCCATGCACCTCCCGAAGCTCTACAGCCTAGTACTAGTATGTTTAGCCGTTTCATGGAAACATTAGGTAGAGCTACTCGCTCGGAACCTGATGCAAATGAAGCACACGAACGGGGTGGGGAAGTGGACTCTCCTTTCACATTGCACGTGGACCCCACACCCCCAAAGAGTGTCCATGTGGATATCCTGCCAACTTCTTACCAAGAAGGCCCTGTTGAGCTACCTCCTTCAGAAGTTCCCTCTAGAGTACCGTTGGTGACAAGTAAAACCACGGGGAGCAACATTGCTTCTACCTCACAAGAAATCGTTAACACGTCGACTCTAGAAGGATTGTTCATTAATGATCATTGGACATACGACCTCCACACTGAGGTGTTGACGGATCTACACTCTGGCCACGCCTACCATGTAGGATGGATAGAGATTGTATAATCCACCTCTAGTGCTACGAGCATCGAAGATCAACAGAAAATGATCTGTAATGTTATCCATGGCATTATTCAATCAGAAAGGCAAAACCGAGGGGTAAATATACTCTCAACTGGCCCCATGAGATTTCTGGATACGAGCAAGGCTCAACAGCCTACTATATCACAAATGGAGACTCCTCTAATGAGTCCCATGGACCCATCTTACGTCATTTCACCTGGGGTCTCTATGCAATCTGAGCCTCCGAGCGACAACTTTAGCTTCCGTAACTTGGCTCAACCCTCTATTAAGGAAAACACAGTGCTCACTCCAGGGATAAGCCTGACAGAGAATGTACCGATGACATCTACGGTTAGCGCAGTGCCACTACCTAGTGTCGTAGTACCTAATATGGGGCCTCGACCATATGTGCCTCTAGCCCCTTATGCACACATGGCCCCCACACCTCCAATTGTACCACTTGTTCATGCCCCTCGAGTGCTGCTCCCTAGCCCTTATCCGGGTGGACCTATGCTCGGTTATGTTCCATATCCTGCATCATCCACACATATGCCAAGACCGGTACCCGTCCCTCTCCCACATATGATTCCAAGAGTACCTCCACCGGCCCTGCCTCCTCACATAGGTGACTTGGCAGCGTTTGCTCAAACCATAAGTCGATCTATCGCGGAAAATATGCGTCATGCATCTGATAGAGAGCCTAGAAGTAAGGCAGTACAAATTGCCAAACTCACGCAAAAATTCAATGGGGACGAAGATGCTAGAAAACACATTGAAGTGTTTGAACAAGTATGTGATTCCTTAGGGGAACGCAATGAACTACATAAGTGCAATGCCTTAAGCTTGACATTAAGTGGGAAGGCTGGAGATTGGTATAGAATGTTGAGATGTCGAGCTCTACACCTTGAGTTGGCATCCACTACGGGTCTTGGCCGCTTACGGCATTTACACACTGGCGCGTTAGGTGACCGACACGGAGGATCTCTGCCAGTGATTCTACAGTTGGACTACACTTATAGTGCCAGCCTAGTACGCTTCTAGCGAGTTCACACTTAGTGATCGCATGTACATATGCGCTATTTTTCAGCTTTAGCACTTAGTCATTTTGTACTCTCTTTTCTGTGAAGAAGAAGAAGAAGCTTTCCATCTCTGTGTGCTTTGTGCTTGTCTTGTGTAGCTCTCTTACATCCTCATTCTTTACATGGTATCAGAGCCTGGTGCAGGCAAGAGAGGCTAAGAGAGCAAGAGCATCACAATCCCTTCGTTCGCAATCCACGACAGGCCTCCAAAGTGCAGTATACAGAGATTTACTGTACAAGTACAGTGGTTGTATGTACGCTTGATTGTGGACACTCGTTGAGTGTAGAAAGCGTTACAGGTACCACGATAGCAGGTGCAGCAGATTTGCAGGTTTTTGCAGATTGCAGCTATTTTGTCTTACTGCTTCAAGATGTCTGACGGTTTCAGTTAGATTGTTACTGAGAAGCTTGAGAAAAATAACTACCTTGCATGGAAGTTCAGAATAACAAATTTCCTAAAAGGAAAAGGTTATTGGGACTATGTAGAAGGAGACAATGAAAAGGAACCAGAGATTCCCGAGGCAAATGCTACAGCAGAACAAAGGAAAGCTTTGAGGGACTGGCAACAAGGCGAGAGCAAAGTGATGTATTGGCTTTCTATGAGCATCACAGATGGCATGATGGGCTATCTACAGGATGCTGAAACCCCCGCCATTGCATGGAGAAACTTAGGCAGAGTGTTCGAGGTGAACACCAAGGCCAGGAAGCTTCAACTAAAGTCAGAGCTAAATCAGGTTAAGAGGAACAACCTCTCAATCAATGATTATGCCTTGAAGATCAAGAGTATCATTGAGGCTCTTGGATCTATTAAAGTCTCAGTGGAAGATGATGACATTTTTCGTGCATGCTTGGATGGTCTAGGAGATGAGTATGTACATTTCAGGTCTTCCATGAATACAAGAGACGACATCCCCGTGTTCCAAGATTTGATTTCTATGCTTATTCTTGAGGAGAAGAACCTTGACACATCTTCTTCTCATGGCAGAAATAATTCTGAACAGGCCTTCTATTCTAACTCCAACAGAGGTAGAGGTAGAGGTCGTGGTCGAGGCCCAAGGGGTTGCAGGGGCCAATTTCTGGAATGGCAATCAAATCAAAACAATACAGGTGGCAGGGGAAACCAGTCTCAAGGCAGGGGGAGTCAAAGAGGTCGTGGTGCAGGATCAAGCAGGCAGCAACATACTCCAGATAGTAGAGAATGTTGGACTTGTGGTGAAAGAGGTCACATGTCACGTGACTGTCCAAAGGGAAAAGCAAGTAGAAAGAGAGAACAGGGCAACTATGCATCTACTAGCAAAGATACAGATGACAGCAAAAACGAGCGCATGTTTGTTATGCAGCATGTAATGAATACAATGACTGCAGAGAATTCCACCCAAGATGATGTTTGGTATGTGGATTCCGGTGCCTCTAATCACATGACGTCTCGTGGAGAGTGGTTTAGAGATATGCGCAAACCAGATGTGTCAGGCTATGTGCAGACAGGAGATGACACAGCTCACCCCATTGCTCATGTAGGGGACATACCTCTAAATACGAAGAGTGGGAAATCAAAGTACTTAGCAGATGTACTTCATGTCCCAAACATTACAAAGAATCTTGTTTCTGTTGGACAAATGGTTGAGCAGGGTTTGCAGGTTCGCTTCAATCCAAATGGCTGTTATGTAGAAGATTTCCAGAATGGCTGTAAGCTGATCACAGAGGGAAAATGTGTGGGCAAAATGTTTACGCTGAATGTAGACATGCCTGAGGTAAAAGCTGCATTATTTGCACAGGGCACAGGTGTTGTGGCTGATGTTGACATTTGGCACAAACGCATTGGCCATGTCAATGAGCAGAGATTGCGCAGCATGCAATCAAAACAGATTGTAAAAGGGTTGCCCAAATTCAAGGTGGATGGTATGCATAAAGTGTGTGCAGCATGCCAGTTTGGAAAACAGTCAAAGGGCTCATTTCCACATGAGCGCAATGTATGTAAAAAGCCACTTGAGGTGGTGCACACAGATGT
This sequence comes from Adiantum capillus-veneris, assembly GCF_014529385.1. Taxonomy (NCBI): domain Eukaryota; kingdom Viridiplantae; phylum Streptophyta; class Polypodiopsida; order Polypodiales; family Pteridaceae; genus Adiantum; species Adiantum capillus-veneris. Next base: position 83,019,095 of record NC_140931.1, on the reverse strand, counting down.
TTGGGGTCCAACCGATACTGCAAGTATACATGGTTGCAGGTATTATGTCTCTTTCATTGATGACCATACAAGGAAAGTATGGGTCTACTTCATGCGTAACAAAAGTGAAGTGTTTGGTCACTTTCAAGACTTCAAAGTCATGATTGAGAAGGAGACAGATATGCAAATCAAGACATTGAGGTCAGATGGAGGGGGAGAGTACTTCTCCAATGATTTTTCAGATTTTCTGCGAATGCATGGTATACGCAGGCAGTTTACATGCAGATATACTCCACAACAGAATGGGGTCGCAGAAAGGAAAAATAGGCACATTGCAAAGGTTGCACGTGCATTGATGAATGAGAAGAACATGCCTCATCATTTCTGGGCTGAAGCCGTAAATATACAGCTGTGTACATTATGAACAGGACACCTACAGCTGCGGTGCATGATGTAACACACTGAGGAAAAGTTTACAGGTACAAAGCCTGATTTGGCACACTTGAAAGTGTTTGGCTGCATAACTTACGTGCATGTACCAGACGAGTTGCGTAGGAAATTGGATCCTAAAGCAGAGAAATGTATTCTTGTGGGATATTCCCTTGAAAAAAAGGGGTACAGGTGCTACAATCCTACTACACGAGAGTTATGAGTGAGCAGGGATGTAGTCTTTGATGAGATGAGCAACTGGTACAGTAATGCACATGGCACTATTGGGGCTGATGTAAAAGATGATGTGGTTGTACAAAATGTGAAGCCACAGTCACAGGTTTTGAGTGGACCACAAGAGTCCTATTCTCGTGGCTCTGTTGAGAAAACATGGAATGGTAGACTACGTACGCAGGTTACTCCACCAACAGGTACAGGGAATGTATCACGAAAAGGAAAGAAAAAGGTTGATCTTATGGTTGATGCATCATCAGGTTTTTCACATGTAGACATGGATTCAGATGGTTCTGAACAAAGTCTTGATGAGGAATTTGGAATTCCGGCTATCAGGACACCTGGTGTAAGGAAAGTACAAGAAGATGCTAGAGGGCAAAGGAGTGACCCAGGACCACGTAGATCTAATAGAGTCAGAAATCCAGTTCAAAAATTGACTTATGATGGGTATCTAGCACATCACCAAGCCTACATGGCTAAGGTGATACAGGATGTGGAGCCCACATGTTTTGAGGATGCAGTTGGAAATGTGCATTCGGATGATGCAATGAATGAAGAGATGGCTGCATTGGAAGCAAACGACACATGGGAGTTGGTGCCATTGCCAAGTGGCAAGAAAGCTATTGGCTGTAAATGGGTGTATAAAACCAAGCATAAGGCTGATGGTAACATTGAGCGTCACAAGGCAAGGCTGGTCGCAAAGGGTTATGCACAAACGTATGGCATAGACTATGAGGAGACCTTTGCTCCAGTGGCAAAGATGACAACTGTGAGAGCTGTCATAGCAGTGGCTGCATCTAGAGGATGGATTATGCATCAAATGGATGTAAAGAATGCCTTCTTGAATGGTGATTTGCAAGAGGAAGTGTATATGGATCAGCCACCTGGTTATGTCGATCCAGGTTACCCAGATTATGTATGCAGACTTCTCAAAGCTTTGTATGGTTTGAAGCAGGGCTCTAGAGCATGGTATGACAGGATTGCCAAGTATCTTGTCAGTATTGGTTTTAGGAGAGCTCATGCTGATCATTCACTCTATGTACGTGAGAGTTATGTGGGGATTGTGGTCATTACCATATATGTAGATGACCTTATTATTATGGGTGACAATGCTATGGAGATTGACCATGTGAAGGGTCTTCTCAAACAGGAGTTTGAAATGAAAGATTTGGGCGAGTTGCGCTACTTTCTTGGCATTGAGGTGATCAGGACTCCAGAGGGTGTATGGCTGTCACAGAGACAGTATGCTTTGGACATGTTATCAAAGTATGGTATGGCTGATTGTAAGCCAATTTCTATTCCCTTGGATGTGAATGCAAAGCTGAGTGCAGAGAAGGGTGATGTTGTTGAGGATGTCAACATGTACAGGAAGATTGTGGGTAGTCTAATCTACTTGACTATCACGAGGCCAGACTTGAGCTACACAGTAGGCTTGGAGAGTCAGTTCATGCAGCTTCCGAGGAAGCCACATTTGGATGGAGTACGACGCACACTTAGGTATGTGCAAGGTACTCTTGACTACGCATTGTTCTATGCAGCAGATGCACCATTAGCATTGTATGGGTATACAGATGCAGATTGGGCAGGTAGCATTGTTGATAGGAGATCTACGAGTGGCTTCATGTTCTCTTTTGGGAGTGCTGCTGTTACGTGGAGCAGCAAAAAGCAGCCTACGGTTGCTTTATCGAGCACAGAGGCCGAGTACAGAGGTGCAGCAGTTGCGGCGTGCGAGGTAGCTTGGCTACGCACATTACTTGAGGACTTGGGAGTGCAGGTGGACCAGCAGATTGTCATTCATTGTGACAACCTTAGCAACATGCAGTTGGCTAGGAACCCAGTGTTCCATGCCAGGACCAAACACATAGAGGTCCATTACCACTACGTTCGAGAGCGAGTATTGGCGGGCGACATCGACTTGGTCTACGTCAGCACAGAGGAGCAGATAGCGGATATCTTTACCAAGGCCCTCGGAGCTGAGAAGCTTCGACGTTTCCGGACTATGCTTGGACTCTGCGACATGCAGAGCTCGAGGGGGAGTGTTGAGATGTCGAGCTCTACACCTTGAGTTGGCATCCACTACGGGTCTTGGCCGCTTACGGCATTTACTCACTGGCGCGTTAGGTGACCGACACGGAGGATCTCTGCTAGTGATTCTACAGCTGGACTACACTTATAGTGCCAGCCTAGTACGCTTCTAGCGAGTTCACACTTAGTGATCGCATGTACATATGTGCTATTTTTCAGCTTTAGCACTTAGTCATTTTGTACTCTCTTTTCTGTGAAGAAGAAGAAGAAGCTTTCCATCTCTGTGTGCTTTGTGCTTGTCTTGTGTAGCTCTCTTACATCCTCATTCTTTACATAGAACCCTAAGGGTGGACGAGAAAACAATCTACCCTTCCCTTCGAAGGTTGTTTCTAAAGGAGTACATACGAGAAGGTGTGCTTTGGGGTGTAGCATCTCAGCTACAGAAGGCCGAACGTAAGGAAGGAGAGTCAGTTGGGGACTTCATTAGTCGTCTAAAGCACTTAAACTCTCGCTGCCCTGTAAATGAGCGCTTCAACAATAACCAACTACTTGATCGATTCATCCGAGGGTTGAGGAATGAAGGAATCTATAATGGACTAGTGATTAGAGGTATCACAACCTGGGAAGATGTCACTGCCAATGCAATCCAATTAGAGGACAACTTGATGATAGCAGGCATGAGGGTGTCTACTGACACGAGATCCACTAGCTCACAAGCCATTGAGTATGAACCCATGACTGCAAAGCCCATTGCCAATGAGCCAAAGGTATTTGAGACATTCTTGACAGACCTCACCAAGGCAATCCAAGAGTCTCTTAAGGATAATCGACCCCTCAAAATAGTCACATGTATCCAAAAAGGGAGCAACAATGGTGTTCCATTTGCTTGGGTCCACATAGCACTAGTGAGTGCCCTACGTTTAGAGTAAAATTTAATGGAACTTGCAACGCATGTGGTAGGTATGGTCACCAAGCTAAGGATTGTTTAATGATCAAACGTATGATGGCAAATAGACCACCTGTAGCCTGGACGGATGCACCTCGAGCTCCTGTATTGATGACTGCTCCACCTATTGAGCAACTACCGCAACACATGGTCCCTAGATCTCAAAATGTTGTACAAGCTACACCGCTACCACCTCCTGTGCTAGGACCGCAGCCCCCGCATCCAAGAGTCGCCCCTATGAACCAAGTGGGTTGCGAGCCATCAAATGCTTATGCAGATGGTTGTGAGGAGGAAATAGACACTAGTATTGCCTACGGACTTGATACATTGGAAGAGTGTCCTATATACTACATGGAAGATTGTTGGGGGCAAGTCAAGCCGATTTATCAAGCTGCTGCTCTCGGATCCAGAGGTCAAAATATCAACACCCAGGCTAGGAGGCCACCTCTTCAATGCTACGAGTGTGGTGGACCACATCGGGCAACGGAGTGCCCTATTAGGCTGCAAGAGAATGCTGCACAGATGCAAATGAATCAAGGAAGCACGTCTGCAATGCCAATACTCACATGTAATCGTTGTGGCATAGATCACTTGATTGCCCAATGCCCCTATAACCCAAATGCGCCTAAAATCACACCCCTAAATTTGGTCGAAATTGCTAGTGTGACATCGCCAATACCACCCGTCGCACCCGCTTATGCGATTACACGGTCCATGCTTCAGGGGCCAGGCCATATCCTCGAAGAGAGAGATACTGCGTCAGTTATCCAAGCAAAGAAAAAGAAGACACGAAGGAAGAGGTCGCAGAATACGGGAAATTCAAAGCCAAGTTCCAAAACAAACATAGGAACAGGAGATGACCCCGTGTATATGAATGACCTCGAGGATGATTCAGATTCAATCGAGACAATGGAGACTAGAATCAATACCACAAAGGGAAAGACCGACAAAGAAAACCGTAACATGGAACCAAATGAAAACCGAATAAGAGAAAACCATAAAGAGCCTTTGAAAACACCACAAGTGTTTCCAAATCCAATCCAAGACCCCCAAGATAAACCGCAGGGGCAAAAAGGGAAGAATCGTAAAAAGAAGATTGGGACGTACCCAAACCCAGTAGACGAGATTGAGCGGGTGAAACATCTAAGAGGTTTAGTGGAGGAGACTCAAAGGAAACTAGAACCAGAACCCATGCATGTCAAAATTCATGACACAGTGTTTCCCATGCAAGTTCATCCACCCCACATGAACCATAGACCGTTAGCCATATCTAGTATCATCCAAGAAGGGAGTGAGGACGGGACATCAGAAAGTGAGCATACACCCTTCTTGTTGGAAAGGATGTTTAACAAAGGAATACCTGATCCCATTGAGGAATATGAGATTCCATCCTCACCAGTTCCTAGTCAAGGACCTACACCCTGCGAAATGCCAATGAATGTTGCCAAACTAGTGGACTTCATGTCTTCTGAGGTCCGAACCACGATCATAGCAAAGCTGTATGGAGATCCTGAGTTATTCCTTGCACTTCGAGCATTCCTTAGCGGAGAGCTACAAACGGGATTACCGCAGTTTTCGCAACCAAATAGGCCTGACTCGATTATGATTGATGAGGAAAATCATGTGCAATCGCTTGACTTAGATGGACACGAGTCTGTGATCGAGGTACCCATTAACGAATTAGGGCAGTATTTTGAAGGCAACGAGTCTAATGCGACCCTACCCATCACTACCAAGGGATTAACTATAAAGGGAATTCTTGATGGTGGTACGGGAGTTAGCATCGTTACAAAAGATTGTTGGGAATCCATGGGAAAACCCCGCCTCAGTGTTACTAACATTGTGGTAAAGATGGCAAATGGTACCATAGCCAAACCTATGGGGATGCTCAAGGATCATAAGATCAAAGTTCTAGGACACAAGGTACGACATACGTTCATTGTAATGGATTTCTCTAAACACCTTATGTCATATGAAATGATTTTAGGACGACCATTCATGAGGGAAGCACAAATGGTTCACGATTGGTCTAAAAATCATGTCTATTTGCAATTCCAAGACTCTGTCCTTAGAGTGGATTTGGTGACTGGTAAGGTACACCCCTTAGGGAGTAAAACCATTATTGATCATCGCTCTGACACCACAGTTCACTCGGCCCCACTACAATATTGTTACACTTGTAAGAAGGATACAGACATTGGCCAAGATTCTCCTTATATGGATATCCTACCTGGGATGACTGAGTCGGACAATGTGGATTGGGTCCACCTAGCATCAACCATAGACACTGGGGAAATAGGGGGACAACCTAGGTAACACCTGAGGGGGATGAAATGCCTGAACCCTTAAATATGCTACAAGCAATGCATATCGCTTCCGACAAGACTCATCCTAATGTAACGAAGAAAACATACAAGTGGGTCCCTAAAGCTTCCTTAGTGACCATTGCTAGTGCTAAAAAACAGAAGCCTTGTAAGAAACATACCACTCGCTCCAAGAAAAGTAAGAAAATATTGCGATGGATCCCTAAACGACTATTGGAAGCCCAAGGCTACTATCAAGGAAATGATCAAATCTGGGTGCCAAAACCCCGGGGGATTCACCACTTATAATAAGGACACGTCACCTGCGTGCACCAAATTTCCCTTTTTTACCCCTATATATGGGACCATCCTTTGTAAAATGCACCTTTTCTCCCCTTTATAACCCCCCTATTGTACACTCATGTGATACCATACGGTAAGACTTAGTGAATCCCTTGGGGCCAAAACGTAGATTGTGCTCTTACCTATCACCTGACCCAAGTGAGCCCAATCCCGTAGCTCCAAAACGAATCAATGATCGTGGAAAGGGAAAGATCACAGAATGCTACACACCTAGTCCAGAGCTAGTTTGGGTACCAAAGAAAGAACGATTTGTTCCACCTAGCTCAGGAAGGGGGGAGTCCCATGAAGCTTCTAGCTCCTCATGTAATACATCCATAGAGGTAAAAGCTTCTACACAGCCTCCATCTATAGTAGTGGACCTCCATGAAGCTACCAAAGAATCCACACCTCCCAGTGTTCAAGAATCACCTGATGAACCACTTCAAGTTCGATCCTGGGAGAGTACCTTACCACCCTTGCAACTTGACGAGGCACCTAGGGTAATAGAAAACTACTGGCAAAAATCCTCACCTATTACCAACTGGAACAATTGGTTTCAAAGGGTGACAAGCTCATTTCAAATGGTATGATCTACCCAAGGAAGGGGGGAGTGTTTGCTGACTGTCATCATTCACTTGCTTCCCTCTCAACCTTTTTCCCTGACCTCTTAATCTCCCAATCTTAGGGAATGTACATATAAAGCTTTATACTCACAAAAAAAAAACAAAAAAAACAAAAAAAACAAAAAATAAAGAGCAAGAGCAATTAGCAAACGAGTATGCACATTTAAAGTCAAAACATTGACTCAGACCTACACATGTCACATCTGGTACAGTGAAACAGAAACCTATGCCATAAAACACCTTTGATCCTCATCACTTGAGTGATGGAGGGTAGGTAAGATTAGTACGATAGGAGTGTTTCTGTTTTAGAGTTGAGAGATTAGCGAAGTTCTCTTTTCCCACTAATGTGCCTCCTGGAGGTATTCCTTTTGTTTCCTAGTGTGTACAGGAGCGTGTTGCTATTGATAGGATTTGGACATTCATGGAACCTTTCTCTCGTTCACACTTCAAATCAAGCGCGACCATCGACACAAATAGGTGTTTCTTGTCCATTAGCATTGCCCCTTATCTTTTTGCATCCATGTTTGTCTGCTTTGATTGTGATTGGTAGCCTAATATTCAATGCATTTGCTTACTATCAAACATTTAATTCAATGTAATGTTTTGTCATAATCACTTGTCTAGGTGTAAAAATCAAGCAGTCCGACTAAGCTAGTTTGACCAAGCTAGGTATTAGAAATCTTCTCTTAATACCATGGGGAATGCCTTCCTAATAAGCAATGGTTACTTAGGTTCTTAATCCGATTTAGGCAGCATTGTATGAAATGTACTAGGGCTTTCTAGTGGGCTTAACCCTATTGACCTTTAGCTTAAGTATTATAAAGGAAGTTTACTAATGTGATGAGCCTGGGGAGGGTAACGGTGTTTATGACCCCCCAAAAGTTACAAAATTAAAATGTTGAAAATGAACAAACAAAAAATCAAAGTGCCACAATGTAAAATTTTAAGCTGGAAGAGAAATCCCTGCTTAAATTGGTACTTCACTCACATGTATCGCCTATGGTACTAGAGCCCTAGAGGTTCCCAGTGTGGGCGCTTTTCCTTGAAAAGCAAAAAACCCAAGGCATACAAAATAAGCACACAAATCATAATTGAATCAATGTGAAAAGACTTTGGGGGGTCAAAGGAAAGGTAATCAGTCAGGCGATGATTTCATGAGAAATTCCTTTTATGATAGCTTAACTACAAGGTTTTCTAGGTATAGCCTCTAGTCAGCCCTCGAACATGAATACTTGGCTCTCGCGATAAAACAACTTAATTGACCACTGAAAATTAAGAAGCTTAACCATGATATTAATATTCGATCTCTAGTGCCTTTCGACCGTCAAATTAGCGACCCCAGACTTGTTTAATTTTTTACCTTTACATCTGTTTATGCATTTGATTACATTGCAATTTAATGTTCATTGCTAACAAATTGTTTGAAATTATTTTACCAATCAATTTGTCTGTCTATTGCATATGATTTTTAATTGTATATGAGAATGCAATTACTGTGGCAATGTTGTTTGATTTTGCAGTGATTGAAGAAGACTACGCACATCCATGTCGACTGCTCTCCCATCTTGACGAACGAGCTTCAACTGGATAGCTTCCGAGGACGGAATCTAGATCAGGAAGGGGGGCATGTTAACCCTCACGGCTCACGGACACCCCATCACCTACGACGGACGTGTATTATGTATTTGGTAGAGTCAGGTACCGGGCTTGTCGGACCAATAGGAAAAGGGTAAGAGTGATCGCCGATGAGAGGCGCACTCTAACTGGGACATTCAAGGGATTAGTTGGCTAAGCATGGGCACCCAAGTGTGAATGGGGTGAGCTCATATAAAAGCCAACTAAACCTAATTTTTACTCATTCTCTCATTTGTGCAATAGAAGAGTGCTCTTGCTCCATCTCCATCTCCATCTTCTTCTTCTTCACCTCCTTGTGTGTGTGTGTGTGTGTGTGTGTGTGAGAGAGAGAGAGAGAGAGAGGGAGAGTGTGTGTGCGATCGAGCATTACAAAGGCACGACGGCGGCGAAGCGGTTGAGCGTGGCACGACTACAGCTTCTTCTTCATCGCGGTGAGGAATCCACCACGAAGGCGAGTGTAGAGCGGTGAGTGACACACCCTTTGCTTTCTTGAGCTTGCTAGTTTAGGCTTGTTGTGTGCTTGGAGCCATTTGTGGCTCGCACACGATGTATTGGCAAGTCCCTTGCTTCGACAGTGCGGCAAGGAGCGCACAGTCGTAAACCTAAAGCAGCGAGCACCTTATAAAAGGCATTGAGACGTCACTATCAAGGGGAGATTGACAAGAGATTAGGGAGATTAAAGGGAGGTAATTTCATCAAATGTGAGCACTTGGTAGTATTTTGGTGGGAGGGATTGGAAACACTTGCATCACGACAGAGGGAATTTAGTGTAGCAGTTTTGGGAATTTGCACTATGTAAAGAAGCTATGTCTACATCTTGAATCCAATGGTCGCCACACGCCCACTCATGCTAGCAAATTCCACGTGTCGGTGAGTCACCTCTAGAGAACGCACTATTAGGCTCACTATCTCTCTCTCTATCTCTCTATCACCATGATAGGCGCCTCGCCGAAAATAAGGTTGCTGTAAATATTGCAAGAAAATAGTTTTCCCTCACACCCCGAGGTTTTCATCACCTGCGTCATTCTCTCTCTCTCTCTCTCTCTCTCTCTCTCTCTCTCTCTCTCTCTTTCTCTTGGTGTGTGTAGAGTTTGTGATATTTCCAATCACCATTGTCCGCGTCCTAGACGCCCAAAGCTAGGTGGTGCCCCCTTTTCCCTTCACTATGACCGGCTTGGCGTGCATCAGATCTTGGCCTTTGCAGGCCGTCAGGGTCCATGTTGCGCTTTGCACTCGACATTTTTTGCCCCCACAGAGGAGGGCTTCTTGGAAACCTCCAGTTTACATTGCTAAAGACAACACACATCATGAACCATGGACGAATGGCTGAAAGAAATATCTAGCTAGAGAACGGAGGAGGAGGAGACTAGAGAAGCAATGACTGCCTTCATCGATATGCTGCTCCTAGAATATACCGTTGTAAACATCCAAGAGGTAAATTCCCCATCTCATAGTGCTCGTGCTAACCACAAATTGAGAGCATTAGGTGGGAAGGCTATGAAGTGCCATCACTTCTGTCAAACAAAGCATTCTGTCAATGAGTGCCGACAGAGGAAGTGAAGAAAGAACGGTGAGTTTTGCTTTTGAAAATCGTAGCACACTCATGACAGTCAGATTTTTTGTAGCACAAAGAATTTTCTCTCTAATGGTCCGAGAGGAGTCGTCAACTACATCAACCACAAAGTCTAAACCAGAAAGCCTAAAGCATTTGGTGGACACAAGTGGGCCTACGCTCTCTCTAGGCCTAGATAATTCAAATGAAGTTCGGCCACTCAAGCGTCTCCGCTGCATGCAAAATGCAAAATGGAAAGCCGATTGAGGTAGAATCTTCTCGCCCAATCTGTTTTGAACCTAATGTGAAGGATTGTGTGGACCTCTACAAGAGGTAGAGGCATGTGGTGAAGGTGTCACCTGGTCAGCACCTGAGGTACTCAACACTAAGTAATCAGCTCCCTACACCCGACATGGATAATAACAATAGGCCAGAAGTCTTTCCTTTCCGTTTCTTGCAACACATGCATGTAAACATATATATTGATAGGAAGATATTCTACCAACAAAAGATTGTTTTCCTTTTCGGAACAAAAATGCTTGATGAAATCCTAAGATCCCTACATCCCATCATCTTTCCCCTTCTGGATTACTATCACTCTTTTGATGCAAGCATCTTTATTTTGTTCTAGCTTTGTGATCCATTTTTATTATGTTTTAAACCTATCCACCCAACCCTGTAAAAAACCGCTATGAGCCGCTTATGTCATAAAAAAGTTTGTAATTTCTTGAGTTACTACCATGGCAAGTGTCTCTTTTCCCACATTCAGTGGAAAGAAGGGAAAAGACATCACCACCGACTTTCTGGATGACTTCGACATTGCTTGTGCGGTTTCCAACAAGGATGACGATGCCTCACGGCTATGAATTTTTCCTCTACTAATGAAAGTAGAGACCAAGTCCTGGTACAATTCTTTGCCCCAAGCTACCAAAAATGCATGGGATGTACTATGTGCTGCCTTTGTGAAGAGGTTTGGTGGAGGAACAACCGCATAAAAGTTATGGCAGCTGTTGTCGGATTTAAAGCAGGGAAGTCGGCTAGAGTATGCCACTTACGAATCCAAGTTTGTGGATTTGTGGGAGTGATAGGTTGCTTCACTGGAGGAAGGTGAAGGAGCGCCTAATTTCCTGAAGAAGGACCGTTTCATTGCTGGCATGTGGACGCCGCTTAAAGAGAAGGTGAAGGGGAGGTTCCCTGCAATGTATGAGTTGGCACTGGAAGTAGCCCGCCTTAAAGACAAGAAGCTGCGCATGCAAGCAAGAGTCAACGAGTCAGAGGAATTGAGTGCAGTCCGACTAACCCCAGTGACTGCAACAGCCGTTCATAGAACCCAACCACAGGAGGCATCAGAAGAGCAGCAAGACCTGTTGAGTCGCATCACTACTCAGCTTGAAAGTTTATCCGTGCATCTGGTGCAGCAAGGGCATGCACCTGTCAGAAATCCAGAGCAAGGGAGAGGACAATGAAGGCAAAACCAGGAGTACCACTGCTACAACTGCAGGGAAGACGGCCGTGGCATATATTACTGCCCACATCCAAGAAGGCAGAACTTCAATAGAGGAGGAAGGCAGAATCAGATTTCTCCGCCAAGGGCGAGACCACCGCCGCCTGGACAACCAATCCCACCTGTTCAAATCCCACCACCAGCCGTGCAACCACAGCTAGTCCCACTAGTTCAAGTCCTACAGCCATCGATGCAACCACCACCACATTCACCAGTTACACTCATCCTACGCCCACGACCAATTGGTACCCACACACCAAGTGTTATTGGTCTTGCAAAAGAGGTCAAGATGAAGATAATAGAAGAAGGATAAAGCAAGAAGTCTGTTCAAAGGACTGAAGCAGTGGAACAAGAGGTTAAAGAATCAAAAGATGCTGCTTTAGTAAGGGAGGTAAGTGAAGAAAATCATGTTACACATGTTAGTACATCTCTAACCTTGGATGAAATAGGCACCAAAGAAATCAATCAACAACCTTGGGCAGTAAGGGTAAGAAGGTGTAAAGTGTTGATCAAGCCTTGTCAAATTAAGAGGAATGCAAAGAGCATGGAAGGTACAAGAGAAGAGGAAGACCAGCCTGCTAGCAAGGCTTTGCAGAAGATGGACAACATATCAAGAAAAGGGGAGGGCTTTGAAAACAGAATCCTGTGCACCAGCATGGACCAAGAACAGTGTAGCAAGTTAAAGGAATCTTGCATCAAGGAAGTTTCACCAGAGGACCATGACAAAGAGGTAAGTATGAATGAAGGTTTGGAGCTGGATATTGTTCCAAGGGCTTGGCAGCCGAGCAAGACTTTATTGTGTAGTGTCATAGACTTAGAGATGGGTAATGCCTCCAGTTTATGTGAGGGTGTTCAGAGTAATTTTGATGATCAACATGTTTCCAACCTTTTAAGGATGTTCCATACTCCTCTACCACGCAGCATCGTGTTTGCATGGGATACATCAGACCTATGGCTATGGTTAACCGCTAGAACATATAGAGGTAAGATCGGCATGGAGAAAAAAGTTAAGGAGCCATGGATAGACAAATGGCTGATAGGGTGCAAGAATGAAGGCCTCATCCCCAGCTCGATGCAATTTTTTGCAAATAGTGCATCCTCTCTATGGAGAGAGATAACTCGATTACACTTGTATTTAAGCCGCAAGGTAGGTGGCTTATTATCAACATCAGAAAAGACAACTGACATGTTTGAGCACACCCAAGAGAAGCATGATATGCTTGTAGGCTTTTCCAGCCGTGGTAGTAAGCAAGGTTCTGAAGACAACTGGAGCTCACCACACCAACAAGGCGGCCATATATGGTGGATTCTTGGCACACTCTTGAGAATCATAATCTTCACTGCTTGAAGCCATGGGCTTCCCATTTAATCAACCCACACTATTACAAGGAACAGACTGGACCTGTTGCAGATTCATGAATATCCCAGAAATCTCACTAATGGGCAAATGGAATGGCTAGTTGAGAAGGCAACTCGATATCGACTCCTACAAATTAACTTAAGAAGAATCAAAGTCGGGGCTAGAGGCATGAATGCATCTAGACAAAAGGGGAGGGACAATGATAGCCTCTTTTTGGAAATCAAGGAAAAAAAAGAAAAAAGATTATCTTTCCTCTACCCAAAGACTTGGTGACACCATCGGAGGGCTCGGCAATGCCTTGGTCAACCTCACGGCCCTAGATTTTATTGGCATGGCCTCGTCACACGCCCCCCTCACTTGGCATGCCTTATCATCCTCATGGCTTGGCTTGTCAACCCCCTTCTACAAAAGCTTCACGCACATCCACCCCACCAACTCACTCTTGCCTTATCTCCCATCACCCGCTCTCTCAGCATCCCTCTCCCACTCAGTCTCACTCCCTCCCTCTCTGGCTCTCTTTTTGATCGAGCCCATAGGGTGCAAGGGAGTATATCTCTCTCTCTTAGCACACACATACTCTCATCCCTCTCTCTCTCTCTCTCTCTCTCTCTCTCTCTCTCTCTCTCTCTCTCTCCCTCCCTCCCTCTCTCTCTCTCTCTCTCTCTCTCTCTCTCTCTCTCTCTCTCTCTCTCTCTCTCTCTAGTCCAAAACCTCTCTCTCTCCCTGATTTAGCCCCAGTGCCACCTTCTCCCTCTCTCATTCTCAGCCCACACTCTCTCTCCCTAATCCACTTCTTCTCTCTCTCATCTCTCGCTCACAACTCGCTCTCTCTCTAGCTCTTGTCGACGGCCCACATGGCGTAGGGCTCTGCCGTTCTCTTTCTCTATCTACCTTGATGCCTACATACAACGAGGCATCTCTCTCTCTCTCATCTACACACACACACACACACACACACACACACACACACACACACACACACACACACACACACACACACACACACACACACACACACACACACACACACACACACATACACACACACACACACACACTCAACCTTACCTTCTCCCTCCCATGGCCCGCTACTTCCTCTCCCTCTCCCCCAACCCATTGACTCTCTCCCCTCCTCTTGTTTCTTGAGATGGCATGCAACCCATCCGGTCATAGAGGATAATATCCCTCTCTCTCTCTCACCCAGACACCCCTCATCTCTTTCCCCATCTCACACTCTCTCTCCATGGCCACTACTCTCTCTCTCCCTCACCCTCAACATCAACTCCCTCTCTTTCCCTCGCTCTTTGTGTTGGGATGGCTCAGGCAACTGCATAATATTCTCTCTCTCTCTCTCTCTCTCTCTCTCTCTCTCTCTCTCTCTCTCTCTCTCTCTCTCTCTCTCTCTCATAATCCAACACCCCCTACCCTTAACCCACCTCATTGACAAACCCCACCCCCTTCCCTTGCTCTCTGTTGGCCATGCGCTGGCTGTAGCTCTCTCTCTCTCTCTCTTTCTTGCTCTTGCTCCCGATTCAAGCCCAAAGGCGCAGGTGTACCGATTTGTTCTCTCTCTCTCTCTCTCTCTCTCTCTCTCTCTCTCTCTCTCTCTCTCTCTCTCTCTCTCTCTCTCATACACACACACGCTCCCCCTCACACTTTCGCTACCAGATCTCTCCCTCTCCTTCTCACTTCCTGTGTAGCCCATGCGGGCCACCATGCAGGCATAGAGCCGTTCTCTCTCTCTCTCTCTCTCTCTCTCTCTCTCTCTCTCTCTCTCTCTCTCTCTCTCTTATTCACACACGCACACACATACACACACACACACTCCCCAGCCACACATCCCCCCATCACCCGCTCTCTATCCTCATCTCACGCTCTCTCACCATCTCTCTCTCTCTCTCTCTCTCTCTCCCTAGCTCTTTGCAGTCAGTGTAGAAACACCATTAAAGAAAAGAAAAAGATATATATATATATATATATATAAATAACTATGTATTTGTTCGTTCCCACACGCACACACTTATGTATACAAACACACACATTCACCTACACACATATACACACACATACCCCCTCATCTCACGCTCTCTCACCATCTCTCTCCCTACTCAATAATTGACCTCTCTCTCCTAACATACACAAACACATACACCCACACATTTACACGCACTCACAAGCACATACACATACATACACAAGTACACGGCATGCGCACCCACACAATAAAACAACACAACAGACATATACGCACACATCAAAGAAAAAGAAAACCAAAGGAGTCAACGTTATCAACAAAAAGAAGAAGGCCAAGTCGTGCGCCACTGACCCCGAAACTAGAAAAGACACCGAAGGCATGACCCAGCCGGCCCCGAACATGACAAAGGTGCTACATCACCGGCATCTCAGCCATGACCCTCTTCAATGAAATCCGTAGGTTATAATCTTTTTTTCCAATTTTCAAACCAAATCTTTAAAAATCCCAATTTGTAAATTATCACCTCTGTCTAGGTGATTGTTTTAGGGCAAAACTACTCCCCTGCTCATACTCACGAGCACGACACAGACAACATACTTATCATCCGATGACACGACTAACCTGTAGGTGCACGTAGGCAATCTTGTTAGCTTGTCAGGCTGAGACCAATCTACACATATGCACTTTTATGATGCATCAATCTCTAACCCTGATAGATTGCAACCCACTCTATCCCTTAATGCTCACAACACAGTTTACACGTCCAATGAGCTCGGAATCGCATCAAAATTACTAGGCACCATCCTCTCACTAGGACATACTTACCTATAAGTCTGATCTCACCAGATTAGAACCCTAGGTATCTCGAATACTGTCGCGATAGACCAATAGGTCATAATCCAAAAGTGGGTGAAACTAAAGTTTAGCAGTATCTATGTGTAGCTAATCTCTTTCTCATTCCATGAAGCACTTGATTATGAAAACAGACACCGTTTGTGCTACTTACAAGCAAAACAAGCTCGAGGAAGAATCGATCGCGATCAACTCAGAACGGTGAATGCGTGGCGTGGGCGCGTAGCTCTCGGAGAGACTACCGCGATGGTGTGGTCGCGTCATGAATCCGGTGAGGGAGAAGCGCGTAGCGAAGAGGATAAGACACACTCACTCTCTCACTCTCTCTCTCTGTCTCTCTCAGACTCGTACGACACAGGATTAATTCAAAAAAATGTTATTCCAATTTGGTTCTAAGATGACTTTTATACTTTAGTCACCTTAGCTCAAAAATGTACATGGGGTTCTCTTGCTCATGATTACAAAGTGGGAATAAATCTGAGTCCGCTCCCGACTTAACAAAGGCTCCTGACCTTAAATACATAAGAATGAAAGTTTTGTTGCAAAGTTAAAGCTTACCTGAACTCCTTCTTCCTGTATAGCTTTGTGATGACCTCCTTTTGGGATCTACACAAGGATGGTTAGTCTGTTCACAAGTGTTTTCCCTGAATTACCAAAAATCTTTCAAGTATATACAGCAACCACTTAGTCAGTCTTCTGGTGGTCCAATTTCAATTATGAAATGATGGTTGGGACTCTGTATATAGAGAGTATGTCCTAGCAGTATAGTCACAAATTGCAAAAAGTGTCTGATTCACAACTTCCTTAGTCTATCGCGATAGACTGACATTTTTCTCTGGCACAAGTCAATTCAAAATTGTGACTTAACCCTTGAGTTCCAGTTACCCTCTAAAGCCTATCCCCCAAGTTTTGTGAAGTTTGGACACTTGGGTTGGGTTTTGGTCCCATTTTAGTATTTCAGTCGGAGCTTGATTCTCTATCTGACCCTCAGCTTGACCTTCAGTGATCTAAATGCCTTGAATTTTGGTGTGTCTGCTATTTAGGCCCTGATAAAGCTCTCCCTAGGGGAAATTTGAAAGAAAAGTTCCCCAACAGAAATTTCCTTGGTCTATCGCGATAGACTGGGCTCTTTCTCCATTTTCAGCTTTTCTCCAAATTTTTCTCCACAGTTGGTTTAGCCTCCCCTTGTGTAGTGCATTGACCAATTTTGGCACTGTTTGGACATTTGGTCAAAGACTTCTTGCCTTGTCTCTGAATTCAGATTTCAAACACCAGTGTTGAAGTTTTGGGGTCAAAATTGGTGTTCAAATTCACTCAATTTTTGTGAGTACCCTTGTATTGATGTGTTAAGCTTGTGGTATAAGGGTTTTTTGCTTGTTGCTAGACAAACACCACCTTCACTAGTCTATCGCGATAGACCAAGTAGTGAGCAATGGGGACTTAAATTTTTTGTCTGTTTTTGCATAGTCTTGTTCCCCGTGTCCATATAAGTTTATCCCCCAAGTTTTGTGAAGTTTGGATTTATTTTGACCTCAAACTCAAGCACTTCACAAATTTCACTTTTCTCTGACAATTCACAACTCCATTGCACTTGAAGTGATGCAAATTTGATGACATTGCATCTTAAACTTGTGCAGATCAGTCATACCTCATGAAACAGTCAGTTTACCCTTGGCTAATGGTTATATCGCATCTTGGTCCCTTTAGGTTCACTTAGTGTTTCCTTATGACAATCACCTGTTTCTTTTTTTTGTTGGTTTTGGTCGCAGTTTTTATGTTTTCTCGAGTGTTGGATCATAAATTTCAATGTCGACTCTTTTCACCCCTTTCAAGGGTATATGGGGTGAGTTTTGCTTTCAAGGCAAGAAAACAGCCTTATTGTTTCTTCTTTTTGTTTGTTTTCTGCGGTTTTACACCGTTTTTCTACTCTCTTTCTTCACAAGTATAACAAGCACTAAAAACCAAAAACCATCACTCCACATTATCCTACCTAAATAAATCTAACTAGTCGCAGACCCTTGGCAAGACACAGGCTTCCTGGCTATCCACTAGACCTCAGGATACTCCATCCTGGATCTTGTTCTAAAAGTTTAAGCTCTCTCTAGTCAAAACTAAAGCAAGCTAACCATCACACGAGTGACGTAGATCTCCCTACTTAAGGTCTTGTGTCCCCTGCAGCGGCGCCAATGTTTTAGGGAAAAACTACTCCCCTATTCATACTCACGAGCATGACACAGACAACATACTTATCATCCGATGACACGACTAACCCATAGGTGCACGTAGGCAATCTCGTTAGCTTGTCAGGCTGAGACCAATCTACACATACGCACTTTTATGATGCATCAATCACTAACCCTGATAGATTGCAACCCACTCTATCCCTTAACGCTCACAACACAGTTTACACGTCCAATGAGCTTGGAATCGCATCAAAATTAGTAGGCACCATCCTCTCACTAGGACATACTTACCTATAAGTCTAATCTCACTAGATTAGAACCCTAGGTATCTCGAATACTGTCGCGATAGACCAACAGGTCATTATCCAAAAGTGGGCAAAACTTAAGTTTATCAGTATCTATGTGTATGTAATCTCTTTCTCATTCCATGAAGCACTTGATTATTGAAAACAGACACCGTTTGTGCTACTTACAAGCAAAACAAGATTGAGGAATAATCGATCGCGATCAACTCGAAACGGCGAATGAGTGGCGTGGGTGCATAGCTCTTGGAGAGACTACCGCGATGGTGTGGTCGCGTCGTGAATCCGGTGAGGGAGAAGCAGGTAGCGAAGAGGATAAGACACTCTCTCTCTCTCTCTCTCTCTCTCTCTCTCTCTCTCTCTCTCTCTCAGACTCGTACGACACAGGATTAATTCAAAAAAATGTTTTTCCAAAATGGTTCTAAGGTGACTTTTATACTTTAGTCACCTTAGCTCAAAAGTGTACATGGGGTTCTCTTGCTCATGATTACAAAGTGGGAATAAATCTGAGTCCTGACTAACTGACTAATATTTACATAATCCAGATGAATGGATCAAAATGATAAAACGTCTTTGACATAAAAAATGGAATTTGATATGCTTTACAAGATGGGCTCATTACAATAGTTGGACCAATGGGGCTCCAACAGTGATGGCTACAAAGGCGCACCTATGAGTTTTCATTTTTAAAATCTCCAAGACAAAGCAAGGGTCAACCATCCAGGACCCACCGCCTTGCTTTGTCTCCCTTGATTAGGACCCTAACCTAATCAGACTGCCCTAAGCCTAAAGCAGCCAACACCTATAAAAAGGCACTGAGAGGTCACTATCAAGGGGAGATTGACAAGAGATTAGGGAGATTGGGGGGTGGAAATTTCATTAGAGGTGAGCACTCGAGACCTCAAGGCGGTTATATCTCTCTCTCAACCAAGAGGAGGAGCAAGGAACTCCAAGCAAGGCTCTTGAGTGAGGGGCTCGGACGACCAAGGAAGGAGCAAGGAGTATTGCAAGAGGGGGTAATGAGGATAAGTAGAAGAGGGGAGGAACAAAGGGAAGGAAGAGAGGAGGGAGAAGATTTAGACTCTCTCTCTTTCTCTCGTATAATCTCTCTCTCTCTCTCTATCTCTCTCTCTCATAGATGAGCAAGCAAGGAAGCTATCTCTCTCTTGGATAAGTAAGGGTGTAAAGCTCGAGGGATGTCAAGACATGTGCTGAATGGGGCAATTGAAGGAAAACAAAAGGAGAAATTGTGTAGAGATTTCAAAAGCTCTTGACAGCTTAAGGGTAGATCGAAAGAGAAATTTGAAGGTTATTGTTGGTAATTGAAGCAATGGAAGGAGAATAAGAGTAGGATAAGGCACACACTTAGAGAAGTTTTATGGGGACAAGCAAAGGGATCGGAGCAATGCAGAGAGCTCTTAAAGGTAGTTGAAGCAAATAAAGTGATAGGAGAGAATTTCCATCATCGTCATTAGCTTGAAGATTGATTAATCATCTTGTTAAATCCCGATCTCATTAATGGCTCGGTTAATCCTATAAAACAGGAGCTTAAACTCCTAGTATCAAATGATCTAAGTGACGGTGTTGTTAATAGTTTCCCTTGGCTAAGGATTAAGTTGTACTCAAAGTTTTCACTCAATTTATTGATGGTTATGGTGATTACAAGATCTTTCAGTGTTTGTTGTTCTCTCTCTTTCGCACCTCTCACAGCCAGACTCTCGATGTCTTCTTGGATCACGTTGCGAACACATATCCACCACCATCGTGCAAGCTTTGGTGTTGGATTGAATCCCTATCTGTTGCTAACGCATTGGTGGTGTCTCTTTTGCAATGGAGTCTCTATAGAGTGCATAGGTAAGAGAATAATTCTCACTCTCTCACTCACTCACTCACTCACTCTCTCTCTCTCTCTCTCTCTCTCTCTCTCTCTCTCTCTCTCTCTCTCTCTCTCTCTCTCTCTCTCTCTCTGTGTGCTCTCTCTCTCTCAAACACAATGCACAAGAAATATGAGATTAGAATAATGCAAAAGTCTGTCTTAGGGTTTAGAAATATTTTCTTATATACAATTCCTGCTTAGAGGCTCGTTCTCACAAAGAATCTTGGACATTAAAACCATTACAAAATGTCATGTTGTTTCTAAAAAATAAGTGATACAAAAAACTTGGGAAAGGCTTCTTCTGTGTTGAGCCGTCAACACTCAGTTGTGCAAATTCCTACCCTATCCTTCTTTCTCTCTTTTTGTACCTTCTACTGTGTAACCCATGGCCGCTGCATTGGGTATGATTTTTCCTAGAAGCTCACGCCTACTAAATGAACAGATCATGGGGGAGATTCATCACCTTGTGAAATTCAAGAGGCCTTAATCATGTGGTTCTGCTATAAACAGAGTTGAGGGTTGCTTTCGCCCTTGACTAAGCCTTGTTTGCATTAGTCTGTATATCTAAAAGAGAGGAGAGTAAATTGCCGCTTACTAAGCAGTTATGGAATTAGTGGAGCAGCCATATCAGGTTGGTTCTTTCTTATCTGGTTCTAGATCGTATCATACTATTGCACTTTTCATATGATCTAAAGGTTTCTTGTTGTTGGCATACTATCGATGCTGGTCCTTACTGGGTGGGTATTTAAATGTTTCCTTACTTACACACATATGATGCATACTATATTGACCTTTTGGTGTTTCTTCTCTTTCTATCTGACCTGGAATGATGGTCTGTCTCATCGTGTGGTTTTGGTATTAAAAAAAAGGGAGGATGATATTGATCTAAATAATATTGGTACTAATGGAGGAAAAATGGTCTTTGTTGTTTGTACTAAACGAGGGTTTTTTTTTACAACTTTGATCTTCGCATAATGGGATTAAAACCACCACGTGATCTGCATGATAGTTGGCATGCTACTTGCCATACTATTAGTATTGCACTTGGTTGGGTAATTTTTTCACAACTTGTGCTTGATGTGTTTTGACGTGTTCAACACATACTCTATATTGGTTTTCTTAAAAGAAACACGTACAATATTGGTATTTGTTATTTATGTTGGCTTACTAAATGTTTCTAATGCACATGCTCTAATATGTTGTTTTCTTGATTTTGTCTCGCGAGTACTTAAAATGGTAATAGCATAGTTTGATATCTCTGGTTGAAGTATTGAATCATTTGGCATAAAGACTATGGGTTTAAAGAAATATATGGGGTATCTCTGTGCTGCGGGTATCTAGGGATGTCTTTACTAAAGCCTAGTTTTCTTAATCTCAACTACTATGGCTGGTTTTATTAGAGTAGCTTGTGTGGATTATGTATTGCTTTTTCTAAATGGATCACAAGTGCGGTCTATGCAAAAACATGATGAATTCATGGAAAGTTGAAATGCATGTCGGATGGTGAGATTGATCGCTATGAGTCTCGACTTGTTGCAAAGGATTATGCACAACAAAAAGGTATAGATTATGAAGATAATTTTTCTCCCACTTGGCGTATGACTACTATGCATTTTCTATATGCATTGGCTGCTCCTTTCAATTGGGATGTACATAAGTCAGACATTGTTACTAATTTCTTGACTCGTGACATATTTGAGGAAGTTAATGTATCGCAGCCTCATGATTTTTTCAAGAAAGGACAAGAGGATAAAGTGTGCAAATGTAAGAAATATTTGTATGGGTTGGAGAAATCTCCTCATGCTTAGTATGAGAAGGCAGACACTCATTTGGTCAAACAAGGCTTTCATAATAGTCCAATAAAAAGGACATTGTATGCAAAGTCTGAGGGTGATGTACTTCTCATTGTCGTTCTCTACGTGGATGATTTTCTCATCATTGGACCAAATGAGAGACATGTTGCTGAATTTAAGGTTGATTTGAATGTTACTTTCAAGACAAAAGATTTGGGGCTATTGCATCATTAATTGGACATACAATTTGCGAGGTCCCCTCCCCGTTACCATATCTATTTGGGAAAAGGAGGGTACCTAATAGGTTGCTAGGCCCTATCGATTGAGTAAACATAGTCAAGATAGACAAGATTTATAATGGATAGGCTCTCGTTACCAAGTAACTTGAGTCCGAGCCATTAAAAAGATTTCCTAGCCCTGTCGCGCAGGGAAAGCATAAACTAACACAATAATCTAGCATTCCTAGTTCTCACCTTCCAAAAGGGAGAAACCCCAAATCCGCTTTTTCGCATAATTTTTAGAGGCACGTACAATTGGGACTTCTCACTCTAGGCACAATGAGGCTCTAGGTTTCCCTCCCCTAATAGAGGGAGTGGAGAGTTTATCGACTAATTGAGACCATCCATCCTTGACTAGCAACCCGAGTCACTCCCCATTTTCCACCCCACACTCATAGTTTTTTTCTTGTTTTCTAATTACTATCACATGATTGTTTATACACAGAATTCCTTTTAGGGGTTCTTATCACAAGTCTGTTAAAAAAATCCTTCAAACATTATCAAATCAGCACCAAGACAATCTTTCCTAAATAAAACCTCGACACACAACATTATTTCATTACATTCCAATACTCTGGAATCATAGAAACTTCTTACGGTGGACATTCACTCCATCCATTGTTATTTGCTACCCATACAACCAATAGTGGACTACATACTCTGGAATAACTCTCTGGTGTGCCACCTTTTATTGAAATAAATTATGTTGTCTCATAGAAATGAATCAACTTTATGCATAGAAATGCATGGATCCTGCGTAGAAACGCAAGCTAGCTCCTAGCTTGTGCCTAGGAGTTTTTGATCTCTCAAGGCCTTATAGAAGCTTCACAAACAAGTAGCCACAAAAGAGAAGTCTCCCTATCTTTAATGTGTGTTCAAGTGTGTGTAAAACTAAGTGGGAATTCCCTTTATATGGAGATTTGGAGGTGTCTTCTTACCCAAATCCGCCCCATACATCCCTCACTTGCCCCCTCTTGCTAAATGAGTGTGTGGATGTGTCACAAGCTCCCACTTAGTCATTAGAGGTGTCCCTCTTTATCCTTTTGGGTGATACACCTCTTCTACTTACCCATGCTTATAGTCAACCATACCATAAGAGATGGGTCCATGGCTATTGGTCATTTATAGGTATCCATGGAGACACATACACATTCACATACATACATATGCACATACATGCCCATGTACATGCATACACATATCATACCTTAGAGTTAGGAATTAATTTATCAACACTAGGATGAAAATTAATTGTCTAGAATGAGCTTAGCTTATCAAAATTTAATTCTAAAAGTTGCTATTTAAAGACAAGCTTGAGGATGACAAGGTAAGGTGCCAGATGCACAGACCTGCTACATTTAGGAGTTTTTGGAGCAAGCATTTTTTTTTGAAATTCAAGAAGGGAT
This sequence comes from Adiantum capillus-veneris, assembly GCF_014529385.1. Lineage (NCBI taxonomy): Eukaryota > Viridiplantae > Streptophyta > Polypodiopsida > Polypodiales > Pteridaceae > Adiantum > Adiantum capillus-veneris. The sequence goes on along the minus strand of NC_140931.1, from coordinate 82,995,498 downwards.
AGATTTAGATGAGACGTACTCATCTAGTTGGGTGCACGCATCTTAAAACTTACTATTTTTAGACAAAAATGACCAAGAAAAGTAGAAATTTTATTTTTGAAAGATTACATCAATATATACATCATTAGTTCATCAGAGATGGAAGAAATACCAGAAATAGAAACTTTTTATTTATGACCAAAATATCATGATATTAATCCTTTGCATGGGAATCCCCTCTCCAAGGGTGGCAAAGACCTTACATTCTCCCCAAACTTGAAGAATTGAGATGTCGTCATCTCAAAGGTATGTTCGGATGATTTTTAAGGAGATAGGTTTTGTCTTCCCATATTGCATCTTTTTCAAGAAAATTCGTCCATTTGGGTGCTTGATCAATAGGAGTGGGTCTTCCTTATCCCTTAAGCCACATGGATGTGGGCTCAAGGGGAAGAATTATTGAGAGTGAAAGGAGAGAGAGGTGAGTAACTTGGAGGTGCCTACTAGTAAATAGTAGAGGGTGCAATTTACAAGAAGGATTAGTTGTTAGTGATCATTAGAAAATGTTAGTGGCATATTACAAAAGTGATGATGACTTGATTGTCGAGGAACCAAGGGTGAATGAGGTGGATGAGCTCTTGAGATTGGTGAAACCTCCAAGAATTATGGACTCACCCTTATGAAAATGAACGCCGGTTCTTCTTCTTCTTCTACTTCGGCTTCTTGCACCGCCTTCACCGTTGATATCCACGATGAAGATGAGGATTATTGATGAAAAAATTCTGATTTTCAGAGGTTATGCAACGATAAAGTGCTAAAAATTCATGCCTTTTAGAGGAGTTAAGATGAAATTGTAGTTTGGGGGTAGTAGAGAGCGGTATGCGAGCATATGTGTATGTAGAAGGCTATGGTGGTAAGAGGGGAAGGAGAGATGGTGAAGAAGGTGAGAGGGACATGGAAATTTGTACATTTGAAAGGATGATGGAGAGGGATGAGTGTGTATGTGGGTGGGAGTGTGAAAATGTGAGAAAAGAGTGAGAGGATCCTTGTGTGCATAGAATGGGCAGACTGGGTCGTACCAAACAATTCACCAGAATTCGAGCTTTTCTCCAAAAATTCTGAAATAATTATGTAAAATAATTCAGCTCACGATCTTTATTTTGTATGTTGAAAGGTTTTGTTGAGTAGGATGATAGAAGGGTGCCAAAATTCGCCCAAAAAGCTGTGTATTGTGGGACTGCAAAGGTGCTTATGTGGGACCCTTTTTGGTTGAATTCTCCTTATGCATGGATGATGAATTTTGAAGAATAAAAAACAATTGCACATGATAGACCTAGTGCTTGGATTTTTCCTAGCCCTTATCTTTATGAACACATGGTGTATGGAAAAAAATATGTGCAGGACCCATGAAGGAATATCATTATAGGAGTATTTTATTTTGTATTTGGGTGAAAGAGGAAAATATGCAAGTGAGAAAATATCTAGTGAAAGTGAGTGACAATGTAGAAACAAATTTCGACTTCCACGAGGGTGCGGGATGAAATGCATGGTTTTATTTTGTAAAATAAATATTATGGGGTATGTACACACTAACATAGAAATATTTCATGCGATGAAAGGATGCAAAGGGATTTAGAAAAAATGCACACTTAGGTCTACATATTTACACAATTACCGAATAAACTGAGAGAATAATGCTATGCTTAGGTCCTTTATTTGATAAAAAATATTTACATATAAAGAGGACCGTAATATTATAAATTTATTTTTTATCTCCTAGCCCAATGACTCGCTCAATGATTTGATAAAAAACTGTGATAAAAACCCTAAACGCACGCACACTGTTTACAATGAAAAAGCGAGCCTAGTCATTGTGCTAGGGTGTTTTTGTGGGGTGAAGTGGCTTCTTGAAATATTTTTTGAGAGCCGCAAAAACGGCTATCAATAGATAACACTGTCTTGATGGTGTTACATGAAATCATTAAAGAATATGTATAGAAAACATAAGTGTTCGCTAAAAACCAACAAATTTTTACTTAAAATGAAGCATTTATGTGCCTCATATATCACCCAAGTAAGAGATGCTCGACTTAAAAGAGATCTAATACCCTCCCTAAAATAATTATATGCGGGACCCTTTGGGGCAGTTTCTAGATGGAATTTCACAATTTTGGCCACATGGTTGCACCCAGAGTGGTCAAAACACTAGAAACAATTATAGCACGGGACCCTTTGGGATAGTTTTCAAATGGAATATCACAAACTTGGCAAAATGGTTGCATTTGGAATGGCCAACGCGGTATCCTTTGTTTGGCCATTTTGAATGCAACCATGTGGCCAACATTGTGAAATTCCATCTAGAAACTGCCCCAAAGAGTCTTGCATTGGTGCGGGACCATTTAGGTTAGTTTCAAGATCTTTGTGCCCAAAAAACCCTCTTTTGGTGTCATAATGAGGCATATTGGATAGTCGTTTTTAGAATTTTGGGGTGTTCCAGATGCAATGATTTGGTCTTTTGAAGCTCTTTTCTTATAATAAAATATATGAATATCTACTTTCATTGTTTTTGGGACATCTCAATGCCACAATCTTTTTAAAATCTAAGGCCATTTTAAGCAAAATGATAGATCAAAATTATCAATATTTATCTCTCTCACATAATATTGTAATACACCTTGCAAGGTTTTAGGTCATGTCCATGTTTCTTTCGTTAAGTGCTAGAGCATAGTGTATCCCCAAAATATAAAAGTTAGATCAAAGTCACTAAAAATTGAAGTAAAATATTTTTAAATTATATTTTATTACAAATTAGATTCTATATTGCAGTCTTTATTGTCTCTAGAGAGATGGCTTATAAGTCATTGTGCAAGCTAATCTCTTCAATGTCTACATGCACATTAGTTAGTATGAGTAATCTCTACTCTCCCCAAAAGTAAACTTGATGATTGGGTTTCATGTCATGATCTCACAACATCTCTTCAATGGTAGTATGAGCATAAATTAAAATGTTTTTATGTACACCATCTTCCTTTTGTAAACAACTAGCTAGACAAATCGTGTTTTTTAATCAACCTTTTCTTTAATTAGATGCATGGCTCGCTCAGAATTTTGTTTGCTAAAAAACATTCACTCGGTGTTTGGTAAATAGGGCGACCATTGCCTCGTTGCGTCATTGGATGGTTTCCACACTTCTCAAACTACTCAAAACAGTTGTGCAGCTACTGAAATCATGGTCTTGAATACTGGAAAATACTCCTCTATTGGTGTATTGTAATTAATGTTTATCCCTCAAGATGTAAGAAAATAATCAAGACATTTGGAGATGTGTTTGGAACATGTCTATATCCTTTAATAGATGAGATGGAATCCCTCTATCTGGAAGGTATAGATAGGATCTATGACTGTCCTATTGACAAAATATTTGGTGAAACAACATAGAGGACTAAGGATTGAAACCTATGTGTCATGGTAATGATGGTTAGTAGAGATCGTCCTACCCAATGTAAAATTGGGATGTTCAAGAATGGTGGCTAAGAGCTTTGTAGGAGATACAGGGCCCAAGACACCCAAATGTGGAAAAGGGAAGACAAGAAAGACTATACATCTATGATGGAAATGGAGAACAATCTTGATACAATCCCATCAAGAGAAGAACTCAAGGTATGCTTGCAAAATTGGACAAAGATAAACATTGCTCCACAAATAAAGAAGTAATTGAAAAAGAAAGTAGCAATCTAGAAAAGTTCTTGTCATTTGGGCCAATCAAACATTTGGAGGTTGTATGATCTCTATGGCTTTTATCTCCTTGTTCACCTCGTGTATAATGTCATGCACACATTATCACTAAATGTCTTCAAAAATTACATCTCTCACTTAATGGAGAATGCTTCATCAAGTCTTAATAAGGAAATTGATGATGCTGTGACAAAGTTTTTTGAGGTGGTGCCTACATCAATTCAATTTGGTTGAAGGCAAAACTATCTTAGCATATGTCATGAAAGCTCCAAGGTAGAAGAAAATCAAAAGTTCATATAATGGTGCTTGCCCTATGTTCTTAGAATCTCCTTTTGAATGGAGATATTGGGTGTTTTGTTAATCAACATAGCACACTACTTTTACAGCTATAATTGAGATCATGGATGTTCTCATTATAGTATTAAAGTTGTGAATAATCTCTTACAATCATGGTGAGTGCAAAATGATGACATGGTGGGTGCAACCTCCTCACCATTTGAGCATGTTTTTGGTGCATACATGGACCCAATATGTTAGTGTGGTTGATTCATATGTCTACAATTAATTCATGCTTGTATTCTTTCATGTCAAATTTATATCTACCGAAAATGGTGAGCTTTTAGATTATGTCTTGTGGCATGGCCTACATGAACACTTTTGGTGCTACATTCTTGCACAAATGTTCAAAATTTATAGCACCGTCAAGTTCGATAACCTTAACAACAAGAAAAATTTGTGTAATTCTATTTGAGGAGTGTTTCTACAAGAGCATTTCAAATTATCCAAAAAGACAAGGATGACCACCAATGAGCATCTCATTCAATGACTCTATGGCTCATTCAATCTATCTTGTGAATTATCACATGAACATCTTAATTGCAACAATTGTTATCGTTCACACATACATGGATTACTAGTTTTTTTCTCAATTGGGAAGGCTAGATCCATTTAGAATAAAATTTTGAATTATGGAGAGTGTGGGCCTTGTATTGATAATCTCTTTACATAAGGGATTGAAATATCTAATTAGAGACCAACATTAAGGGAGGCAAGTGTACATGAGGCTACAAATTTAAGGTCATTTTGGCACATTGTGTCTTAGTCATTTTGTTTAAGAAACCTTATGGTGTATAAGAAGGTCCTTTTCATAGGAGATATCTATGGTATTTGGGACCGTGTGTTTGTGAAGGTAGACTAGGATGAAAACCTTAGCAACTAGAGAGGGCAATGTAAGGCAAGAATAACTACAACTTTTTTGATGTAGCATAGGAATGAGCACATGTTGGTTTTTAGTGGAGAGCACTACAAGAAATCCATTGTGGGTGATGAGACATCAGAGAGTTTGTTAATTGATAAGATTACATCAATGAGAGTACTTGCGAATAATACTCTTCCTTTGAATTGAGGTTCTATCAGACCCATTTACTCTTTACTCCATAAGTTTGATCCTTTACAATTACCTAGAAGTTAGAAGTTGATTGCTTGTGAGGTGAAGGATTTAAAATGAATATATAACCTTGTTGAAGAGGGTTTCTATAAAATCCTCATTTATGGTTGGAACTCCGTGACATAGTGAAAGTCATTGTGAAGGATGGAGAGAGGGAATCCTTACAATATGCCATCATACAAAAAATAGATACTACCAACAAAGAAGCAAGGTTCACATTTTTGAAGATTGATTGACAACATGTGGATAGTCCATGTAGAAGGGAACACAAGGCAAAGGTGGAATGATTTTCTTCATCTAGTTAAACATTGGCTTGTCTTGAAACGGATAGTCCATGTAGAACGAGACACATGGCAAAGGTGGAATGATTTTTTTCATCTAGATAAACATTGGCTTGTCTTGAAACAAATGAAGATCAATGAACATGTGGCATGTGGTGATCTATATGAGGACTTAAATTTGTAAGTGAAATTTTAAATTAATAACATCAAAGTTTATAAGTATACTATATCTACTTGAACACATCTTATTTCTTCTTATGGCCATGTACACAATGGATTGTCCACAGTCATTGTTGGATAGTTTTCTATAAAAGCCTCAAGATGAGACTTTGAAAATATTAGGTTTGTGGCGAGCCTCCAGAAAAGACATTCAAAGAAATGTCTCTCATGAGTTTGGCATTGAGGAGCATAAATCTATGATGTATGTTCAATTGTTTCGTGCTCCACCTCTAGCTCATCGAGATACAGGTAAGCTTTATGGAAAATATTTTTCACGAAAACATTGTTATGACCAAGTGTGAGTATGGAATGTGAACCATGGCATTGTGGAAGAGCGGTCTGAGAATTTAGAGCCTATAAAGGGTCTAGAAAGAATAGAGAACATTATCAAGGACAACATAGGGAATATCAAGCCAATAATTATACATGGAGAGCCCTTTATTTGGGAGGAGGTACGTAATATCTACAACTATTGCATCAAGTCTCTTGCAACAAAACAAAAGTGGAAAAGGAGAAAATCTTGTGGATCAACATAAACTAGTGCTACTTTGGTATAAAAGAACCTTAGAGGAGGGTTGAGCTTGGCATACATTCAATGTTTTCAAAGATGATTGAAGATTACTTTAAATGTTAATTAAATTTTAAAATATGAAATGGATCTTTTTATTCCACCTTTCATTTCGCATCCTTACATGGCTTGACTTCTCTTGCATTCTATCCTTTTAGAATGCTAAAGTGAAGCTTCACCTTGTAAAATTTTAGTAAATTCTATACATACACATGCATACATACATACATATATATACATGTGTGTGTGTGCATGCACGCACGCATGTGTGAGAGCAAAACATGGTAAAGGGAAGAAAAATTGATGAAATATATGAGAACTTAGTTCAAAAATGCTGCAAATGTTTTTCTTTAAAGCTAGTATTCCTGGTTTTTTCCTTTGCGAGTAGGAAACTTGATGTCTTAATCAAAGAGACATTATCGAACAATGCTTCACCTTATATAATTCTAGTAATACTCAACCTAATAATTTTATTACTTTGTTATTGTTTTAGAAAGCCATTGTGACCCTTCCACTTGTTTAATCTATATGACAAATGTTTGAAGTTAAACATTTTGTTATTTTTAAACATTTGAATCTTAAGAGTCTAAATTTTTAAGAGCGAGTTTAGGAGATTGAAATGAATAAACCAGGGTTTTGCAGGTAAAACATATAGATCCACAAAGTGTATAATAACTTGAAATTTTCAAATGGCATGTTGTGCTAACTTTGATGCATTTGCATAATCAAAATAATGTGTATATTATTGATATACCTTAGTTACACCTTGGGAAAATGTAACAGGAGAATATGATATTTTTGAGGTGTTTTTGGCTTTCTAAAAGAGACCCTTAGTGTTGTGTTTAGTTAGGAGACTTTCGTTGTTTTCAGTGCATGATAGAGACTTACCTTTCATTTCATATCGTCACATGTCTTTACCTTTCTTGCATTCTATTGTTTTAGAATGCTAAAGTGAATCTTCACCTTGCATAATTTTAATAAATTTTACACACACACATATATGTTTTTTTTTGCATTCTATTGTTTCAGAATGCTAAAGTGAAGCTTCACCTTGCATAATTCTAATAAATTCTACACACACACACACACACACATTAATTAGTTCTTTCTGTTTCATTTTTCATTTCACAACCTCACATGGCTTTACATTTCTTGCATTCTATAGCTTGATTCCAGTCAGTGTTAACGTTCGAGAAAGTCTCTTTTATTAAGTACCTGCTGATCGACTTTCCTCCTCACAAAAAAGAAAATCGAAAATACTAGCAAAAACTTTGAAATTTGCAAAATTTTTGGATGACTTTCTCACATATTTCATCGTTTTTTCTTCCATTTACCATGGTTTGCAGCTAGCTAGTCACGATTTTCAATCGGCTCAAGACTAAGCTGAGGCAATCCTTTCCCAAACACTGATCCCAGTTTAATTGAACCTAGCAATTTTATCACTCTCTTATTGTTTTTGAAATCCGTTTGTATATAGTAGTTGTACTTTATATTCTAATTGTGGAATATGATTAATACTTTTTAAAATGTATACCTAATGGCTTCAAAATATATATATTCACTACTTACATAGTGCAATGTGCATGGAAACTTACATGTTTACGATCGCCTACATAAGGGTATCAAGAAGAATAAGAAATTCATAATAAAGGCTTCTTTGTAAGAGAGAAAAATAGAAGCCTCACATGGGTGTAAGGGTTTTGGAGTGGCTCCATCTTTGATCTGTTGCCTACAAGGCCACAAATTAGGAGTGTTCATGGGTGGTGTTGCAACAAGGTGTAGGGGAGGTCCAAGGGATGTTCACCCTGAGACGAGGGGGCAGGTGCCTCTACCATGTTTTTTCGTGGGTGCCCTATGCGGTCCCTTGTTTTTTTGAAGCAGATAGAGGCCACCCCACATGGATTGTTTCAAAGCTACAATGGCGTCGGTGATCTCTATGCGTGGGGTTTTGGGGCGACGGAGATTTGAGCCGGTGGTGGTAGCCCATCTCGGATCATGGCATCCTTGGGCCTATATCTTTACTTTTGGAAGGTGCTTGGCCCATCTCAATGGCCTAGATGATGGTGATTTCCCGTTGTGCTTCAAGTTGATTTTCTAATGCGGAGGCATTCCCTTGTCTTTTTGGTGATGGAGCAGCTGGGCTCCCCCATATGCGATACTATTTTTTCTCTCTCTCCTTGCTATTGTACTGAGGGTGTCTCCCTTTCTAACCATTCTCATGCTTTTCCCTGAAGGGGCATCATGTAAGAGTGAAAATCTTGATGGTTTTAGTGGCACCTCTGGGTTTTCTTTTGGGTTTATGTAGATTCTGATGCTCTCTCATGTCTGTGGCACCTCTAGGTTTATCTTGGTCGTTATGGACTATTTTGTATATTCTTTTTGAGACCTCGACTCAATGTGTATGGGCAAGGTTTGTCATGTATATTGTTGAGTTTTTAATCTATTTCTACTCACTCAATTGAGTGAGCATTGAGAGAGAGAGAGAGAGAGAGAGAGAGAGAGAGAGAGAGAGAGAGAGAGAGAGAGAAATAGAAAGTGATAGTAGTATACGTTTTTTATACGTCTAGATGATGCCATGGCTTGACAAATCATGGTTCGTATTTTAAATTGTTGTTTTCTTAATCTATTTCTCCACTCAATTTTGTGAGTTTGACAAAAAAAAAAGAGAAAGTGCTTTCTCTCATTTATTGCATGTTAAAGCCTTTAAATTTTTTGTGGACTCCTTTCATATATTTAAGGAGGTGAGCATACACACATTATCATTAGAAGGGAAGAGTACACGGAAGAGAAAGGTAATAATAAAAATTTAATTTTTTCCTAAAAAATATATATATATATTTTTGCAAAACTCACAATTGTGAGTGATTGTATTAGAATTCCATCAAGAAATATACAAATCCACCTCAAGATCATGTCGAGTTTTGAGGGACAGATGGTTACATCAGAGCCTACTCAACCATACCAAGTACCTATCTATTATTGAACCTTTACACAAGATGGCTCGATCAGATGGCGAGAGTTTTCCTAATCTAGTCATCCAATTTTTTCCCTTTTCCTACCACACATTTTATCTCCTCACTTTTATGTACTATCTCTGAGAAGCTAGCCATAGACAGGTTGCTATAAAAAACCCGATAGTTCCTCGCCTTCCAGATAATACTGAAGAAACGATATCAACAATTTGAGTACAGATTAGAAGCACACGATTTTGAAAATGTTTCCCACCAAGGCACATATCCTTCTTAAAGAACCCTATCTTCCACGTTCTTTGTATCCATTTGCAAACCTTTCTTGCCATCTAATTTTTGTGCATTCTATGAACATTTGGGCGAGGTCTTTGCTAGCCAATCTATACCTTGAACATCTATCAGACCCGACACCACATGCCTAAATCTTGACACATGTTAGAAGAGCCTACTACAAACTTCATGAAGAGAGGCCACATTGGATTCCAAATTCTCTTCGTGATTTCAACCCATGGAGCTTTTGACCGTTGTATCTTCCACAGTTTCTTCAAGGGGCCAAACCAATCAGCCTTGTACAATAATTCTTGGTAAATGTCCTTGGCTTAAGGTTTTAAAAAAGGTAACTCTTGGGCCGTTTCCAAGCTTTCCACTTGAAAGTAGAATCCGAGATCGGCATCTGAAAATTTCCTAGGCCTTCTACAACAATGCTGCCAAGTAGCTTGTCAATGCCATCAAGTTGAAACTGGGCAGTCAATTGGTCAGAGGATTTCTAGCACTTAATGTTTCCATCCTAGAAGCTGATTGAGAGTTGGAGTCCTTTATTGTTCACACTTCATGCAATTTCTCTCTAATAAGAGTTCAAGATTCAACCTACAGCTTTACATAGCCACAAGGGAACCAGTGTGAGATAGAGTTCTGGAAGTATCTAGTTAATTCACCCCATTCCAATACCCAAGCTAGTCTATTGCACTTTCATGCCATCCCTCTCGTGATGCCACCCAGTCTTAAGCTAGACCAACTTTAGGATAATAGTTTGTCGTGCACATGGATCCCTTTCCAATGACCACCTTTAGAGCCAAGTGTTTCCCTGTGTATCATATCCTTGGTCATGATAGCCCAAGACTAGTCTTGTTTGGCTATTGAAACCACAAATTTGGCACATAGGGCCTTATCATGCACAGCTCGGTTGAGAATCCCAAGGCCACCTTGTAACATTAGTCAAGCGATGACGTCCCACTTTGCCCATTGCAATGGCAGTGAGGCTTTAGTGTTTTTCCTCCATAAGAATCTTTTTTATAGGTTTCAAAAATGCCTTCCAGTTACATTTGGCTATTTTGAAGGCAATATAAGGAGGAATAAATGAATTGATCACTTTGACCCGACTCGAGAAGGGAAGCAACACATACTACCACCTTCTCAACTTTCTCTAGATCTTTTCCATGACCCACTAGAACCTTTTCTTGTGTGTAACTTCCACCCCCAGTGGGATGCCTAGATGTCAAAAAATCCTTCCTCTAGATACAAATTCCCCTGTCCAGACTGATGGGTCAAATGAGTCATTTTCCACAAGGGAGATTAGTCTAGACTTCTCAATATTACACTTTGACCTCGAAACCATAGCAAATGCATGCACAATCTCAAGCACCTTCCTAAGAACTTGAGGGCATGTTTTCAAAAATATGAGAGAGTTGTCAGCGAACATTTTGGCCAAGAGCTGGTCGTTGTCGTGCAATGTTAAAACTTCAATTTCCCCCCATACAACAACAACTTTGAGCATCATTATAAGAGGATGTGACCGATTGGCAAAGAGAAGAGGTCCAGGGATTGGATCCTAGTGAAAGAGAACCTTTAAAAATATGAAGTTAACCAAAGTGTAATGAGTTCATTTGAAGCGTTTATTTTGTGCTTGTAGCCTATTGCAAAATTATTGTAATTATTAGAAGATAAGAGGGAGTTTTAAAGAAGAAGAGACCCAAGGTGATCTTATTTGTTTTATTCTACTCATTGATGAGTTCTTACTTTAAGTTCTATTCATGTTATAAAGTTTGGTTTCTATTTTAGGATGTGATTGCATGTTGTTGATGCAAATGAATTATCTTCTTCATCAAAAGAGCATTGTACTTTATAAACATTTGCTATTCTTTAAAATAATGTTAATATCATTTATTTATCTTTTTAATAATCAGTGCCTTCTTTTAAAGGCACAATCATTGTCTAAATTGATCAAAGATGATCATAATGAAGTGACTGGGAGTAAATTCGATGAAAGAGACTTGTCGTCTCTTGAAAACCATTTACTTGACCATGTGCAAGATACTTGGTTTTTTGTTTAGGAAACCAAGTGAATTGAACACCACAATTATGTGTGATAATATGGTCGTTTTCTTATTTAAAGAAGGTATTGTGTCTATAAATGCCAATAACATTTGACGTTTATCTTTAAATGATGTCAATGTTTGACTTGATTAGTGACACTAGGCATGGACTTTTTGTAGCTAGTACAAATGTGATTCACTCAGCTTTTATTTTCTTGACAATTCTTGAATCTTAATTTGAGCTCTCTCTCTCTCTCTCTCTCTCTCTCTCTCTCTCTCTCTCGCTCTCTCTCTCTCTCTCTCTCTCTCTCTCTCTCTCTCTCTCTCTCTGGCGAGGAGTGTCATCAACTTTGCACCTTATGCCCTCGTCAAGTGTGAGAGAGTGAGTACCACACACTACTTGAGTGCTCAGCTTTTGACCACATTAGGTCCTCTTTTCCCCATATATTCAGCCATGATCTCTCCCTACATACCTTCCTCTCCCAACCACGATGTGGACTCTCTATTGCGACGCTCATTTCAACCATTTTTGAGCATTCAGAGTCACTTATGAACTCCACTCACACCACGTGACATGTTCATTTGGTCCCATAGGTCATATTTGACCTCCCAGGACGATAATAGAACTATCTATCTATCTATCTCTCTCTCTCTCTCTCTCTCTCTCTCTCTCTCACACACACACACACACACACACACACACACACACACAATTTAATTGTGAGTTCTAAATGGTAAAACGACTTAATGTTTTAAATTTATTGCTAGAGTGTACTTTTAAATGTTTTTTCCTGTATCAATGAAGGCGTTGTCGATAAGGGCCCAGTGTGACTAGGAAAGCGTCGGGCCCTTTTTTGTCTGTAAAATGTCCAAACGAGATAGGAAAACTCCCTATATTTGTGGGAAAGTCCCATTAGGCTCAAATTACATATTGAACCTCATTTTTTCACTTGGAAAGCACTTTGGATACGTTGTGAGCGGGATGGAAACACACACACAACGCCTCTATAAAGACCTGACACACACTCTTGGAATGATCTACACACACACTATGGGGCACCACTCGGCTTACACAACCCACCTGGCCGAGACAGGGAACACACCTATGGAGTGAGAGGAGAGAGACTACCCGTTTACCCACTCCACACACACAGAGATACACACACACACAAAATCATCTCAAAAGAGTAGAACTTCTGATGTTTAGATACAAATGAGCTTGGGCCAACACCAATGGGGCAAACAGCTCACACAATATGGGTAAAATATTCCAGATACAATCACAAACTGGAACAGAATCTTCGCTCATAGGAGAAACTTACACAACAAAAACAGTAGAAAAAGAGTGAGAAATTTGGCAAAATGGACAGTGCCATCGCGTCTGGAACGGCCCAAAACCCCAGTCTACAATGTCAAAGTGCTCAAATCCGACCTCGGATGAGCAGTTTACAACCAAAACAGGCTCCAAAATGAGCAAAAACACAGTTGCGGTTGTTCCTCCTCTCTTCTCCACGTTTTTTCTGGTCCTCTCTCTGATTTTTCAGTTCCCACACATAACTTTATTATTTGGGCACCCTTGGCCTTTTAGTTGACCTCAAACGGACCCCGAACAGGCCAAAAACTGACCTCGCAGTGCATAGTTGTCACCTTTTTGCATCATCCGCACACATGGCACTTAACTGTTTCCAATAATGCATCCCGCCACCACATGAAGTGTCCCCAAAAATTGGTCCTCATGATGACCTTTCTGCATAAGTATCACAAGAAAACATCCAGGTCGTATCCGTACTCATCCTGGCACCACTAGATGCCATCTGACGCACCTGCTTACCTCATGTCGTCAGCCCGCGGATAGCTTCCTCGAGATGTTTTACGCGCTACCAACTCCTCATTATTATAGAAAAAACACAATGGTACTGGTAATAGTGAAAATCGATGCACTATGTACACCCTGTCTTATCTGTACACATATGGGCCCCACGTAACCACCTGGCTCTGGAAAATGGGCAATCCTTTATTTGATGCACCATGCATGTGTATGTACATATGCACAATCCCTTGCTCCAAAAAAATCCTGACATAATTTTCCCATCCCCTAGCCTGCTAGATCATTCATGATCAGCAGCAGCAAAAAGAGATATGAGACTTGCCGCATCACAGGTTTCCTCGTCCCTCACATACATCACTTGTTCTGTAGATAGCTCATCTTGCTCCACCATCATTAACCTAGCATGATACAATTTCAAACGCAATCCATTTACTCTTGACTTATGTAAAATCCCATCCAGGTTAGCCAATTGATATGTACCATTCGGAAAACACTCCACTACCTTGAAAGGGCCTTCCCACTTAATTTGAAACTTCTTTTGGAAGGTGTTTTCTAGCTTACTATTGTAGCGCAAAACCAAGCGCAAAACCAAGTCATGTTTCTTGATACCCTTACTTTTGACCTTTTAATTTATCTTTGCCAACGCCTTATCCTACATGTACCCATAATGTTCCAATGCACTCATCCTATCCAGCTGAACCTCTTGTAACTGTAAGAGCCTCTCTTTGAATGCATCACTAGGCGGCCCAAGTAAATTCTCTAACATCTTTACTGCAGGCAACTCTACCTCCAAAGGCAATATACGTATATATATACACTACAAGAGGTTATTCATATTAGCAACGCTCACACAGCGACGCTCAAAAAAAAAATCCCGACGTCGCTATGAGCGTCGCTATAAGCGTTGCTATGAGCGTCGCTATAAGCGTTGCTATGAGCGTCGCAAATTTCTTTGTAAATTGGCGACGCTCATAGCGACGTCGACTGGGCTAAAAAAATAACAGAGAGCGCCCAAAAACTCAGATCTGAGTTTTTGGGCGTCCTCAAGTAAGGAGCAGGTAACGCTCTCCCTCTCTCTCTCTCTCTCTCTCTCTTTCTTCTCCACACACACACACACACACATGAGGAGAGGAAGGAGAGCCAGGTATGCTCCTTCCCTCTCCTCACTCTCATGTTTACTTCCCCTCTTTCTCTCTCCCTCTCTCTCTCTCTCTCACACACACACATAGTGTTTTTGAGAGAGAGAGAGAGAGAGAGAGAGAGAGAGAGAGAGAGAGAGACACTACAAAAGGCTCTTCATATTAGCGACGCTCACACAGCGATGCTCAAAAAAAAAATTCCCGGCGTCGCTATGAGCGTCGCAAATTTATTTGTAAATTTGCGACGCTTATAGCGACGCTCATAGCGACGCCAGCTGGGGTAAAAAAAATAACCGAGTGTGCCCAAAAACTCAGATCTCAGATCTGAGTTTTTCGGCGCCCTCAAGCAAAGAGCAAGTAACGCTCTCCCTCACTCACTCTCTCTCTCTCTCTCTTTTCTTCTCCACACACACACACACACACACACACACACACACACACACACACACACACACACGAGGAGAGGAAGGAGAGCCAGGTATGCTCCTTCCCTCTCCTCATTCTCATGTTCCCTTCCCCTCTTTCTCTCTCCCTCTCTCTCTCTCTCACACACACACATACACACACACATAGTGTTTTTGAGAGAGAGAGAGAGAGAGAGAGAGAGAGAGAGAGAGAGAGTACAAACAAAAACAAAAACGCACACACATACATAAACAAAGAATGCACACACACATTGAGAGAGAAAAAGAGAGAGAGAGCATGCATAAACAAAAAACGCACGCATTGAGAGAGGAAAAGAGAGAGAGAACATGCATAAACAAAAAACGCACACATTGAAAGAGGAAAAGAGAAAGAAAACATGCATACGATCCAAAAAAACGCACACACATTGAGAGAGAAAGAAAGAGAAACTAAGGGAGCGTCGTAGAAAACTAATTAAAATTAAAAGACCTAAAGATCTAGCCAACGAGGAGTTGAACTGAAGACCTATTATTCAAGAGGGAAATGGCATAATCAATCTATCATACTTGGCATGGGTGATAGAAAGGTTATACCATTTATCTCTTTTTATTGGCACACACATCCACACACGCGCACACACACAGGAAGAAGAGAGTTATAACGTCGTAGGAAACTATCTTAAAAGACGTTAAAGATTAGGTTATATGTAGACTTACATTAAATTAGATTTAGGTTTATTTTTAACTAGATTTACGTTTATTTAAGCTAGATTTAGATTTACGTTATATTAGATTAGATGCGGGTCTCCATAGACTGCGATGCCTGCATGAAGCGGGTGAAGAAAGCCCTCAATGGAATATAGGGTATTGCTGCCTTCACTCATGGTGGGCTCTGTCGATCCAAAAGTACTGGTGAAATGTCTTCAGAAGATAGGGAAGAAGGTGGATCTTCAGGGCGACAAGAGTCACTACATCCCCGACACAATGACCATCTAAACAACCTCTAGTCATTAGACTTACGTTAAATTAGATTTAGCTTTATTTTTAGTTAGATTTACGTTTATTTAGATTTACGCTTATTTACGTTAGATCGAGTCCACGCAAGAATTACTTACGATTTAGGGTTTAGAGTTAGACGAATAGTGAAAAGATCTACTGTGAAAAGATGTTAAGATGAAGTGAAGTGCTACAGCTAGAGAAGAGGCAAAGGGATTTTGTCCACTACATGCAGTATCATGTAGACGTGGGTGTGTAGATTTCTTGTACCCACAAATATAGGTATTGACCAATAAAGACGAGATTATAACCCGGTGGTTCTGATCTCCGTGCACCTCTAGACCGAGGTGTGCGGGGATTGGACATGACTAGAGAATGTGAGGTAGAGAGAGAGAGAGAGAGAGAGAGAGAGAGAGAGAGAGAGAGAGAGAGAGAGAGAGAGAGAGAGAGAGAGAGAGAGAGAGAGATAAGACGAAGAATGCCAATAGAATATTAAATTTGTTGTCCAGGTTATAAGTTTTTTATCCTCATTATGAGTAGCGACGAGGATGTGGGACCGTCCAACCGAAACACCTATCTCTCAACGAGGGTCTTATGTCCTTGTAATCAATGCAAGCATGCTGTGCGACGGACAAGACGTGTTTCTTTGCAGCACGTTCGCGAATTTGGCGAGTTCGATCCATCTATTATAGATCGAGTTGTTGCCAATTATAACTCGTCGGACTCTGACGCTGGCCAACAAGCAGCAATCTTGCAACCCAATAGACGTATTCGCAGGCGCTTTGGTCAAGCAGCATATGTGAGGCCACAAGATGTACCCTCTGACATCTCGGGGGATGATCATGCAGAGCACATTCCCAACGAGGCAATGTTTGAGCCCGAGATTGATGAAATGATCGAGACGATCATGGATTCAGAAAGGCTTATCTATGATGATATGAAAAGTGAAGCCGATACGTCATTGTATAATGGAGCACGTATGTCTAGATTGAAAGCACTCCTGGTTCTTCTCAACATGCAGGCAAAGTTTGGATGGAGTGACACTAGCGTCACAGCGCTTTTCAGGTGATCTATTACAATTAGTTTACTTTAATAGAACTCTAAATGTATAATGATCTGATAGATTTTTACACGACTGTATCATATTTTTATGTTGTGTAGATTGCTGAAAGAGCACATTCTACCAGCTGACAATGTGATGCCAGATTCCCGAGATGAAGCAAGAAAGATTTTGCAAAACTTGGGGATGGATTACAATTCTATCCACGCTTGTCCTAATGACTGCATTCTTTTCAGAGGGGAATACACAGACATGGAGAAGTGTCCGAAATGTGATTCCGAAAGATATCGAGTAGATCTCCACGGGACAAAAATTCCACAAAAGGTTTTGCGACATTTTCCTTTGCTTCCTCGCATCAAGCATTTCTTCGAATGTAAGTCCATGGCCGCCCTAGCATCATGGCATGAGGAGAATAAATCTTCGGATGGTGTGCTACGAATTCCTGCAGATTGCGCAGCCTGGAAACATATAGATGGAACATGGTCGGATTTTGCCAGGGAAGCTCGAAATTTGCGCTTAGGCCTGGCTATGGATGGCGTAAATCCATTTGGTCAAAGATCAACATCTTACAGTGTATGGCCTGTTGTCATCGTCAACTACAACATTCCCCCGCGGTTGACTACGAAGAAGGGGCACCTATGGCTAAGCTTGATTGTGCCAGGGCGATATAAAGTGGGGAATATGGATGTGTATCTTCGTCCACTATTGGAAGAGCTACAACAATTGTGGATTGGCATAGAGGTGGTGGATATGAGCCGACACACAGGACGACGGAATGCTTTGATCAGAGGTATTCTAATGTGGACCATGCATGACTATCCCGGGCTAACAGAATGCTCAGGTGATCTATTGACACTCCTCACTCAGACACTGTAAATCTTGTTTTTTCCCATAGTTGATCTATTATCATGTGTATACATGCAGGGCTTCAAACAAGCGGATACAGAGCATGTGTCACATGTGGACCTAGACTGAATGCACGTAGGGCACCCTCACTGAAGAAGCAAATCTACGAAGGTCATCAAGCGTATCTTCCGGAGAATCATGTGTTACGCGACGACTTTTTGGGAAGAGAGCCACCAAGGATGTCTGCACAAGCATGGTTAGAGCAGAAGGAGATGTGCGATGACGGATTGCCTCCAGGGATGAAGAGACTATCTCTATGGTACGAGTTACCATACTGGCCCCGACTCGTGATCAATCACTTGCTCGATCCAATGCACATATTCAAGAATGTGGGTAATCTACTATGGGACCATTTGACCGGTAAGAAATATACTTTGGGAGCCAGAGTTGACCTTAGAAATGTGGATCGTATGGAGCAATATTGGCCGCAAACAGCGTCTGATGGATCGATAAAACTCCCTAAAGCACCATGGATTTTCACAGGAGCCCAAGAACGCAAAGTAAAAGAGGCCATTCGATCTTTGCGGACCCCCACTGGCATAATGCACTCGCTCCGAACGTGTTTTACTAAAGAAGGAAAGCTTACCGGTTTGAAGTCACACGATTGGCATAAAATGTGTCAGGTACGTTCATAGTGGACTTTAATATCATTGCATAAAATGTGGACTTTAATATTATTGCTGCACATACTTTACAGTTTATTTTACCGGTTGCCATTGAGGGATGTTTGTCTCTCGACATCCGTAACACAATCTACAAACTTGCAAAGCTGGTGCAATGGATCTCACAAAAGGAGATCAACGTAGACTCCATACCATTCGCCAAACTAAATGCTGCGGAGCTTGTGTGCATGTTTGAGAAACATTTTCCTACTACAATGCTAACCATTCAGGTGCATCTTCTTGTTCACATAGTTGATGAGGTGGAAATAGCTGGCACAGTTCATTCCAGATGGATGTTCTTCTTAGAGCGTTTCATGAAAATGCTTAAGGGATATGTGCGTCAAAAGGCACGTCCGGAGGGTAGCATGGCAGAAGGTTGGTTGGTATCAGAGTCCCTAGTGTACATTGGAGAGTGGCTAGACGGATTTGATAAATCCCGGGACACGCTATGGCGAACCATAGATGATGAGCGCATATCTGGGATTGTCATGTGCAATCTCGGTGTTGAGAAGAAGATGACGGAAGATCTAGAGGCTAAAATCAACCGATTTTGCATGCTTCACAATCCAGTGATGCAAAAGTGGATTTCACAATATGAGGATGCAAAGCAAGAGCGACAAAGGGCACGAATCGAGTGGAGACGGGGAAGACGACCACCGATGCACTATCCAGCGGTTCTAGAGAGCCTGCCAACCTTCATGAGCTTAAGATGGTTGCACAACCAATTGAAAAGCGCACAACAATGCGGTGACGAAGTGACTGAAGAAGAGTGGGAGTACTCTCGGGGTTGCGCGACCAAGGTAAGTTTGCAATGTACGACTAGCAAGTGACTTTATTTATAAACGTTTGAACGGCCACTCATAATCTTTGTTCGTTGTAGTATAAGTCATACACAGCAGCATGGTGTAAAGGTCGACATTTTAGGGTGGAACGAATCGACAAAAAGCGTTTTACTCAAGATTGTGGAATCATGGCAAAATTTGAACAGTCTAGTCGACGACGTTCCTCTGATGCAGATCCCGTGGTGGCGGAACTCACTTACTTCGGCACGCTGCAAGAGATTTTGAGGATCGATTACAGAGGATTTTTTGTCGACTTGTTCGACGTGCAATGGTTCAAGATAATCATGGAGGGTCAAAACGCTACTGTGCGTAGAGGAGAGTTTGGTTTTCTTGAGGTGGATTCTACTAAGAAATGGACTGACCTAAGAGACACTTTCGTACTACCCGAGCATTGTGAACAAGTAAGTATATAAATAGTTAACATCCCCCTTTTACAAGTTATGTGCTTGAAAGCTCTCATGTAAGTTATGTGGCTCTGGCAGGTAGTATTTCATCCTACAAAGTCTACATCAAACTGGTGGTACGTCATAGAGGTAGCCCCTCGTAGTGCAAGGACGTATGAAGGCTACCATGTACCAATCACAACGACATCAATGGAGGAGATCAGAGAAGATGCTCAATCAGAAGCCGCTGCGGTGGTGCCAGACGAGCATCAAGATGCTACTACTCTATATGGGGTGCATGCAGAGGAGCTACAAAATGAAACAGAGGATATGTGTTTAAACGGAGAGCTCTATATAGATATAGGAAGTTATGCTGAGTTATGCGAGGATGAGAGAGAGATCTCTTAAAGCCACAAATATTGTATTTGAACAATTTTGCTCCGTGCTGTAAAAGCTCTGGCTCTCTAAGTAGCTTCCATGGTGGGACACCCAGGTTCACGCGTCACCGGCCAGAGGGCTTGCCTTACTCCGTCGACATCAGCGGCGGCATCATTATGGATGATGACGGCAAGAAGGTGATCTCGCGCATGCGTGGTCTTTGCTCTCAGCTGTTTAGACACTATATAGTAAACAAATGGAGTGAAGTACCAAGTGATTTTAAAAACAGAGTCATCAGCATACTTCATGATGAGTTTTCCGTTCCAACACGGGATCAGTGCTTCAATGAAGACCTAATGAAGATTCGAATGCGCGAATACTGCAAACACAAGCGTTCCGAAGTGCAAAAAGCAATCAAGAATGGGTGGAATAGGCCAGATTGGCTGGCCAAAGAAGATTGGAAGAATGTGAAGAAAGCAGCGCGCGAGAATCCCGACAAGTGGAAGCAACAAAAGGATGCAGCCAGAGCGCGAGTAGAGGCAGGGAGCTCGCACCACTTTGGGAGCGGTGGATGGGCATCATTTGAGGCCGATTTTGTAAGTCTTTTCACATTGCTCTTTATGCATGTTCGATAGTTTAGGGTTTATGAGTTTTTTAGTTCTAACATAATGAAATCTTTGTATGTTTTGACAGTGGTCGATGACAGGACGTGATCCCACACCGTACGAGCGCGAGTACGCAGGCAGGAAGGGCTTAAACGCCCTGATGGACATTCTCAGTTCTCGCGGCGGCATGGTTAGTATTAGGGTTTACTCTTTTTTATTTTTTGTATTGTTTTATAAATGTCGTTATATGTTTATATTTACTGAAAACTGTCTTATTGTCTTTTTTTGCAGAATCCGACAGATACGCCGCTTGGACGCGATGAGACGTCTGATTAGACGACGTCAGTTTAGCCGTAGCTAGATAGCATTAGTTTAGGGTTTCTCGTAGCTTATGTATCATGAGACGGATTTTATACGTCTTTTTGAACCATGTATATTATTACATTTGTCACCGCAATTCCTTTTGCCAATCAATTCTTTATGCCTATGATGTTGTACAATTGTCATTATTACATTTGCCAATCAATTCAGTTTGCCTATGATGTGTACAATTGTCAATTTTGCAAACAATGCGTCTTGTGGGTGACTATTTTGGGTCTATTATCTACTTTTGCACTTTTTTTAAAAACTGAATCAAGTACAATATGGTTGATGGGTGGCCGGGCATTCAATGCCCTGCCACCAAAAAAATATTCTCTCAGGCGTCGCTATAAGCGTCGCTATTTATGGCTCTGTAGCGTCGCTATATGCGTCGCTATACTCTTTTGTGAGAGCGTCGCTATAGGCGTCGCTATGAGCGTCGCTATATAGCGACACATATAGCGACGCCTATAGCGACGCTCTCGTAGCGACGCTGTTAGCGACGGTTTTAGCGACGCTGGGGGTTATAAAAACCCAGTGTATTTCCGTCGCTAACAGCATCACAAGAGCACACAACCTCTTGTAGTGAGAGAGAGAGTACAAACATAAACAAAAACGCGCACACACATACATAAACAAAGAATGCACCCACACATTGAGAGAGGAAAAGAGAGAGAGAGCATGCATAAACAAAAAACGCACACATTGAGAGAGGAAAAGAGAGAGAGAACATGCATAAACAAAAAACGCACACATTGAGAGAGGAAAAGAGAGAGAAAACATGCATAAATAAAAAAACACACACACATTGAGAGAGAAAGAGAGAGAAACTAATTTAACGTCGTAGGAAACTAATTAAAATTAAAAGACCTAAAGATCTAGTCGACGAGGAGTTGAACTCAAGACCTATTATTCAAGAGGGAAATGGCATAACCAATCTATCATACTTGGCATGGGTGATAGAAAGGTTATACCATTTATCTCTTTTTATTGGCACACACATCCACACACGCGCACACACACAAGAAGAAGAGAGTTATAACGTCGTAGGAAACTATCCTAAAATACGTTAAAGATTAGGTTAGATGTAGACTTACGTTAAATTAGATTTAGGTTTATTTAAGTTAAATTATATTAGATTTAGGTTTATTTTTCATTAGATTTACGTTTATTTATGCTAGATTTAGATTTACGTTATATTAGATTAGATTTAGGTCTCCATAGACTGCGATGCCTGCATGAAGCGGGTGAAGAAAGCCCTCAACGGAATATAGGGTATTGCTGCCTTCACTCATGGTGGGCTCCGTCGATCCAAAAGTACTGGTGAAATGTCTTCAGAAGATAGGGAAGAAGGTGGATCTTCAGGGCGGCAAGAGTCACTACATCCCCGACACAATGACCATCTAGACAACCTCTAGTCATTCAACAGAAACTTCAAAGTTAGTAACAAGAGCAAGAACGGTCTAAAGGGCCAATTGCTGTCGTCAGATGTGGATGGAGATGAGGCAGCGTCACCGCCGGAAGTTAACTCTCACATCTTTAGTGATGAGAATGCCAACTATTGCCGAGTTATGTGAAAAATTATGTGTTAAATCAGTTTTAAGGTTCATATAATCCCTGTTCGTTTAGTTCTTTGTTTTTAATATAACATAATTTACATTAGATTTAGATTTATGTTATATTAGATTAGACTTAGGTTTATTTAGGTTTACCCACACACACACACACACACACACACACACAAGAAGAAGAGAGTTTTAACGTCGTAGGAAACTATTCCAAAAGACATTAAAGATTAGGTTAGATGTAGACTTACGTTAAATTAGATTTAGGTTTATTTTTAGTTAGATTTACGCTTATTTACGTTAGATCGATTCCACGCAAGAATTACTTACGGTTTAGGGTTTAGAGTTAGACGAACAGTGAAAAGATCTACTGTGAAAAGATGTTAAGATGCTGTGAAGTGCTATAGCTAGAGAAGAGGCAAAGGGGTTTTATCCACTACATGCAGTATCATGTAGACGTGGGTCTGTAGATTTCTTGTACCCACAAATATAGGTATTGACCAATAAAGACGAGATTATAACCCGGTGGTTCTGATCTCCGTGCACCTCTAGACCGAGGTGTGCGGGGATTGGACATGACTAGAGAATGTGAGGTAAAGAGAGAGAGAGAGAGAGAGAGAGAGAGAGAGAGAGAGAGAGAGAGAGAGAGAGAGAGAGAGAGATAAGACGAAGAATGCCAATAGAATATTAAATTTGTTTTCCAGGTTATTAGATTTAGGTTTATCCTCATTATGAGTAGTGACGAGGATGTGGGACCGTCCAATCGAAACACCTATCTCTCAACGAGGGTCTTATGTCCTTGTAATCAATGCAAGCATAATGTGCGACGGACAAGACGTGTTTCTTTGCAGCACGTTCGCGAATTTGGCGAGTTCGATCCATCTATTATAGATCGAGTTGTTGCCAATTATAACTCGTCGGACTCTGACGCTGGTCAACAAGCAGCAATCTTGCAACCCAATAGACGTGTTCGCAGGCGCTTTGGTCAAGCAGCATATGTGAGGCCACAAGATGTAGCCTCTGACAGCTTGGGGGATGATCATGCAGAGCACATTCCCAACGAGGCAATGTTTGAGCCGGAGATTGATGAAATGATCGAGACGATCATGGATTCAGAAAGGCTTATCTATGATGATATGAAAAGTGAAGCCGATACGCCATTGTATAATGGAGCACGTATGTCTAGATTGAAAGCACTCCTGGTTCTTCTCAACATGCAGGCAAAGTTTGGATGGAGTGATACTAGCGTCATAACGCTTTTCAGGTGATCAATTACAATTAGTTTACTTTAATAAAACTCTAAATGTATAATGATCTGATAGATTTTTACACGACTGTATCGTATTTTTATGTTGTGTAGATTGCTTAAAGAGCACATACTACCAGCTGACAATGTGATGCCAGATTCCTGAGATGAAGCAAGAAAGATTTTGCGAAACTTGGGGATGGAAAGATATCGAGTAGATCTCCACGGGACAAAAATTCCACAAAAGGTTTTGCGACATTTTCCTCTGCTTCCTCGCATCAAGCATTTCTTCGAAATGTAAGTCCATGGCCGCCCTAGAATCATGGCATGAGGAGAATAAATCTTCGGATGGTGTGCTACGAATTCCTGCAGATTGCGCAGCCCGGAAACATATAGATGGAACATGGTCGGATTTTGCCAGGGAAGCTCAAAATTTGCGCTTAGGCCTGGCTATGGATGGCGTAAATCCATTTGGTCAAAGATCAACATCTTACAGTGTATGGCCCGTTGTCATCGTCAACTACAACATTCCCCCATGGTTGACTACGAAGAAGGGGCACCTATGGCTAAGCTTGATTGTGCCAGGGCGATATAAAGTGGGGAATATGGATGTGTATCTTTGTCCACTATTGGAAGATCTACAACAATTGTGGATTGGCATAGAGGTGGTGGATATGAGCCGACACACAGGACGACGGAATGCTTTGATCAGAGGCATTCTAATGTGGACCATGCATGACTATCCCGGGCTAGCAGAATGCTCAGGTGATCTATTGACACTCCTCACTCAGACACTATAAATCTTGTTTTTTCCCATAGTTGATCTATTATCATGTGTATACATGCAGGGCTTCAAACAAGCGGATATAGAGCATGTGTCACATGTGGACCTAGACTGAATGCACGTAGGGCACCCTCACTGAAGAAGCAAATCTACGAAGGTCATCAAGCGTATCTTCCAGAGAATCATGTGTTACGCGACGACTTTTTGGGAAGAGAGCCACCAAGGATGTCTGCACAAGCATGGTTAGAGCAGAAGGAGATGTGCGATGACGGATTGCCTCCAGGGATGAAGAGACTATCTCTATGGTACGAGTTACCATACTGGCCCCGACTCATGATCAATCACTTGCTCGATCCAATGCACATATTCAAGAATGTGGGTAATCTACTATGGGACCATCTGACCGGTAAGAAAGATGCTTTGGGAGCCAGAGTTGACCTTAGAAATGTGGATCGTATGGAGCAATATTGGCCGCAAACAGCGTCTGATGGATCGATAAAACTCCCTAAAGCACCATGGATTTTCACAGGAGTCCAAGAACGCAAAGTAAAAGAGACCATTCGATCTTTGCGGACCCCCACTGGCGTAATGCACTCGCTCCGAACGTGTTTTACTAAAGAAGGAAAGCTTACCGGTTTGAAGTCACACGATTGGCATAAAATGTGTCAGGTACGTTCATAGTGGACTTTAATATCATTGCATAAAATGTGAACTTTAATATCATTGCTGCACTTACTTTACAATTTATTTTACCGGTTGCCATTGAGGGATGTTTGTCTCTCGACATCCGTAACACAATCTACAAACTTGCAAAGCTGGTGCAATGGATCTCACAAAAGGAGATCAATGTAGACTCCATACCATTCGCCAAACTAAATGCTGCAGAGCTTGTGTGCATGAAACATTTTCCTACTACCATGCTAACCATTCAGGTGCATCTTCTTGTTCACATAGTTGATGAGGTTGAAATAGCTGGCACAGTTCATTCCAGATGGATGTTCTTCTTAGAACGTTTCATGAAAACGCTTAAGGGATATGTGCGTCAAAAGGCACATCCGGAGGGTAGCATGGCAGAAGGTTGGTTGGTATCAGAGTCCCTAGTGTACATTGGAGAGTGGCTAGACGGATTTGATAAAGCCCGGGACACGCTATGGCGAACCATAGATGATGAGCGCATATCTGGGATTGTCATGTGCAATCTCGGTGTTGAGAAGAAGATGACGGAAGATCTAGAGGCTAAAATCAACCGATTTTGCATGCTTCACAATCCAGTGATGCAAAAGTGGATTTCACAATATGAGGATGCAAAGCAAGAGCAACAAAGGGCACGAATCAAGTGGAGACGGGGGAGACGACCACCGATGCACTATCCGACGGTTCTGGAGAGCCTACCAACCTTCATGAGCTTAAGATGGTTGCACAACCAATTGAAAAGCGCACAACAATGCGGTGACGAAGTGACTGAGGAAGAGTGGGAGTACTCTCGGGGTTGCGCGACCAAGGTATGTTTGCAATGTACGACTAGCTAGTGACTTTATTTCTAAACGTTTGAACAGCCACTCATAATCTTTGTTCGTTGTAGTATAAGTCATACACAACAGCATGGTGTAAAGGTCCACATTTTAGGGTGGAACGAATCGACAAAAAGCGTTTTACTCAAGATTGTGGAATCATGGCAAAATTTGAACAGTCTAGTCGACGACGTTCCTCTGATGCAAATCCTGTGGTGGTGGAACTCACTTACTTCGGCACGCTGCAAGAAATTTTGAGGATCGATTACAGAGGATTTTTTGTCGACTTGTTCGACGTGCAATGGTTCAAGATAATCATGGAGGGTCGCAACGCTACTGTGCGTAGAGGAGAGTTTGGTTTTCTTGAGGTGGATTCTACTAAGAAATGGACTGACCTAAGAGACACTTTCGTACTACCCGAGCATTGTGAACAAGTAAGTATGTAAATAGTTAACATCCCCCTTTTACAAGTTATGTGCTTGAAAGCTCTCATGTAAGTTATGTGGCTCTGACAGGTAATATTTTATTCTACAAAGTCTACATCAAACTGGTGGTACGTCATAGAGGTAGCCCCTCGTAGTGCAAGGATGTATGAAGGCTACCATGTGCCAATCACAACGGCATCACTGGAGGAGATCAGAGAAGATGCTCAATCAGAAGCCGCTGCGTTGGTGCCAGACGAGCATCAAGATGCTACTACTCTATATGGGGTGCATGCAGAGGAGTTACAAAATGAAACAGAGGATATGTGTTTAAACGGAGAGCTCTATATAGATATAGGAAGTTATGCTGAGTTATGCGAGGATGAGAGAGAGATCTCTTAAAGCCACAAATATTGTATTTGAACAATTTTGCTCCATGTTGTAAAAGCTCTGGCTCTCTAAGTACCTTCCATGGTGTATAACGCTCTTTTCTACTCGCGCTCACATCTTTTGATTGAAAATTCTGAGTTTTCGACTTGCCTCTTCTATCACTCAATTCATTGCGTCATTGTATTTATATGCGTCATTACGTCATTGTATTTAATGGTCTTTGCGTCATTGTCTACTCTATTCATTCAATATTAAGTTTAAATATTTGTGTGTTTAATGCAGGTATGGATGATGAGGAGTTTATTTCTTCTTTGTCACCGCAACAGAGACAGTGGTACGTGGAGCGTCATCGCTCTGGCGCATCATCGCGCGTTCCTACTCCATTTGCATCTCCCTCTATTTCGGAGCATTCGGCACGCTCCGAAGCTTCGGCGTCGACGAGACGAGCTTCACACTAGTCTAGACACCGGCGCTCTAGTGGTGGCGGTGGTGGTTGTTGTGGGGATTCCGCCACCGATGCCTCCACACCGCCTCGTGTTTGACAAGGCTCTTTACCCTCCCCTTCTTTGTCCGCCCCCACACCAGCCACAGCATCGCCATCTACGCGAGGATTTTCACGGCTGACTGTTCCTAGCAGCTACACACCTCTACCTACTCCGCCAGGAGCCACCCCACTCGACACTCCTCGCTTTGGGGCCCACACGCCGGTGGAGACACCTGACGTCCGTACCCCCATCGACACGCCGCTAGAGACCCCTACTGGGACACCCAGGTTCACGCGTCACCGGCCAGAGGGCTTGCCTTACTCCGTCGACTACAGCGGCGGCATCATCATGGATGATGACGGCAAGAAGCTGATCTCGCGCATGCGTGGTCTTTGCTCTCAGATGTTTAGACACTACATACTAAACAAATGGAGTGAAGTACCAAGTGATTTAAAAAACAGTCATCAGCATACTTCATGATGAGTTTCCCGTTCCAACACGGGATCAGCACTTCAATGAAGACCTGATGAAGATTCGAATGCGCGAATACTGCAAACACAAGCGTTCTGAAGTGCAAAAAGCAATCAAGCATGGGTGGAGCAGGCCAGATTGGCTGGCCAAAGAAGATTGGAAGAATGCAAAGAAAGCAGCGCGCGAGAATCCCGACAAGTGGAAGCAACAAAAGGATGCACCCAGAGCGCGAGTAGAGGCAGGGAGCTCGCACCACTTGGGAAGCAATGGATGGGCATCATTTGAGGCCGATTTTGTAAGTGTTTTCGCATTGCTCTTTAATTCGATAGTTTAGGGTTTATGAGTTTTTTAATTCTAACATAATGATTTCTTTGTATGTTTTGACAATGATCGATGACAGGACGTGATCCCACACCGTACGAGCGCGAGTACGCAGGCAGGAAGGCTTAAATGCCCTGATGGACATTCTCAGTTCTCGCGGCGGCATGGTTAGTATTAGGGTTTACTCTTTTCTATTTTTTGTATTGTTTACTTACTGAAAGCTGTCTTATTGTCTTTTTTTGCAGAATCCGACAGATACGCCGCTTGGACGCGATGAGACGTCTGACTAGACGACGTTAGTTTAGCCGTAGCTAGATAGCATTAGTTTAGGGTTTCTCATAGCTTATGTATCATGAGACGGATTTTATACGTCTTTTTGAATAATGTATATTATTACATTTGTCACCGCAGTTCATTTTTCCAATCAATTCTTTATGCCTATGATGTTGTACAATTGTCATTATTACATTTGCCAATCAATTCATTTTGCCTATGATGTGTACAATTGTCAATTTTACGCTTGTCAATTTTGCAAACAATGCGTCTTGTGGGTGACTATTTTGGGTCTATTATCTACCCTTGCACTTTTTTTAAAAAGTGAATCAAGTACAATATGGTTGATGGGTGGCAGGGCATTCAATGCCCTTTCACCCAAAAAAAAATTCTCTCGGGCGTCGCTATTTATGGCTCTGGAGCGTCGCTATGAGCGTCGCTATAGACTTCTGTGTAAACGTCGCTATGACCGTTGCTATGAGCGTCTCTATATAGCGACGGTTATAGCGACGCTCTCGTAGCGACGCTATTAGCGACGGTTTTAGCGACGCCGAGGGTTATAAAAACCCAGTGTATTTCCGTCGCTAATAGCGTCACAAGAGCACACAACCTCTTGTAGTAATATATAGTGCTTCCTTTCCATACACCAAATGAAATGGAGTAAACCATGTACCTGTCTTCACCGAAGTACGGTAAGCCCATAATGCACTAGAAAATTCCAAATCCCAATTCTTTCCTTGGTGCTCTATCACTTTTGAAAGAATCTGTACCAACTCACCATTGAATCTTTCATCCAAGACATTACACTGCGGGTAATAAGGAGTGGTATGCTGGTGCCTAATCTTCATCTTTGCGCATAAAAAGTCTAGTAGTTTGGCTCTAAATCCTGGCCCCTTATCCGAGAGTAGCTCCAGCGGCACCCCAAACTTGCAATATATTTCATCATACACAAATTTTTCCACATGCTTTGCAGTGATTTGTTTTACTGCTATAGCCTCTCCCCATCTAGAGAGATAGTCCACTGCAGTCAAAATATAGCTTTTGCCCCTGCTTGTGATAGGTAACGGGCCTATTGCATTAATCCCCCACTTTTCAAACACATCAAACACCATAATGGTTTTTCGTAGCTCTGGCTTCAACACTCTCTTCCCAAATGCTTGACACCTATTGCAAGACCTACACCAATGGTGAACATCCTTGTGCAGACGAGGCCATACATACCCCTCTTGCAAAATCTTATGCAAGGTGATCTTTAGAGCAAAATGGCTGCCACATGCGCCTTCATGATTCTCTTCCAACACTCTATAAAGCTCCTCCCGCCAAGGTACACGTCTCAACACGAGATCAGCCCCTTTCATGTATAATACATCACCAATCAATTTGTATCTGTATGCTCTACGCACAAAACCATACTTCTTAGACTTCTGAATCTTCTTTGGAATGATTCCTATTAGCAAAAAATACTCCTCTTGAGCCAAACTTTCCAGGCCATGATAAAGAGGTAAAGTGGTCCTCAACACAAATAGCTCCCCAATCATGATTTGAGCTGCTTCATGTCCCTCTCCATTTAGAGCACGTTCAATGTGTCTAATGCTCCATGCTTCAAACTTTTTTAACAGGCCTTTAATTCTGAAACACATTTCCTTCAATGAGGTAGCCATCAAAGAACAAAACATGTGCATTTTTTATCTGTGGCACTTCTTCAACTACCTTTCTCACCACCTCTTCCTTAACAAGAAGGGGATTCTCCTTGTATGTCAACAAATCAGCTAGGGTAGCTCTTGTACTGTCTTCCAATAAAAAAGAGAACTCGAACTCTTGCAGCTCAATTACCCATTTCTTCACCACATTTGACATGTTAGTGCCATTAATTAACTGTGGCAAAAAGGCATAACTCGTCAAGAAAACAAAAGGTCATGGTAGCAAGTAATGAAGAAATCGTCGACAAGCAAATATTACACAGGCCATCACTAGCTCTACTTCCGAGAATTTTCTCTCTGCTACCAACTTCACTCGACTTGCACAATACACTAGCCTCATATAATGGCTGCCCTTCCCCTTTTGCAACAGCATTGCTCCAATGGCATCATCCCTAATGATGGATTTACATAAAAAACTTTCTCTCAATCAGGAGCTTGCATGGCTGAAAACACTTCTTCACACTTGTCATCCCATTGCAATGGATCATGATTTTTCACCTGTTGTAATGCATAAAGGAGCTACGAAGACAATGGAATAAACCGTGCCATGTACTTCACTTTGTGTATAAAGGTTTCCAATTGCTTTGTACTCGTAGGTGATGGAAGAAGAATAATAGACTTAACCTTGTTTGGATCAGCCTCAATGCCATTTTCTGACACCATATGGCCCAATAACTTCACCCTTGGCTGTGCTAGATGACATTTCTTTGGATTTAATTGTCCTCAACATTCATCATATCGAGCCAATACCATCTGCAACTTCTCATGGTGTTCAGCCCTGCTGCTGTAGACACAAAAGTCATCCATAAAAGCTTTAACACAATTGCCAATGAATGGTTCAAATACCCAATTTGCTCTCTCTTGATAGAAAGATGGTCCATTTGACAACCCAAATGGCAATACCGTATAGCAAAAGCAGCCCCATGGCGTAATAAAAGTTGTCTTTGTTCGGTCTTTAAGAGCAATCTTCAATTGAAAATAGCCTGAAAAACCATCACACACATTGTACCTCTCATAACCTGCCACTGAATCCAAGATCTGATCGATGAATGGAAGAGGATATGGGTTCTTCTTAGTGGCTGCATTTAAGGGCTTAAAATCTACACAAATCCTCCACTTCCCATCCTTCTTTGGACTAACTACTACTGGACTCACCCATTCTGTGGTCTCCACAGGGACTATGAACCCTGCCTTCAATAACTTGTCCACCTCTTCCCGCAAGGCTTCCATTTTCTCTTGACCCATCCTTCTTAGTCTTTGCCACACTGGCTTAGCACCTTCTTTCAGCTCTATATGCATCTCCTCTCCTTTGAACCCTCTAATCTCTTCATATGAAGTAATGAACAAATCAGGAAAACTAGCCAGCATGTGCAAATATATCTCCTTCTCCATAGCTGAGAGGTCTCCACTTATCATTTGTGTCATCAATTCCTGCTTCTTTGACAATTCGACTTTGGTTTGCATCAGTCCTTCAATCACTTCATAAGGCCCTTCACTTTCATCTTCACCTCATTTGCAAATGCAACTAAACAAGACTCCTAGATTTCTCTATCCATCAAAAGAAATGCAACATCAGCATCCTCATCATTGCTAGTAGTGCTATCACTGTCCTCATCAGTCACTGTGGAATAGTCTTCATCACTAGACTCATCCTCATCTTCATAGAGATCCTCCAATCGTTTCTTTGTGTCCGTATTATATAGCTTCTTGGAACCTGTCTTTCCATAGAGGCTAATCGTACCACATCTCCAATCTTGAACAACTCCCACTGCACGTAACCATGGTCTACCCAGTATAATAGGATATGCTCCCAACCCTGCTGGCATCACATGAAAATAAACCACTTCCTTTGAATCATATGCTTCCACTTCTAAGCTCTTTACAACACCCAAACATTTTACTTTCTGATGGTTTGCCAATCTGATCCGGAAACCTGACACTCCAGTCACTGTAAGACCCATCTTCTCAATGCATGAGTGTGTTATGACACATATTTGGGCTCCTCCATCCACATAAACTTGTCCCAAATTTTTCCTTTTATGCCACACATCTACTATTGGACAAATGTCTGGTAGCTCATCCATTGCCAACACCTTCACTGAACCCCTCTCTGGCTCTTTCTCCATTCGGTTAACCATTCTCTTCCACTGTCGCTTTAGCTGAGGAACCATCTCTATAAGCTGCCCAAAAGTAACATCAGCTTTCCTGCTCGTTAGATCCTCCTTCAAGTCATAGCTTAATTGCCCATCCCCTAGTGGAAAATCTGAAACATAAAACTTGCGACGAGCCCTCCTTTTTCTCTTGGCCTTGGCATCTTCGCCTTCATGGCTCTTTCCCTTCTTCTTACTAGGACCTGGGGCACTTCTCTCTTCCTTTTCCTCTGTGGTCCTCTTCCCAATAGGCATCACTAATGTATCCTCTAGCTTTGATGCATTCTCCAAGGTGACTACACTTAGCACTTTTGTCTTTCCCTTTTCCTCCTGGGTTAATCCACTGGTTCCTTCATCTCTCTTAATTTCAATGCTGTAATCATTCGATCTAGTTAGCACATGTCTTGGCAATGGATACATGTCTCCCCCCATCCTTGGTGGCTTATCACATTGCGGGCTGATGTGACCCAAATCTCCGCAGTTATAACATGTGGGCGTCTGCCTCCAAAACCTACCATTACCTTGTCCACCACCATTCTTGGGTCTTTCTTCACCTCTTGGCTGATTTGCAAAACTCCCTTGACCTCGATTATTTCCCACTTGACCTAGCTGTACCGACGGCTGTACCGATAGTTGTACCGACGGTACCTGCAAAAATCGAAACCGGGGCTTTCTCTGTGCATTTCTCTTAGTTCTTGCACGTTTTTTCAAGCTCTCCTCTTCACCATCTCTCACAGATCTATTGCGATACACGCCGTCGGAGGTGCTGATCTTGCTTGTGGGTTAGCGCATAACACTAAGGTAAGATTGTTTTCATGTTTACTTGTAGATTTAGGATTTAGGGTTTAACTTTGTGTTTGTCTGTGTTTTCAGGACTTTTACAACAACTTTCATTGCTCAAATAGGACAAATGTGAGTGCTCAAACCTTTAAATGCATATTAAGTTTATTTAAATTACATTGTATATTAAGAAAAGAAAATTTCATGCTTTAAACTTTCAATGCTTTAAAAGAAATTAGGATTTGTTATGTGGAATTTCATTTTAAATTATGGAAAAAATTTGTTTCAGTTTATGAAAAATTCTTGTTTTGAAGAAATTTTTCATTGAATTATGTCGTTTTTCAAATTATGTAGTTGATGGGGTTTATATTTTAGGTTAAATTTAGGTTATAAGTTAAGTTAGATTAGGTTAGGTTATCTTAGGTTATCTTATACATTAAGTTAAGCTACGTTGTTATGTTAGGTTATATGTTAGGTTAGGTTAGGTTAGGTTATCTTATACGTTAGGTTAGATTAAGCTACGTTAGGCTAAGTTATATTAGGTTAGATTAGGTTAAGATACCTTAAGATAGGTTAGGTTATCTTATATGTTAGGTTAGGTTAAGTTAATCTACGTTAGGTTAGGTAAAGCTACATTAAGTTAAGTTAGGTTAAGCTACATTCGACAATATGATGGAAAGAGGGAAATGGGAAAACCACCAGCACATACTATGAATGCCTCTCTTTAGCCCAGTGATCTCACAGCACCCCTATCCCCTAGTAAACACACACCTTGACTCACAATCTAGCAACGATTATTGTCCAAGCCCGGTCCCGACCAACCCCGATTGCAACATAGCACAAAATCCAACCTTCCATATATAACCTTTCAAAGTATCACCAATCATAGATATACAAGTCTATATTTGAAAATATCCATGGATACTTGATTATATCTTGAAAGACACCCCCATATGTAAGAAACTCCCACACATTCACTACACTAAAACTGCATAACATACAGTGACGGCTTCGGTCTTTAACCCTTCATAGCCTCGAGTGTGTTTTTTTTTCGAGCTTTTCATTTAGAGATTTTTCATGAAATGTAAAAGTATTTTGAGCTTTTTTCCATTTTATTTCAACATCTTTTACATTCTTGCAATTCACATAGAAATATTCAATAGGACAATATCACCTCACATTGAATGATTAAACACCTCAAACTTACTCTCTTTAAATATGCTAGGCTAGAGAGAGAGAGAGAGAGAGAGAGAGAGAGAGAGAGAGAGAGAGAGAGAGAGAGAGAGAGAGAGAGTATTCAAAGAAATCCTTATTCAGACTTACTGTCTTTAAATATGATAGTCTAGAGAGAGAGAGACAGAGAGAGAGAGAGAGCATTCAAAGAAATCCGTACTCAAAACAAAGCTTAACAAGGTGTTTGCATTAGTGTTTGATATGGATGTTAGAAAGAGTAGATAGTTCACAAAAGCAATGCAAGTAAGATCACTTCAAGAACATGCACAATAAAACCCTAGATGTCCTATGTCAACATTCTTGAAACGAAAAATAGAGAGTGTTCAATAATTGTTTCAAAAAACTATGAATGTGATACTAAACTCTCTTTTCCACATATGGACCACAAACCACCTTTTTGAGACACTCCTCATAGACTATGTCATCCCCCTCCAAGCACAAACAGTATCGATAAACCTCACCAGATGCCTTGCCAAGACCTCCACATCCTGAAAACACATCTAGCACATAATCTGAGTCATCCGTGAAGGTTGCCAAGAGCCATCTACACATGCAAATTTCAAATTGTGTCTGAGGGTTGCCAAGAGCCATCTACAAGGGAGGATGCATCATTGTGTAGCGAACAAGGGAGGCATCTGAGGCAAGCAGTCCCATTTATGACAAGCTGTGCTGAACTACCAATCAATTAACGCGTTGAATTAACTAAAGATCCTCCGCGTTGAGTAATGTGTGATCAACTAAAGCTCCTCAGCCGTCAGCGCGCGCGCTTACGATTGGGGAGCTCACACATTATTTAACACCGACAGCAAAAAAAGAACTCTCACATGATTTAACACAGGTAAACGATCTCTTCCTCCTCCCCTGCACCCATGCCCCCACAGCTCAGGAACCGTCAGCGCGCACGCTGACGGTTATCGAGCTGTGGGAGCATGGGTGCGGGGGAGGAGGAGTAGATGAATAGATCGTACCTTACTTCATGCAGGCTTCACGCAGGAGATGGAGCAGTTCAACTGAACAGAAGCTCCAAGAAAAAGTTGCTCTAAGTCAAAAAAACTTCAAGTTCGAGGGTTAAAACATACATTATACCTAACTGGTGAAAATAAGGGAAAACTTGATATTCTCCCGGTTTTTAGCTCAAAACTCGAAGTTTTTGTTGGTAATCACACTAAAAATTGTGTAAATTCTTCGATGATTATCGACAATTTAAAATCTAAAATTTTCAATGCTCAAAATCTAACGGGGATTTTTGTAACTTTAGTCGCTTAAAATACACTGTAAATTTTCAACATTATTTACACTGGATCCCAGTCCGTTCACCTACTCATAAGAAGATGAACTCATTAACTAAAAATATTGAGATTTGAGCCAAATATTCTTGGAAACTGTGGTTTCTTTATACACCACTCATAAGGAGGTGAACTTGCTTGACAATCTTGATTGTGGGATTTTTTTGCCCACTTATAAAGGAAAAATGTCTTGTAATAAAAAAAGCATAATGATGAACAATTATGCCACTTGCATAAAACATTGTGTATTTACACTCAGAGTTAAATGATATTCATCTATATATAATATCCTAGTGTATATATTCATTTACTTAAAAACCATTTGTCTATGTTCGTCGCATTATACTGAACTCCTTCCTAACTGCTTATTCTCTCTATCTTCTCCACCTTGCTAGCATGGATGAAAGATCATCCATGATCACCTGGACAATTGGTGATCTGAAACTTGAACGAGAGGTTCAACTTAGAGATGGAAAGTTCCTCCTTAGTTCATATTTCTTGCAAAGTCTACTACCACCTCACAGACAATTTCAAACATTGAATGCACTAATACAGTATGGATCTGAAGTCACCCTTGTTGAAACACCATCTCATTTTGATATGGAGGGCCATCAACATTTCATTCTTGATGCCTCTTTATCAAAAAGATATACTATGGTGCATACAGAGAAGGAAACCAATGATGTAAAAGACTCAAAGGATACAAAATTATTGAATGCAAGCGCTTTCTATGCTGAAGCTATCAAGATACCAACCCAAGGAGGCTTGTACACAAATTTGGAAAAACAACAGGACAATTATATTGTCCTCGATAGCAGCAACGGTGATGAGAAACTGTCAAAAAAGGTAAAAAGTGTGGAGGATTGGATATTATCCTTTTCAACATCTCACTGATTGAAAGACTTAATGAAACAATCTCATGGGCCTGTGAAAGTGGAAGAACTACCTAGAGAATACAACAGGAATCTTGTGTTTGAACTTCCATCAACTTTTGGCAAATGTAAGTCAATGAGTGGCATGGAGCAAAAATTTGATGGACATACATGGACGCGGCCCCAAACAACCAACATGTCCATTGTGTGTCCAGTTCGGATGAGTTACTATTTGGGCTCCTTGGAATGTCATAGAAATGTTTGTCAGTTTACTATTTAAACAATAAAGAATTCAATATTGCATATTTTCATGGGTATTTAGATAAACCAATAGGAAAAGGTTACCTTGCTCAGGAAGACGGGACAAAGATTACATGTCATTACTGCGGCAAGGTTTTCACTTGTGAAGCAATATGCATCTCACGTCGCCATATAAAAAATTCGAGGATTAGTCCAAAAGTGTTGAATATTGACAAGTCTAGTGGTCCTCAAAAAATTCAAATGCTTGTGGATCGTCTAGTTCTGATGGATTCACGCATTCTTGACAAGGGACATTCTATGGGAGATGCAGAACTTCAAAACTTTCTAGAAGAGATGATGCCGCTTGTGCAAAACCAAAGGTAAGGATACATCATTTTTGTTAGTATTTATCAGTATAGTACCTAAAATTCTTTTTTCTAATGCATAACAGATTAAAGAGTATCATTGCTTCAAAAAAACAACAAGGGTCAGTGGTAGTGGGAGATGGATTTGACAATATTCTCTTACTGAAGAAAAAATGTTTGTTCCCATTTTTTCATGGGAGTCGTTTCCTTGGCCAAGGAGGACTTCATGATAAATGTTTTTTTTTAAGATATCCACCAAAGGTCTTGGTTCAGGAACTGATTTAATAAGACGCATGGATCATTCTGGTCAACGAGATCTGCATAATGCTTGGGTCCGTGTTGACGGATGGTCAACCATGTCATGCTCAGTTTATGACCCAAGGTGATAAATTTCTAGATGTATATAAAAGTGATAATTTAATAATTGAGTAATATGTCTTACCATGCATACTTTCTACCTCAGCATGAAGAGCTTGATGGTTATTGCAATATGTGAGACCAAGGAGGAAGATACAAAGTCACAAATATTATTTTGGAAAAGTCTCAATTCTGTTATGGTTGAGAATGGATATTCAATTGCAAATTTCATTGGGTTTATGGCAGATGAGGCAAGTGCCAATTGGAATGCTATTCGAGCAATCTACAATGGAGGAGCAGACAATGTAATGGATGGTCGTGAAAGATCATGCTTGTTCCATTGGGAGCAAAGTCTCCAAAACAAAACAAGAGCACTCATTCCAAATGAAAAACAAATGGAGCATACTTCTTTGTGTGAAAATTTGCGAGCAAGTAAGACTTTCTTGGAAGCACAAATGCACGCTAGGTCAATAAAGAGATGGTGGTATAAGAATGGTGTTCCAATAGAGAATCTGGTGCCTTCGAAAAATTGGTTCTCTTGGTGGGAAGATAGAATCTCACATTGGGGGGGCATTTCCATAAATGTGAGTTTTTTTTTGGGTATAAATCTCACAATTATGTAGTAGATATTGTGAACGAATGTTGTGAACTAATGTTTCTAATCTTTTAGGATGATTTGAGTCCTTGGGATTGTGCTGCTATCCCTACAACAAACTTATCAGAGAGTATACATGCAAGTTGGCTTTCTGGAGAGGGAGGAAAAAAAAAAGATCACATTGTATGATGCTTGTGTTACAGATGTCATCAACTCCTATCTTCAATGTGCAAAGCAATTGGGATACTTGACTCGACGATACATAGGTAGTGGACCAGACATAGACTCTCTCTTGAATAGAGCACGAACAAGGTTGACTCCAACCCCGGCTATAGTGACTTGTGTGCCTCATGGAATGAATGATAATGAAACTAACTTCCAAGACCCAATTTTACATGGTGACAAAGAATCGGTGCAAAGAAAGAAGAGGTCAAACCTTGGCAATAGCTCACACCGACCAGGGTATATCATGGAGTCATGGGATCGCTGCAAACGCGGACGACCACGAAAAATTACCTTCACAAATATGAACAATGTGACTGTGGATAACTCAGCTAGATTGCAGGAAAATTTTATCAAAGCGGAAGGACCAACTTACAATGAAAGTACAAAATATCATAGCATGGGTAATAAAGATGGTGATGGTGGTGGTGTGGATAGTGCAGCTCAAATTTGGGAAGAGGATATACACAGGTCAATGTGGGTCCTTAGGTGCATGCCAATTCATTGTCATAGAAAATTCTTTGGAAGAGAAAAAGGAAAAAAATGTATGAATGTAATTGAGAGTCAAAGTCCTGGGTTGGTCGCACCATCATTTTGGTCGGAGCGCACATACGATGGAAAAACATTTTCTCAATGGATGTGGTTTTGTAACCACAATGTTGAACACACTTGGAATGTTGACAAACAAGTCAACCACAAGCCAGATACACCTACAACATGGCCAATTCAGCTTGGTACCATGATTTCAAAGGAGGAGTATGCAGGCCTTTCAAAGGTAGGTTTTCAACTACGGTGTGTAATAGTGCCAAGAAAGGGTGAATGTATAACCCCTCCTCCATCATGCAAGAGGAGTAAAAATGGAGGCATGGAATCTCAAAAGAAGCTAAAAAGTGCTTGGATGCAGTTGAGAGTCTAAGTGCAACATTGATAGAGGAAAAAGAAATGGTGGCACACAATCGTATGGTTTTTCGTCTTCTTAGTGGTGAATGCTATGATGTTCATATACGAGAAGATCCTACATGTACTTGTTTGGATTTTGAAAAGAAGGAGAAAGATAAGAAGGCATTTCTAGCCTGTAAGAATCTTTACTATGTTTATATATACGTCCTGGGTTTGGAGCGCAATCAACACATGGCAATGCATCCACCACTGCTCTCTAAGAAAGATTTAGCCTTCATACTTTCTCAGCCTTGTCTTCTAAGTCCAGTTTCAAGATAGTGAATAGCTATTCAATCTCAAACAGATGCTCAAAGTTTTGTGCACTCAACTCTTATAGTTTAGTAGTAATTTATCCCAACGAAACTTAGTATTTTGGCAACTTGGATTTCCCTACTAATTACCGAATTGCATTGTAAATTCTATTTTGGTGTAACTTTTTTGTGAAACCCATTATGGTATCCGGTGAAATTGTCCACATTGACAGGTCCATGTGTTGGGCATATGGTTTAGTGGTGGTTTATTTCACTACAAAGTGTTTTGACATTTTATTTCTCTATTAATTATTGGATCATATTTATAAATCATGTTTTATTCCTATTACTAATTAAAATAAATTTTATACATGTATTGAAGGATTCTTTGTATTTGTGGGCTTACTAGCAAGAATGGTTCTATCTTGAACCATTAATGTTGGGTATTATATCCATATTTTGTGGTTAGTGTTTTCTAAAATAGCTTACACTAAGTGGTGAAAAGCTCATTATATATGATGAAATATGCAAAATCTCTAACTAGGGATTATAAGGGTCGAAATCACAAGCTCGCAAGTTTATAACCTCCAACAAAACTCCTCCAAGGCTCACACTCATGGCCAACTTCAACAGATGGCGTTCCTATGTTGTCAACAGTTCATCCCGCCATGCACCCTCCTGATGGCGCTTCCTTGTGCTCTTGACGGCCACGTAATACCGCCCCCTCCTCAGCTCCTTCCGACCTGCTCTCTCATGTAGTCGGCAACCCACTCACTGCTCTGCCTTCTGCACTCAAGCCCTTCTCCTATACATCGTTGGCTCCCCAACGGCCTGCTTCTCTTTGGTTTTGGCGGCCAACCCCTCCAACTTGGTCCTCATGAGTGGTGCCACCTCTGTTGACCCCCTCATCCTCTCCTGCAACCGATTGGAGGTAACCATGATGCAGTTTCCCTACTGTCTATAGCCAACCACCTGACCCTCTTATGCCTGCTATTGGATGTGGCAGCCTGCCATTCCCTTCTAGCCTTCCCCCGGCTTGCTCACGGCCCTTGGCCCTCAATCATGGCCTCACCTCATGTGGTCCTCCACACCTGCAGACCTCAGCGCTCCTAGCTCTCCTCCTCTATTGCGCTCTCCCGAGCTGGACGCCCCCCTCATGCAAACCTCCAAGTCCCCCCGCTTTCCTTCAAGCAGCCCGCCTTTGTGGCGCCTCAACAGGTAGTCCTTCCTCTCCCGGCCTCACCAAGCAACTGCATGCTACCTGATATGGCACCCTTGTCATGCCATCTTCCAAGTGGTGGCGCTTTCCTTCAATCAGCCCACCACCTGCATCAACTGCAGCTCCTTGTTTTTATTTTTTATTAATAGCTTTAAAAAGCTTTGGGTTTGGCCCCCTTTCACACGTTAAAAGTTACCGATCCAACAAAGCTTTGATTCCAATTTGATCACCAAAGAGATTCCCCTAAATAGTGACAGCCGCGGTCGACCATCCATGTATAGCTTTGCATCCCTTAGCACGATGATATGTGCTCTTGCACAAAGGTTAACATGGCTGCAAAATAACACATGTATCTCCACATAGACAACATCGGGGCATCGAGATACCCGACGACAAAGTGATGACTACCAAGACCATCACAATCTTCGATCCCGGTGAACTTGTCCACCGAGTTGGCACACACGCCGTTAAGCTTTCGGCTAGTAGAGCTCCAAAAAACCATGAGTTGACCTGTTAATGACCACATCTAGTATACACATCACTGTGAGACCTGCTCCAAAATGCATTTGAGACCTATCAAAGTCTGATACCATCATCCTACCTGATGCCATATTTTTGCTGCTGGCTTCTCCCTCTGTCGACACAAACTCGGTGCACCATCTTTGCCCACCCCACGTTGAGCATTCATGCTCAACCATAGCATTATTTAGGTAAAATATTACTGCATAGAGAGAATGATATAAAATAGCTACATAGACTCACTACAAGAGGTTGTGTGCTCTTGTGACGCTGTTAGCGACGGAAATACACAAGGTTTTTATAACCCCCGGTGTCGCTACGAGCGTCGCTAATTGCGCCTCTATAAACGTCGCTATATAGCGACGCTCATAGCGACGGTTATAGCGATATTTACACAGAAGACTATAGCGACGCTCATAGCGACGCTACAAAGCCATAAATAGCGACGGTTATAGCGACGCCCGAGAGAATTTTTTTTTGGGTGAAAGGGCATTGAATGCCCTGCCACCCATCAACCATATTGTACTTGATTCACTTTTAAAAAAAAGTGCAAGGGTAGATAATAGACCCAAAATAGTCACCCACAAGACGCATTGTTTGCAAAATTGACAAGCGTAAAATTGACAATTGTACACATCATAGGCAAAATGAATTGATTGGCAAATGTAATAATGACAATTGTACAACATCATAGGCATAAAGATTGATTGGCAAAATGAACTGCGGTGAAAAATGTAATAATATACATGGTTCAAAAAGACGTATAAAATCCGTCTCATGATACATAAGCTATGAGAAACCCTAAACTAATGCTATCTAGCTACGGCTAAATTGACGTCGTTTAGTCAGACGTCTCATCGCGTTCAAGCGGCGTATCTGTCGGATTCTGCAAAAAAAGACAAGAAGACAGCTTTCAGTAAGTATAAACATATAACGACAGTTATAAAACAATACAAAAAATAGAAAAGAGTAAACCCAAATACTAACCATGCCGCTGCGAGAACTGAGAATGTCCATCAGGGCGTTTAAGCCCTTCCTGCCTACGTACTCGCGCTCGTACGGTGTGGGATCACGTCCTGTCATCGACGACTGTCAAAACATACAAAGATTTCATTATGTTAGAATTAAAAAACTCATAAACCCTAAACTATCGAACATAAAGAGCAATGCGAAAACACTTACAAAATCGGCCTCAAATGATGCCCATCCACCGCTCCCCAAGTGGTGCGAGCTCCCTGCCTCTACTCGCGCTCTGGCTGCATCCTTTTGTTGCTTTCACTTGTCGGGATTCTCGCGCGCTGCTTTCTTCGCATTCTTCCAATCTTCTTTGGCCAGCCAATCTGGCCTGTTCCACCCATTCTTGATTGCTTTTTGCACT
Organism: Adiantum capillus-veneris; assembly: GCF_014529385.1. Lineage (NCBI taxonomy): Eukaryota > Viridiplantae > Streptophyta > Polypodiopsida > Polypodiales > Pteridaceae > Adiantum > Adiantum capillus-veneris. The sequence goes on along the minus strand of NC_140931.1, from coordinate 82,952,854 downwards.
TCGGAACGCTTGTGTTTGCAGTATTCGCGCATTCGAATCTTCATCAGGTCTTCATTGAAGCGCTGATCCCGTGTTCAAACGGGAAACTCATCATGAAGTATGCTGATGACTCTGTTTTTAAAATCACTTGGTACTTCAGTCCATTTGTTTAGTATGTAGTGTCTAAACAGCTGAGAGCAAAGACCACGCATGCGCGAGATTACCTTCTTGCCATCATCATCCATGATGATGCTGCCGCTGAAGTCGACGGAGTAAGACAAGCCCTCTAGCCGATGACGTGTGAACCTGGGTGTCCCGGCAGGGGTCTCTAGCGGTGTGTCGATGGGGGTACGGACGTCAGGTGTCTCCACCGGCGTCTGGGCCCCGAAGCGAGGAGTGTCGAGTGGGGTGGCTCCTGGCGGAGTAGGTAGAGGTGTGTAGCTTCTAGGAACAGTCAGCCGTGAAAAACCTAGCGTAGATGGCGATGCTGTGGCTGGTGTGGTGGCGGGCAAAGAAGGGGAGGGTAAAGAGCCTCGTTCGACACGAGACGGTGTGGAGGCATCGGTGGCGGAATCCCCACAACAATCGCCACCGCCACCACTAGAGCGCCGGTGTCTAGACGAGTGTGAAGCTCGTCTCGTTGACGCCGAAGCTTCGGAGCGCGCCGAATGCTCCGAAAGAGAGGGAGATGCGGATGGAGTAGGAACGCGCGATGATGTGCCAGAGCGATGACGCTCCACGTACCACTGTCTCTGCTGCGGTGACAAAGAAGAAAGAAACTCCTCATCATCCATAACTGCATTAAACACACGAATATTTAAACTTAATATTGAATGAATAGAGTAGACAATGACGCAAAGACCATTATATACAATGACGTAATGACGCATATAAATACAATGACGCAATGAATTGAGTGATAGAAGAGGCAAGTCGAAAACTCAGAATTTTCAATCAAAAGATGTGAGCGCGAGTAGAAAAGAGCGTTATACACCATGGAAGGTACTTAGAGAGCCAGAGCTTTTACAACACGAAGCAAAATTGTTCAAATACAATATTTGTGGCTTTAAGAGATCTCTCTCTCATCCTCGCATAGCTCAGCATAACTTCCTATATCTATATAGAGCTCTCCGTTTAAACACATATCCTCTGTTTCATTTTGTAGCTCCTCTGCATGCACCCCATATAGAGTAGTAGCATCTTGATGCTCGTCTGGCACCACCGTAGCGGCTTCTGATTGAGCATCTTCTCTGATCTCCTCCATTGATGCCGTTGTGATTGGCACATGGTAGCCTTCATATTTCCTTGCACTACGAGGGGCTACCTCTATGACGTACCACCAGTTTGATGTAGAATTTGTAGGATGAAATATTACCTGCCAGAGCCACATAACTTACATGAGAGCTTTCAAGCACATAGCTTGTAAAAGGGGGATGTTAACTATTTACATACTTACTTGTTCACAATGCTCAGGTAGTACGAAAGTGTCTCTTAGGTCAGTCCATTTCTTAGTAGAATCCACCTCAAGAAAACCAGACTCTCCTCTACGCACAGTAGCGTTGCGACCCTCCATGATTATCTTGAACCATTGCATGTCGAACAAGTCGACAAAAAATCCTCTGTAATCGATCCTCAAAATCTCTTGCAGCGTGCCGAAGTAAGTGAGTTCCGCCACCACAGGATCTGCATCAGAGGAACGTCGTCGACTAGACTATTCAAATTTTACCATGATTCCACAATCTTGAGTAAAACGCTTTTTGTCGATTCGTTCCACCCTAAAATGTGGACCTTTACACCATGCTGCTGTGTATGACTTATACTACAACGAACAAAGATTATGAGTGGCTGTTCAAACGTGTAGAAATAAAGTCACTAGCTAGTCGTACATTGCAAACTTACCTTGGTAGCGCAACCCCGAGAGTACTCCCACTCTTCCTCAGTCACTTCGTCACCGCATTGTTGTGCGCTTTTCAATTGGTTGTGCAACCATCTTAAGCTCATGAAGGTTGGTAGGCTCTCCAGAACCGTCGGATAGTGCATCGGTGGTCGTCTCCCCTGTCTCCACTCGATTCGTGCCCTTTGTCGCTCTTGCTTTGCATCCTCATATTGTGAAATCCACTTTTGCATCACTGGATTGTGAAGCATGCAAAATCGGTTGATTTTAGCCTCTAGATATTCCGTCATCTTCTTCTCAACACCGAGATTGCACATGACAATCCCAAATATGCGCTCATCATCTATGGTTCGCCATAGCGTGTCCCGGGCTTTATCAAATCCGTCTAGCCACTCTCCAATGTACACTAGGGACTCTGATACCAACCAACCTTCTGCCATGCTACCCTCCGGACGTGCCTTTTGACGCACATATCCCTTAAGCGTTTTCATGAAACGTTCTAAGAAGAACATACATCTGGAATGAACTGTGCCAGCTATTTCCACCTCATCAACTATGTGAACAAGAAGATGCATTCCGTCGTCCTGTGTGTCGGCTCATATCCACCACCTCTATGCCAATCCACAATTGTTGTAGCTCTTCCAATAGTGGATGAAGATACACATCCATATTCCCCACTTTATATCGCCCTGGCACAATCAAGCTTAGCCATAGGTGCCCCTTCTTCGTAGTCAACCACGGGGGAATGTTGTAGTTGACGATGACAACGGGCCATACACTGTAAGATGTTGATCTTTGACCAAATGGATTTACGCCATCCATAGCCAGGCCTAAGCACAAATTTCAAGCTTCCCTGGCAAAATCCGACCATGTTCCATCTATATGTTTCCAGGCTGCGCAATCTGCAGGAATTCGTAGCACACCATCCGAAGATTTATTCTCCTCATGCCATGATGCTAGGGTGGCCATGGACTTACATTCAAAGAAATGCTTGATGCGAGGAAGTAGAGGAAAATGTCGCAAAACCTTTTGTGGAATTTTTGTCCCGTGGAGATCTACTCGATATCTTTCGGAATCACATTTCCGACACTTCTCCATGTCTATGTATTCCCCTCTGAAAAGAATGCAGTCATTAGGACAAGCGTGGATAGAATTGTAATCCATCCCCAAGTTTCGCAAAATCTTTCTTGCTTTATCTCGGGAATCTGGCATCACATTGTCAGCTGGTAGTATGTGCTCTTTCATCAATCTACACAACATAAAAATACGATACAGTCGTGTAAAAATCTATCAGATCATTATACATTTAGAGTTTTATTAAAGTAAACTAATTGTAATAGATCACCTGAAAAGCGCTGTGACGCTAGTGTCACTCCATCCAAACTTTGCCTGCATGTTGAGAAGAACCAGGAGTGCTTTCAATCTAGACATACGTGCTCCATTATACAATGGCGTATCGGCTTCACTTTTCATATCATCATAGATAAGCCTTTCTGAATCCATGATCGTCTCGATCATTTCATCAATCTCGGGCTCAAACATTGCCTCGTTGGGAATGTGCTCTGCATGATCATCCCCCGAGCTGTCAAAGGCTACATCTTGTGGCCTCACATATGCTGCTTGACCAAAGCGCCTGCGAACATGTCTATTGGGTTGCAAGATTGCTGCTTGTTGGCCAGCGTCAGAGTCCGACGAGTTATAATTGGCAACAACTCGATCTATAATAGATGGATCGAACTCCCCAAATTCGCGAACGTGCTGCAAAGAAACACGTCTTGTCCGTCGCACAGCATGCTTGCATTGAATACAAGGACATAAGACCCTCGTTGAGAGATAGGTGTTTCGGTTGGACGGTCCCACATCCTCGTCACTATCCATAATGAGGATAAAAATCTTATAACCTGGACAACAAATTTAATATTCTATTGGTATTCTTCGTCTTATCTCTCTCTCTCTCTCTCTCTCTCTCTCTCTCTCTCTCTTTACCTCACATTCTCTAGTCATGTCCAATCCCCTCACACCTCGGTCTAGAGGTGGACGGAGATCAGAACCACCGGGTTATAATCTCGTCTTTATTGGTCAATACCTATATTTGTGGGTACAAGAAATCTACAGACCCACGTCTACATGATACTGCATGTAGTGGACAAAACCCCTTTGCCTCTTCTCTAGCTGTAGCACTTCACAACATCTTAACATCTTTTCACAGTAGATCTTTTCACTGTTCGTCTAACTCTAAACCCTAAACCGTAAGTAATTCTTGCGTGGACTCGATCTAACGTAAATAAGCGTAAATCTAAATAAACGTAAATCTAACTAAAAATAAACCTAAATTTAATTTAACGTAAGTCTACATCTAACCTAATCTTTAACGTCTTTTGGGATAGTTTCCTACGACGTTAAAACTCTCTTCTTCTTGTGTGTGTGTGTGTGTGTGTGTGTGGGTAAACCTAAATAAACCTAAGTCTAATCTAATATAACATAAATCTAAATCTAACGTAAATTATGTTATATTAAAAACAAAGAACTAAACTAACAGGGATTATAAGAACCTTTAAACTGATTTAACACATAATTTTTCACATAACTCGGCAAGAGTTGGCATTCTCATCACTAAAGATATGAGAGTTAACTTCCGGCGGTGACGCTGCCTCATCTCCATCCACATCTGACGACAGCAATTGGCCCTGTAGACCGTTCTTGCTCTTGTTACTAACTTTGAAGTTGTTGTTGAATGACTAGAGGTTGTCTAGATGGTCATTGTGTTGGGGATGTAGTGACTCTTGCCGCCCTGAAGATCCACCTTCTTCCCTATCTTCTGAAGACATTTCACCAGTACTTTTGGATCGACGGAGCCCAACATGAGTGAAGGCAGCAATACCCTATATTCCATTGAGGGCTTTCTTCACCCGCTTCATGCAGGCATCGCAGTCTATGGAAGCCTAAATCTAATCTAATATAACGTAAATCTAAATCTAGCGTAAATAAACGTAAATCTAGTTAAAAATAAACCTAAATCTAATCTAATTTAACTTAAATAAACCTAAATCTAATTTAACGTAAGTCTACATCTAACCTAATCTTTAACGTTTTTTAAGATAGTTTCCTACGATGTTATAACTCTCTTCTTCTTGTGTGTGTGCGCGTGTGTGGATGTGTGTGCCAATAAAAAGAGATAAATGGTATAACCTTTCTATCACCCATGCCAAGTATGATAGATTGATTATGCCATTTTCCTCTTGAATAATAGGTCTTGAGTTCAACTCCTCGTCGGCTAGATCTTTAGGTCTTTTAATTTTAATTAGTTTCCTACGACGTTAAATTAGTTTCTCTCTCTTTCTCTCTCAATGTGTGTGCGTTTTTTTGGATCCTATGCATGTTTTCTCTGTTTTTTCCTCTCTCAATGTGTGCGTTTTTTGTTTATGCATGTTCTCTCTCTCTTTTCCTCTCTCAATGCGTGCGTTTTTTGTTTATGCATGCTCTCTCTCTCTTTTCCTCTCTCAATGTGTGTGTGCATTCTTTGTTTATGTATGTGTGTGCGCGTTTTTTTTTATGTTTGTACTCTCTCTCTCTCTCTCTCTCTCTCTCTCTCAAAAACACTTTGTGTGTGTGTATGTGTGTGTGAGAGAGGGAGAGAGAAAGAGGGGAAGGGAACATGAGAATGAGGAGAGGGAAGGAGCATACCTGGCTCTCCTTCTTCTCCTCGTGTGTGTGTGTGTGTGTGTGTGTGTAGAAGAAAAAGAGAGAGAGAGAGAGAGAGAGAGAGAGAGAGGGAGAGAGTTACCTGCTCCTTGCTTGAGGGCGCCGAAAAACTCAGATCTGAGATCTGAGTTTTTGGGTGTGCTCGGTTATTTTTTTAGCCCAGCCGGCGTCGCTATGAGCGTCGTAAATTTACAAATAAATTTGCGACGCTCATAGTGACGCCGGGAATTTTTTTTTTTAGCGTCGCTAATATGAATAGCCTCTTGTAGTGACTGCATAAGAAAAATGATATAGTGGCTATATAGATAGGATGGAGATAGAGAGAAAATCATATGCCACTGCATCACCCGCCAGGGTCAAATGGAAAGCTCACAACTTCCCCAATCATAGTGTAGGCTCCACCTGCATCAAAAACAAAACTATGGCCGTGTCCATCCACCTGTAAAACATGCATATCCAAGCCTTCCTTTGCACTTGTAGGCCAATAAACTCGCCACCCCTCCAGCTCTTTATAGCACGAGCTCTTTATAGCACGGAGCCTTGTCACCCTGCATACATAATCCTTCCATCCAACCATAAGCATACTTTCGAATACTTGAAGCACCGGTACCACAAACAACTATCATGTCACCTATTAGAGAACCCTCCATAATATAGTCTTCTTCAAAAAATCCCATAAAGACACCTGTAAAGCAACCTCCCACAATACATGTATCCATAGCATCCCATAAAATAGCAAAACCCTGCAATTTGCCTCCACTTGCTGCATAGCCAAGCAAACATGTTCCCTTTGCAAACATGTATCCAAACCCTCTGTTAACGGCTCTAAGACCACCTTTTCATATTCAAGAGCATGACCTTCTCAAGCTTCAACCTGTTCTTCAAATACCTCACCAACTGCAAGATTGGTGGCACCTCTCTTGTTGTATGGAGCCTCACTCTCATAGGCTGCACCTGTATCAGTTTCCATAGAGTCATCTACCGGAGCTAGCTCTCCACGACCACACACAAACTCCGAAACTTCAAAGCACACCTCTACATGCTCACCAAGGCAAGGTTGCCCCACCCCCTGCATAGACAAATCACTTCGACATACCCCTGTTTCTGCTTCTAGCTCCTGCAAGTCATCCTCAGAAACTTGTTCTCCAATCAAACTGGATGCACAATCAAACCATATTCTAGGAATATCCTCCAACAGGGACTCACCATCACACGACATTTGATAGGGCTGCTCGACTGGCAGATTCACACAAGGTGAAGCACTATACTTCTCTTCAACCTTTAGCTGGTTGGCAGGCAACTCACATACATTGTTCATCACTTCATCCACATAAAAAACATCATAAGTTTCATACCTACAATACATGGATTCTCTCTCTGTGTCCAAACTGCTGCTAGAGCTACAAGAACTTTCGGACTCCTCTTTTGAACTTGCCAATTCTTGTACCACTGCTACCTTCCTTATTTCTAGTTCTGGAACCAACACTTCGTCTTCAAGGCCTTTTGTCCCCTCGTCCTCTTGAGGAAGCAGACTGGGTGGCACCCTGAACATACCTCGCTGCACCTTTTGAGACCTGGTTAGCACTTCTTCTACCTCCTCTAGCCTGGCATTAGCTTCACGTGCTTTGATCACATTCATATCAATAAAAAAAGGAGCTTTTACCTCTTGATGCTCCTCAATCTGTTTGGGCCTAGGTCCACTGGCTACCGTGATTGTCGACTGTAGCAATCTTGCCTCCATCTTCTTCTTCATCTTTTAACTCTTTGCTCTGGCGACTTGGACAGCTTCATCAAAGGTCCTTGGATCTTCATAAATCACTCTCTCACAAACATAAGGATGCAAGCATGATAGAAACTTTTCCCGCTTAAAATATCCCACATTTGTTGCTTGGATAGTAGCTGCAAAATCCCCCCAATAAGCTTCAAATTTATCAACAAAAGCATCAAAATTTGCACTTACTTCCTACTGCAAGCCTTTGATCTTTGCATCTGCTTCCGAAGTCGACACCACCTTTTGATATCTTTGTAGAAAGTGCTCTCGAAATCCGATCCAAGTCTGCTTGTGTGCATCTTCTAAGCCATCGAACCAAACTTTTGCTTTTTCTCGCAACACCAAAGGTAGAGTCTGGAGCTTTGCTTCATCACCTGGCATCAGCAATACTACGAGCATAAATAGCTCAAAATATGCAATCCAATCGTCTGCATCTTCATCTCCTTTGAACACTGGACCAAACTCCTGCTTCATCTTGACTCATGAACACTTTGTTAGGAAGCAATCAGTGGATCCTCAGTGGGGGCACCACAAGATGGAAAGGAGGAAATGGGAACAACACCCGACACACAATATGCCTGCCTCTCTATAGCCCAAGGTTCGTTTGACACCCCTATCCACACAGATTCACACACACACACACACTTTTTGCAAACTTCCAATGAACAGGCTCACCTACTAGCATTCCCAGATATACACACTCACACAGGGAGGCGACACATGCCTCGAACACACACAAAAAACTCACTCAATCATTCTCTCTCTCCCTCTCTGCACACAAATATACACAAAACCCAGAGCCAACGCTACCACAGGCGTACTAGGGCACAAGACGATATAGACAAGAAGTAATAAGTGGACATAGACAACACAAAAATAACCCGGCAATGATTGCTATCCTTGCTTCAAAACAACCTCAATACACAATCTTCGAGGGACACAACTCTTGAACCTTTTTTGCCACCTGTTGAACAACCACTGAAGCCCTCGTTGGCTTCTTCTTGTCCAAAGCTCCTCAATTGATTCCCCTCTTCATGCATAGGCAGCCCCTTGCTCGTCTTTACTCACAGATGGTGGTCCCCTTCAAGCTTCCTGCAGCCCCTTCATCCCCTTTTGCAGATGGCGGCTTTCCTCGACTTGCTCAGCTTCTCCTCTCAACGCTACAGACCCTTGCACTCGGCTCCATCCAGCATGCAGCTCTCGGCCTTGCACTTCACCTTGACCGTTTCCCACCTGTAGCGCCCTCCTCTCGCATGCCTTGCAGCTCCATTTTCAGCCCTTCCAATTTCTGCAGCCGGCACCCCTGCAATTGGCGAGCCCCCTTAGCACGGCCTCTGTCATTTTTGCAGCTCCTCGTGACTCCAATCACCGCCACCACTGGTGGCATCCCTTGCTCATAGCCATGCCCTTCTGTCGACGGCCCACCACCTCTTGGTTCCTCCCTTCAAGGCCCGCCCTTTTCACTCCCTTGCATGGCCAGCCCCCTGGCGGCCCTTAAGCACCCGCTTGCCCTCGTTCTCCCCTTCAGCAGCGCCCTCCCCTGTATAACGGGCTGCCGCCCTGATAGGTCCCCAACTGGTCCCCCAAAACCATGTTATTGGCCACCCCTCCCGTGCCACTCTCCCTGCAGTAGCCTTCCTCCTTTCAGGCGACCTGGCAGCCCTCTCCTTCTTGATGGCTTCTGGCGGCCCCTCAATCCCTACACAGATCACTGGCCTGCCCTCCTCTTGGATAACGGGCTGCCTCCCCTCCAGATGCTCGCCCTCATTGTTTCCTTCTTGTCAGTGGCGGCCCTGCTTTGCCCTTGGTCACGGCCTGGCTTGGCTCCTTCAGTTCTCCCCATGCAGCCCAACAGATGCCGCACCTCCTCGTTGATCCCTGGCCAGCCCCACCTCTTTTTTTCTTTTTTTCAACTCCCAGTTAAGCCTTCTCTAAAAATAGCCACCATGGCCTCCTTTCCCACGTGAGAATGCTCGGCACAGCTATCGCGAGCTCTGCATACTTCGATATTCGAGCTTCACTGTGTTAATGCTAACCTGATCACCAAAAATCTTGTTCTAAATACTAGTGTTCGCCGCGATCAATCATCGTTTCGAGCTCAAAGTGACACTCGAATAGTAAATGACCATGAAGCCGCACTCAAATACATAAAGATTTCGACTCCGCTGACCTTAGTCCGTTCCAACATACACATCATAGCACCGTCCACCTTCCAAGTCTTGAGAACCACAATGACCTGTACATTGCCGCATTTGGCATACACATTCGGGCAATAGAGTGTCGTGCAGACATCTTGCACCAAATCCCATATCACAAACCTGATAGCACCTATATCTAGCACCCCTTGTCTCGCTCACAAGCTTGTGATATCAACACTTACTCCTGTTTCCTGGCTCCATCAAATAACTGCCCAATGTACCCATCACCTGCCTGCAAACGGCCATGCCCGGACCTCTTGTACTTCCATAGGTCAATCATCTTCAGCTGTACCAACGGCAAGCAGTAGAGCTTACGCATAGCGCTTTATAAAAACAACACAATGGCAATCCGTTTGTCAATATGGCAAGCCATAAAGCTTACCCACATCACACATGCATTGTGGGCAAGCTCTATGGCTTTTCGTATTGCCAACGGCTCGCCATTGTGTTGTTTATATGTCCACGAGTGGTTTTCAAGTCCTAAAATAGCACCATGGCGAGCCGTTTGGCAATACGTCAAGCCATAGATCTTGTTTACAATGCATATGCATTGTGGGCAAGCTTTATAGCTTTCCGTATTGCCAAACGGCTCGCCATGGTGTTGTCTATATGTTTGCGAGCGTTTTTCAAGCACCAAAATTATCACGTGCCCCTAAAAACAATACAATGGCGATCCGTTTGGCAATATAGCAGGTCAGAAATCTTGCCCACAAGGCTTATGCATTGTGGGCAAGCTCTATGGCTTGCCATATTGCCAACGGCTCACCATTGTGTTGTTTATATGTCTGCGAGCGATTTTCACGCCATAAAATCGCTTCGCAACTCTAAAAACAACACAATGGTGAGCCGTTTGCCAAATTGACAAGCCATAGAGCTTGCCCACATTGCATATGCATTGTGGGCAAGTTGTATGGCTTGTCGTTTGTCTAAACACCTCATCATTGTGTTGTTTTTATGTTAGGTTAGGTTAGGTTAGATTTAGGTCATATGTTAGGTGAGATTATAGGTTAAGTTAGAGCTATCGACACCATGATAGTCAAAAAAATACAAACGAACTTCGAATATGACTCATGTATTTCTAAAAATGCAAACGGACTTTGGTTAAGTTAGGTTATAGGTTAGGTAGATGTTATAAGTTAGGTTACATTAAGTTAAGTTTGGTATAGGTTTTACGTTAGGTTAGATTATAGGTTAGGCATAACGATTATAGGTTAGGCTAGAGCTAGCGTCAAATTAATAGTAGAAAAAACCGCAATTAGACTTTGAAGATGACTCGTGTACTTCTAAAAACGCAAACGGACTTCGATTAGGTTAGGTAGATGTTATAAGTTAGGTTACATTAAGTTAGGTTAGGTATAGGTTTTACGTTATGTCAAATTATAGGTTAGGCATAACGATTATAGGTTAGGTTAGAGCAAGCGTCAAATTAATAGTAGAAAAAACGCAATCAGACTTCAAAGACGACTCGTGTACTTCTAAAAACGTAAACGGACTTCGGTTAGGTTAGGTTATAGGTTAGGTAGATGTTATAAGCTAGGTTACATTAAGTTAAGTTAGGTACAGGTTTTACGTTAGGTTAGATTATAGATTAGGCATAACGATTATAGGTTAGGTTAGAGCTAGCGTCAAATTAATAGTAGTAAAAACGCAATCGGACTTCGAAGATGACTCGTGTACTTCAAAAAACGCAAACAGACTTCGGTTAGGTTAGGTAGATGTTATAAGTTAGGTTACATTAAGTTAAGTTAAGTATAGGTTTTACGTTAGGTTAGATTATAGGTTAGGCATAATGATTATAGGTTAGGTTAGAGCTATCGTCAAATTAATAGTAGAAAAAATGCAATCGGACTTCGAAGATGACTCGTGTACTTCTAAAAACGTAATCGGACTTCGAAAATGACTCGTGTACTTCTAAAAATGCAAACGGGACTTCGGTTAGGTTAGGTTATAGGTTAGGTTTAGGTTATAAGTTAGGTTACATTAAGTTAGGTTAGGATTATGTTATAGGTTAGGTTAATTATAAGTTAGGTTAGAGCTAGCGTCAAATTAATAGTAGAAAAAACGCAATCGAACTTCAAAAATGCACACTGACTTCAAGAACCTTAATATATAGTCATTGACCAATAAAGACGAGATTATTACCCTGTGGTCCTAATCTCCGTGTACCTCTAGACCGAGGTGTGCGGGGATCGGGCTTGGCTAGAGAATGTGAGGTTGTTAGAGTTAGCAAAAAATGGTAGAAAAATGCAATCAGACTTCAAAAGTGCACACAGACTTCAAGAACTTTAATATATAGTCATTGATCAATAAATACGAAATTATTACCCTATGGTCCTAATCTTCGTGCACCTCTAGATCAAGGTGTGCGGGGATCGGGCCTGGCTAGAGAATGTGAGGTTATTAAAGCTTGTCATATACTAAGTAGTGTGTAGTTATAACAACGAGAGTGTTTTAATTATTTGTTGCATCATTGGTAGATAAAGTATGGACAATAGGATGGCGTGTCCTTGTACGCATTGCAAGCATCAGATCTTTCAAAAATAAAAAATCTGCGACCAACACATACGCAATCACAGTCTCTTTCCGATAGAGCAAGTACAAGACCTGCGTTATCGATCTCATGGTCTAGAGATTGAAGTTCAAAGTCCGCAAGTAGATATTGCTCCAACTTCATCCCAGAGAAGATGATTTTCAAACGATCAGCCATCGATTGAGTCCTCCTAACCAATACCTGAAGTGGCATTTCAAGAAGTAGAGATGGAGCAAATGTTGGACGCGTTCTTTGACATGGATTCCAACATAGAAGGCGACAACATTGAAGGCAATACTGTGGACCAACCTCATCCATCCCGTTTATATCGACGGCATGATAGCAATGATGAGGAGGGCGAGATGATGCAAAGTCTTGTACGCATGCCACTCTACACTGGTGCAAAAATCTCAGTTCTCCGTACCGCATTGGCAATGCTTAATTTGCAGTCTGTCTACAATTGGTCTGACGCCTCAGTCACAGAGCTTTTTAGGTAAACATATTTATCCTAAACATGGTAAAGTGAAAATTACAGTTCATATAAAGTGATCAGAGGACTGACTTGTTCATGTTAATATAACGTCAGGTTGTTAAATGAGCAAATCTTGCTATAAGGGAATCACATGCCCCCTACCTGTCCAACCGCTAAAAGGCTTCTTAGTAATTTGGGCTTGGAATACCTTTGAGATCTTTCTAAGACCAAGCAAAGATATCCCGGTATTCTTTCAGTAAGCTTAGCAAAAGCTCTTCTTCTTCCCCAGTTAAGTCGTTTGCAATGTAGGCAGGTCTGGGCTCTTCTCCTGGTTCAGCTAAATCTATTTTCTTTTCATTTTCAAATCCTTCATATGACTGACCCTACTTTATTAGTTCCCTTACAGGTTGTTCCACTATGATCTTTCCATCTTGGAGTCAAATTCTTGAATGGGTGTTTTCATTACATCTCTATAAGTGTGATCTTTCAAATTAATCCTTGTGATTGATCCCACTTTCTTTAAGAATAGGTAGTTGTTTCTGCAATCTTGAATGAGTTGTACTTGCCGCATGAATGGCCTTCCCAAGATGATTTCAGAATTAAGTTTCTTTCCAAAATCCATTATTGCAAAAGTATGTTGATAATCAATTCCATAGGAACTAACTATCACTTTTTCAAGTAGTCCTAGGGATTTTTCTATGTGTCCATCTGCCAATTGTAATTTCATTTGAGTTTATCTAATGGATAGTTTTCACCATGATTCCCATAATGCTTTTGTGGCTATGGCTATGTCTGCCCGGTTGTCCAGTATTGCCATGGTTTCTACATCATTATATATCACTAGAAGAGTTGTGTTTTCTTCTTCCCCCTCGTAGTATTCTCCGACTTTGTTCATAGGGATGGATCTAATCTCCTTGTTATCCAATTCATATTTCAATTTACCCTAATTTTTGCTATTAGCCCTGTTATCCTCACCTTCTCTAGAGTTTTTTGTAAATCATTCCATAAATATGGTCTAATTTTTAACAGTTCTCCCAAGGTAAGAGTACATTGAATGGGTGTTGACATGATTGGATGGATGTTCTCTACCTCTAGGGTCTGTTCCACTCTTTTTACCTGAGTGTTTTTGCACACTATGGACTCATCTTCGGTGTCTCCTAAGTAAGAGGGTGATGTTTTTGGAGTCAATGGGTAAGACATTCCTGATGCTTCAAAGCCGCAATCTTCATACATGGATTGTATATCCATGTCCATATCAAGAGGTAAATTGTCTAACCAGACTTTCTCTATAGGAGCTGATTTCAAAGTTATGCTCCCATCATTAATCTCTCTCATTTTTTCCCATAAATGTCCTGGCTAGTCTTCCTCCACAAACAAAATTCCATCTAAAGCATCTTCACTGTCAGGCACTATGAGTTTTGGCTCTTTAGTTTCAAGGTGGGGTTCTACCACTACTATGGCTTTCTCTTTACTGGTTTCTACCACAAGCTCCTCAGGTTTTGCTATACTCTCAAGCTTGGGGTTTTGTCTTTCCAGCATTTCTTGAGTAATTCTTACCAATGTTTGATAATCTTCAAGCGTAGTTGCTTCCATATCTAGAGAAGTATAGTTTTTCCATTTTTTTTTCCATATTTTGGCATGCTTTAAGTTCCACTTGGAAAGCTTCCAAGGCTGCATTGATTGGCTCAAAAATTTTGTCTACCAAAATTGATCCTACAAATTCTATAGTGGTTTCCTTGATTTCACTCTCAGTTTATTTCACTTTTTTATGGAATAGCTTTTTGGCTTTTTCCTCAAGTTCTCCCTTTTGTTTCTGTTTTCTCATCTCATATCTTTGACGTCTTCTTTTCTTGGTCTTTTGCAAGGAATTTTTAGTATTCACTGATTCATTAGAGGAGTTATGTTTCTTTTTCTTAGCTTGGGCTCTAGTGATCACTTTGATTGGAACAATAGGTTCACTTTTCAAAGAGCTACTAGGTATCACTTGGACTACATTCACCACTACTTTTCCTTTGTTTAACGGATTTTTGGGACAGTCTTCAAGGAAGTGTCCACCCTTCTTGCAACATTGTGTACAAAAAGCTTAAGTTGACATAATGTTCTTGTCAGGTTCTGGGCATTCATTTTTCTAATGATTAGGTCCTTATGCAAGCCGCAATGAGACTGAAATTGCTTTGCTACCTAAAGAGCTGGAATTGAAGATTATGCACGAGGAAGATGAAATAGACACTTTCCTGGCTAGTGTCAAGGATGTTAATGAGCAACTAATTTTTGTAAGAGAAGTCATTTTTGACAGTTCACTTGTGCAGACTGTTCTTGATGCTTTGTCAGATTCTTACCAAACTTTTGCTAGTACTTGGAGACTTATGACCCAAGGAGATCTTGAAGTTGTCAAGCTTGATTCATTATGCACATTGTTGTTGCAAGAGTCACTTTCCACAAAAAACAGGACTAGGCAGTGTGCAGTTGAACAGGCTTTTATTGCAGCTCAAAGAAAAGGTGGGAACAAAAATGTAACCACTTATTACGGTTCTGTTGCGAGTGGCAAAACTTTTGTTCCAAATGCTTCTATTGTCAGCACTTTGTCTGGAAATTCTGGTGATAAGGGAAAAAAGAAGATGCGTTACTATTATTGTAAAGCTAATGATCACTTGATCAAGGAGTGTCCAAAATTGAAGGAAAAAGAGGCTAAGAAGAAAGAGGTTGGATCCACTACAGGGTCCAGTACAAGTGAAACGATTGTAGTTCTATCAAAGGAGATTGTGATGCTGATGTTGATGCAAAATGGCCATTTAGTACAGAGTGCACTTATGATCCTATTGTCCATGATGCATTTATGTAAATTGTTGTAGATTCACATGTGTGGTATTTTGACAGTGGTGATGCAAAGCACATTACCACACATCATGATTTGTTTACCTCTATTGAGTTTGTCCCTCATGGGAGTACGATGACTTGTGCCAACAGTGCCTCTTATCCTATTCAAGGAGTTAAAAATATTGTGCTTACTGTTGCAAATGGTAGTTCTTTCACACTTGTTGATGCATTGTATGTACCTGAGATAAAAAAGAACCTTTTGTCTGTATTTACACTTGCTAGACTTGGTCTTGTAGTCAAATTTGTGGATACATCTGGCCTTTAATTTTGTGTTGTGGGCTGTATAAGCTCACTTTGTATGACAAGTGTGGAAAAAATTTTGCAAATGCAGTTTTGGATTCAAAGGCTATTTTAGATGCAAAACTTTGGCATGCACGTTTTGGTCATTTGAATTTTTCCAATTTGCTACGTTTGCAAAAACCTGATATGGTTTCTTCTTTATCGCCTCTTGAATCACCTATTAAACACGTTTTAGAAGGGTGTATTTTGGGAAAGATGCAGCAATCTAAGTTTCCAAAGGATGGTTCAGTAAGGGCCACACGCAAGTTGCATCTTGTGCATAGTGATGTTTGTGGGTCCGTGCAAACTCCATCCTTGGGCAATTACCTTTACTTTGTGACTTTCATTGATGATTATTCTAGGCATGCATGGGTATTTCTACTTAAAGCGAAGTCTAGAGTATTTATATGCTTCAAACAATTTCAAACTATGGCTGAAAATGTCTCAAAATGTACTATAGGCACCCTCTGTTTGGATTTAGGGGGAGAGTATATGTCTCATGAATTTAGTTCATTTCTGGCTAGTTGTGGGATAAAACACCAATGTACAGTGCCTTATACGCCTTAGCGAAATGGTGTTGCTGAAAGGAAAAACATGTCACTTATGGAAATGGAACGATGTGTGGTCAAAAGTCAAGCTTTGCAGCATTCTTTTGGCTTGAGTCCATCATGTGTGCCACTTATGTACTAAACATGTGTCCTACAAAAGCTTTGCAGTCTATTACTCCATATGAAGCATGGCATGATAGAAAGCCTTCTATTGAGCACATGCATGTTTTTGGTTGTTTGGCATATGCTTTGGTGCAACAAACGTAGCGTAGAAAATTGGATTCTAAGGCTGTCAAATGTATTTTTATTGGTTACGATGTTGAAAGCAAAGGTTACAGGTTGTATCATCCACAAACAAAGCGTATTTTGGATTCATGGGATGTTGTGTTTGTGGAAGATTCTTCTCAGCCCTTGCTGTCATGTACTAGAGATAGTATTGTAAGCTCACGGGACATTTATGACACTTTGTTGCCTCTTTTCAGTGGTGGAAGTACGAATGTAAATTCCAATGAGGGAAATGTACAGCCTATGGGGGTGCAGATGTACATGATGTACTTGATGAGGAAAGCACTAAAAATGAGCAGGCTAGAGGTATGCCAAAATGGCTGGTGCCACTTTGCATGGCAGTAAATTGGATGCACCTTTGTCTACTTGTACTCGTTTAGGTCCTCGCCATGCCTCTTATGAATCAGACTGTTATGCTTTGGATGTGTCTAGCCTATGTGATATAGAGGAACCTCTTTCTTTTGATGAAGCACATAATTCAAAAAATTGGATGGCTGACATGCAATCAGAATATGATGCACTTATAGAAAGTGACACATGGACTTTATGTGATTTGCCTTCTGGAAAAAAGTCCATTGGTACAAAGTGGGTTTACAAGTCAAAACATAATCCGGATGGTGAGTTTGATCGCCATAAGGCTCGACCAGTTGCAAAAGGCTATGCGCAACAGAAAGGCATAAATTATGAAGAAACTTTTGCTCCCACTTGTCGTATGACTACTGTGCCTTTTCTTTGTGCATTGGCAGCTCATTTTGTTTGGGATGTATACCAATCAAGCATTGTTACTGCTTTCTTGAATGGTGACATATTTGAGTAATTTTATGTAACGCAGCCTTGTGGTTTTGTCAAGAAAGGACAAGAGGATAAGGTGTGAAATGTAACAAATCTTTGTATGGGTTGAAGCAATCTCCTCATGCTTGGTATGAGAAGGTTGACACTCATTTGGTCAAACGAGGCTTTTGTAACAATCCAACAGAAAGCACATTGTATGTCAAGCGTGAGGGTGATGTACTTCTCATTGTTGTTCTTTATGTGGATGATTCGTTGATTACTGGTCCCAATGAGGCACATATTTCTGAATTTAAGGCTGATTTGAATGCTACTTTCAAGATGAAAGATTTGGGGTGGTTGCATCATTACTTGAAAATATTGTTTAAGCAGTGTGATGGTGGTGTTGCCTTGTGTCAAAAAATTTACATAGATACATTGCTATGTAAGTTTGGACTTGAGGATTGCAAACCTATTGCCACTCCCATGGAAACAGGTTTGAAGTTGAGTCTACATGATACTGGTGATCCTGTTGATGTTACTCTTTACCAATTTGCTATTGGCTTCCTCATTTATGTATGCAACATGAGGTCGGATATTCAGTTTGCAGTCTCATAGGTCATTAGATTTATGCACAGCCAAGGTCTAAGCATTGGTACGCAGTCAAGAGGATTTTTTGCTACTTGAGTGGCACTTTGCATCTTGGCTTGTTTTATCCCAAGGGGGGATCATTTCGGCGAGATTTACATGCTTTTTTGGACTCTGATTGGACTGGTTGTTATGACACGAGAGTGTACACAAGTGGTTTTTGTTTCATGCTTGGCAATTCATTTATTTCATGGTTGAGCAAGAAGCAACCTAATGTGGCCACTTCCAGTTGTGAGGCTTAGTAAAAGGTAGTCTTCACAGCTACGGTTGAGTGTGTATGGCTCAAATGCCTTATGGTTGATTTGGGTGTCAGACATGACATTGCCAACATCATCTACACTGAGAGTCAGAGAAAATTGGCAGTTGCGAGAAGCCGAGTTTTTCATGTTCGCACAAAGAACATTGAGGTGCATTACCACTGTATCAGGGAGAGGCTCTCAGTAGAAGAGAGCATCTTGACTTATGTGCCAACACAGGGGATAACATTGTAGGTCTTTTCACAAAGGCATTGTCTTGTGAGAAGTTGAAAGCTTTCCACAAAGATTTGGGTTTGCTCCCCTTTGTGGACTGATCCTATCCTCACGGTGGCATGGCACTTCCCTTTACTCTTCATGCCAGCCCTCGTTCACCGCATCCCTCCTAGGGGGGATTTTTACCATATACATGTGGTAGTGATGTGTGTGAACACAATAGGATTGTCATGGCATTTTTCCCTCTTTAGGAGGTTTTGTCCCCCATGCACTGTATATACGCCCATCACTCTAGGGCTATCTATCTTTCCATTGCACACTAGATAATACACTCTCTGTGGTGTGCCTTGAGATTCCTTCATCTTCTTACAAGTTGTATGCGTTTCCTTGAAACCCTAGTTCCAACACAAATACTTGTACAAGCAAAGAGACTTCCTGAGTGTTGTCTTATAAACATCCCTAAGATCAATTTGGATCTAATGATAACTACTATTCATTTCAAATCTATTGAAACAAGTAGAACCCTAAAGGTTGGATAGTATATCATCAACCGTGGGTCTATGAAATTTGTTCTTGATGGTGATTTTGTTGAGATCCATGTAGTCAATGTACATTCTCCAAGATCTATCTTTCTTTAAAACCAACATCACGGGTGAACAATAAGGTGATGTACTGAGCTAAATGAGATCCTTATCTAGAATCTCTTTCACTAAGTTCATAATTTTTCTCTTTCTTTTCTAAAATCCTGTGATGACCTTGCATCAGGTTCCCTTAATTTGTCAGAACCCCCGGATGCACTACCATGTGATTCTCGTACTGCTCTAGAATCTTGTGATGATCTGTCATCCGGCTCCTCCAATTCATTCTCTTTATTGTAATACTCTTGCCTTGATGAAGTGAATACTATCATGTCCATAGGATAAGTCAATGAGAGGGCATGCATCCGAAATCCTTGCTAGCATGTCCCCTAAGTCTTTAAATAGAGTGAGATTTTTGTTCCAGATAATACTCTCAGATTTCGTTTTGGCAAACCTCAATCAAAGCCGCTCAATTTTTCTTCTCAAAGTAATCTTCCAAAAGGAAGACACTAGAAAATAAGTACCCCAAAATCTCTAGCAGTAGTCATCCAATGTAACTTTCTTAATCATTCTCAAATGATGCCAATTTATGATGACATCTCTTTCATCTTTGTCTAATCCAAGTTGACATGAAATTCTCTTGAATGTTACCCACGTTGCAGGTGCTTCTTTGAGTAGACCACCACATATGTACAATTCCTTTCAAGTAAGATGCCACCCTTTGCACCTTGGATTGTTACGTGAACCATCCTCCAAAGAAGGCGACATCAAACTATTGTACAATCTCAAGAGATTGATGGGTGTCTTGGTAGCCTAAAAACGTCTCAAACTTGACAGCCTGACCCCCTTCCTTGAACTCCTTCGTCTTCTTGCTCATCTGCTCATTGCCAGAAGAGGACGAGCTCTTTTCCTCTGATCTGCTAGATGGCCTTCCATGCCTTCTTGTCCTTTAAAAAAATCTTATTTTCTTACTTTTCTTGCTTTTTCTCCACTTCCTCCTTTCTCATCCTCTTTAAAACTAAAGAATGACAAACTATCGGAACTCTCTAAAGACGAAGAAAAATCCTCAAAACAAGCACACTTCTTGGATCTGCTTGCCACCTCAAAATTTGACTTTTGGCCCAAATAACCGGGGAAATTCTCCGATTTCCTCTTTTTCTGAGAATGCTTCAAGCCTTTCATTATCTGGTTCATCTTCTTGTCAAGAGCTCGGTCCAACTCTTCTGCGAGTACAACTTCCATTTTTCTGCACTCGTTTGTCCTTTCAGCTTTCCTCCCGACTTGAGAGGAGAATCAATGCCTCACGCCATCTCGAGTGAATCTTATCAATCGGGTAATTCTTCAGGTGTTTTGCAAATCTCAGGTCTTTGGAGTACTTGATCAGTCTTTTCACACATGTGTCAACCTATAGTTGATGTTTGTACTCTGCTCTAGAAGACTTTCTCACCAAAAATTTGCCCAATTCTTCATTCTTTTCTTCAACTCTCTCACACCTGATATCAAATTTTCTTTGCCTCCCCCTGAGAAGTGTTATCTCTGCCAGATTCATCGCAAGAACACGTGTAATATGGGGTTATGTGTGGCTTATGCCCTTTAAGACAGAGCGATGAAGATGGGAGCACGTGTGATGCGCGACGGACGAAGGGTGGGAGTGGCTAATATGTCTAGGGTCGGGAACAAGATTCTTTCACAAAAAAAAACTTTTCTGCATTGTCAGATTCTCCTCAAGAACCTGTGTGTGTTGTAGAAGGGATCGGATCCTCCGTAGAAGAAGAATCTTTCTGAGCTCTGATGTCACTATTACAGGCTTGGACACTCCAAGGGAGAAATCAATAGCAACACACAAATAGAACTTCAAAATAACTGAACTTTAGTAGAGAAAGAAAAAGAAAAAGAACAAGATCTCAACGTCATAGGAAGCTATCCCAAGAGACCTCAAAGATCTATCCAAGGAGATTTGAACTCAAGGCCTGTTATCCAAGAGTTAACACGACACTGTGGAGTTTCTCTCCCAGAAGCATTGGCCCCAAAGACTGGCGCCCCTTTCGATATTACTTTATTATTGATCAATGCAAAGTACAACTCTCGAGGGTCCTCTACTGTTAGATGCTGCATTGAAATGGTCTGCAGAGTGAGAAAATCATTAAACCCCAAAAGTATCTGCTCTCAAAAACTAGCATAAACATTAGGAAGGGAATGGGGTCTAGCTCTTATAAATTCAAAAAATTGAACTTTTCTCTAGATAGTTGGGTAAAAATAAATCCTTTCTCTCTCTAGTGGCTGCCAGTTTCTCCTCCCCTCTCTCCTAAAAGGGGGTCCCTCCAAAAAAGTGCTAATCATTCCCTCCCTCTCTCTCTATTGTACCATCTATCGCTTCTCCTCACTTTACCTTGCAAGTTGCTTCTCTTTCCTTCCTTTCAGTTTTCCCTCCCAAAAGCTTTGCAACTCCTTTCCCTCCTCAAGCTTACTACATTCTCCTCAAGTCTCACTAAACACCTCTACCTAAAGCTGAAATCTGCAGCATATCCATTAAGCTCTCTAGAGAGGATCTACTTCCCTCCCAATCTTTGCAACATTATCTTCCCATTAAGCCAACAAGCAGGTGGAGCAATATAGCAGTAAGTGGCTCTATCAAGAGTCTCTGTGTACCATCAAGAATCTTGCTCTTTATAGCTGAGAACATGGATATGCAATGTCTAATCATAAGTATTTTTCTGCACATTGTGTCACTATTCCCCATGGAATCATCAGGTACACAATGACCTATGAGTGTCATTGACTCCATTTCATGCAGCAATGTACAAGACGACAGTTGATGTTGGGTGACGATGGAGTTCAAATGAATGATGTGGGTGACAATGTAGCCCAGTTCAAGAGGTCCACACAAGGTCTCAAGGAGAAACATGGCTTCTTGAGCACACCATCGGAAGGGAAGAATAATGGAGTTCAAGCAAACACAAGACGATAAGAGGCTTGCAAAGGTGAAGCATATGTATGTTGCTTCACAACTGAAGCTAGAGACAACACTGGCTCCATCAAGGTTTCGTGCAAGCTTTAATTTTACTCCTCCTTCAAGTTTTTAGGTTGTCTATTTAGTATTTGTCCTTGTACTTTGCTTTTGATGATTGTAAGATTTCCATCGCTTGTTCATGTTTGCAGACGTTTTTCCATCCGATTTTGTAGAGTGGGATCCAATAGATTCCTTCATAGGAACTTTTGAGGCTATCCACATTGACCTTGGTAAGTTGCTCTATGCTGGTTGTCCATCCTCTGAGCCTGCCTCACGTGACTTTTTTTTTATAATCATATTTATGTCACACCTAGGCAAAATGGGTATGGTAATCTTTCTCCGGTTTACTCGCCAACCTTGGAGAGTCTGGAATGGCCTAAGCCAGACAGTGCCTTGATCATAGCAACCGAAAGGAGAATCGAGACGGATGTGCAAGTAGCAATGAAGTGCACCTATGGTTACTACAAAGCCACGGTAACATGGTTTATGTATCTTCATGTGTTTGTGTTTATCTTTCAACTTCATGATGTCCACAGGACACCACCAATGTGGACTTGCAAAGGGGGAAGTGCAATCACTAGATTTCTTGAAGCTGGATGGGAGACTAAGGTGTTCAACTACCAAAGAGATAGAATCAAGTGCTTTGTAGTTGCCAACAATGTGGTGTTCAGATACCATATTGTGAAGAAAATCTTGTCAATGGTCTTTCCCTATAGAAGCTGGAAGTTGACGATGGGAGAATGGGAGGCACTAGGTTTTGATGTTGTTGCTAGAGAATCAGTTGACATGCAAATATGCAATGATGCAGTGCACGACATTGCAGTGAATAAGGATTGGCACCTCAGTCACCTTCACGAGTATCTTAATCTCAAATATACCTTACCCAAGCAGCATCTTTTTGTAATCAATGAAAAGATTGTTCGCTCTAGAAAAGAGAAGAGCTTTTTGTGTGAGAACATTCCGTTTCCGCT
Organism: Adiantum capillus-veneris; assembly: GCF_014529385.1. Classification (NCBI taxonomy): domain Eukaryota; kingdom Viridiplantae; phylum Streptophyta; class Polypodiopsida; order Polypodiales; family Pteridaceae; genus Adiantum; species Adiantum capillus-veneris. The sequence goes on along the minus strand of NC_140931.1, from coordinate 82,929,874 downwards.
ACGTTTTTTTTGTAAAAGCTTGTAACTGACAGGGGATTTTCTCCCATTTACATACGGTGTTTTGAATCTCGTTTCTGCGCATATTTGTTTATTCTCAACTTGTTCAAGTTTTTGATTGAAATGTGCAATTTCTTTGATATGGAGCATAAATGTTTTTAATGTTGGTGTCTTTCAATGCTTTGTCACATGATTTTGTTTAAAATTATAGTTTTAAGTTATTTTGACGTAAATTTTAAGTGCTTTTTGAAAAGTGACTTTGTGTATATAAGTGACTTTTTAAGTTTTAAACTTTCATTTCTCACTTTCAGAAAACCCTAGCTCTAGGCTCTCTTTGCATCTTCTTCGCAAATGAACCCATGGCAACGTCTATTGATGCACTTCTCACATAATTAAAAAAGGTAGGACTTGCGGATCAAGCATGTGAACTACTCAGTGTGTTCGAGGGGACAATTGACATGCAAGCCACTACCAACCTTCATGCAGAGGCATTCAAAAGCTTTCTTGGCTACATGGTGCAACACATGGAAGAATATGCCATTGTCTTTGAGGAATCCAACACGGTGTGGTTGCCAATGGATTTTCTCAAGCATCTCTTTGCGGCCGACAAAAACTTTCACTTTTGCTTGTTGAGGTTTATTAAAGGCCTCACGGAGTGGGACTACATGACAAAGAATGAGGATGATCTCATAGATTTGGGCATGGGGTGCATAGGCACCCAATTCATTTCTTGGGACATGGTCCTGGCCTTACTTGTGTTTGAGAGCATGGATAAGGGAAAATCAAAGGAAAAGATCAACCAAAGACTACCTGTGACCATTGTGGAGAAATCAAATTAAGTTATCGATAATGATGAGTAGATTGAAGCATCTATGACACCCGTCCTCTTGCAAGATCCCAACTCCACTGAGGAGGAAGATCGGATGATAGAGGGAGATGAGGTGCTGGAGGAAGTCCAGACCTCCAAATTCTCACTTTGCATGCAGTGGTGGTGGATGATCGTCACTTTTTGTTCCTTGAAGACATTGCCAAAACACTAGGACTCAGAGAAGATGAGTCACTCATAGTGCTTGCTATCTATGCGGGCATGAAGCATCCCAATGAAAAGGAAGAGAATGTCAAATTTTAAATTGATTCTGAAGACCAAGGTCTCCCAGCAAGGCTCTCTTTCCTTCCCATTGAAAACGAATAGAAGTGGGTTAAACAATAGCAAGTACAGTTATGGAAATCAAATAATGTGCCTCATTTTACAAAAGCATCCCAAAAAACGCTTTTCATCCACACAAACCACTGATCTAGATGGGTAGAGATGATTGATCTAGCATCGATCTTACAAAGAAAAATCTTGAAGAGAAAAATGAAGAAACTGAGGTAAGCATATCTTAACCTAGTCGATTGTCCATTGTTCCTTACAACAAGCGTTAAAGTTGTTTAAAATTCTTTGTAGATGGCGTAGCATGTTGATAAGTTCACAATGCATACTGGAGGTTCCACGCAACACACCCATGGGTAGGGATAGCTCGCTTTTGTACTACCTGAGTCACCTAGGGCCAGATGAATGGATCAAAATCTACACATACGCACTTTTATGATGCATCAATCACTAACCCTGATAGATTGCAACCCACTCTATCCCTTAATGCTCACAACACAGTTTACACGTCCAATGAGCTCGGAATCGCATCAAAATAACTAGGCACCATCCTCTCACTAGGACATACTTACCTATAAGTCTAATCTCACCAGATTAGAACCCTAGGTATCTCGAATACTGTCGCGATATACCAACACGTCATAATCCAAAAGTGGGTGAAACTAAAGTTTAGCAGTATCTATGTGTAGCTAATCTCTTTCTCATTCCATGAAGCACTTGATTATGAAAACAGACACCGTTTGTGCTACTTACAAGCAAAACAAGCTCGAGGAAGAATCAATCGCGATCAACTCGAAACGGCAAATGCGTGGCGTGGGCGCGTAGCTCTTGGAGAGACTACCGCGATGGTGTGGTCGCGTCGTGAATCCGGTGAGGGAGAAGCGCGTAGCGAAGAGGATAAGACACACTCACTCTCTCTCTCTCTTTCTCTCTCTCTCTCTTTCTCTCTCTCTCTTTCTCTCTCTCTCTCTCTCTCTCTCAGACGCGTACGACACAGGATTAATTCAAAAAAATGTTATTCCAAAATGGTTCTAAGATGACTTTTATACTTTAGTCACCTTAGCTCAAAAATGTACATGGGGTTCTCTTGCTCATGATTACAAAGTGGGAATAAATCTGAGTCCGCTCCCGACTTAACAAAGGCTCCTGACCTTAAATACATAAGAATGAAAGTTTTGTTGCAAAGTTAAAGCTTACCTGAACTCCTTCTTCCTGTATAGCTTTGTGATGACCTCCTTTTGGGATCTACACAAGGATGGTTAGTCTGTTCACAAGTGTTTTCCCTGAATTACCAAAAATCTTTCAAGTATATACAACAACCACTTAGTCAGTCTTCTGGTGGTCCAATTTCAATTATGAAATGATGGTTGGGACTCTCTATATAGAGAGTATGTCCTAGCAGTATAGTCACAAATTGCAAAAAGTGTCTGATTCACAACTTCCTTAGTCTATCGCGATAGACTGACATTTTTCTCTGGCACAAGTCAATTCAAAATTGTGACTTAACCCTTGAGTTCCAATTACCCTCTAAAGCCTATCCCCCAAGTTTTGTGAAGTTTGGACACTTGGGTTGGGTTTTGGTCCCATTTTAGTATTTCAGTAGGAGCTTGATTCTCTATCTGACCCTCAGCTTGACCTTCAGTGATCTAAATGCCTTGAATTTTGGTGTGTCTGCTATTTAGGCCCTGATAAAGCTCTCCCTAGGGGAAATTTGAAAGAAAAGTTCCCCAGCAGAAATTTCCTTGGTCTATCGCGATAGAATGGGCTCTTTCTCCATTTTCAGCTTTTTTCCAAATTTTTCTCCACAGTTGGTTTAGCCTCCCCTTGTGTAGTGCATTGACCAATTTTGGCACTGTTTGGACATTTGGTCAAAGACTTCTTGCCCTTGTCTCTGAATTCAGATTTCAAACACTAGTGTTGAAGTTTTGGGGTCAAATTGGTGTTCAAATTCACTCAATTTTTGTGAGTACCCTTGTATTGATGTGTTAAGCTTGTGGTATAAGGGGTTTTTGCTTGTTGCTAGACAAACACCACCTTCACTAGTCTATCGCGATAGACCAGGTAGTGAGCAATGGGGACTTAAATTTTTTGTCTGTTTTTGCATAATCTTGTTCCCTGTGTCCATATAAGTCTATCCCCCAAGTTTTGTGAAGTTTGGATTTATTTTGACCTCAAACTCAAGCCCTTCACAAATTTCACTTTTCTCTGACAATTCACAACTCCATTGCACTTGAAGTGATACAAATTTGATGACATTGCATCTTAAACTTGTGCACATCAGTCATACCTCATGACACAGTCAGTTTACCCTTGGCTAATGGTTATATCACATCTTGGTCCCTTTAGGTTCACTTAGTGTTTCCTTATGACAATCACCTGTTTCTTTTTTTTCTTTTTTTTGTTGGTTTTGGTCGCAGTTTTTATGTTTTCTCGAGTGTTGGATCATAAATTTCAATGTCGACTCTTTTCACCCCTTTCAAGGGTATATGGGGTGAGTTTTGCTTTCAAGGCAAGGAAACAGCCTTATTGTTTCTTCTTTTTGTTTGTTTTTTGCAGTTTTACATCGTTTTTTTACTCTCTTTCTTCACAAGTATAACAAGCACTAAAAACCAAAAACCATAACTCCACATTATCCTACCTAAATAAATCTAACTAGTCGCAGACCCTCGGCAAGACACAGGCTTCCTGGTTATCCACTAGACCTCAGGATACTCCATCCTGGATCTTGTTCTAAAAGTTTAAGCTCTCTCTAGTCAAAACTAAAGCAAGCTAACCATCACACGAGTGACGTAGATCTCCCTACTTAAGGTCTTGTGTCCCCTGCAGCGGCGCCAATGTTTTAGGGAAAAACTAGTCCCCTATTCATACTCACGAGCATGACACAGACAACATACTTATCATCCGATGACACGACTAACCCGTAGGTGCACGTAGGCAATCTTGTAAGCTTGTCAGGCTGAGACCAATCTACACATACGCACTTTTATGATGCATCAATCACTAACCCTGATAGATTGCAACCCACTCTATTCCTTAACGCTCACAACACAGTTTACACGTCCAATGAACTTGGAATCGCATCAAAATTAGTAGGCACCATCCTCTCACTAGGACATACTTACCTATAAGTCTAATCTCACTAGATTAGAACCCTAGGTATCTCGAATACTGTCGCGATAGACCAACAGGTCATTATCCAAAAGTGGGCGAAACTTAAGTTTATCAGTATCTATGTGTAGGTAATCTCCTTCTCATTCCATGAAGCACTTGATTATTGAAAACAGACACCGTTTGTGCTACTTATAAGCAAAACAAGCTTGAGGAATAATCGATCGCGATCAACTCGAAACGGCGAATGAGTGGCGTGGGTGCATAGCTCTTGGAGAGACTACCGCGATGGTGTGGTCGTGTCGTGAATCCGGTGAGGGAGAAGCACGTAGCGAAGAGGATAAGACACTCTCTCTCTCTCTCGCTCTCTCTCTCTCTCTCTCTCTCTCTCTCTCTCTCTCCAAAATGGTTCTAAGGTGACTTTTATACTTTAGTCACCTTAGCTCAAAAGTGTACATGGGGTTCTCTTGCTCATGATTACAAAGTGGGAATAAATTTGAGTCCTAACTAACTGACTAATATTTACATAATCCAGATGAATGGATCAAAATGATAAAACGTCTTTGACATAAAAAATGGAATTTGATATGCTTTACAAGATGGGCTCATTACAATAGTTGGACCAATGGGGCTCCAACAGTGATGGCTACAAAGGCCCACCTATGAGTTTTCATTTTTAAAATCCCCAAGACAAAGCAAGGGTTAACCATCCAGGACCCACCGCCTTGCTTTGTCTCCCTTGACAAGAGATTAGGGAGATTGGGGGGCAGCAATTTCATCAGAGGTGAGCACTCGAGACCTCAAGGCGGTTATATCTCTCTCTCAACCAAGAGGAGGAGCAAGGAACTCCAAGCAAGGCTCTCGAGTGAGGGGCTCGGACGACCAAGGAAGGAGCAAGGAGTATTGCAAGAGGGGGTAATGAGGATAAGTAGAAGAGGGGAGGAACAAAGGGAAGGAAGGGAGGAGGGAGAAGATTTAGACTCTCTCTCTTTCTCTCGTATAATCTATCTCTCTCTCTCATAGATGAGCAAGCAAGGAAGCTATCTCTCTCTTGGATAAGTAAGGGTGTAAAGCTCGAGGGATGGCGAGACATGTGCTAAATGGGGCAATTGAAGGAAAACAAAAGGAGAAATTGTGTAGAGATTTCAAAAGCTCTTGACAACTTAAGGGTAGATCGAAAGAGAAATTTGAAGGTTATTGTTGGTAATTGAAGCAATGGAAGGAGAATAAGAGCAGGATAAGGCACACACTTAGAGAAGTTTTATGGGGACAAGCAAAGGGATCGGAGCAATGCAGAGAGCTCTTAAAGGTAGTTGAAGCAAATAAAGTGATAGGAGAGAATTTCCATCATCGTCATTAGCTTGAAGATTGATTAATCATCTTGTTAAATCCCAATGTCATTAATGGCTCGGTTAATCCTATAAAACAGGAGCTTAAACTCCTAGTATCAGATGATCTAAGTGACGGTGTTGTTAATAGTTTTCCTTGGCTAAGGATTAAGTTGTACTCAAAGTTTTCACGTAATTTATTGATGGTTATGGTGATTACAAGATCTTTCAGTGTTTGTTGTTCTCTCTCTTTCGCACCTCTCACAGCCAGACTCCCGATGTCTTCTTGGATCACGTTGCGAACACATATCCACCACCATCGTGCAAGCTTTGGTGTTGGATTGAATCCCTATCTGTTGCTAACGCATTGGTGGTGTCTCTTTTGCAATGGAGTCTCTATAGAGTGCATAGGTAAGAGAATAATTCTCACTCTCTCACTCACTCTCTCTCTCTCTCTCTCTCTCTCTCTCTCTCTCTCTCTCTCTCTCAGACACAATGCACAAGAAATGTGAGATTAGAATAATGCAAAAGTCTGTCTTAGGGTTTAGAAATATTTGCTTATATACAATTCCTACTTAGAGGCTCGTTCTCACAAAGAATCTTGGCCATTAAAACCATTACAAAATGTCATGTTGTTTCTAAAAAATAAGTGATACAAAAAACTTGGGAAAGGCTTCTTCTGTGTTGAGCCGTCAACAATCAGCTGTGCAAATTCCTACCCTATCCTTCTTTCTCTCTTTTTGTACCTTCTACTGTGTAACCCATGGCCGCTGCATTGGGTATGATTTTTCCTAGAAGCTCACGCCTACTAAATGAACAGATCATGGGGGAGATTCATCACCCTGTGAAATTCAAGAGGCCTCAATCATGTGGTTCTGATATAAACAAAGTTGAGGGTTGCTTTCGCCCTTGACTAAGCCTTGTTTGCATTAGTTTGTATATCTAAAAGAGAGGAGAGTAAATTGCCGCTTACTAAGCAGTTATGGAATTAGTGGAGCAGCCATCTCAGGTTGGTTCTTTCTTATTTGGTTCTAGATCGTATCATACTATTGCACTTTTCATATGATCTAAAGGTTTCTTGTTGTTGGCATACTATCGATGCTGGTCCTTACTGGGTGGGTATTTAAATGTTTCCTTACTTACACACATATGATGCATACTATATTGACCTTTTGGTGTTTCTTCTCTTTCTATCTGACCTGGAATGATGGTGTGTCTCATCGTGTGGTTTTGGTATTAAAAAAAAGGGAGGATGATATTGATCTAAATAATATTGGTACTAATGGAGGAAAAATGGTCTTCGTTGTTTGTACTAAACGAGGGTTTTTTTTTACAACTTTGATCTTTGCATAATGGGATTAAAACCACCACATGATCTGCATGATACTTGGCATGCTACTTGCCATACTATTAGTATTGCACTTGGTTGGGTAATTTTTTCACAACTTGTGCTTGATGTGTTTTGACGTGTTCAACACATACTCTATATTGGTTTTCTTAAAAGAAACACGTACAATATTGGTATTTGTTATTTATGTTGGCTTACTAAATGTGTCTGATGCACATGCTCTAATATGTTGTTTTCTTGATCTTGTCTCGCGAGTACTTAAAATGGTAATAGCATAGTTTGATATCTCTGGTTGAAGTATTGAATCATTTGGCATAAAGACTATGGGTTTAAAGAAATATATGGGTATCTCTCTGCTGCGGGTATCTAGGGATGTCTTTACTAAAGCCTATTTTTCTTAATCTCAACTATTATGGCTGGTTTTATTAGAGTAGCTTGTGTGGATTATGTATTGCTTTTTCTAAATGGATCACAAGTGCGGTCTATGCAAAAACATGATGAATTCATGGAAAGTTGAAATGCATGTCAGATGGTGAGATTGATCGCTATGAGTCTCGACTTGTTGCAAAGGATTATGCACAACAAAAAGGTATAGATTATGAAGATACTTTTTCTCCCACTTGGCGTATGACTACTATGCATTTTCTATATGCATTGGCTGCTCCTTTCGATTGGGATGTACATAAGTCAGACATTGTTACTAATTTCTTGACTCGTGACATATTTGAGGAAGTTAATGTATCGTAGCCTCATGATTTTTTCAAGAAAGGACAAGAGGATAAAGTGTGCAAATGTAAGAAATCTTTGTATGGGTTGGAGAAATCTCCTCATGCTTAGTATGAGCAGGCAGACACTCATTTGGTCAAACAAGGCTTTCATAATAGTCCAATAAAAAGGACATTGTATGCAAAGTCTGAGGGTGATGTACTTCTCATTGTCATTCTCTATGTGGATGATTTTCTCATCATTGGACCAAATGAGAGACATGTTGCTGAATTTAAGGTTGATTTGAATGTTACTTTCAAGACAAAAGATTTGGGGCTATTGCATCATTAATTGGACATACAATTTGCGAGGTCCCCTCCCTGTTACCATATCTATTTGGGAAAAGGAGGGTACCTAATAGGTTGCTAGGCCCTATCGATTGAGGAAACATAGTCAAGATAGACAAGATTTATAATGGATAGGCTCTCGTTACCAAGTAACTTGAGTCCGAGCCATTAAAAAGATTTCCTAGCCCTCTCGCGCAGGGAAAGCATAAACTAACACAATAATCTAGCATTCCTAGTTCTCACCTTCCAAAAGGGAGAAACCCCAAATCCGCTTTTTCCCATAATTTTTAGAGGCACGTACAATTGAGACTTCTCACTCTAGGCACAATGAGGCTCTAGTTTTCCCTCCCCTAATAGAGGGAGTGGAGAGTTTATCGACTAATTGAGACCATCCATCCTTGACTAGCAACCCGAGTCACTTCCCATTTTCCACCCCACACTCATAGTTTTTTTCTTGTTTTCTAATTACTATCACATGATTGTTTATACACAGAATTCCTTTTAGGGGTTCTTATCACAAGTCTGTTAAAAAAACCCTTCAAACATTATCAAATCAGCACCAAGACAATCTTTCCTAAATAAAACCTCGACACACAACATTATTTCATTACATTCCAATACTCTGGAATCATAGAAACTTCTTACGGTGGACATTCACTCCATCCATTGTTATTTGCTACCCATACAACCAATAGTGGACTACATACTATGGAATAACTCTCTGGTGTGCCACATTTTATTGAAATAAATTATGTTTTCTCATAGAAATGAATCAACTTTATGCATAGAAATGCATGGATCCTGCGTAGAAACGCAAGCTAGGTCCTAGCTTGTGCCTAGGAGTTTTTGATCTCTCAAGGCCTTATAGAAGCTTCACAAACAAGTAGCCACAAAAGAGAAGTCTCCCTATCTTTAATGTGTGTTCAAGTGTGTGTAAAACTAAGTGGGAATTCCATTTATATGGAGATTTGGAGGTGTCTTCTTACCCAAATCCGCCCCATACATCCCTTACTTGCCCCCTCTTGCTAAATGAGTGTGTGGAGGCGTCACAAGCTCCCACTTAGTCATTAGAGGTGTCCCTCTTTACCCTTTTGGGTGATACACCTCTTCTACTTACCCATGCTTATAGTCAACCATACCATAAGAGATGGGTCCATGGCTATTGGTCATTTATAGGTATCCATGGAGATACATACACATTCACATACATACATATGCACATACATGCCCATGTACATGCATACACATATCATACCTTAGAGTTAGGAATTAATTTATCAACACTAGGATGAAAATTAATTGTCTAGAATGAGCTTAGCTTATCAAAATTTAATTCTAAAAGTTGCTATTTAAAGACAAGCTTGAGGATGACAAGGTAAGGTGCCAGATGCACAGACCTGCTACATTTAGGAGTTTTTGGAGCAAGCATTTTTTTTTGAAATTCAAGAAGGGATAGATTTAGATGTGTGCGCTCCTTGCCGCACTGTCGAAGCAAGGGACTTGCCAATACACCGTGTGCGAGCCACAAACGGCTCCAAGCACACAACAAGCCTAAACTAGCAAGCTCAAGAAAACAAAGGGTGTGTCACTCACCGCTCTACGCTCGCCTTCGTGGTGGATTCCTCGCCACGATGAAGAAGAAGCTGCAGTCGTGCCGCGCTCAACCGCTTCGCCGCCGTCGTGCCTTCGTAATGCTCGATCGCACACACACTCTCCCTCTCTCTCTCACACACACACACACACACACACAAGGAGGTGAAGAAGAAGAAGATGGAGATGGAGCAAGAGCACTCTTCAATTGCACAAATGAGAGAATGAGTAAAAATTAGGTTTAGTTGGCTTTTATAGGAGCTCACCCCATTCACACTTGGGCGCCCATGCTTAGCCAACTAATCCCTTGAATGTCCAAGTTAAAGTGCGCCTCTCATCGACGATCACTCTACCTTTCCCTATTGGACCGACAAGCCCGGTACCTGACTCTAAATAATACAACGTTTATAGATCATAGGGTGTCCGTGTGCCGTGAGGGTTAACATGCCCCCCTTCCTGATGTAGATTCCGTCCTCGGAAGCTATTGAGTTGAAGCTGGTTCGTCGAGGTGGAAGAGCATTTGAGATGAATGTCCTTAGCCTTCTTCAGTCACTGCAAAATCAAACAACATTGGCACAGTAATTGCATTCTCTTAAAAAGCATATGCAGTTTTAGGTAGACACATTGATTGGTAAAAGAATTTCAAACAATTTGTTAGCAATGAACATTAAATTTCAATGTAATCAAATGCATAAACAGATGTAAAGGTAGAAAATTAAACAAGTCTGGGGTCGCTAATTTGACGGTCGAAAAGCACTAGAGATCGAATATTAATACCATGGGTAAGCTTCTTAACTTTCTGTGGTCAATTAAGTTGTTTAATCGCGAGAGCCAAGTATTCATGTTCAAGGGCTGACTAGAGGCTATACCTAGAAAACCTTGTAGTTAAGCTACCATAAAAGGAATTTCTCATGAAATCATCGCCTGGCTGATTACTTTTTCTTTGACCCCCCAAAGTCTTTTCACACTGATTCAATTTTGATGTGTGTGCTTATTTTGTATGCCTTGGGTTTTTTGCTTTTCAAGGAAAAGCGCCCACACTGGGAACCTCTAGGGCTCTAGTACCATAGGCGATACATGTGAGTGAAGTACCAATTCAAGCTGAGATTTCTCTTCCAGCTTAAAATTTTACATTGTGGCACTTTGATTTTTTGTTTGTTCATTTTCAGCATTTTAATTTTGTAACTTTGGGGGGCCATATAACACTGTTACCCTCCCCAGGCTCATCACATTAGTAAACTCCCCTTATAATACTTAAGCTAAAGGTCAATAGGGTCAAGCCCACTAGAAAGCCCTAGTACATTTCACACAATGCTACCTAAATCGGATTAAGAACCTAAGTAACCATTGCTTATTAGGAAGGCATTCCCCATGGTATTAAGAGAAGATTTCTAATACCTAGCTTGGTCAAACTAGCTTAGTCGGACTGCTTGATTTTTACACCTAAACAAGTGATTATGACAAAACATTACATTGAATTAAATGTTTGATACTAAGCAAATGCGCTGAATATTATGCTACCAATCACAATCAAAGCAGACAAACATAGATACAAAAAGATAAGGGCAATGCTAATGGACAAGAAACACCTGTTTGTGTTGATGGTCGCGCTTGATTTGAAGGTTCCATGAAGGTCCAAATCCTATCAATAGCAACATGCTCCTGTACACACTAGGAAACAAAAGGAATACCTCCAGGAGGCACATTAGTGGGAAAAGAGAACTTCGCTAATCTCTCAACTCTAAAACAGAAACACTCTATCGTACTAATCTTACCTACCCTCCATCACTCAAGTGATGAGGATCAAAGGTGTTTTATGGCATAGGTTTCTGTTTCACTGTACCAAATGTGACATGTGTAGGTCTAAGTCAATGTTTTGACTTTAATGTGCATACTCGTTTGCTAATTGCTCTTGCTCTTTACTATTTTTGTTTTTTTGTGAGTATAAGGCTATATATATACATTCCCTAAGATCGGAGATTGAGAGGTCAGGGAAAAAGGTTGAGAGGGAAACAAATGAATGATGACTATCAGCAAACACTCCCCCCTTCCTTGGGTAGATCATACCGTTTGAAATGAGCTTGTCACCCTTTGAAACCAATTGTTCCAGTTGGTAATAGGTGAGGATTTTTGCCAGTAGTTTGTTATTACCCTAGGTGCCTTGTCAAGCTGCAAGGGTGGTAAGGTACTCTCCCAGGATCGAACTTGAAGTGGTTCATCAGGTGATTCTTGAACACTGGGAGGTGTGGATTCTTTTGTAGCTTCATGGAGGTCCACTACTATAGATGGAGGCTGTGTAGAAGCTTTTACCTCTATGGATGTATTACATGAGGAGCTAGAATCTTCATGGGACTCCCCCCTTCCTGAGCTAGGTGGAACAAATCGTTCTTTCTTTGGTACCCAAACTAGCTCGGGAGCGGGTGTGTAGCATTCTGTGATTTTTTCCTTTCCACGATCATTGATTCGTTTTGGAGCTACGGGATTGGGCTCACTTGGGTCAGGTGATAGGTAAGAGCACAATCTACGTTTTGGCACCCAGATTTGATCATTTCCTTGATAGTAGCCTTGGGCTTCCAATAGTCGTTTAGGGATCCATCGCAACATTTTCTTATTTTTCTTGGAGCGAGTGGTACGTTTCTTACAAGGATTCTATTTTTCAGCACTAGCTATGGTCACTAAAGAAGCTTTAGGGACCCACTTGTATGTTTTCTTCGTTACATTAGGATGAGTCTTGTTGGAAGCAATACGCATTGCTTGTAGCATATTTAAGGGTACAGGAATTTCATCCCCCTCAGGTGTTACCCAGGTCGTCCCCCTATTTCCCCAAGTGTCTATGGTTGATGCTAGGTGGACCCAATCCACATTGTCTGATTTCGTCATACCCGGTAACACATCCATGTAAGGAGAATCTTGGCCAATGTCTGTATCCTTCTTACAAGTGTAACAATATCGTAGTGGGGCCGAGTGAACTGTGGTGTCAGAGCGATGATCAATAATGGTTTTACTCCCTAAGGGGTGTACCTTACCAGTCACCAAATCCACTCTAAGGACAGAGTCTTGGAATTGCAAATAGACATGATTTTTAGACCAATCATGAACCATTTCTGCTTCCCTCATGAATGGTCGTCCTAAAATCATTTCATATGACATAAGGTGTTTAGAGAAATCCATTACAATGAACGTATGTCGTACCTTGTGTCCTAGAACTTTGATCTTAAGATCCTTGAGCATCCCCATAGGTTTGGCTATGGTACCATTTGCCATCTTTACCAGAATGTTAGTAACACTGAGGCGGGGTTTTCCCATGGATTCCCAACAATCTTTTGTAACGATGCTAACTCCCGCACCACCATCAAGAATTCCCTTTATAGTTAATCCCTTGGTAGTGATGGGTAGGGTCGCATTAGACTCGTCGCCTTCAAAATACTACCCTAATTCGTTAATGGGTACCTCGATCACAGACTCGTGTCCATCTAAGTCAAGTGATTGCACATGATTTTCCTCATTAATCATAATCAAGTTAGGCCTATGTGGTTGCGCAAACTGTGGTAATCCCGTTCGTAGCTCTCCGTTAAGGAATGCTCGAAGTGCAAGGAATAACTCAGGATCTCCATACAGCTTTGCTATGATCGTGGTTCGGACCTCAGAAGACATGAAGTCCACTAGTTTGGAAACATTCATTGGCGTTTTGCAGGGTGTAGGTCCTTGACTAGGAACTGGTGAGGATGGAATCTCATATTCCTCAATGGGATCAGGTATTCCTTCGTTAAACATCCTTTCCAACAAGAAGGGTGTATGCTCACTTTTTGATGTCCCGTCCTCACTCCCTTCTTGGATGATACTAGATATGGCTAACGGTCTATGGTTCATGTGGGGTGGATGAACTTGCGTGGAAACATTGTGTCATGAATTTTGACCTGTATGGGTTCTGGTTCTAGTTTCCTTTGAGTCTCCTCCACTAAACCTCTTAGATGTTTCACCTGCTCAATCTCGTCTACTGGGTTTGGATACGTCCCAATCTTCTTTTTACGATTCTTCCCTTTTTGCCCCTGCGGTTTATCTTGGGGGTCTTGGATTGGATTTGGAAACACTTGTGGTGTTTTCAGAGGCTCCTTATGGTTTTCTCTTTTTCGGTTTTCATTTGGTTCCATGTTACGGTTTTCTTTGTCGATCTTTCCCTTTGTGGTATTGGTTCTAGTCTCCATTGTCTCGATTGAATCTGAATCATCCTCGAGGTCATTCATATACACGGGGTCATCTCCTGTTCCTATGTTTGTTTTGGAACTTGGCTTTGAATTTTCCGTATTCTGCGACTTCTTCCTTCGTGTCTTCTTTTTCTTTGCTTGGATAACTGACGCGGTATCTCTCTCTTCGAGGATATGTCCTGGCCCTTGAAGCATGGACCGTGTAATCGCATAAGCAGGTGCGATAGGTGGTATTGGCGATGTCACACTAGCAATTTCGACCAAATTCAGGGGTGTGATTTTAGGCGCATTTGGGTTATAGGGGCATTGGGCAATCAAGTGATCTATGCCACAACGATTACATGTGAGTATTGGCATTGCAGATGTGCTCCCTTGATTCATTTGCATCTGTGCAGCATTCTTTTGCAGCCTAATAGGGCACTCCGCTACTCGATGTGGTCCACCACACTCGTAGCATTGAAGAGGTGGCCTCCTAGCCTGGGTGTTGATATTTTGACCTCTGGATGCGAGAGCAGCAGCTTGATAAACCGGCTTGACTTGTCCCCAACAATCTTCCATGTAGTATATAGGACACTCTTCCAATGTATCAAGTCCGTAGGCAATACTAGTGTCTATTTCCTCCTCACAGCCATCTGGATAAGCATTTGATGGCTCTCAACCTACTTGGTTCATAGGGGCGACTCTTGGATGCGGGGGCTGCGGTCCTAGCACAGGAGGTGGTAGCGGTGTAGCTTGTACAACATTTTGAGATCTAGGGACCATGTGTTGCGGTAGTTGCTCAACAGGTGGAGTAGGGATCAATACAGGAGCTCGAGGCGCATCCGTCCAGGCTACAGGTGGTCTATTTGCCATCATACGTTTGATCATTAAACAATCCTTAGCTTGGTGACCATACCTACCACATGCGTTGCAAGTTCCATTAAATTTTACTCTAAACGTAGGGCACTCACTAGTGCTATGTGGACCTAAGCAAATGGAACACCATTGTTGCTCCCTTCTTGGATACATGTGACTATTTTGAGGGGGTTGATTATCCTTAAGAGACTCTTGGATTGCCTTGGTGAGGTCTGTCAAGAATGTCTCAAATACCTTTGGCTCATTGGCAATGGGCTTTGCAGTCATGGGTTCATACTCAATGGCTTGTGAGCTAGTGGATCTCGTGTCAGTAGACACCCTCATGCTTGCTATCATCAAGTTGTCCTCTAATTGGATTGCATTGGCAGTGACATCTTCCCAGGTTGTGATACCTCTAATCACTAGTCCATTATAGATTCCTTCATTCCTCAACCCTCGAATGAATCGATCAAGCAGTTGGTTATTGTTGAAGCGCTCATTTACAGGGCAGCGAGAGTTTAAGTGCTTTAGACGACTAATGAAGTCTCTTACTGACTCTCCTTCCTTACGTTCGGCCTTCTGTACCTGAGATGCTACACCCCAAATCACACCTTCTCGTATGTACTCCTTTAGAAACAACCTTCGAAGGGTAGGGTAGATTGTTTTCTCGTCCACCCTTAGGGTTCTATATCAATCTCCAGCCTTCCCACTTAATGTCAAGCTTAAGGCATTGCACTTATGTAGTTCGTTGCGTTCCCCTAAGGAATCACATACTTGTTCAAACACTTCAATGTGTTTTCTAGCATCTTCGTCCCCATTGAGTTTTTGCGTGAGTTTGGCAATTTGTACTGCCTTACTTCTAGGCTCTCTATCAGATGCGTGACGCATATTTTCCGCGATAGATCGACCTATGGTTTGAGCAAACGCTGCCAAGTCACCTATGTGAGGAGGTAGGGCCGGTGGAGGTACTCTTGGAATCATATGTGGGAGAGGAACGGGTACCGGTCTTGGCATATGTGTGGATGATGCAGGATATGGAACATAACCGGGCATAGGTCCACTCGGATAAGAGCTAGGGAGCGGCACTCGAGGAGCATAAGCAAGTGGTACTATTGGAGGTGTGGGGGCCATGTGTGCATAAGGGGCTAGAGACACATACGGTCGAGGCCCCATATTAGGTACTACGACACTAGGTAGTGGCACTGCGCTAACCGTAGATGTCATCGGTACATTCTCTGTCAGGCTTATCCCTGGAGTGAGCACTGTGTTTTCCTTGATAGAGGGTTGAGCCAAGTTAGGGAAGCTAAAGTTTTCGCTCGGAGGCTCAGATTGCATAGAGACCCCAGGTGAAATGACGTAAGATGGGTCCATGGGGCTCATTAGAGGAGTCTCCATTTGTGATAGAGTAGGCTGTTGAGCCTTGCTCGTATCCAGAAATCTCATGGGGCTAGTTGAGAGTATATTTACCCCTCGGTTTTGCCTTTCTGATTGAATAATGCCATGGATAACATTACAGATCATTTTTTGTTGATCTTCGATGCTCGTGGCACTAGAGGTGGATTGTACAATCTCTATCCATCCTACATGGTAGGCGTGGCCAGAGTGTAGATCCTTCAACACCTCAGTGTGGAGGTCGTATGTCCAATGATCATTAATGAACAATCCTTCTAGAGTCAACGTGTTAATGGTTTCTTGTGAGGTAGAAGCAATGTTGCTCCCCGTGGTTTTACTTGTCACCAACGGTACTCTAGAGGGAACTTCTGAAGGAGGCAGCTCAACAGGGCCTTCTTGGTAAGAAGTTGGTAGGATATCCACATGGACACTCTTTGGGGGTGTGGGGTCCACGTGCGATGTGAAAGGAGAGTCCACTTCCCCACCCCCTTCGTGTGCTTCATTTGCATCAGGTTCCGAGCGAGTAGCTCTACCTAATGTTTCCATGAAACGGCTAAACATACTAGTACTAGGCTGTGGAGCTTCGGGAGGTGCATGGCCTTCTCTCTCAGTGTTTTGGGTAGGGTATGCTTCCATGATTTCTGAGTCGGAGGAGGAATCACTAGCGGCTATTTTAGGGTCTTGGGGGGTGCTACCTTGTGTCCCCGCTGAGGGTCTAGAGCTTATTGTGGATGGGTAATGGGTGTCCGTATGAACAGAGGCACCCTCAATATGCTCGTGTTCTAGCACCCGCCCAGAGCGTAAGTGCATGTGCTTTTGATACCCTAAGGTGTCAAAAAGCTGCTCTAGGAGGCCTTGTGACTAGTTTTTATCGTGTTTTTTGTTTGTTTTTTTGCTAGATTTTTTAGAGCATGTCGTGGAATGGGCCGTGTGATAGCTCGAAACGAGCGTATCGGTCAGAGGGTCGTGCCGTGCTTTACAGCCCTCCGTTTGGTCACTCTATGCCCTCGGAATCCCTAAAACTGTCAATTTCCAGTAGGGAACTAGGCCCAAACTAGAAAGTCTAAGGGTGCAAGTGGGAAGAGAAAGGAGGAGAGTGGAGGACTTGTCCCACATGCTCTCATTCTCTCTTGAGGGAGTAGGGTATATATATAAGAGTGAGTCTAGTATATATCATAGGACTGAGGCCTGGGCCTGGGCTTGGGCTTGGGCTTGGGAAAATGATCCCGATCCCGATCTATCTTTTATACAAACCAACCCGTCCGTTTTACGAGTCACGTTTTTTATTTTCAAAAAATTTCGCAGCCCGCTCACTCGCGTTTTTAATTTCCGAAATAATTTTTTTTAGAGAATATTTTTTCCCAGAATTATTTTTTCCTTTTCGGTGCAGAAAATACAGAAATTGAAAACGCAGATATGCAGAAATTTCAGAAAACGCAGAAAATGCAGAAAATTAAAAAAACGCAGAAATGCAGAAAATTGCAGAAATTGAAAACGCCGAACTTGAAAATGCAGAATTTGCGAGAATTGAAAAAACGCAGACAATAGCAGAAATTGAAACTTGACAGCAAATGCAGAAAACGCAAAAAACAGAAATCTCCACACACTCCTTCCCCGCCTTTCCTATGATAGAAATTGCACCACAAGGAAGCGTAAAGTGCTAACCGAGCTTAGTGTAGGGAATATCCCCGGCAGCGGCGCCAAAAATGTGCGCTCCTTGCCGCACTGTCGAAGCAAGGGACTTGCCAATACACCGTGTGCGAGCCACAAACGGCTCCAAGCACGCAACAAGCCTAAACTAGCAAGCTCAAGTAAACAAAGGGTGTGTCACTCACCGCTCTACGCTCGCCTTCGTGGTGGATTCCTCGCCGCGATGAAGAAGAAGCTGCAGTCGTGCCGCGCTCAACCGCTTCGCCGCCGTCGTGCCTTCGTAATGCTCGATCGCACACACACTCTCCCTCTCTCTCTCACACACACACACACACACAAGGAGGTGAAGAAGAAGAAGATGGAGATGGAGCAAGAGCACTCTTCAATTGCACAAATGAGAGAATGAGTAAAAATTAGGTTTAGTTGGCTTTTATAGGAGCTCACCCCATTCACACTTGGGCGCCCATGCTTAGCCAACTAATCCCTTGAATGTCCAAGTTAAAGTGACGATCACTCTACCTTTCCCTATTGGACCGACAAGCCCGGTACCTGACTCTAAATAATACAACGTTTATAGATCACAGGGTGTCCGTGTGCCGTGAGGGTTAACAAGATGAGACGTACTCATCTAGTTGGGTGCACGCATCTTAAAACTTACTATTTTTAGACAAAAATGACCAAGAAAAGTAGAAATTTTATTTTTGAAAGATTACATCAATATATACATCATTAGTTCATCAGAGATGGAAGAAATACCAGAAATAGAAACTTTTTATTTATGACCAAAATATCATGATATTAATCCTTTGCATGGGAATCCCCTCTCCAAGGGTGGCAAAAACCTTACATTCTCCCCAAACTTGAAGAATTGAGATGTCATCATCTCAAAGGTATGTTCGGATGATCTTTAAGGAGATAGGTTTTGTCTTCCCATATTGCATCTTTTTCAAGAAAATTCGTCCATTTGGGTGCTTGATCAATAGGAGTGGGTCTTCCTTATCCCTTAAGCCACATGGATGTGGGCTCAAGGGGAAGAATTATTGAGAGTGAAAGGAGAGAGAGGTGAGTAACTTGGAGGTGCCTACTAGTAAATAGTAGAGGGTGCAATTTACAAGAAGGATTAGTTGTTAGTGATCATTAGAAAATGTTAGTGGCATATTACAAAAGTGATGATGACTTGATTGTCGAGGAACCAAGGGTGAATGAGGTGGATGAGCTCTTGAGATTGGTGAAACCTCCAAGAATTATGGACTCACCCTTATGAAAATGAACGCCGGTTCTTCTTCTTCTTCTACTTCGGCTTCTTGCACCGCCTTCACCGTTGATATCCACGATGAAGATGAGGATTATTGATGAAAAAATTCTGATTTTCAGAGGTTATGCAATGATAAAGTGCTAAAAATACATGCCTTTTAGAGGAGTTAAGATGAAATTGTAGTTTGGGGGTAGTAGAGAGCGGTATGAGAGCATATGTGTATGTAGAAGGCTATGGTGGTAAGAGGGGAAGGAGAGATGGTGAAGAAGGTGAGAGGGACATGGAAATTTGTACATTTGAAAGGATGATGGAGAGGGATGAGTGTGTATGTGGGTGGGAGTGTGAAAATGTGAGAGAAGAGTGAGAGGATCCTTGTGTGCATAGAATGGGCAGACTGGGTCGTACCAAACAATTCACCAGAATTCGAGCTTTTCTCCAAAAATTCTGAAATAATTATGTAAAATAATTCAACTCACGAGCTTTATTTTGTATGTTGAAAGCTTTTGTTGATTAGGATGATAGAAGGATGCCAAAATTCGCCCAAAAAGCTGTGTATTGTGGGACTGCAAAGGTGCTTATGTGGGACCCTTTTTGGTTGAATTCTCCTTATACATCCAAAGGTGAGCCCCCCATAAGCCATGCCAAGACCTAAGGAATCAAAATGGCCCTTGCCACATGCATGGATGATGAATTTTGAAGAATAAAAAACAATTGCACATGATAGACCTAGTGCTTGGATTTTTCCTAGCCCTTATCTTTATGAACACATGGTGTATGGAAAAAATATGTGCAGGACTCATGAAGGAATATCATTATAGGAGTATTTTATTTTGTATTTGGGTGAAAGAGGAAAATATGCAAGTGAGAAAATATCTAGTGAAAGTGAGTGACAATGTAGAAACAAATTTCGACTTCCACGAGGGTGCGGGATGAAATGCATGGTTTTATTTTGTAAAATAAATATTATGGGGTATGTACACACTAACATAGAAATATTTCATGCGATGAAAGGATGCAAAGGGATTTAGAAAAAATGCACACTTAGGTCTACATATTTACACAATTACCGAATAAACTGAGAGAATAATGCTATGCTTAGGTCCTTTATTTGATAAAAAATATTTACATATAAAGAGGACCGTAATATTATAAATTTATTTTTTATCTCCTAGCCCAATGACTCGCTCAATGATTTGATAAAAAAATGTGATAAAAACCCTAAATGCACGCACACTGTTTACAATGAAAAAGCGAGCCTAGTCATTGTGCTAGGGTGTTTTTGTGGGGTGAAGTGGCTTCTTGAAATATTTTTTGAGAGCCGCAAAAACGGCTATCAATAGATAACACTGTCTTGATGGTGTTACATGAAATCATTAAAGAATACGTATAGAAAACATCAGTCTTCGCTAAAAACCAACAAATTTTTACTTAAAATGAAGCATTTATGTGCCTCATATATCACCCAAGTAAGAGATTCTCCACTTAAAAAATATCTAATACCCTCCCTAAAATAATTATATGCGGGACCCTTTGGGGAAGTTTCTAGATGGAATTTCACAATTTTGGCCACATGGTTGCATCCAGAGTGGTCAAAACTCTAGAAAAAATTATAGCGTGGGACCCTTTGGGATAGTTTTCAAATGGAATATCACAAACTTGGCAAAATGGTTGCATTTGGAATGGCCAACGCGGTATCCTTTGTTTGGACATTTTGAATGCAACCATGTGGCCAAAATTGTGAAATTCCATCTAGAAACTGCCCCAAAGAGTCTTGCATTGGTGCGGGACCATTTAGGTTAGTTTCAATATCTTTGTGCCCAAAAACCCCTCTTTCGGTGTCATAATGAGGCATATTGGATAGTCGTTTTTAGAATTTTGGGGTGTTCCAGATGCAATGATTTGGTCATTTGAAGCTCTTTTCTTATAATAAAATATATGAATATCTACTTTCATTGTTTTTGGGACATCTCAATGCCACAATCTTTTTAAAATCTAAGGCCATTTTAAGCAAAATGATAGATCAAAATTATCAATATTTATCTCTCTCACATAATATTGTAATACACCTTGCAAGGTTTTAGGTCATGTCCATGTTTCTTTCGTTAAGTGCTAGAGCATAGTGTATCCCCAAAATATAAAAGTTAGATCAAAGTTGTGATTTTCTATTGTTAATTTATATTTCACTAAAAATTGAAGTAAAATATTTTTAAATTATATTTTATTACAAATTAGATTCTATATTGCAGTCTTTATTGTCTCTAGAGAGATGGCTTATAAGTCATTGTGCAAGCTAATCTCTTCAATGTCTACATGCACATTAGTTAGTACGAGTAATCTCTACTCTCCCCAAAAGTAAACTTGATGATTGGGTTTCATGTCATGATCTCACAACATCTCTTCCATGGTAGTATGAGCATAAATTAAAATGTTTTTATGTACACCATCTTCCTTTTGTAAACAACTAGACAAATCGTGTTTTTTAATCAACCTTTTCTTTAATTAGATGTATGGCTCGCTCAGAATTTTGTTTGCTAAAAAACATTCACTCGGTGTTTGGTAAATAGGGCGACCATTGCCTCGTTGCGTCATTGGATGGTTTCCACACTTCTCAAACTACTCAAAACAGTTGTGCAGCTACTGAAATCATGGTCTTGAATACTGGAAAATACTCCTCTATTGGTGTATTGTAATTAATGTTTATCCCTCAAGATGTAAGAAAATAATCAAGACATTTGGAGATGTGTTTGGAACATGTCTATATCCTTTAATAGATGAGATGGAATCCCTCTATCTGGAAGGTATAGATAGGATCTATGACTGTCCTATTGACAAGATATTTGGTGAAACAACACAGAGGACTAAGGATTGAAAACTATGTGTCATGGTGATGATGGTTAGTAGAGATCGTCCTACCCAATGTAAAATTGGGATGTTCAAGAATGGTGGCTAAGAGCTTTGTAGGAGATACAGGGCCCAAGACACCCAAATGTGGAAAAGGGAAGACAATAAAGACTATACATCTATGATGGAAATGGAGAACAATCTTGATACAATCCCATCAAGAGAAGAACTCAAGGTATGCTTGCAAAATTGGACAAAGATAAACATTGCTCCACAAATAAAGAAGTAATTGAAAAAGAAAGTAGCAATCTAGAAAAGTTCTTGTCATTTGGGCCAATCAAACATTTGGAGGTTGTATGATCTCTATGGCTTTTATCTCCTTGTTCACCTCGTGTATAATGTCATGCACACATTATCACTAAATGTCTTCAAAAATTACATCTCTCACTTAATGGAGAATGCTTCATCAAGTCTTAATAAGGAAATTGATGATGCTGTGATAAAGGTTTTTGAGGTGGTGCCTACATCAATTCAATTTGGTTGAAGGCAAAACTATCTTAGCATATGTCATGAAAGCTCCAAGGTAGAAGAAAATCAAAAGTTCATATAATGGTGCTTGCCCTATGTTCTTAGAATCTCCTTTTGAATGGAGATATTGGGTGTTTTGTTAATCAACATAGCACACTACTTTTACAGCTATAATTGAGATCATGGATGTTCTCATTATAGTATTAAAGTTGTGACTAATCTCTTACAATCATGGTGAGTGCAAAATGATGACATGGTGGGTGCAACCTCCTCACCATTTGAGCATGTTTTTGGTGCATACATGGACCCAATATGTTAGTGTGGTTGATTCATATGTCTACAATTAATTCATGCTTGTATTCTTTCATGTCAAATTTATATCTACCGAAAATGGTGAGCTTTTAGATTATGTCTTGTGGCATGGCCTACATGAACACTTTTGGTGCTACATTCTTGCACAAATGTTCAAAATTTATAGCACCGTCAAGTTCGATAACCTTAACAACAAGGAAAATTTGTGTAATTCTATTTGAGGAGTGTTTCTACAAGAGCATTTCAAATTATCCAAAAAGACAAGGATGACCACCAATGAGCATCTCATTCAATGACTCTATGGCTCATTCAATCTATCTTGTGAATTATCACATGAACATCTTAATTGCAACAATTGTTATCGTTCACACATACATGGATTACTAGTTTTTTTCTCAATTGGGAAGGCTAGATCCATTTAGAATAAAATTTTGAATTATGGAGAGTGTGGGCCTTGTATTGATAATCTCTTTACATAAGGGATTGAAATATCTAATTAGAGACCAACATTAAGGGAGGCAAGTGTACATAAGGCTACAAATTTAAGGTCATTTTGGCACATTGTGTCTTAGTCATTTTGTTTAAGCAACCTTATGGTGTATAAGAAGGTCCTTTTCATAGGAGATATCTATGGTATTTGGGACCGTGTGTTTGTGAAGGTAGACTAGGATGAAAACCTTAGCAACTAGAGAGGGCAATGTAAGGCAAGAATAACTACAACTTTTTTGATGTAGCATAGGAATGAGCACATGTTGGTTTTTAGTGGAGAGCACTACAAGAAATCCATTGTGGGTGATGAGACATCAGAGAGTTTGTTAATTGATAAGATTACATCAATGAGAGTACTTGCGAATAATACTCTTCCTTTGAATTGAAGTTCTATCAGACCCATTTACTCTTTACTCCACAAGTTTGATCCTTTACAATTACCTAGAAGTTAGAAGTTGATTGCTTGTGAGGTGAAGGATTTAAAATGAATATAGAACCTTGTTGAAGAGGGTTTCTATAAAATCCTCATTTATGGTTGGATGGAGAGAAAGTACTTGTGAAGGATGGAGAGAGGGAATCCTTACAATATGCCATCATACAAAGAAGCAAGGTTCACATTTTTGAAGATTGATTGACAACATGTGGATAGTCCATGTAGAAGGGAACACATGGCAAAGGTGGAATGATTTATAGATACTACCAACAAAGAAGCAAGGTTCACATTTTTGAAGATTGATTGACAACATGTGGATAGTCCATGTAGAAGGGAACACGTGGCAAAGGTGGAATGATTTTCTTCATCTAGTTAAACATTGGCTTGTCTTGAAACGGATAGTCCATGTAGAACGAGACACATGGCAAAGGTGGAATGATTTTATTCATCTAGATAAACATTGGCTTGTCTTGAAACAAATGAAGATCAATGAACATGTGGCATGTGGTGATCTATATGAGGAATTAAATTTGTAAGTGAAATTTTAAATTAATAACATCAAAGTTTATAAGTATACTATATCTACTTGAACACATCTTATTTCTTCTTATGGCCATGTACACAATGGATTGTCCACAGTCATTGTTGGAGAGTTTTCTATAAAAGCCTCAAGATGAGACTTTGAAAATATTAGGTTTGTGGCGAGCCTCCAGAAAATACATTCAAAGCAATGTCTCTCATGAGTTTGGCATTGAGAAGCATAAATCTATGATGTATGTTCAATTGTTTCGTGCTCCACCTCTAGCTCATCGAGATACAGGTAAGCTTTATGGAAAATATTTTTCACGAAAACATTGTTATGACCAAGTGTGAGTATGGAATGTGAACCATGGCCTTGTGGAAGAGCGGTCTGAGAATTTAGAGCCTATAAAGGGTCTAGAAAGAATAGAGAACATTATCAAGGACAACATAGGGAATATCAAGCCAATAATTATACATGGAGAGCCCTTTATTTGGGAGGAGGTACGTAATATCTACAACTATTGCATCAAGTCTCTTGCAACAAAACAAAAGTGGAAAAGGAGAAAATCTTGTGGATCAACATAAACTAGTGCTACTTTGGTATAAAAGAACCTTAGAGGAGGGTTGAGCTTGGCATACATTCAATGTTTTCAAAGATGATTGAAGATTACTTTAAATGTTAATTAAATTTTAAAATATTAAATGGGTCTTTTTATTCCACCTTTCATTTCACATCCTTACATGGCTTGACTTCTCTTGCATTCTATCCTTTTAGAATGCTAAAGTGAAGCTTCACCTTGTAAAATTTTAGTAAATTCTATACATACACATGCATACATACATACATATATATACATGTGTGTGTGTGCATGCACGCACGCATGTGTGAGAGAAAAATATGGTAAAGGGAAGAAAAATTGATGAAATATATGAGAACTTAGTTCAAAAATGCTGCAAATGTTTTTCTTTAAAGCTAGTATTTTTGGTTTTTTCCTTTGCGAGTAGGAAACTTGATGTCTTAATCAAAGAGACATTATCGAACAATGCTTCACCTTATATAATTCTAGTAATACTCAACCTAATAATTTTATTACTTTGTTATTGTTTTAGAAAGCCATTGTGGCCCTTCCACTTGTTTAATCTATATGACAAATGTTTGAAGTTAAACATTTTGTTATTTTTAAACATTTGAATCTTAAGAGTCTAAATTTTTAAGAGCGAGTTTAGGAGATTCAAATGAATAAACCAGGGTTTTGCAGGTAAAACATATATATCCACAAAGTGTATAATAACTTGAAATTTTCAAATGGCATGTTGTGCTAACTTTGATGCATTTGCAGAATCAAAATAATGTGTATATTATTGATATACCTTAGTTACACCTTGGGAAAATGTAACTGAAGAATATGATATTTTTGAGGTGTTTTTGGCTTTCTAAAAGAGACCCTTAGTGTTGTGTTTAGTTAGGGAGACTTTCATTGTTTTCAGTGCATGATAGAGACTTACCTTTCATTTCATATCGTCACATGTCTTTACCTTTCTTGCATTCTATTGTTTTAGAATGCTAAAGTGAAGCTCCACCTTGCATAATTTTAATAAATTTTACACACACACATATATGTTTTTTTTTGCATTCTATTGTTTCAGAATGCTAAAGTGAAGCTTCACCTTGCATAATTCTAATAAATTCTACACACACACACACATATTAATTAGTTCTTTCTGTTTCATTTTTCATTTCACAACCTCACATGGCTTTACATTTCTTGCATTCTATAGCTTGATTCCAGTCACTTGATTCCAGTCAGTGTTAACGTTCGAGAAAGTCTCTTTTATTAAGTGCCTGCTGGTCGACTTTCCTCCTCAAAAAAGAAAATCGAAAATACTAGCAAAATTTTTGAAATTTGTAAAATTTTTGGACGACTTTCTCACATATTTCATCATTTTTTCTTCCATTTACCATGGTTTGCAGCTAGCTAGTCACGATTTTCAATCGGCTCAAGAGTAAGCTGAGGCAATCCTTTCCCAAACACTGATACCAGTTTAATTGAACCTAGCAATTTTATCACTCTCTTATTGTTTTTGAAAGCCGTTTGTATATAGTAGTTGTACTTTATATTTTAATTGTGGAATATGATTAATACTTTTTAAAATGTATACCTAATGGCTTCAAAATATATATATTCACTACTTACATAGTGCAATGTGCATGGAAACTTACATGTTCACGATCGCCTACATAAGGGTATCAAGAAGAATAAGAAATTCATAATAAAGGCTTCTTTGTAAGAGAGAAAAATAGAAGCCTCACATGGGTGTAAGGGTTTTGGAGTGGCTCCATCTTTGATATGTTGCCTACAAGGCCACAAATTAGGAGTGCTCATGGGTGGTGTTGCAACAAGGTGCAGGGGAGGTCCAAGGGATGTTCACCCTGAGACGGGGGGGCAGGTGCCTCTACCATGTTTTTTCGTGGGTGCCCTATGCGGTCCCTTGTTTTTTTGAAGCAGATAGAGGCCACCCCACATGGATTGTTTCAAAGCTACAATGGCATCGGTGATCTCTATGCGTGGGGTTTTGGGGCGACGGAGATTTGAGCCGGTGGTGGTAGCCCATCCCGGATCATGGCATCCTTGGGCATATATCTTCACTTTTGGAAGGTGCTTGGCCCATCTCAATGGCCTAGATGATGGTGATTTCCCGTTGTGCTTCAAGTTGATTTGCTGATGCGGAGGCATTCCCTTGTCTTTTTGGTGATGGAGCAGCTGGGCTCCCCCATATGCGGTACTATTTTTTCTCTCTCTCCTTGCTATTGTATTGAGGGTGTCTCCCTTTCTAACCATTATCACGATTTTCCCTAAAGGGGGCATCATGTAAGAGTGAAAATCTTGATGGTTTTAGTGGCACCTCTGGGTTTTCTTTTGGGTTTATGTAGATTCTGATGCTCTCTCATGTCTGTGGCACCTCTAGGTTTATCTTGGTCGTTATGGACTATTTTGTATATTCTTTCTGAGACCTCGGCTCAATGTGTATGGGCAAGGTTTCTCATGTATATTGTTGAGTTTTTAATCTATTTCTACTCACTCAATTGAGTGAGCATTGCGAGCGAGAGAGAGAGAGAGAGAGAGAGAGAGAGAGAGAGAGAGAGAAAGTGACACTAGTATACGTTTTTTATACGTCTAGATGATGCCATGGCTTGACAAATCATGGTTCCTATTTTAAATTGTTGTTTTCTTAATCTATTTCTCCACTCAATTTTGTGAGTTTGACCAAAAAAAAAGAGAAAGTGCTTTCTCTCATTTATTGCATGTTAAAGCCTTTAAATTTTTTGTGGACTCCTTTCATATATTTAAGGAGGTGAGCATACACACATTATCATTAGAAGGGAAGAGTACACGGAAGAGAAAGGTAATAATAAAAATTTAATTTTTTTCTAAAATATATATATATATATATTTGCAAAACTCACAATTGTGAGTGATTGTATTAGAATTCCATCAAGAAATATACAAATCCACCTCAAGATCATGTCGAGTTTTGAGGGACAGATGGTTACATCAGAGCCTACTCAACCATACCGAGTACCTATCTATTATTGAACCTTTACACAAGACGGCTCGATCAGATGGCGAGAGTTTCCCTAATCTAGTCATCCAATTTTTTCCCTTTTCCTACCACACATTTTATCTCCTCACTTTTATGTACTATCTCTGAGAAGCTAGCCATAGACAGGTTGCTGTAAAAAACCCGATAGTTCCTCGCCTTCCAGATAATACTGAAGAAACGATATCAACAATTTGAGTACAGATTAGAAGCACACGATTTTGAAAATGTTTCCCACCAAGGCACATATCCTTCTTAAAGAACCCTATCTTCCACGTTCTTTGTATCCATTTGCAAACCTTTCTTGCCATCTAATTTTTGTGCATTCTATGAACATTTGGGCGAGGTCTTTGCTAGCCAATCTATACCTTGAACATCTATCAGACCCGATACCACGTGCCTAAATCTTGACACATGTTAGAAGAGCCTACCACAAACTTCATGAAGAGAGGCCACATTGGATTCCAAATTCTCTTCGTGATTTCAACCAATGGAGCTTTTGACCGTTGTATCTTCCACAGTTTCTTCAAGGGGCCAAACCAATCAGCCTTGTACAATAATTCTTGGTAAATTTCCTTGGCTTAAGGTTTTAAAAAAGGTAACTCTTGGGCCGTTTCCAAGCTTTCCACTTGAAAGTAGAATCCGAGATCGGCATCTGAAAATTTCCTAGGCCTTCTACAACAATGCTGCCAAGTAGCTTGTCAATGCCATCAAGTTGAAAGTGGGCAGTCAATTGGTCAGAGGATTTCTAGCACTTAATGTTTCCATCCCAGAAGCTGATTGAGAGTTGGAGTCCTTTATTGTTCACACTTCATGCAATTTCTCTCTAATAAGAGTTCAAGATTCAACCTACAGCTTTACATAGCCACAAGGGAACCAGTGTGAGATAGAGTTCTTGAAGTATCTAGTTAATTCACCCCATTCCAGTACCCAAGCTAGTCTATTGCACTTTCATGCCATCTCTCTCGTGATGCCACCCAGTCTTAAGCTAGACCAACTTCAGGATAATAGTTTGTCGTGCACATGGATCCCTTCCCAATGACCACCTTTAGAGCCAAGTGTTTCCTTGTGTATCATATCCTTGGTCATGATAGCCCAAGACTAGTCTTGTTTGGCTATTGAAACCACAAATTTGGCACATAGGGCCTTATCATGCACAGCTCGGTTGAGAATCCCAAGGCCACCTTGTAACATTAGTCAAGCGATGACGTCCCACTTTGCCCATTGCAATGGCAGTGAGGCTTTAGTGTTTTTCCTCCATAAGAATCTTTTTTATAGGTTTCAAAAATGCCTTCCAGTTACATTTGGCTATTTTGAAGGCAATATAAGGAGGAATAAATGAATTGATCACTTTGACCCAACTCGAGAAGGGAAGCAACACATACTACCACCTTCTCAACTTTCTCTAGATCTTTTCCATGACCCACTAGAACCTTTTATTGTGTGTAACTTCCACCCCCAGTGGGATGCCTAGATGTCAAAAAATCCTTCCTCTAGATACAAATTCCCCTGTCCAGACTGATGGGTCAAATGAGTCATTTTCCACAAGGGAGATTAGTCTAGACTTCTCAATATTACACTTTGACCTCGAAACCATAGCAAATGCATGCACAATCTCAAGCATCTTCCTAAGAACTTGAGGGCATGTTTTCAAAAATATGAGAGAGTTGTCAGCGAACATTTTGGCCAAGAGCTGGTCGTTGTCGTGCAATGTTAAAACTTCAATTTCCCCCCATACAACAACAACTTTGAGCATCATTATAAGAGGATGTGACCGATTGGCAAAGAGAAGAGGTCGAGGGATTGGATCCTAGTGAAAGAGAACCTTTAAAAATATGAAGTTAACCAAAGTGTAATGAGTTCATTTGAAGAGTTTATTTTGTGCTTGTAGCCTATTGCAAAATTATTGTAATTATTAGAAGATAAGAGGGAGTTTTAAAGAAGAAGAGACCCAAGGTGATCTTATTTGTTTTATTCTACTCATTGATGAGTTCTTACTTTAAGTTCTATTCATGTTATAAAGTTTGGTTTCTATTTTAGGATGTGATTGCATGTTATTGATGCAAATGAATTATCTTCTTCATCAAAAGAGCATTGTACTTTATAAACATTTGCTATTCTTTAAAATAATGTTAATATCATTTATTTATCTTTTTAATAATCAGTGCCTTCTTTTAAAGGCACAATCATTGTCTAAATTGATCAAAGATGATCATAATGAAGTGACTGGGAGTAAATTCGATGAAAGAGACTTGTCGTCTCTTGAAAACCATTTACTTGACCATGTGCAAGATACTTGGTTTTTTGTTTAGGAAACCAAGTGAATTGAACACCACAATTATGTGTGATGATATGGTCGTTTTCTTATTTAAAGAAGGTATTGTGTCTATAAATTCCAATAACATTTGACGTTTATCTTTAAATGATGTCAATGTTTGACTTGATTAGTGACACTAGGCATGGACTTTTTGTAGCTAGTACAAATGTGATTCACTCAGCTTTTATTTTCTTGACAATGCTTGAATCTTAATTTGAGCTCTCTCTCTCTCTCTCTCTCTCTCTCTCTCTCTCTCTCTCTCTCTCTCTCTCTCTGGCGAGAAGTGTCATCAACTTTGCACCTTATGCCCTCGTCAAGTGCGAGAGAGTGAGTACCACACACTACTTAAGTGCTCAGCTTTTGACCACACTAGGTCCTCTTTTCCCCATATATTCAGCCATGATCTCTCCCTACATACCTTCCTCTCCCAACCACGATGTGGACTCTCTATTGCGACGCTCATTTCAGCCATTTTTGAGCATCGAGAATCACTTATGGACTCCACTCACACCACGTGACATGTTCATTTGGTCCCATAGGTCATATTTGACCTCCCAGGACGATAATAGAACTATCTATCTATCTGTCTCTCTCTCTCTCTCTCTCTCTCTCTCTCACACACACACACACACACACACACACACACACACACACACACACAATTTAATTGTGAGTTCTAAATGGTAAAACGACTTAATGTTTTAAATTTATCGCTAGAGTGTACTTTTAAATGTTTTTTCATGTATCAATGAAGGCGTTGTTGATAAGGGCCCAGTGTGACTAGGAAAGCGTCGGGCCCTTTTTTGTCTGTAAAATGTCCAAACGAGATGGGAAAACTCCCTATATTTGTGGGAAAGTCCCATTAGGCTCAAATTACATATTGAACCTCATTTTTTCACTTGGAAAGCACTTTGGATACGTTGTGAGCGGGATGGAAACACACACACAACGCCTCTATAAAGACCTGACACACACTCTTGGAATGATCTACACACACACTATGGGGCACCACTCGGCTTACACAACCCACCTGGCCGAGACAGGGAACACACCTATGGAGTGAGAGGAGAGAGACTACCCGTTTACCCACTCCACAGACACAGAGATACACACACACACACACACACACAAAATCAGCTCAAAAGAGTAGAACTTCTGATGTTTAGATACAAATGAGCTTGGGCCAA
Source organism: Adiantum capillus-veneris (assembly GCF_014529385.1). Taxonomy (NCBI): domain Eukaryota; kingdom Viridiplantae; phylum Streptophyta; class Polypodiopsida; order Polypodiales; family Pteridaceae; genus Adiantum; species Adiantum capillus-veneris. The sequence continues at coordinate 82,898,733 of NC_140931.1, read as the reverse complement.
CACCAATGGGGCAAACAGCTCACACAATATGGGTAAAATATACCAGATACAATCACAAACTGGAACAGAATCTTTGCTCATAGGAGAAACTTACACAACAAAAACAATAGAAAAAGAGTGAGGAATTTGGCAAAATGGACAGCGCCATCGTGTCTGGAACGGCCCAAAACCCCAGTCTACAATGTCAAAGTGCTCAAATCCGACCTCGGATGAACAATTTTCAGCCAAAACAGGCTCCAAAATGAGCAAAAACACAGTTACGGCTGTTCCTCATCTCTTCTCCACATTTTTTCTGGTCCTCTCTCTTATTTTTCAGTTCCCACACATAACTTTATTATTTGGGCACCCTTGGCCTTTTAGTTGACCTCAAACGGACCCCGAACAGGCCAAAAACTGACCTCGCAGTGCATAGTTGTCACCTTTTTGCATCATCCGTACACATGGCACTTAGCTGTTTCCAATAATGCATCCTGCCACCACATGAAGTGGCCCCAAAAATTGGTCCTCATGATGACCTTTCTGCATAAGTATCACAAGAAAACATCCAGGTCGTATCCGTACTCATCCTAGCGCCACTAGATGCCATCTGACGCACCTGCTTACCTCATGTTGTCAGCGCGCGGATAGCTTCCTCGAGAAGTTTTACGCGCTACCAACTCCTCATTATTATATAAAAAACACAATGGTACTGGTAATAGTGAAAATCGATGCACTATGTACACCCTGTCTTATCTGTACACATGTGGGCCCCACGTAACCACCTGGCTCTGGAAAATGGGCAATCCTTTATTTGATGCACCATGCATGTGTATGTAAATATGCGCAATCCCTTGCTCCAAAAAAATCATGACATATTTTGCCCATCCCCTAGCCTGCTAGATCATTCATGATCAGCAGCAGCAAAAACAGATATGAGGCTTGCCGCGTCACAGGTTTCCTCGTCCCTCACATACATCACTTGTTCTGTAGATAGCTCATCTTGCTCCACCATCATTAACCTAGCATGATACAATTTCAAACGCAATCCATTTACTCTTGACTTATGTAAAATCCCATCCAGGTTAGCCAATTGATATGTACCATTTGGAAAACACTCCACTACCTTGAAAGGGCCTTCCCACATAATTTTAAACTTCTTTTGGAAGGTGTTGTCTAGCTTACTATTGTAGCGCAAAACCAAGTCATGTTTCTTGATACCCTTACTTTTGACCTTTTCATTTATCTTTGCCAATGCCTTATCCTGCATGTACCCATAATGTTCCAATGCACTCATCCTATCCAGCTGAACCTCTTGTAACTGTAAGAGCCTCTCTTTGAATGCATCACTAGACGGCCCAAGTAACTTCTCTAACATCTTTACTGCAGGCAACTCTACCTCCAAATGCAATAGTGCTTCCTTTCCATACAGCAAATGAAATGGAGTAAACCATGTACCTGTCTTCACCAAAGTACGGTAAGCCCATAATGCACTAGGCAATTCCAAATCCCAATTCTTTCCTTTGTGCTCTGTCACTTTTGAAAGAATCTGTACCAACTCACCATTGAATCTTTCATTCAAGCCATTACACTGCGGGTAATAAGGAGTGGTATGCTGGTGCCTAATCTTCATCTTTGCGCATAAAAAGTCTAGCAGTTTGGCTCTAAATCCTGGCCCCTTATCCGACAGTAGCTCCAGCGGCACCCCAAACTTGCAACATATTTCATCATACACAAATTTTGCCACATGCTTTGCAGTGATTTGTTTTACTGCTATAGCCTCTGCCCATCTAGAGAGATAGTCCACTGCAGTCAAAATATAGCTTTTGCCCCTTCTTGTGATAGGTAACGGGCCTATTGCATCCATCCCCCACTTTTCAAACACATCAAACACCATAATGGTTTTTCGTAGCTCTGGCTTCAACACTCTCTTCCCAAATGCTTGACACCTATTGCAAGACCTACACCAATGGTGAACATCCTTGTGCAGACGAGGCCATACATACCCCTCTTGCAAAATCTTATGCAAGGTGATCTTTAGAGCAAAATGGCCGCCACATGCGCCTTCATGATTCTCTTCCAACACTCTATAAAGCTCCTCCCGCCAAGGTACACGTCTCAACACGAGATCAGCCCCTTTCATGTATAATACATCACCAATCAATTTGTATCTGTATGCTCTACGCACAAAACCATACTTCTTAAACTTCTGAATCTTCTTTGGAATGATTCCTATTAGCAAAAAATACTCCTCTTGAGCCAAACTTTCCCGCCATGATAAAGAGGTAAAGTGGTCCTCAACACAAATAGCTCCCCAATCATGCTTTGAGCTGCTTCATGTGCCTCTCCATTTAGAGCACGTTCAATGTGTCTAATGCTCCATGCTTTGAACTTTTTTAACAGGCCTTTAATTCTGAAATACATTTCCTTCAATGAGGTATTCTTGCTCTTCCACACACCCAACACTTGCTTCACAACTAACAAGGCATCGCATTTCATGCTCAACCTTCTAATCCCATGCTTCAAACAAATGTGTAATCCAGCTTCCAAAGTAGCATATTCAGCCTCATTGTTACTATGAGCATCCAATTTGAACCCTCTCTTGCATACTAGCTTCCCCTCTGGATCATAAAGTGCTATACTCCCTGAAGCCGCATCATGGCTCTTTCTGTATGAGCCATCAAAGAACAAAACATGTGCATTTTTTATCTGTGGCACTTCTTCAACTACCTTTCTCACCACCTCTTCCTTAACAAGAAGGGGATTCTCCTTGTATGTCAACAAATCAGCTAGGGTAGCTCTTGTACTGTCTTCCACTAAAAAAGAGAACTTGAACTCTTGCAGCTCAATTACCCATTTCTTCACCACATTTGACATGTTAGTGCCATTAATTAACTGTGGCAAAAAGGCATAACTCGTCAAGAAAACAAAAGGTCGTGGTAGCAAGTAATGACGAAATCGTCGACAAGCAAATATTACACTGGCCATCACTAGCTCTACTTCCAAGAATTTTCTCTCTGCTACCAAATTCACTCGACTTGCACAATACACTGGCCTTATATAATGGCTGCCCTTCCCCTTTTGCAATAGCATTGCTCCAATGGCATCATCCCCTACTGATGGATTTACATAAAAAACTTTCTCTCAATCAGGAGCTTGCATGGCTGACAACCCCCCTAACACCTCTTTCACCTCTTGAAACACTTCTTCACACTTGTCATCCCATTGCAATGGATCATGCTTTTTCACCTGTTGTAATGCATAAAAGAGCTACGAAGACAATGGAATAAACCGTGCCATGTACTTTACTTTGTGTATAAAGGTTTCCAATTGCTTTGTACTCGTAGGTGATGGAAGAAGAATAATAGACTTAACCTTGTCTGGATCAGCCTCAATGCCATTTTCTGACACCATATGGCCCAATAACTTCACCCTTGGCTGTTCTAGATGACATTTCTTTGGATTTAGTTGTCCTCCACATTCATCATATCGAGCCAATACCATCTGCAACTTCTCATGGTGTTCAGCCCTGCTGCTGTAGACACAAAAGTCATCCATAAAAGCTTTAACACAATTGCCAATGAATGGTTCAAATACCCAATTTGCTCTCTCTTGATAGAAAGATGGTCCATTTGACAACCCAAATGGCAATACCGTATAGCAAAAGCAGCCCCATGGCATAATAAAAGTTTTCTTTGTTCGGTCTTTAAGAGCAATCTTCAATTGAAAATAGCCTGAAAAACCATCACACACATTGTACCTCTCATAACCTGCCACTGAATCCAAGATCTAATCGATGAATGGAAGAGGATATGGGTTCTTCTTAATGGCTGCATTTAAGGGCTTAAAATCTACACAAATCCTCCACTTCCCATCCTTCTTTGGACTAACTACTACTGGACTCACCCATTCTGTGGTCTCCACAGGGACTATGAACCCTGCCTTCAATAACTTGTCCACCTCTTCCCGCAAGGCTTCCATTTGCTCTTGACCCATCCTTCTTAGTCTTTGCCACACTGGCTTAGCACCTTCTTTCAGCTCTATATGCATCTCCTCTCCTTTGAACCCTCTAATCTCTTCATATGAAGTAATGAACAAATCAGGAAAACTAGCCAGCATGTGCAAATATATCTCCTTCTCCATAGCTGAGAGGTCTCCACTTATCATTTGTGTCATCAATTCCTGCTTCTTTGACAATTCGACCTTGGTTTGCATCAGTACTTCAATCACTTCATAAGGCCCTTCACTTTCATCTTCACCTCATTTGCAAATGCAACTAAACCACACTCCTAGATTTCTTTATCCATCAAAAGAAATGCAACATCAACATCCTCATCAATGCTGGTAGTGCTATCACTGTCCTCATCATTCACTGTAGAATAGTCTTCATCACTAGACTCATCCTCATCTTCATAGAGATCCTCCAATCATTTCTTTGTGTCCATATTATATAGATTCTTGGCACCTGTCTTTCCATAGAGGCTAATCGTACCACATCTCCAATCTTGAACAACTCCCACTGCACGTAACCATGGTCTACCCAGTATAATAGGATATGCTCCCAACCCCGCTGGCATCACATGAAAATAAACCACTGCCTTTGCATCATATGCTTCCACTTCTAAGCTCTTTACAACACCCAAACATTTTACTTTCTGATGGTTTGCCAATCTGATCCGGAAACCTGACACTCCAGTCACTGTAAGACCCATCTTCTCAACGCATGAGTGTGTTATGACACATATTTGGGCTCCGCCATCCACATAAACTTGTCCCAAATTTTTCCTTTTATGCCACACATCTACTATTGGACAAATGTCTGGTAGCTCATCCATTGCCAACACCTTCACTGAACCCCTCTTTGGCTCTTTCTCCATTGGGTTAACCATTCTCTTCCACTATCCCTTTAGCTGAGGAACCATCTCTATAAGCGGCCCAAAAGTAACATCAGCTTTCCTGCTCGTTAGATCCTCCTTCAAGTCATAGCTTAATTACCCATCCCCTAGTGGAAAATCTGAAACATGAAACTTGCGACGAGCCCTCCTTTTTCTCTTGGCCTTGGCATCTTCGCCTTCACGGCTCTTTCCCTTCTTCTTACTAGGACCTGGGGCACTTCTCTCTTCCTTTTCCTCTGTGGTCCTCTTCCCAATAGGCATCACTAATGTATCCTCTAGCTTTGATGCATTCTCCAAGGTGACTACACTTAGCACTTTTGTCTTTCCCTTTTCCTCCTGGGTTAATCCACTGGTTCCTTCATCTCTTTTAATTTCAATGCCGTAATCATTCAATCTAGTTAGCACATGTCTTGGCAATGGATACATGTCTCCCCCCATCCTTAGTGGCTTATCACATTGTGGGCTGATGTGACCCAAATCTCCGCAGTTTTAACATGTGGGCGTCTGCCTCCAAAACCTACCATTACCTTGTCCACCACCATTCTTGGGTCTTTCTTCACCTCCTAGCTGATTTTCAAACCTCCCTTGACCTCGCTTATTTCCCACTTGACCTAGCATGTTTAGACTGAGAATCTTCATTAAATGTACCACTTGACTCATGTCTTGCCTTAACCGATCATCTTGCACTGCTCTAGTGACCACTGCTAGCATAACTTGAGTAGTAACAGGAACCACTGGTTCATGATGAACCCCTGGCATGCGACCTTGTAAAGAGTCCATAGGCTGAAATTCAGACCTCATGGGCAAACACTCCACCCCTAACTGGCTCATTTTTCTCAGCTTCCACTCTTTGTTCCTTGCCACCTCCAATGCATCTTCATATGTCCTAGGCTTCTTTAGCTCCACTCTCCAACGTATATTCTCCCAAAGACCAGTCAAGAACCTGTCCTTATTCATCATGTCAGGCGGGGGTACTTGTGGTGCTAAGGCCTTGTACATCCGCTCCCATGCCAATGAAAACTTTCGTATGTACGCATCTACTGGCTCACCTTCCTTCTGCACCAAACCCTGTACTTCTTGCCACACTTTGTCAGGATCTTCTATCTTCACAAACTCCACTTCCAACCCATGTCTTAGATTGTCCCAACTCAATCTTACAGGTGAATCATCCACCCGCAACTCCTCTTCAAATGCTTTGGACCAAGCTCGTGCATCACTCTTCAAACAAATTTGGAGAAGATGTAACATTTGTGCCGGGTCATGAATCTGGTTGCTAATGCAGGCAACCTCCATCTTTTCCAAAAATTCTTTAACATCTTCATCACTTCTTCCATGAAACTCTGGATAAGAGAAATCCATGGCGACCCAAGATACGATGCTTCGAGAACCCCTTCGAACACACGTGCAAGAACCCAAAACTTTTCACTGACTCAATTCCCTGAAACTTCAATGGAGCTTGTCTTTAAATGAGGACAAACACATGCACATCAAATGAGTTTTCATAGTTAATCATCGGAATTACAACAGGCAAAGGACATTCCAAGATCTCTCTTAATCTTCTTGGCCCGAACATAAACACTATGCGCTGCTGGAAAAAAATCTTCCTGGACACATGAACATTTATCTTGATTCTTTGTGTTAAATGAAAAGGAGTGAATTGAGGGCCATTTTGATCATCCATTAAGGCCAACCATGAAGCTCCCAAGAAGGCACACCTGACTTATCCTCTGATTTTGCCAAAATTTCAGCAGCATAATAGCATAAATGGCTTAAAAGGCCAAAAGACCAGCCATCATAACTTGAAAAAATTTTGACAGAGTTTCCCCACAAGTAGAGCAGTGAGAACCCAAAATATAGATTGTATATGTATGCATAAACTGCCAACAGTAGAGCCCGAGCATCAAGTAGGAATCACTAGTACATAGCCTATGGCGAGGTCACGAAAAGGGTGCTCCAGCTACCTGTATCACCAAAAGGATCTCCACATTTGAGAATCCCCCAACTCAATAAAACCTCATGCTATCGACCCTCACACGAAGGCTAATGCAAATTGCGTATAGTCAAGTCTCAGAAATGACTATCTTCCAGACCAAGTCTCAGAAATGGCTGGGATTGCCAAATAAAACCAAGTATGGTTCCACAAAGGCGTACAATGGTAGTTTCCACAAGTAACGTACAATACCAGTAGACAATGCGCTCAAATAGGCGCCAAATGATGCATACCCACGACAACTGCAAGTGACCTCCACTGTCAGTGTATCACTCTACTCCAGCTACCTGTACCTGTACATGTCCCTGTAACCTGTAGTCTGCAACCTGTAATCCCGAATCTCGAAGCTTGAAGATCGAAGTAGAAGGTACTCAAAGAAGATCCTCAGTGGGGGCACCAAAAGAATGTGAGCGGGATGGAAACACACACAATGCCTCTATAAAGACCCGACACACACTCTTGGAATGATCTACACACACACTATGGGGCAACACTCGGCTTACACAACCCACCTGGCCAAGACAGGTAACACACCTATGGAGTGAGAGGAGAGAGGCTACCTGTTTACCCACTCCACACACACAGAGACACACACACACACATACCCAAAAAAACTCAGCTCAAAAGAGGAGAACTTATGATGTTTAGATACAAATGAGATTGGGTCAACACCAATGGGGCAAACAGCTCACACAATATGGGAAAAATATGCTAGATACAATCACAAACTGGAACAGAATCTTCGCTCATAGGAGAAAATTACACAACAAAAACAGTAGAAAAAGAGTGAGGAATTCTGTAAAATGGACAGCGCCATCACGTCCGGAACGGCCCAAAACAGGCTCAAATCTGACCTCGGACGAGTAGTTTACAGCCAAAACAGGCTCCAAAATGAGCAAAAACACAGTTGTGGTTGTTCCTCCTCTCTTTTCCACGTTTTTTCTGGTTTTCTCTCTGATTTTTCAGTTCCCACACATAAATTTATTAGTTGGGCACCCTTGGCCTTTATGTTGACCTCAAACGGACCCCGAACAGGCCAAAAGTTGACCTCGTAGTGCATAGTTGTCACCTTTTTGCATCATCCGCACACCTGGCACTCAGCTGTTTCCAATAATTCATCCGGACACCACATGAAGTGGCCCCAAAAATTGGTCCTCATGATGACCTTTCTGCATAAGTATCACAAGAAAACATCCACGTCGTATCCGTACTCATCCACGTGCAAGTATTGAGCCCATTTGACCTCCTGACGCCACTAGATGTCATCTGACGCACCTGCTTACCTCATGTCGTCATCCTGCAGATAGCTTCCTTGAGAAGTTTTACGCACTACCAACTCCTCATTATTATAGAAAAAACACACTAGTACTGATAATAGTGAAAATCGATGCACTATGTACACCCTGTCTTACCTGTACACGTAACCACTTGGCTCTGGATAATGGGAAATCCTTTATTTGATTCACCATGCATGTGTATGTACATATGTGCAATCCGTTGCTCCAAAAAACTCCTGACAATGTCTTTTATGGTTTTGCATGAAACCTGCTATTTTTTGCCACCTGCATCAAACTTTCTTGGCAAAACGAGCGTGCCACTTTGAAACACTTGACATTTGTACATTTCTTAAGAAATTTATGCATATTTATATGTGATAAAAGATGCGACAATGCCACGCTCGGGGCCTGGCCTGCTGGAAAAGTTATGTACATGACTGCAATCGTGACATCCATTTTCCCATATATTACACTATGTACATTATAGCATTTGGTCCCACACATCAAAATCATTAAGAGTGAGGTGGATATTTTTAGTTTCACATTATGCACATGTCATGGCACAAAATCCACCCCCTCTAAACCTGCCTATGCCTCTTATCAAATATGTCCTTAAACCTTATCCTTGCATCTTTCAATCATACTATTGCAATCTAAATATCTAGAGGCCTTATTTATAATTGTTGTATGCACAAAGCAAAAGGTTTTTCCTACTCGTTCAATCCTCCCAAGGAAATACACTACATGTGGGAATTATATCCTCAATTGGCATTATAGGTTTCTGACCATACATCAACTCAAAAGGAATATAACTAGTAACTGAGCTATGAGTTGTATTATCAACCCATAAAGCATAAGGAAATAGTATAGGCCTCTCTTTGAGTTTACTTTTACAGGGCTTAGCCTGCCCTTCTTGAAGCTAAATAGCTCCAAGACATTGTCCACAAGTACCACACTAGACTTCAAAGGCTTTGAAAAGTCTAGTAATACTAACATTAGTTGAGAGGTAGGCTTCCCCTTTAAAATTTCAAAAGATTCATTCTCCATAGAGATTTAACAATAGTTTTAGTCAAATCATGTAATGTTCCTACTATGAATGAGAATTTTTCTATGAAGCATCTATAGTATGCACACATTCTTGTAAAGCTTCTCAATTCATGTAGATTCGTTGATATAGGCCATCAACTTTTCAGGGTCCATTTGGATCCTTGCTTGGGAGATGATATGACCCAAATATTGAATCTCCTTTAAGAAAAACCATTGGAGAATTTTTTCCCTCACTATTAGGTTTTTCCCCCCGTGCATTGTATATACACCCATCACTCTAGGTCCATCTCATCTTTCCATAGCAGACTAAGTACTAGTGCTTTGAGATTTTTTCACCTTCTCCAAGCTGTGTGTGTTTCCTTGCAACCCAATTTCCAACAGTTCGTATTAGAGCAAGTTGCATCCTCTTGGGCTTATTCGTCAGCATCACCAACACATGCCTGCTCACTTTCTCAAATTTCAATGAGCTTTGGTGAGCGTCAGCAGCTCATATTTTCCAGTCGGGCTCATTTGGGCCTTTGTTTCCAATAGAGGTGCATGCAATTTTGTCATTTTGTGATTTTTTTTTTGTTAGTGCCGTTTTCTTCATCACAGGTCTTTTACAGTCTTCTTTAGGTTGTGCTATATAACACACATTAGTCCGACTTTGTTTCTCCTCTTTTTGGAAAGTTTTTACATCAGGTGCAGGAATTCTCCATGTCTAACAACAACAAATATGTATTCAAGATGTTTACGGGGCTGAGGATAGATTGGATAGGAAAAATTACCCAATGTGGGCTTACATGATGGTGAAACATATGCTTGTGTCAAAGCATGTCTGGAACATTGTGCAAGGCATTGACAATGTCCTAGTTCTGTGGATATAGTCAATGTTGAGGATGCTGCAAGTTTTGATGGAAAAATTACTATTGCTAGAGCTCTTTTGCCTACGGCTGAGTAGGCTTGTTGGGATGTAAGAGATGTGCAGGTTCATGCATTGATTGTGTTTTCTATGAATCACACTATTACTCCTCACATTTGTTTAGCAAAATCAGCAAAACAGGCTTGGGATAATTTTGTTGGTCTTTATGCAATTTGCAATGAGGCTAAAACTGCATTGTTGCATAAAGAGCTGGAATCAAAGATTATGAATGAGAAAGAGGAAATGGACACTTTCCTTGCTGGTATCAAGGAAATAAATGAGCAACCTATTTTTTCATGCAAAGTCATTTTTTACAATTCCCTTGTGTGGATAGTTCTTGATGCGTTGCGAGATTCTTACTAGACTTCTGCTAGTACTTGGAGACTTATGACCCAAGGAAATCTTGATGTTATCAAGTATGATGCATTATGCACATTGTTGTTGCAAGAGTCACTTTCAAGAAAGAGCGGAACCAAACACCCTGTAGTTGAACACAATTTTATTGTTGCTAAAGAAAAGGTGGTAAGAACAATGTAGCCACTTCTCATGGTTCTTCCGCGAGTGGAAAATCACATGTTTCTAATGCTTCTACTAGCAACATGCATCTACAAATTCTGGTGAAAAGGGAAAAAAGAAGATGTGTTGCCAATATTGTAAAGCTAATGATCACTTGATATATCAAGCAATGTCCAAGATTGAAGACAAAACAGGCTACGAAGAAAGAGGTCGGTTCCACTACAAGTGCAGCTATTGTAGAGTCTTCTGAAAGGATATTGTAATATTGATTTAGATGCAGAATGGGATTTTACTGTAGAGTGCACTTATGATCCTTTCATCCATGATGCATGTATGTCAAATGTTGCAGATGCTCATGCATGGTACTTTGATAGTGGTGTTGCAAAGCACATTACCTCTCATCGTGACTTTTTTTCCTCTCTTCAGGATGTCTCCTCACGGCAATTCCGTCACTTGTGTCAACAATGCCTCTTATCTAGTGAAGGGAGTTGGAAAGATTGTGTTGATTGTTGTGAATGGTAGTTATTTCACACTTGTTAATGCACTATATGTACCTAGGACCAAGAAAAACCTTTTGTCTATATGGGTGAAAGTGTGGTTTGGTGGTACAAAAAAAGGACCTATTTTACTTCTACCGATGAAAAACTGGGGACTGGTAAATTTTTTGTGGTTTAGGTCAAAACTTTTCGGACCTTGTGTTTTTAGATTCTTCTTTTGAAAATCTATCCACTGATATATAGTATGATAGGTAGTTTTTCATGTGACATGCAGAAATTGTAACTCAAAGATTTGTCAAAGGTGCTGTCAAGGACAGTCCTTTTTGTACCACCAAAGCATGATTTTAGCTGTATCCACACTTGCTATACTTGGTCTTGTTGTGAAATTTGTGGATGACAAATGTACAGTTCATGATCTCAGTTTGGTGATGAGATTGATGCATCAGGCATTTTATATTATGGGTTGTATAAGCTCACTTTGTATGACAAGTGTGGGTAAAAAGCGCAAATGCAGGTGTGGATTCTAAGGCTATTTCAGATGCAAAACTTTGGCATGCACATTTTGGACATCTAAATGTTTCCAGGTTATTGCATTTACAGAAACTTAATATGGTTGCTTCTTTGCTGCCTCTTGAAGAACCTGTTAAGCATGTTTGTTAAGCCTGTATTTTGGGTAAGATGTAGCGTTCAAAGTTTCCAAAGGATGGTTCAATTAGGGCTACATGTAGGTTGCAATCACTACAGTTTATAGCACGTGGGTTCAACAAAAGGGATTTTAATTTCTTGTAAATTTACAAATTCATGTGTACAAGAGAGGTATAAGGGGTAGTAAAATTCCATTTTGGTGAACACATGTGACATAAGAAAATTTTACTTAGTGAAAGCCCTGGGATTGCAACTTGTGCATAATGATGTTTATGGGCCCATGCAAACTCGTACTTGGGCAATTACCTATACATCATGACTTCCATTGAAGATTAGTCTATGCATGCGTGGGTATATCCACTTAAAGAAACATTAAAAGTTTTTATGTGCTTCATGCAATTTTAGGCTATGGCTGAAAAATGTCTCGAAACATACTATGGGGGGCACCCTCCATTCTGATCGGGGGGAGGGGGGATATTGTCTCATGAAATTAATGCATTTCTACCTTATGGTGGGATAAAACACCAATGTACAGTTCTGTATACACCTGAAAAAAATGCTGTTGCTGAAAGGAAAAATAGGTTGCTTATGGAAATGGCACAATGTATGGTCAAAAGTCAACCTTTTCCACATTCATTTTGGCTTGATGCTATCATGGGTGCCACTTATGTACTTAACAGATGTCCTACAAAATCTTTGTAGTCTAAGAATCCTTATGAGGCATGGCATGATAGAAAGCCTTCTATTGAGCACATGCGCGTTTTTGGTTGTTTGGCCTATGCTTTGGTGCCACAAATGCAGCACAAAAAATTGGAGGATAAGGCTATCAAATACTTTTATTTTTGTTATAGTGCTGAAAGGAAAGGTTACATGTTGTACCATCTGCAAACAAAGCATGTCATGCTTTGTGGAAGATTCTTTTTAGCCTTTGCTATTGTGTACTAGAGATAGTAATGTAAGCTCATAGGACATTTATGACAGTTTATTCCCTCTTTTCAATTGTGAAATTTTGAATGTACGCTCCAATGAGGCAAATTTAGAGCCTATTGGGGTCTCTCAAAATTTTACAAATCAACCAATTTTTTATGTGTAATGGAAAAGGCCTATGAACATTGAGAATAGCGGAATTAAGAGAACAATAGTGAGAATTATTATTTGAGACTTCTTGGAGAAAATAGAGGGTGAAATTAATTAGCCGTAGCAATATAGCCATTATACTTAAGTAACTTGGCATCAACAATACTTTGTAAGAGAGAGAATTAGAGAACTTGACAACAGTTGAGGACCGGATTTATGTGGAGCCGGTCTCCCCTCCAAAAGGCTTTTATATTATAATTTCACCTATAAAGAGAGACTTGACACAATACAAGCTTTGTGTTCCTTGATACCTTGATGGTGCAATGAAGATAGAGAGCTTCATGCACCACAATTATGCGCGTAATTTAGCTGATTGAAAGCATTAACTTTTCTCAGCCTCAGTCCCAAGACCTCAAACACCTCCAAAGGTGGAATGAGCTAGCAAGGAATGAGGGGTAGGGAAGAAGAAGAAGAAGAAGAAACATTCATATAAGAAAGAAATAATTTCTCACTTATCATCACTCTTCTTGCTTAGCATAGTAATGAACATGGAGAAGATGGCAAGCTTAAGCATTGAATCCTCCACAAAATTGTTGCTTTTGCTTAGCCAAGTCTATTGAAAGATAGTATCCTTGAGATGCAAATCCCAAAACTTGTCAACATATTTGTGGATAGACTCATTGGAGAGTAGCTTTAAACTCCTCCATTCAGTGACCACTTTATCCTTGGCATCCCTTGCCAAGAATTGCTTCGTGATGGAAACTTGTAGAGTTTTCCATGTCTTTGGGGCCTTGCCATTGCCACGAAGGCTAGCCCACCATTGACGAGCAGATTTTTGGAAGTGCATAGCTACATGGTGTATCTTGGAGGACTTTGTGAAGCCCTCATCTCCAAAGGCCGTGTCAAATTGTTAGATGAAGTCCAATACTTTGTCTGTACACTACAAGAGATCATTTGAATTCTGGCGCCACATAACCGGCGTCACTGGCGGGCATCGGTATATGTGTGTGTATTTATGGAGGAAGCTAAGGTTTTTTTTTAAATTTCATTTTCAAATCTTCGACGCCTCTTTCGGCACTTATTCCGAAGGGAGCGCGAATGCGCATTTTGATGCCCCTTTCAATGCTGTACCGACGGCTGTACCGACAGTTGTACCGACGGTACCTGCAAAAATCGAAACCGGGGCTTTCTCTGTGCATTTCTCTTAGTTCTTGCACGTTTTCTCAAGCTCTCCTCTTCACCATCTCTCACAGATCTATTGCGATACACGCCGTCGGAGGTGCTGATCTTGCTTGTGGGTTAGCGCATAACACTAAGGTAAGATTGTTTTCATGTTTACTTGTAGATTTAGGATTTAGGGTTTAACTTTGTGTTTGTCTGTGTTTTCAGGACTTTTACAACAACTTTCATTGCTCAAATAGGACAAATGTGAGTGCTCAAACCTTTAAATGCATATTAAGTTTATTTAAATTACATTGTATATTAAGAAAAGAAAATTTCATCCTTTAAACTTTCAATGCTTTAAAAGAAATTAGGATTTGTTATGTGGAATTTCATTTTAAATTATGGAAAAAATTTGTTTCAGTTTATGAAAAATTCTTGTTTTGAAGAAATTTTTTATTGAATTATGTCGTTTTTCAAATTATGTAGTTGATGGGGTTTATATTTTAGGTTAAATTTAGGTTATAAGTTAAGTTAGATTAGGTTAGGTTATCTTAGGTTATCTTATACGTTAAGTTAAGCTACGTTGTTATGTTAGGTTATATGTTAGGTTAGGTTAGGTTATCTTATCTTATACGTTAGGTTAGATTAAGTTAAGCTACGTTAGGCTAAGTTATATTAGGTTAGGTTAGGTTAAGCTACCTTAAGATAGGCTATGTTATCTTATATGTTAGGTTAGGTTAAGTTAACCTACGTTAGGTTAGGTAAAGCTACATTAGGTTAAGTTAGGTTAAGCTACATTCGACAATACGATGGAAAGGGGGAAATGGAAAAACCACCAGCACATACTATGAATGCCTCTCTTTAGCCCAGTGATCTCACAGCACCCCTATCCCCTAGTAAACACACACCTTGACTCACAATCTAGCAACGATTATTGTCCAAGCCCGGTCCCGACCAACCCCGATTGCAACATAGCACAAAATCCAACCTTCCATCTATAACCTTTCAAAGTATCACCAATTATAGATATACAAGTCTATATTTGAAAATATCCATGGATACTTGATTATATCTTGAAAGACACCCCCATATGTAAGAAACTCCCACACATTCACTAGACTAAAACTGCATAACATACAGTGACGGCTTCGGTCTTTAACCCTTCATAGCCTCGAGTGTGGTTTTTTTGTGAGCTTTTCATTTAGAGATTTTTCATGAAATGTAAAAGTATTTTGAGCTTTTTTCCATTTTATTTCAACATCTTTTACATTCTTGCAATTCACATAGAAATATTCAATAGGACAATATCACCTCACATTGAATGATTAAACACCTCAAACTTACTCTCTTTAAATATGCTAGGCTAGAGAGAGAGAGAGAGAGAGAGCTTTCAAAGAAATCCTTATTCAGACTTACTCTCTTTAAATATGATAGTCTAGAGAGAGAGAGAGAGAGAGAGAGAGAGAGAGAGAGAGCATTCAAAGAAATCCGTACTCAAAACAAAGCTTAACAAGGTGTTTGCATTAGTGTTTGATATGGATGTTAGAAAGAGTAGATAGTTCACAAAAGCAATGCAAGTAAGATCACTTCAAGAACATGCACAATAAAACCCTAGATGTCCTATGTCAACATTCTTGAAACGAAAAATAGAGAGTGTTCAATAATTGTTTCAAAAAACTATGAATGTGATACTAAACTCTCTTTTCCACATATGGACCACAAACAACCTTTTTGAGACACTCCTCATAGACTATGTCATCCCCCTCCAAGCACAAACAGTATCGATAAACCTCACCAGATGCCTTGCCAAGACCTCCACATCCTGAAAACACATCTAGCACATAATCTGAGTCATCCGTGAAGGTTGCCAAGAGCCATCTACACATGCAAATTTAAAATATGCAAGTCATTTTTTTACTATAAATTAAAGCTCAATCTACATTAAAATGATTATCTTCTCACCTATAGAAGTCGGGTGACCTCTCTACTCCACCTCTGATAGGTATATCAAGAACAATGGTGCGTTCTTGATGCTCCTCCATTAAAAAGCTTTGTGATGCAGGAAACATGCGAGGAGAGACTTTCTTCCCTGCCTCCCTATTGTATGTGGGTATAGCAACATCCGCTCGACAAAAAACTCCCACCGTGAGATCAATTACCTACATATAAGCATACATTGTACACACTTAAATCAAAATCAAGTTAATAATGCAATCTTTCACAACAACATGGTATTTTGATTCACCTCCTCTAGGGTATCTTGGTGTCTATATCCCCCATTACACATGAGAGTCCATGTGCGATGAAGTCGTAACCCAACCTTGATAGTATGGGTAATAATCTCTCCAATATGTTGTGCAAGACAGAGAGTCACAAAAAAGCCTTCATGTGCCAAGAAAGGTTCTGCTACATCCATCACACCTTGCACAAGAGAAGGCAAAAATATATTCCATTGCGGAATTGTTTTGCTTAATCCACCTTTGAAAATATTAAAATAATGAGTTTTTAAAGTAATATGGATCAAAACAAAAAGCATAAACAAAAACTTTCAGTAACCTACTCGAATTGGGCCTAAACCATCCACCAACAAAGAAGTAGGGAAATCCGCAAAGATAAGATGAAACACCTCATGACAAGGTGCTCCACAATGGTGATACAAGTCAAGACTTTGAGTGCTCAAAAATTTTTTTATGCTACACACAAAACGTTTGCTGCTTAGTACACCATCAACCTTGAACATTAAATTGATGTTGATAACACAAGCCACAAAACCTTTCTTTTACCTTTGAATGGCAAAATCATCAACATTAGCCATATCAACTAGAAGAGCATCTACCACAGTAAAAAATTGAAAGCCTATAGATTTTCATTAAAAAATTATCTTGATAACAAGTAACATAGAATTGTTTTTCACTATCAAAAAAACAAATATTTAACAAGTAGAAACTTACCAGTATTCCATGAGGTTGGTCGCCTTGATGAAGTTGGTTGCTCCATGATTGACTCAACCACTAATGAAATGATTTTTTCACTTCTTTCTTTTTCACTGCTTTCTTTAGGCATGTCAATCTTTAGCCCTCCTAATGGATAGGTTGTTTTATTGTGGTCACCCATGTTTGACCCACTCGCATGATTTTGGTGCTCTCTTTGAGGAGGTAGTGAGTGATTTCTTTCTTGTGTTCTTTGTGAGCCCCCATCCATGGTCAAGTCATGATTGTGATCCATGTCTTCTAAGTGCTCTAAAGAAGCAGATTGGTTTTTATCTTTGTCTTTATTCTCTTCCAAAAACTCTACCACAAGAAAAGTTTAATGATATAATGAAAATTAATTTAGCATTTACAAACTCAAGTCATTTATAAAAAACTAGAAAATACTTTCTTGTGTATTTTTTCATGCATGAGAGAGAGAGAGAGATAGAGAGAGAGAGAGAGAGAGCGATCAAATGCTAACTAGTTCAAGGCTAGTGGACTTGAATAATAATAAGAAATTTGAATATTTTAATAGAAGAATATAATAATATGAGAATAAAGAAATTGAATATGAGAATTAACTTGATATAAAAAGAAAAAGTGTTATACTTACTTGCATGTAAGTTTAGCTCTTGCTTTGGGATCACCCCCAAAGGGTAGTCCAACCACCATGGGCAAATTGTGCACTCCCACATAGAAATACCCTTCTCTACCATAGAACCAGGATACATGGTATTTTCATCCTCTAGCTTTGACCAATCTTCAGTAACCATAGGCATAGTAGCAAGTGTACCATTTAAAACACATTGACACATCCATCTACACCATAACAACATTTAATCTCTTGATCGAGCAAAATAATTTCAATAAGAGCCATTGACATTGTTGGTTCATGTGATTTCACCTATATAAAATCATTTTACAAGACTCTTGTAGCTCAGGCATTTTGGAAGAGTCCCCGACACTCTTAACATCTCCTATAAGTTGAGGAAAATCTTGCAAGCCATGATTTCTTAATTGCACCTATGGTAGTCATTCAAATAATAAAACAATGCAACAAAATCTAAATTTATTAGGAAAAAATGACCAGTTTAGAAAACAACCTTGAAAAAAGCTTCAAATCCATCTAGCAATTTGAACTCTTCAACCTCCAACCTTCTTATTATCAACAAAGCTTCATCATGCATGTGAGCCCAATAAACTTCTTTTCTAATGTAAGCCCTAAAGTGCTTCACATCACCAAAGTGGGAAAAGACTGGATCTTTGGCCTTTGTAAGACTCATCATCTCCAATATATATTTTTTCCTTCATTATAGACCAAAAATATATCAAAAACTTAAACACCATCTTATATAAGTATATTCATATACCATTCATGTAGAAATTCTATGCTCAAGTAGAAATTTAACTCTCTTTTAATGTCACTAATCTCATTAGAATTTAAAAACATAAACAAAAAACTAATAAAAAAGTATTGAAAAGTGTGATACCTTTCAGAAGGTAGTTTTGAGGAGCACAAAGCATTTAACTTGTCTCGTGTGATTTTTATCATGGATGGATCATCCCACTTCACATCAAAGAGCAATTCAAAAAATTCCTCGCCATGAACTAGATTGGCAATTGTCAAAAACTTATAACCTCTATCCTTCAATCGAGCTTCTTCATGTTTAGTTGCCTTTTGTAATCGCCTTTCAAACTCCACATTATCTAATCCAAGAGCTTTCAATTTTGCAGTTTCCTTTGAAATAAATGCATTAAAATCATCCTACATAACCACAACTACATTCAATGAATGAATGGTAAACAATCTTTAAAAATATATATAGTTAATACTTAATTCAACAATTCACCTTTCAAACTAGTTGAGAAATCAACACACAAGGAGAACTATACCAAGGAGGAACTCCTTGATATAATCTACTCTCAACTCCCATCTCTATCTCAGCCCACTTTCTTTTCCTCTTGAGTGAGATGTGCAAGAATGCTCTCTTTATTGGTGATACCAAATTTTTGGAACATGTATATCTCATGCCCAAGATTTGGTTTCACTGTTGATCGTGAAATGCTACAATAAATCTATAAACAAATGAAAAATAATAATTTAAAAGCAAGTTAATTTTAAAAATACAAAAAGACCACAACTTACACATTAGTGGTGTCAAGAGCAAGCAATAGTTCGGCCTCTTTTTTTTCTACTTCCAAAAATTGGCATCTCACACTCACATGATATTCCTCATTATCATGCCATATTTCACAAAAGAACACCAAATTAGCCAAAGAAGAAGGTACAGCTAAACTTATCAAACAATTAGTGCATTGAGATTACTTCTTACCTTCTTTTATGTGTCGCATCCATGTTTTCAACCGATCCCATACCCAAAACATGCACCCTCGAAGCTCTTGCCACTCCTTATTGAGCTGATTATCAAATGCAACACTCTTTACTTGCCAAATAGGATCCCAACTACCTTCCACAAGAGGTGTGACAGGCATGTAAGAGCCAAAGGAATCTCTCATCGATACCAGAAAAGATCCCATTGTATCCAAGTAAGCAACATTGTCAGAACTAGGAATCAACCAAGATGCAGAATCTGTAGCCACTCGTATAGCTTCATGAGCCACCAAACGACATAAAGGTATAAGTGGAGGGTTGCTTCTTCATTTTAAGTAAAATTGACTTAACACATCCTTCATAATCCCCAACGGGATTTTTTTCCCCAAGTGTCAAGAATGTTGGGCCACATCCTCCTCACCTATCCCATCAGACTCTCTTAAATATTTGTCTTCAACATCCTCACGTGTTTCAACCTCCACTGTCAACTCTCGAGACTCATCTCCTCTTACATCAGCCTCACCTTCCAAATGGTTAGAACCTTCCTCCATGGCAGCTTCATCATCAATAAAGATGCATTTTCTACGTCTCTTTCCCCCTCGTTTGAAATGAGGACTACGAGTAGAAACTGCATGAGAAGATCGATTGGATGCCTTCTTTTGGAAGGACCAGATCTCAAGGTCATGCATGGAGAATCAAATGTTCTCTTGATTGACTTGTTGCCTCGTCTTTTGGGAGCCATGAATTTCTACATCAATAAAGATTTGAAAAATCGTTATACATCATCATCATACATCATCATCATACAAAAAGCAGTATACATCATCTTTCCTTTATAAATTTGTTTTACTATGCTAACATTGGAAGTAGTGAGTGTTGTTGAGAGAAGGACATTTTCAACATGTAACCTAAACCACTCGGGCTGTGTTTGAAGCTCCCACTATGCCAAGGAGGCTAAAGAGTGGGGCAAGGCAATGGAAACATCAGAGGAAGGCTGTAAACTTAAGAGGTTTTCTTTCCTCTGTCCACTACTAACCTACATTAGTGTTGGCAAGCCTACAAATAGTTGTCCATTCTTCTTCCTCCTGTCATCAATAGCTTGAACAATGATAACATGCCTACCACAGGTCAGACTATTAGGAACTTAAAGAGTTTGAAGTATTGATTGAGGGTAGGTTTAAGGCTAGAAGTTTTGAAACATGCACGGCCAAATCAGAACCAAAGGTTCATCAACAAATTATATGAAGGAAAAAATCAAGACCAAAAAAATTGACAGCCAAGGCAATTGGGCCAATTGGTTGAAGTCATGAGACCTGGAGCTGATGCTTGAAGTATCTGATGAAGTCTAAGAGTGATTCAAGACAACGTTGAGAAGCATAGGAGAATGTAGCAACAACACATTCCTGGCCAGTGACAACAAGGTATCTACAGATCTTCAAAAGACCAAATTCGGCATACGGCGGCCATCAAAATTGGGCCAGCACGAGTGTAGGCATCTTAGCAAAGGCAGTCGACAGCATCTGCTGATGAGAACTATATGCGTTTGTAAGCACAGGATCAGATCCCGAGCCTCACCTTTCTATTTTCACCACAGTAAAGAAATACACACAATAAGACATAGATTTGGAGATCTAAATTAAGCACGCATGAAACTTCCTCTAGCATTGAATGGGCGACCCACAGATGTAGCATCATGTAGCATCTGAGAGGCATTGACAGTCCCATTAAAAGGAACAACAAAACAAACAAATGTAGCATTGTCTAGCGAACAAGGGAGGATGCATCATTGTGTAGCGAACAAGGGAGGCATCTGAGGCAAGCAGTCCCATTTATGACGAGCTGTGCTGAACTGCCAATCAATTAACGCGTTGAATTAACTAAAGATCCTCCGCGTTGAGTAATGTGTGATCAACTAAAGCTCCTCAGCCGTCAGCGCGCGCGCTTAAGACTGGGGAGCTCACACATTATTTAACAGCGACAGCAAAAAAATAACTCTCACATGATTTAACACAGGTAAACGATCTCTTCCTCCTCCCCTGCACCCATGCCCCCACAACTCAGGAACCGTCAGCGCGCACGCTGACGGTTATCGAGCTGTGGGAGCATGGGTGCGGGGGAGGAGGAGTAGATGAATAGATCGTACCTTACTTCATGCAGGCTTCACGCAGGAGATGGAGCAGTTCAACTGAACAGAAGCTCCAAGAAAAAGTTGCTCTAAGTCAAAAAAACTTCAAGTTCGAGGGTTAAAACATACATTATACCTAACTGGTGAAAATAAGGGCAAACTTGATATTCTCCCGGTTTTTAGCTCAAAACTCGAAGTTTTTGTTGGTAATCACACTAAAAATTGTGTAAATTCTTCGATGATTATCGACAATTTAAAATCTAAATTTTTCAATGCTCAAAATCTAACGGGGATTTTTGTAACTTTAGTCGCTTAAAATACACTGTAAATTTTCAACATTATTTACACTAGATCCCAGTCCGTTCACCTACTCATAAGAAGATGAACTCATTAACTAAAAATATTGAGATTTGAGCCAAATATTATTGGAAACTGTGCATGGTTTCTTTATACACCACTCATAGGGAGGTGAACTCGCTTGACAATCTCGATTGTGGGATTTTTTTGCCCACTTATAAAGGAAAAATGTCTTGTAATAAAAAAAGCATAATGATGAACAATTATGCCACTTGCATAAAACATTGTGTATTTACACTCAGAGTTAAATGATATTCATCTATATATAATATCCTAGTGTATATATTCATTTACTTAAAAACCATTTGTCTATGTTCGCCGCCTTATACTGAACTCCTTCCTAACTGCTTATTCTCTCTATCTTCTCCACCTTGCTAGCATGGACGAAAGATCATCCATCATCACCTGGACAATTGGTGATCAGAAACTTGAACAAGAGGTTCAACTTAGAGATGAAAAGTTCCTCCTTAGTTCATATTTCTTGCAAAGTCTACTACCACCTCACAGACAATTTCAAACATTGAATGCACTAATACAGTATGGATCTGAAGTCACCCTTGTTGAAACACCATCTCATTTTGATATGGAGGGCCATCAGCATTTCATTCTTGATGCCTCTTTATCAAAAAGATATACTATGGTGCATACAGAGAAGGAAACCAATGATGTAAAAGACTCAAAGGATACAAAATTATTGAATGCAAGCGCTTTCTATGCTGAAGCTATCAAGATACCAACCCAAGGAGGCTTGTACACAAATTTGGAAAAACAACAGGACAATTATATTGTCCTCGATAGCAGCAACGGTGATGAGAAACTGTCAAAAAAGGTAAAAAGTGTGGAGGATTGGATATTATCCTTTTCAACATCTCACTGGTTGAAAGACTTAATGAAACAATCTCATGGACCTGTGAAAGTGGAAGAACTACCTAGAGAATACAACAGGAATCTTGTGTTTGAACTTCCATCAACTTTTGGCAAATGTAAGTCAATGAGTGGCATGGAGCAAAAATTTGATGGACATACATGGACGCGGCCCCAAACAACCAACATGTCCATTGTGTGTCTAGTTCGGATGAGTTATTATTTGGGCTCCTTGGAATGTCATAGAAATGTTTGTCAGTACTATTTAAACAATAAAGAATTCAATATTGCATATTTTCATGGGTATTTAGATAAACCAATAGGAAAAGGTTACCTTGCTCAGGAAGACGGGACAAAGATTACATGTCATTACTGCGGCAAGGTTTTCACTTGTCAAGCAATATGCATCTCGCGCCGCCATATAAAAAATTCGAGGATTAGTCCAAAAGTTTTGAATATTGACAAGTCTAGCGGTCCTCGAAAAATTCAAATGCTTGTGGATCGTCTAGTTCGGATGGATTCACGCATTCTTGACAAGGACATTCTATGGGAGATGCAGAACTTCAAAACTTTCTAGAAGAGATGATGCCGCTTGTGCAAAACCAAAGGTAAGGATACATCATTTTTGTTAGTATTTATCAGTATAGTACCTAAAATTCTTTTTTCTAATGCATAACAGATTAAAGAGTATCATTGCTTCAAAAAAACAACAAGGGTCAGTGGTAGTGGGAGATGGATTTGACAATATTCTCTTACTGAAGAAAAAATGTTTGTTCCCATTTTTTCATGGGAGTCGTTTCCCTGGCCAAGGAGGACTTCATGATAAATGTTTTTTTTTAAAGATATCCACCAAAGGTCTTGGTTCAGGAACTGATTTAATAAGACACGTGGATCATTCTGGTCAATGAGATCTGCATAATGCTTGGGTCCGTGTTGACGGATGGTCAACCATGTCATGCTCAGTTTATGACCCAAGGTGATAAATTTCTAGATGTATATAAAAGTGATAATTTAATAATTGAGTAATATGTCTTACTATGCATACTTTCTACCTCAGCATGAAGTGCTTGATGGTTATTGCAATATGTGAGACCAAGGAGGAAGATACAAAGTCACAAATATTATTTTGGAAAAGTCTCAATTCTGTTATGGTTGAGAATGGATATTCAATTGCAAATTTCATTGGGTTCATGGCAGATGAGGCAAGTGCCAATTGGAATGCTATTCGAGCAATCTACAATGGAGGAGCAGACAATGTAATGGATGGTCGTGAAAGATCATGCTTGTTCCATTGGGAGCAAAGTCTCCAAAACAAAACAAGAGCACTCATTCCAAATGAAAAACAAATGGATCATACTTCTTTGTGTGAAAATTTGCGAACAAGTAAGACTTTGTTGGAAGCACAAATGCACGCTAGGTCAATAAAGAGATGGTGGTATAAGAATGGTGTTCCAATAGAGAATCTGGTGCCTTCGAAAAATTGGTTCTCTTGGTGGGAAGATAGAATCTCACATTGTGGGGGCATTTCCATAAATGTGAGTTTTTTTTTGGGTATAAATCTCACAATTATGTAGTAGATATTGTGAACGAATGTTGTGAACTAATGTTTCTAATCTTTTAGGATGATTTGAGTCCATGGGATCGTGCTGCTATCCCTACAACAAACTTATCAAAGAGTATACATGCAAGTTGGCTTTCTGGAGAGGGAGGAAAAAAAAAAGATCACATTGTATGATGCTTGTGTTACAGATGTCATCAAATCCTATCTTCAATGTGCAAAGCAATTGGGATACTTGACTCGACGATACATAGGTAGTGGACAAGACATAGACTCTCTCTTGAATAGAGCACGAACAAGGTTGACTCCAACCCCGGCTATAGTGACTTGTGTGCCTCATGGAATGAATGATAATGAAACTAACTTCCAAGACCCAATTTTACATGGTGACAAAGAATCGGTGCAAAGAAAGAAGAGGTCAAACCTTGGCAATAGCTCACACCGACCAGGGTATATCATGGAGTCATGGGATCACTGCAAACGCGGACGACCACGAAAAATTACCTTCACAAATATGAACAATGTGACTGTGGATAACTCAGCTAGATTGCCTGAAAATTTTGTCAAAGCGGAAGGACCAACTTACAACGAAAGTACAAAATATCATAGCATGGGTAATAAAGATGGTGATGGTGGTGGTGTGGATAGTGCAACTCAGATTTTGGAAGAGGATATACACAGGTCAATGTGGGCCCTTAGGTGCATGCCAATTCATTGTCATAGAAAATTCTTTGGAAGAGAAAAAGGAAAAAAATGTATGAATGTAATTGAGAGTCAAAGTCCTGGGTTGGTCGCACCATCATTTTGGTCGGAGCGCACATACGATGGAAAAACATTTTCTCAATGGATGTGGTTTTGTAACCACAATGTTGAACACACTTGGAATGTTGACAAACAAGTCAACCACAAGCCAGATACACCTACAACATGGCCAATTCAGCTTGGTACCATGATTTCAAAGGAGGAGTATGTAGGCCTTTCAAAGGTAGGTTTTCAACTACGGTGTGTAATAGTGCCAAGAAAGGGTGAATGTATAACCCCTCCTCCATCATGCAAGAGGAGTAAAAATGGAGGCATGGAATCTCAAAAGAAGCTGAAAAGTGCTTGGCTGCAGCTGAGAGTCTAAGTGCAACATTGATAGAGGAAAAAGAAATGGTGGCACACAATCGTATGGTTTTTCTTCTTCTTAGTGGTGAATGCTATGATGTTCATATACGAGAAGATCCTACATGTACTTGTTTGGATTTTGAAAAGAAGGAGAAAGATAAGAAGGCATTTCTAGCCTGTAAGAATCTTTACTATGTTTATATATACGTCCTAGGTTTGGAGCGCAATCAACACATGGCAATGCATCCACCACTGCTCTCTAAGCAAGATTTAGCCTTCATACTTTCTCAGCCTTGTCTTCTAAGTCCAGTTTCAAGATAGTGAATAGCTATTCAATCTCAAACAGATGCTCAAAGTTTTGTGCACTCAACTCTTATAGTTTAGTAGTAATTTATCCCATCAAAACTTAGTATTTTGGCAACTTGGATTTCCCTACTAATTACCGAATTTCATTGTAAATTCTATTTTGTTGTAACTTTTTTGTGAAACCCATTATGGTATCTGGTGAAATTGTCCACATTGACAGGTCCATGTGTTGGGCATATGGTTTAGTGGTGGTTTATTTCACTACAAAGTGTTTTGACATTTTAGTTCTCTACTAATTATTGGATCATATTTATAAAGCATGTTTTATTCCTATTACTAATTAAAATAAATTTTATACATGTATTGAAGGATTCTTTGTATTTGTGGGCTTACTAGCAAGAATGGTTCTATCTTGAACCATTAATGTTGGGTATTATATCCATATTTTGTGGTTAGTGTTTTCTTAAATAGCTTACACTAAGTGGTGAAAAGCTCATTATATATGATGAAATATGCAAAATCTCTAACTAGGGATTATAAGGGTCAAAATCACAAGCTCGCAAGTTTATAACCTCCAACAAAACTCCTCCAAGGCTCACACTCATGGCCAACTTCAACAGATGGCATTCCTATGTTGTCTACAGTTCATCCCGCCATGCACCCTCCTGATGGCCCTTCCTTGTGCTCTTGACGGCCACGTAATACCGCCCCCTCCTCAGCTCCTTCCGACCTGCTCTCTCATGTAGTCGGCAACCCACTCACTGCTCTGCCTTCTGCACTCAAGACCTTCTCCTATACATCGTTGGATCCCCAGCGGCCTGCTTATCTTTGGTTTTGGCGGCCAACCCCTCCAACTTGGTCCTCATGAGTGGTTCCACCTCTGTTGACCCCATCATCCTCTCCTGCAACCGATTGGAGGTAACCATGATGCAGTCGCCCTACTGTCTATAGCCAGCCACCTGACCCTCCTATGCCTGCTATTGGATGTGGCAGCCTGCCATTCCCTTCTAGCCTTCCCTCGGCTTGCTCACGGCCCTTGGCCCTCGATCATGGCCTCACCTCATGTGGTCCTCCACACCTGCAGACCTCAGCTCTCCTAGCTCTCCTCCTCTATTGCGCTCTCCCGAGTTGGCTGCCCCCCTCATGCAAACCTCCAAGTCCCCCCGCTTTCCTTCAAGCAGCCCGCCTTTGTGGCGCCTCAACAGGTAGTCCTTCCTCTCCCGGCCTCACCAAGCAACTGCATGCTACCCGATATGGCACCCTTGTCATGCCATCTTCCAAGTGGTGGCGCTTTCCTTCAATCAGCCCACCACCTGCATCAACTGCAGCTCCTTGTTTTTATTTTTTATTAATAGCTTTAAAAAGCTTTGGGTTTGGCCCCCTTTCACACGTTAAAAGTTACCGATCCAACAAAGCTTTGATTCCAATTTGATCACCAAAGAGATTCCCCTAAATAGTGACGGCCGCGGTCGACCATCCATGTATAGCTTTGCATCCCTTAGCACGATGATATGTGCTCTTACACCAAGGTCAACATGGCTGCAAAATAACACATGTATCTCCACATAGACAACATCGGGGCATCGAGATACCCGACGACAAAGTGATGACTACCAAGACCATCACAATCTTCGATCCCGGTGAACTTGTCCACCGAATTGGCACACACGCCGTTAAGCTTTCGGCTAGTAGAGCTCCAAAAAACCATGAGTTGACCTGTTAATGACCACATCTAGTATACACATCACTGTGAGACCTGCTTCAAAATGCATTTGAGACCTATCAAAGTCTGATACCATCATCCTACCTGATGCCATATTCCTGCTGTTGGCTTCTCCCTCTGTCGACACAAACTCGATGCACCATCTTTGCCCACCCCACGTTGAGCATTCATGCTCAACCATAGCATTATTTAGGTAAAATATTACTGCATAGAGAGAATGATATAAAATAGCTACATAGACTGCATAAGAAAAATGATATAGTGGCTATATAGATAGGATGGAGATAGAGAGAAAATCATATGCTACTGCATCACCCGCCAGGGTCAAACGGAAAGCTCACAACTTCCCCAATCATAGTGTAGGCTCCACCTGCATCAAAAAAAAAACTATGGCCGTGGCCATCCACATGTAAAACATGCATATCCAAGCCTTCCTTTGCACTTGTAGGCCAATAAACTCGCCACCCCTCCAGCTCTTTATAGCACGAGCTCTTTATAGCACGGAGCCTTGTCACCCTGCATCCATAATCCTTCCATCCAACCATAATCATACTTTCGAATACATGAAGCACCGGTACCACAAACAGCTATCATGTCACCTACTAGAGAACCCTCCATAGTATAGTCTTCTTCAAAAAAGCCCATAAAGACACCTGTAAAGCAACCTCTCACAATACATGTATCCATAGCATCCCATAAAATAGCAAAACCCTGCAATTTGCCTCCACTTGCTGCATAGCCAAGCAAACATGTTCCATTTGCAAACATGTATCCAAACCCTCTGTTAACGGCTCTAAGACCACCTTTTCATATTCAAGAGCATGACCTTCTCAAGCTTCAACCTGTTCTTCAAATACCTCACCAACTGCAAGATTGGTGACACCTCCCTTGTTGTATGGAGCCTCACTCTCATAGGCTGCACCTGTATCAGTTTCCATAGTCATCTGCCGGAGCTAGCTCTCCACGACCACACACAAACTCCGAAACTTCAAAGCACACCTCTACATGCTCACCAAGGCAAGGTTGCCCCACCCCCTGCATAGACAAATCACTTCGACATATCCTCAGAAACTTGTTCTTCAATCAAACTGGATGCACAATCAAACCATATTCTAGGAATATCCTCCAACACGGACTCACCATCACACGACATTTGATAGGGCTGCTCGACTGGCAGATTCACACAAGGTGAAACACTATACTTCTCTTCAACCTTTAGCTGGTTCGCAGGCAACTCACATACATTGTTCATCACTTCATCCACATAAAAAACATCATAAGTTTCATACCTAGAATCCATGGATTCTGTCTGTGTCCAAACTGCTGCTAGAGCTACAAGAACTTTCGGACTCCTCTTTTGAACTTGCCAATTCTTGTACCACTGCTACCTTTCTTATTTCTAGTTCTGGAACCAACACTTCGTCTTCAAGGCCTTTTGTCCCCTCGTCCTCTTGAGGAAGCAAACTGGGTGGCACCCTGAACATACCTCGCTGCACCTTTTGAGACCTGGTTGGCACTTCTTCTACCTCCTCTAGCCTGGCATTAGCTTC
Organism: Adiantum capillus-veneris; assembly: GCF_014529385.1. NCBI lineage: Eukaryota > Viridiplantae > Streptophyta > Polypodiopsida > Polypodiales > Pteridaceae > Adiantum > Adiantum capillus-veneris. Next base: position 82,869,857 of record NC_140931.1, on the reverse strand, counting down.
ACGTGCTTTGATCACATTCATATCAATAAAAAAAGGAGCTTTTACCTCTTGATGCTCCTCAATCTGTTTGGGCCTAGGTCCACTGGCTATCGTGATTGTCGACTGTAGCAATCTTGCCTCCATCTTCTTCTTCATCTTTTAACTCTTTGCTATGGTGACTTGGACAGCTTCATCAAAGGTCCTTGGATCTTCATAAATCACTCTCTCACAAACATAAGGATGCAAGCATGATAGAAACTTTTCCTGCTTAAAATATCCCACATTTTTTGCTTGGATAGTAGCTGCAAAATCCCCCCAATAAGCTTCAAATTTATCAACAAAAGCATCAAAATTTGCACTTACTTCCTACTGCAAGCCTTTGATCTTTGCATCTGCTTCCGAAGCCGACACCACCTTTTGATACCTTTGTAGAAAGTGCTCTCGAAATCTGATCCAAGTCAGCTTGTGTGCATCTTCTAAGCCATCGAGCCAAACTTTTGCTTTTTCTCGCAACACCAAAGGTAGAGTCTGGAGCTTTGCTTCATCACCTGGCATCAGCAATACTACCAGCATAAATAGCTCAAAATTTGCAATCCAATCGTCTGCATCTTCATCTCCTTTGAACACTGGACCAAACTCTTGCTTCATCTTGACTCATGAACACTTAGTTAGGAAGCAATCAGTGGATCCTCAGTGGGGGCACCACAAGATGGAAAGGAGGAAATGGGAACAACACCCGACACACAATATGCCTGCCTCTCTATAGCCCAAGGTTCGTTTGACACCCCTATCCACACAGATTCACACACACACACACACTTTTTGCAAACTTCCAATGAACAGGCTCGCCTACTAGCATTCCCAGATATACACACTCACACAGGGAGGCGACACATGCCTCGAACACACACAAAAAACTCACTCAGTCATTCTCTCTTTCCCTCTCTGCACACAAATATACACAAAACCCGGAGCCAACGCTACCACAGGCGTACTAGGGCACAAGACGATATAGACAAGAAGTAATAAGTGGACTTAGACAACACAAAAATAACCCGGCAATGATTGCTATCCTTGCTTCAAAACAACCTCAATACACAATCTTTGAGGGACACAACTCTTGAACCTTTTTTGCCACCTGTTGAACAACCACTGAAGCCCTCGTTGGCTTCTTCTTGTCCAAAGCTCCTCAATTGATTCCCCTCTTCATGCATAGGCAGCCCCTTGGTCGTCTTTACTCACAGATGGTGGTCCCCTTCAAGCTTCCTGCAGCCCCTTCATCCCCTTTTGCAGATGGCGGCTTTCCTCGACTTGCTCAGCTTCTCCTCTCAACGCTACAGACCCTTGCACTCGGCTCCATCCATCATGCAGCTCTCGGCCTTGCACTTCACCTTGACCGTTTCCCACCTGTAGCACCCTCCTCTCGCATGCCTTGCAGCTCCATTTTCAGCCTTTCCAATTTCTGCAGCCGGCACCCCTGCAATTGGCGAGCCCCCTTAGCTCGGCCTCTGTCATTTTTGCAGCTCCTCGTGACTCCAATCACCGCCACCACTGGTGGCATCCCTTGCTCATGGCCATGCCCTTCAGTCGACGGCCCACCACCTCTTGGTTCCTCCCTTTAAGGCCCGCCCTTTTCACTCCCTTGCATGGCCAGCCCCCTGGCGGCCCTTATGCACCCGCTTGCACTCGTTCTCCCCTTCAGCAGCGCCCTCCCCTGTATAACGGGCTTCCGCCCTGATAGGTCCCCAACTGGTCCCCCAAAACATGTTATTGGCCACCCCTCCCGTGCCACTCTCCCTGCAGTAGCCTTCCTCCTTTCAGGCGACCTGGCAGCCCTCTCCTCCTTGATGGCTTCTGGCGGCCCCTCAATCCCTACACAGATCACTGGCCGGCCCTCCTCTTGGATAACGGGCTGCCTCCCCTCCAGATGCTCGCCCTCATTGTTTCCTTCTTGTCAGTGGCGGCCCTGCTTTGCCCTTGGTCACGGCCTGGCTTGGCTCCTTCAGTTCTCCCCATGCAGCCCAACAGATGCCGCACCTCCTCGTTGATCCCTGGCCAGCCCCACCTCTTTTTTTCTTTTTTTCAACCAGTTAAGCCTTCTCTAAAAATAGCCAGCATGGCCTCCTTTCCCACGTGAGAATGCTCGGCACGGCTATCGCGAGCTCTGCATACTTCGATATTCGAGCTTCATTGTGTTAATGCCAACCTGATCACCAAAAATCTTGTTCTAAATACTAGTGTTTGCCGCGGTCAATCATCGTTTCGAGCTCGAAGTGACACTTGAATAGTAAATGACCATGAAGCTGCACTCAAATACATAAAGATTTCGACTCCGCTGACCTTAGTCCGTTCCAACATACACATCATAGCACCGTCCACCTTCCAAGTCTTGAGAACCACAATGACGTGTACAATGCCGCATTTGGCATACACATCCGGGCAGTAGAGTGTCGTTCAGACATCTTGCACCAAATCCCATATCACAAACCTGATAGCACCTATATCTAGCACCCCTTGTCTCGCTCACAAGCTTGTGATATCAACACTTACTCCTGTTTCCTGGCTCCATCAAATAACTGCCCAATGTACTCATCACTTGCCTGCAAACGGCCATGCCCGGACCTCTTGTACTTCCATAGGTCGATCATCTTTAGCTGTACCAACGGCAAGCAGTAGAGCTTACGCATAGCGCTTTATAAAAACAACACAATGGCAATCCGTTTGTCAATATGGCAAGCCATAAAGCTTACCCACATCACACATGCATTGTGCGCAAGCTCTATGGCTTTTCGTATTGCCAACGGCTCGCCATTGTATTGTTTATATGTCCACGAGTGGTTTTCAAGTCCTAAAATAGCACCATGGCGAGCCGTTTGGCAATACGTCAAGCCATAGATCTTGCTTACAATGCATATGGATTGTGGGCAAGCTTTATGGCTTTCCGTATTGCCAAACGGCTCGCCATGGTGTTGTCTATATGTTTGCAAGCGTTTTTCAAGCACCAAAATTATCACGTGCCCCTAAAAACAATACAATGGCGATCCGTTTGGCAATACAGCAAGTCAGAAATCTTGCCCACAAGGCTTATGCATTGTGGGCAAGCTCTATGGCTTTCCATATTGCCAACGGCTCACCATTGTGTTGTTTATATGTCTCCGAGCGGTTTTCACGCCATAAAATCGCTTCGTAACTCTAAAAACAACACAATGGTGAGCCGTTTACTAAATTGGCAAGCCATAGAGCTTGCCCACATTGCATATGCATTGTGGGCAAGTTGTATGGCTTGTCGTTTTTCTAAACACCTCATTATTGTGTTGTTTTTATGTTAGGTTAGGTTAGGTTAGATTTAGGTCATATGTTACGTGAGATTATAGGTTAGGTTAGAGCTATCGACACCATGATAGTCAAAAAGATACAAACGAACTTCGAATATGACTCATGTATTTCTAAAAATGCAAACGGACTTTGGTTAAGTTAGGTTATAGGACTTTGGTTAAGTTAGGTTATAGGTTAGGTAGATGTTATAAGTTAGGTTACATTAAGTTAAGTTTGGTATAGGTTTTACGTTAGGTTAGATTATAGGTTAGGCATAACGATTATAGGTTAGGCTAGAGCTAGCGTCAAATTAATAGTAGAAAAAACCGCAATTAGACTTCGAAGATGACTCGTGTACTTCTAAAAACGCAAACGAACTTCGGTTAGGTTAGGTAGATGTTATAAGTTAGGTTACATTAAGTTAAGTTAGGTATAGGTTTTATGTTAGGTTAGATTATAAGTTAGGCATAACGATTATAGGTTAGGTTAGAGCTACCGTCAAATTAATAGTAGAAAAAATGCAATCAGACTTCAAAGATGACTCGTGTACTTTTAAAAACGTAAACGGACTTCGGTTAGGTTAGGTTATAGGTTAGGTAGATGTTATAAGCTAGGTTACATTAAGTTAAGTTAGGTATAGGTTTTACGTTAGGTTAGATTATAGATTAGGCATAACGATTATAGGTTAGGTTAGAGCTAGCGTCAAATTAATAGTAGTAAAAACGCAATCGGACTTCGAAGATGACTCGTGTACTTCAAAAAACGCAAACGGACTTCGGTTAGGTTAGGTAGATGTTATAAGTTACGTTACATTAAGTTAAGTTAAGTAAAGGTTTTACGTTAGGTTAGATTATAGGTTAGGCATAACGATTATGGGTTAGGTTAGAGCTATCGTCAAATTAATAGTAGAAAAAATACAATCGGACTTCGAAGATGACTCATGTACTTCTAAAAACGCAATCGGACTTCGAAAATGACTCGTGTACTTCTAAAAATGCAAACGGAACTTCGGTTAGGTTAGGTTATAGGTTAGGTTTAGGTTAATTATAAGTTAGGTTAGAGCTAGCGTCAAATTAATAGTAGAAAAAACGCAATCGAACTTCAAAAATGCACACTGACTTCAAGAACCTTAATATATAGTCATTGACCAATAAAGACGAGATTATTACCCTGTGGTCCTAATCTCCGTGCACCTCTAGACCGAGGTGTGCGGGGATCGGGCTTGGCTAGAGAATGTGAGGTTGTTAGAGTTAGCAAAAAATGGTAGAAAAATGCAATCAGACTTCAAAAGTGCACACAGACCTCAAGAACTTTAATATATAGTCATTGATCAATAAATACGAAATTATTACCCTATGGTCCTAATCTTCGTGCACCTCTAGATCAAGGTGTGCGGGGATCGGGCCTGGCTAGAGAATGTGAGGTTATTAAAGCTTGTCATATACTAAGTAGTGTGTAGTTATAACAACGAGAGTGTTTTAATTATTTGTTGCATCATTGGTAGATAAAGTATGGACAATAGGATGGCGTGTCCTTGTACGCATTGCAAGAATCATATCTTTCAAAAATAAAAAATCTGCGACCAACACATACGCAATCACGGTCTCTTTCCGATAGAGCAAGTACAAGACCTGCGTTATCGATCTCATGGTCTAGAGATTGAAGTTCAACGTCCGCAAGTAGATATTGCTCCAACTTCATCCCAGAGAAGATGATTTTCAAACGATCAGCCATCTGAAGTGGCATTTCAAGAAGTAGAGATGGAGCAAATGTTGGACGCGTTCTTTGACATGGATTCCAACATAGAAGGCGACAACATTGAAGGCAATACTGTGGACCAACCTCATCCATCCCGTTCATATCGACGGCATGATAGCAACGATGAGGAGGGCGAGATGATGCAAAGTCTTGCACTCATGCCACTCTACACTGGTGCAAAAATCTCAGTTCTCCGTACCGCATTGGCAATGCTTAATTTGCAGTCTGTCTACGGTTGGTCTGACGCCTCAGTCACAGAGCTTTTTAGGTAAACATATTTATCCTAAACATGGTAAAGTGAAAATTACAGTTCATATAAAGTGATCAGAGGACTGACTTGTTCATGTTCATGTTACGTCAGGTTGTTAAATGAGCAAATCTTGCTATAAGGGAATCACATGCCCCCTACCTGTCCAACCGCTAAAAGGCTTCTTACTAATTTGGGCTTGGAATACCTTTGAGATCTTTCTAAGAACAAGCAAAGATATCCCGGTATTCTTTCAGTAAGCTTAGCAAAAGCTCTTCTTCTTCCCCAGTTAAGTCGTTTGCAATGTAGGCAGGTCTGGGCTTTTTACCATATACATGTGGTAGTGATGAGTGTGAACACACTAGGATTGTCATGGCATTTTTCCCTCTTTAGGAGGTTTTGTCCCCCATGCACTGTATATACGCCCATCACTCTAGGGCTATCTATCTTTCCATTGCACACTAGATAATACACTCTCTGTGGTGTTCCTTGAGATTCCTTCATCTTCTTACAAGTTGTATGTGTTTCCTTGAGACCCTAGTTCCAACACAAATACTTGTACAAGCAAAGAGACTTCCTGAGTGTTGTCTTATAAACATCCCTAAGATCAATTTGGATCTAATGATAACTACTATTCATTTCAAATCTATTGAAACAAGTAGAACCCTAAAGGTTGTATAGTATATCATCAACCGTGGGTCTATGAAATTTGTTCTTGATGGTGATTTTGTTGAGATCCATGTAGTCAGTGTACATTCTCCAAGATCTATCTTTCTTTAAAACCAACATCACGGGTGAACAATAAGGTGATGTACTGAGCTGAATGAGATCCTTATCTAGAAGCTCTTTCACTAAGTTCATAATTTTTCTCTTTCTTTTCTAAAATCTTGTGATGACCTTGCATCAGGTTCCCTTAATTTGTCAGAACCCCCGGATGCACTACCATGTGATTCTCGTACTGCTCTAGAATCTTGTGATGATCTGTCATCCGGCTCCTCCAATTCATTCTCTTTATTGTAATACTCTTGCCTTGATGAAGTGAATACTATCATGTCCATAGGATAAGTCAATGAGAGGGCATGCATCCGAAATCCTTGCTAGCATGTCCCCTAAGTCTTTAAATAGAGTGAGATTTTTGTTCCAGATAATACTCTCAGATTTCGTTTTGGCAAACCTCAATCAAAGCCGCTCAATTTTTCTTCTCAAAGTAATCTTCCAAAAGGAAGACACTAGAAAATAAGTATTCCAAAATCTCTAGCAGTAGTCATCCAATGTAACTTTCTTAATCATTCTCAAATGATGCCAATTTATGATGACATCTCTTTCATATTTGTCTGATCCAAGTTGACATGAAATTCTCTTGAATGTTACCCACGTTGCAGGTGCTTCTTTGAGTAGACCACCACATATGTACAATTCCTTTCAAGTAAGATGCCACCCTTTGCACCTTGGATTGTTACGTGAACCATCCTCCAAAGAAGGCGACATCAAACTATTGTACAAACTCAAGAGATTGATGGGTGTCCTGGTAGCCTAAAAACGTCTCAAACTTGACAGCCTGACCCCCTTCATTGAACTCCTTCGTCTTCTTGCTCATCTGCTCATTGTCAGAAGAGGACGAGCTCTTTTCCTCTGATCTGCTAGATGGCCTTCCATGCCTTCTTGTCCTTTAAAAAAATCTTATTTTCTTACTTTTCTTGCTTTTTCTCCACTTCCTCCTTTCTCATCCTCTTTAAAACTAAAGAATGACAAACTATCGGAACTCTCTGAAGACGAAGAAAAATCCTCAAAACAAGCACACTTCTTGGATCTGCTTGCCACCTCAAAATTTGACTTTTGGCCCAAATAACCGGGGAAATTTGCCGATTTCCTCTTTTTCTGAGAATGCTTCAAGCCTTTCATTATCTGTTTCATCTTCTTGTCAAGAGCTCGGTGCAACTCTTCTGCGAGTACAGCTTCCATTTTTCTGCACTCGTTTGTCCTTTCAGCTTTCCTCCCGACTTGCGAGGAGAATCAATGCCCTCACGCCATCTCGAGTGAATCTTATCAATCGGGTAATTCTTCAAGTGTTTTGCAAATCTCAGGTCTTTGGAGTACTTGATCAGTCTTTTCACACATGTGTCAACCTATAGTTGATGTTTGTACTCCGCTCTAGAAGACTTTCTCACCAAAAATTTGCCCAATTCTTCATTCTTTTCTTCAACTCTCTCACACCTGATATCAAATTTTCTTTGCCTCCCCCTGAGAAGTGTTATCTCTGCCAGATTCATCGCAAGAACACGTGTAATATGGGGTTATGTGTGGCTTATGCCCTTTAAGACAGAGCGATGAAGATGGGAGCACGTGTGATGCGCGACGGACGAAGGGTGGGAGTGGCTAATATGTCTAGGGTCGGGAACAAGATTCTTTCACAAAAAAAAACTTGTCTGCTTTGTCAGATTCTCCTCAAGATCCTGTGTGTGTTGTAGAAGGGATCGGATCCTCCGTAGAAGAAGAATCTTTCTAAGCTCTGATGTCACTGTTACAGGCTTGGACACTCCAAGGGAGAAATCAATAGCAACACACGAATAGAACTTCAAAATAACTGAACTTTAGTAGAGAAAGAAAAAGAAAAAGAACAAGATCTCAACATCATAGGAAGCTATCCCAAGAGACCTCAAAGATCTATCCATGGAGATTTGAACTCAAGACCTGTTATCCAAGAGTTAACAGGACACTGTGGAGTTTCTCTCCCAGAAGCATTGGCCCCAAAGACTGGTGCCCCTTTCGATATTACTTTATTATTGATCACTGCAAAGTACAACTCTCGAGGGTCCTCTACTGTTAGATGCTGCATTGAAATGGTCTGCAGAGTGAGAAAATCATTAAACCCCAAAAGTATCTGCTCTCAAAAACTAGCATAAACATTAGGAAGGGAATGGGGTCTAGCTCTTATAAATTCAAAAAATTGAACTTTTCTCTAGATAGTTGGGTAAAAATAACTTTTCTCTAGATAGTTGGGTAAAAATAAATCCTTTCTCTCTCTAGTGGCTGCCAGTTTCTCCTCCCCTCTCTCTAAAAGGGGGTCCCTCCAAAAAAGTGCTAATCATTCCCTCCCTCTCTCTCTATTGTACCATCTATCGCTTCTCCTCACTTTACCTTGCGAGTTGCTTCTCTTTCCTTCCTTTCAGTTTTCCCTCCCAAAAGCTTTGCAACTCCTTTCCCTCCTCAAGCTTACTACATTCTCCTCAAGTCTCACTAAACATCTCTACCTAAAGCTGAAATCTGCAGCATATCCATTAAGCTCTCTAGAGAGGATCTACTTCCCTCTCAAGCTTTGCAACATTATCTTCCCATTAAGCCAACAAGTAGGTGGAGCAATATAGCAGTAAGTGGCTCTATCAAGAGTCTTTGTGTACCATCAAGAATCTTGCTCTTTATAGCTGAGAACATGGATATGCAATGTCTAATCATAAGTATTTGTATGCAGATTGTGTCACTATTCCCCATGGCATCATCAGGTACACAACGACCTATGAGTGTCATTGACTCCATTTCATGCAGCAATGTACAAGACGACAGTTGATGTTGGGTGACGATGGAGTTCAAATGAATGATGTGGGTGACAATGCAGCCCAGTTCAAGAGGTCCACACAAGGTCTCAAGGAGAAACATGGCTTCTTGAGCACACCATCGGAAGGGAAGAATAATGGAGTTCAAGCAAACACAAGACGATAAGAGGCTTGCAAAGGTGAAGCATATGTATGTTGCTTCACAACTGAAGCTAGAGACAGCACTGGCTCCATCAAGGTTTTGTGCCATTAGGAAATTTCGGAGGTCATTTGGAGGGCCTTCTAAGAAAATGTATTTTTTGCACTCTCTCTCTAGAAAAAATGGCAAATAAAAGAGCTGGGTCTTTCATAGTAAAACTTCAAAAAGTGTACTTTAAGTAGATTCCTTACTCCTCTGAACATTCGTTCGTAGTGATTGAGGGATAATCCTCTTTTTAGTTGCATTGAATGAACAACGTCAATACGGAGGGAATGAAGCTAACATGGAGGGACGAATCCGCAACCGCTATTCACTTTCCATTAAACCTGAACATTTGGCTAATGGCGCACTCCTCAAATGGCAAAAATGTTACCCACAAACGAGCCAAATATCACCTTCACATTGATTTGGACAATGAGTACCAACCATTGATTAAGCGCAGTAAAACAAACACACATATACCTCCCACCTCCATAGACACGCTCAGAGCTCAAGGAGCTAAACACATAGATATCTGGACGAGAGGCTCTCTCTACCCTAAGAATCCAATAACTAATGCGTCTCCACCGTTTGTCAATCCTACAAGCTTATTGACCTTTGCTGGTGATGGAGAAAACGGCCTTCTGGGTTATTGTAAATCACTTACAAGAGAAGCTGAAACTTACAAGAGCATTCTCCAAGCTCAACAATGTGAGATTGTTCGCCTTTCACATTTACATTCTACAGATCAGGTTACCATTTTGCAACATAAAACAGAGGTACAAGAACTGAAAGGAAAGGTGCGAAGTTGTCAAATGAAGGACACCATCTTGGGTGGTCGTATCCGAAAGAAGAAATTGCACAATCTTGAAACATTGCAGGTTGCATCAGGAGGTCTCAAGAAAAGAATCCGAGCATTAAGGTGATGCTTCTTGGTTGGCTACATTGTCTTAATTAAGTAATCTCTTTGTTTTTTCTTGTTATGCATTGTTTTCATGTGCCTAAATAGTGTTAGTGAAGCAAATTTTCTGTTATTTACTTATGTATTGTCTTCATGTAGAGATTCAATCTATCCTGACAAGGAAAACATTGACCCCAAAGCCAATATAGGAAAGAGATTGAAGCCACTTATAAGTAGAAGCCTGGCAGCAGATATAGTACATGACAAGAAGTTTAAGGTTCTACAAAGAAATGTAGTGGATCGCTTTATTTCAGAGAACTCAGTGCCTGCAAAAGAGATACAAGGCACACTTGATTCACTTGGTGTAAGCAAAAGAGGATATTCGGCTATCCAAAAGTCTGTCTCATCCATCTTTGTTAGGAAGGGTATAAAATCCAAACTTCTACCATCAGCCTCAAGTGTTTGGAAAGAGAGGCTTCAGCTTAACGAGGCACAGGGAGACTATCTTGGACAGCCCTTTCATATTAAAGCAACTTACAGTGGCCATGGAGCGAACATGGCATATGATGAGTTCAACAATATTTTTATGGACCTGTGGATACTACAGAAGAGAATGGTGGAGTTTTACAACATCACATTTGAAGAGTCACGTGGACTATTACATTTTGTGTTAAAACTGGATGAGTGTGAGCTTGTTAAAGAGAAAAATCTAGAGCGTGTTACTATTACTTTAATGAATAGAGCCCTCTCAAAGTGTCCCAGTGATGATCCTTTATATTTTAGTGTTCAATCAGAATCTAACATATGGTGGCTTGGTGCGTTTGAGGTAAGCGATATTCTCAAGTAAGCTCAAATGTTCAGATCTACTTAAGTCTCATTTATTTTGTGTTGCAGGTAAAGAAAGAAGATCATGAGATTCTATATTGGGTGTTCCATCGAACTAATATTCCGGAGCTGATTGATCGACAGACTAACCAGGGAGAGGTACTACGTCTAGATGGAAGGGGAGACTTTCAAGTTCAGTGGCATCTTCCAGGTGACCTTAAAACATTAAAGTGCATGTATAATTGTGGAATGGGTGCAATGGCAAAGTCACCGTGTTTGTTCTGCATGGAGCCTGCAAAGGTCATGGACCCAAAGTGGTGGAGAAAAGCTCCAACACGTCACATTGAGGATCCTGCTTTTCGACCAGTTTTGAAAATACCACTTGTGAATGTTCACATTTGTACAATGCATGCCCTTTGTAGAATTGTAGAGAAATTGGTCTACTTATACATCGGGTTTGCTTGGAAGATTAAGAACTCTGCAGAACGACAAGTAGCCTTGCAGTGCTTAGAAATGGTACTGTCGGATATGGGGCTTCATGGTGGCAATGTGAAAATCCAGCGGGATGAAAAGAGATCAACTGCTGAGAAGGATGTCCCATGCAAACCATCCATCGGTGGGGTGAAGGCACGGAGGTTTTTATCTAAGCCCCAAGGTACAAGAGATCCAAAGCTAACAAAACATGGAAAAATATATAACACATCTTATGTTAGCAAGGTAGAGTATCAGAGCTGGAAAAAGCTACATATTGCAGTCAAAGACCACGAACCAACTACTCGTAACAATAGACATCCTATTTTTGATGTGCGACAAAGATGACTGGTCACAAGGTGATATGAACAAGTTCAAGGAAAATCTCAACCTTCTGAAAAAATCATTCAAGACAGCATGGACAGACACCCAGATTACTCACTACATGGTATTATAATGTATTCTTTCTCTCTTATGTGCAAATATGTGACTGTAAAACATTCTAACTAATCTGTTTTCATATCCAGCACATCATCTTCAATCATTTGCCATATTTTATACAGAAGTATGGGAACCCGGCAATATGGAATACCCAAGGGATGGAAAAGTCTCATTACATGGCGGGAAATGCTTATTTCAGGCACACACGACATGGTGGCTCTCGAATCAAGGCTAACAGTTTGAGAGAACTATTTGAATGGTTCTATCGTAGAATCATTCATCGAATGCAGGCAAAAGAAGTCTTGGAAAATTCAGCAACAGCACAAGCCATCAGACATTTACAACAACAAAAAGCTAAAAGATCAATGGCATACAACAACTCCGGAGCTCGTGAAAGTCAACGAAGGTGGAGAGAGACAATGGTGTATGTGAATCACAAGTGGAGAAAGATACTCTGAGTGGATGACATTGTACAAAATTTATGTAATACATGATCTTATACAATTGGTACTTGAAGTGTATCAAGATTTTGCAGGTTCAATTTTGTTTTTTGGCACGTCACCCTTGTAACGAATCATGAGATGTTTGCCATACTCTAAAAGTTCATCTGGGTTTTGTCTACCAAGAGCTAGTGCCATTGCTGTGTAGGTGTAGTAATACGCTGCCCGACCACCTGTATAGCCTGGGCAGTAACCAAAACAATCTCTAGCAAACACTTAATTTGTCCACAAGAATGACTTTATCTGCACTTTTGGGCAGCACCGGTCCACCCAAGAAGCGTGATAGTGTCTTGAATGTGTAAGTTGCTATTGAACCCTCTTGTGACATGGAATTGTGAAAAACTACTATCGGCGACTCGCAGAGCTTTGAAAGGTACTGTGCTAGGGCCGCATCCCTTCCTCGATACTCTCTTGTCCGGCGCCGAAGGAAGTCATCCTTGTCAGCAATCCAAGACTGCACATACAATGTCAGAAATGACACAAACAGAGAGAGAGAGAGAGAGAGAGAGAGAGAGAGAGAGAGAGAGAGAGAGAGAGAGAGAGAGAGAGAGTTACCATGAAGCTCTCATCCTACAGAAAGAGGTTTTCTTGCCACAGGTCTACAGATGTAGTTGACCCCTGACCTGAATGGTTAAACCAATCCTCCACTTCTTTGTTACTTTTCGATGGTCTTAGGCTTTGTCTTATTGCTTGGAAGGTGGCTTCATCAGGTAGTGTCTCCTTGTATTTTTCAGCTTTCTCAAAGCATCTTCGAAGGCATTCCATTGGATTGCTGGATGTTTCCATTGCCTCATCATCACTACTATCCTCTGAAACAAATCCACTCCTCTCCTCTTGGACTCTGGAAATAATAGCTAGGGAGAAGTCCTCCCTTAAATAAAACACACTTTGCACATCATGTAAGAAGATATAGGTCCTGTCTCCAATCCTGAAGTCAGGCACAGCTGGCAACATCATCTGAGCATGCTTCTCAGTGAAGTTACTGACATCCAATGGAAGTTTGATTTCTGTGGTTTTCACAGAGAGCATCTTACTTCTTTGTACTTCAATTGCCTCAACCTCAAGGTCGACTGTGTCTTCAACCTCCTCGACTTCTTGCATATGAGTTGTCTCCTCGCATTCCTCATCTGGTGCTGCATCCTGCTCCTCTAACACCTCATCAGGATTCTGCATGAGAAATCCAAACAGGCTGTTGAGGTAAATCATAAAGCCAAAGGCTTCCTGAATGAGTTTGCATTCTTTTTGGTGCAAAGGGCAGACTGAATGTCGGCAAGAGGGTGGTAATTCCCTATACTTCTTCACTCCCTGTCCCTTTCCACCACAGTCATTTAAATGCACAAGACTCATAGTAGGCAGAACAACCCTTCCTACCTGCACCATCACTTCAAACTTATCTCTGTAGGACTGCAAGAAATTACTGTGCTGAGCTAACAGGTCTTCAATGTCAAACTTTGGATTAAACATAGAATGAACTAGATCATACTTGTCCCCAGCACCACAAGATGCTGCAAAATCAAACAGCCTCTCATCAGTTGCAGCTGGGTCTTCCAGAGAAGACACATCCTCCTTTTCTTTACATTTTGTACTTCTAGCACATCTGCATCATCTGAGAAGTCTATATTTCTCTTTCTTGTATTTTTCTTGAGAAGTACTTTACAGGGCACCACACCCTTGTAGGGTGAGGGATCTTCTTGCCCTGGTGACCTCTCTGATTGATCTTCACCAAGCGACTTTTCCTCAGATATGTCCTGACAAAAGTCAACAGTTCTTTTGGCAGATACATTAAGCAATTGAGCCTGCAAGGTTTGAAATCCTGGCACAAGCTCTGGATCTGGTTTCAGCCTCTTCTACCTACTGGACCTTAATCCTATTCATCAAGAAACATAACAAGTCAAAACCATGAGGAAACATGACAATTCTGCCAAAACCAATCCATCATGAATAAATATATATAAATGTATATATATGAATAAATAAATAAATAAATATAAATAAATTAAAAAATATATATATATATATATATATAGATATATATATTCATATATATATATATCTGTCTCACACCAAAGCACAAACAGAAACACACCTAGTCTCTCTCTCTCTATCTCTCTCTCTATCTCTCTCTCTCTCTCTCTCTCTCTCTCTCTCTCTCTCTCTCTCTC